>NC_088604.1:4068588-4756106 GCF_036013475.1 Columba livia | reverse complement strand
TAAAAATTATTGTATGCCATGCTTTGCTCTTATCCAGACTCTTTCTTCCCCTTTATTTTTGCCCATAGTTAACTGTCCTGAAGGTGGTTGGCTAAAGATAGCCACTTTTGGGTGTTTTCCTTCATCCCCTCTATCACTTGTGGCAGCAGAAAACTCATGTAACCTTCCTGACCTTCAACAACTCATTTTTCAGGCAGATTATTATTTGACAACACCTTTTCTATCCCTACTTAGACCCTGAAAAATCTACTGCATCCGTGAGGGAATGAGAAAGAAAGGACAGAGAAACAGAGAGAAAGCAAAGGAAAGAAGGAGAAGAGAGAAAAGGAGATAAACAACCGTAACAAACCATGTTTGATGAATTTTAGGAAAAAGTGTGTTTTGTTTTATTTTATAATTTTCTTCATCATTGGCTAAAGATGGTTGAAACATGGAAAATTACATTAGTCGGAAGTACCTATAGGTCAAAATGCTTTTCTGAAATTAAGTCCCAGGCTCTTCTTAGTAAGTCGTCTTGATAAAGGGCTTTGATCCTGAGACTTTGAGAGAGTCCCCATTTCATCTGAAGGACGAACTCCCAACAGTGGGAAGCAGGAGCAGAGTCATAAATGTCTTCTTTCTTGAATGAAAACAACCGATGCTCTGCCAGTGTGTGTTACCCTCCCCTGGCATCTCTTCTTCAAAGGAGGGGAGGCTGCTTTGAAAACAATATCCCGAATCTCACGCTGGTTATGAGATAAACATGCTCACTATGTGTCTTTTTTAAGTACTTTGGGTTTCAGAGGAACTTCTGATTTTAAGTTTGCGCTGGTTCCAGCTCTCCCTGTATGAACAGGTTTGAGGGTTTGGATATCCAGAGCTCCATGGGTAAATCCGTTGCAAATGGTATCTGCAATGTTTCATTATTAAAACCGCAAAATCAGAGCTGCTCTGCCTTCCCCTCTTAATGTACTTCTTTATTGAGTGTGTCAGTAAGCATCTCCCATTTTAATATTTGATAAAGAGATAGGAGTGGTATAAAATACTCACTACCACTCATTAACAAATCTAGGGCATCCTCCTTAAATTACCACGGTGTGTCCTCCCTCCACTTTTTCCCCTTCTAATCCATCTGAAAGAACAAGCCAGGAAATTTGTTACAGGACATTGCTCTAATTGCTGTTATTATTATTGTTATTTCTTCCCTCTCCCTCCACCCAATCAGGAATAAAAAACCAAAGGCTGATGAAGAGTAATTTGCCTGGAAATACAATGTTTAGGGTGTTCTGACACTGGTGTTGTATTTTAAACACCCGCCCCTCTGAACGTATTATCATTAAAACTCCATGGCTATCATTTTATTTATTGATTTATTAGCAGCAACATCACCTCTCCGCTCAACAGCTCTTCCTGCCTTTCCGATTTCAGCAGCGCCTGACCCCATTTCACTCAATTTTCCATATCCTGCCTGTCTTGTATCTGCCAAGGGAACACACTGATGCTGTGTTTATGCTAATTTTATGCTCTCTGAGTTGTGTCTGTTATTCAAAGCAGTTGAAGCAGTTATTGCCAGTAATCTTATTTCTGCGAGAGCCCCCGGGGCAGAGCAAGCCTTGGAGCCGGTCCTGCCGACCGCGTCAGAGCCATCACAGCCTGCTGGTAAATGGCAGCTCTTTCCTGCAGAATCTGATATCAGTTACTTCACAAACACAGTAATAAAATGAAACAAATCAGATTTTCAAGTAAATAAACCAGACTTCAATGGCAACAACAATGGTCAGGACAACAGGATTTTAATAAGTGATGCTATACAGGGGAAAATATTGGAGCGCCGCATTCCTTCTCCATCCTGCTCTCCCCCTGCTCTAACTCAAAATTAGCCTGAACCCCTTACAGACTGAAAGCAAAACAAAAAACAGTGCCACCAGAATGCGTTTTGCTCCTCTGGTTGGTAAAAAAGGACATTCATTGATGGTATGTGTAGAAATTTCCCTGCGAAGGTGCCTTGAGCTATTGTCTTGGGCAACAGAAAAATGTGCATTGTTATTCATGCTTTTCTGCTTCAAAATATAACTGACAAATTGCAGTAGAACTTCCACATTAAGGGACAGGCAGACAGTAGCTACCAAGAGAAAGATCTTGAGTTTCTGTTTGGAAGAGCTGAATCATGGTTTTGTCAACCATTTTCTCGGGCACCTTGAAATGGCCATTGCCTTTTTAATAAGGCTTTAAAACAAACAAACTTGTCAACTTCCTCTGTATT
The DNA here is from genome assembly GCF_036013475.1 of Columba livia. Lineage (NCBI taxonomy): Eukaryota > Metazoa > Chordata > Aves > Columbiformes > Columbidae > Columba > Columba livia. The sequence goes on along the minus strand of NC_088604.1, from coordinate 4,753,864 downwards.
TTCCTAAAAGCCAAATATTCATAAGGCAGAAACAGAGTTTTAATCTAAAATGACATTTAGAAAAGGGCTTGAAATTCTGCATTTTCAGATAGACTTTCTTTGGAAAGTATTTAAAATCTTGTCAGAAAGCCAACAGCTGGGAAAAAAAAAAAAAAAAGAAAATAAAAGAAAAGAAAAAGAATTCTGGCCAGTTTTCAGTTGCCAAAAATGCAAACCATTTTTCTCATAAGAAACATTTCTTATAGAAAACTCCAATTTAACAAACATTTTTCAAAAAGAACACATTTCAAATGGAACATTTTCATGTTTTTCTATTGCAATCAACAGCACTTAGCTTTTATTGTGATGCTTAAGGCCATGTTTTCAGCATACTGTGCTCTTTAGAAATTTACCCAGTTACACTGAGTCCTCTATAGAAGCAGACGCCCCCATATATAAATTTATATCTGTATATATACACATATCTGTATACATATATAAAATATAAAATCCTGGATTTAGTCTCTCTGTATTGCAGTTTCTCACCTGTCAAGAGTGACTAATAATGGTTCCACTTCATTATTCTTAAATAAGTTTTAGACTTTTCTGAAAGTTCCTGTCATCGGTTCTGCATGCCAAACTTCCTGAAAACCAGAAAGTCTGCATCTATAGCACCTTTTTTATATTTTGGAGGTCTGATATAAGTATTTTAAACTTTACTTTTTCCTTTGAAATCATATAAGACCAATGGAAGCATCCAGATCACTCATGCCCTCCACCTGGAGAAATCTTGGTGATGTATCAAATGGTAAATTGCATATGCCATGACCGTTTGCTGTCCCTGGAGCCAATTCACAAAGTGTGGTCATATCCATTAGAAGAATTCTAACTCTATCATCAGTGGAATTTCGAGGTCTGGGAATGCTTTCCGGAACTATTTAATTTTATAGCATGCATATAGCCTATGCTTTCTGGTCTTCTCTGATGCAAAGACAAGCAGAATTTGTGAGGGTATTTTTTCTGATTTCAGCTATATGTGGACCACGCTTTTATGTAGGTGACAGGCTTCAGTAGCCTTCAATCGTGGCAATGAAAGTCAAAGTGGAAATCAGAAAAGTCACTCAGATCAGTGACACCAAAGGGAGATTTTGACTCAACTTCCGTAAATCACATCTGTATATTAACTTTAACTGAAGTTCAAGACCTTGGCATTTTTCCACTCCTTGCAGTGCAATTTTTAAACTTGCCTATGTTGCAGATTTAGCACTGATCTAAATAGACTAGAAAAAGACCTGGGCTACATGTCTAAAACAAGTGAAGTCCAGGAGAGCTTTTCCTTGACCTCCCAGGCCAGGATTTCACCACCACTCTCCTAGCTTGGCTATTTAACTGCCTCTTGAGTCTGATACCATTGCCAACATGCTGCAGCTGGCTGGGTCAGAGGCCCCATCCAGCCTGACCTTGAATGTCTTTAGGGATGGGGCATTTGCCATCTTTCTGGACAAACTGGACAAGTTTTTACAACTCCCATTGGAAAAAAATTTCTTCCCCATGTCCAGCCTGAATCTTCTGTTTTCTAGTATTAAACCATTACCCCTTGTCTTATCACAACAGGCCCTGTTAAAAACTCTGTCCACATCTTTCTTATCGGCCTCTTTTAAGTAAGGAAAGGATCCAATAAAGTCTCTCTGGACCCTTCTCCAGTTGAACATCCCAACTCTCTCAGCCTGTCCTCCCAGCAGAGCTGTTCCAGCCTCGGATCATTTCTGGGGCTCCTCTGGCCCCTCTCCAGCAGCTCCATGTGTGTCCTGCGCTGAGGACCCAGAGCTGGACCAGCACTGTAGGGGGGTCTCACCAGAGCGGAGCAGAGGGGCAGAATCACTAACCTCAACCTGCTGGACATGCTCCTTGTCATGCAGCCCAGGATACAGTTGGCCTCTGGGCTGCCTTGACAGTTCAAATTGTTCCTTAATAATTTCCTCCATCTAGGGGTGAGTCTTATCTGTACAATGATGTTCCACCAAGAAGAGGCATCAAAACTAGTGATAGAATTAAAGACAGTGTAGCTGTTCGCATCCTAAAGTGGACTGCAGGACAAAATGAAACCTGTTTGAGTTGACGATCTTAAGGGTCTTTTCCAACCTGAAAGATCCTATGATTCTGTGAGTGAAGATACACTAGCTGCTGAGAAGATCATAGAATCATAGAATTATAGAATGTCCTGAGTTGGAAAGGCCCACAAGGATCATCGAGTCCAACTCCTGTCCCTGCACAGGACAACCCCACAGTTCACACCGTGTGTCTGAGGACGTTGTCCAGTCTCTTCTTGAACACTGTCAGGTTGGGGCCGTGACACCTCCCTGGGGAGCCTGTCCCAGGGTCCAGCACCCTCTAGGGGAAGAACTTTTTCCTCATGTCCAACCTCAACCTCGCCTGGCACATCTTCCTGACATTCCCTCAGGTTCTGTTGTTGGTCACCAGAAAGAAGAGTTCAGTGCCTCTCTTACAGTGGAAGCCTGGGCACTCCAAATAGAACAACTTTCTATAATATGTTCATTTAAAAAAAAACAAAAACAAAAACATGAGAATCATTTGAGTTTTGTTCCTCAAGAACAAAAGCGTTTAGAAAACTGATTTTTGACAACATCTCTAAATGTTCCTTTAGGGTGAAAAGAGATGCAGACAGTATGCTGCCTACTTCTGGATGGATGTTCCTTGCAATGGTTGCATTCGACATAGAGCTGTTTCTGCATTCATGAAACAAGTGTCAGTTGATTGGATTGTTCTACAGACTTCTTAGTTCAGGAAATCTTCAGAATATATATACACATATGTACATATATATATATATATATATATGCACATATAGATTAAAATTAATTTGATGGACTCCAAAAATGCTACACCTTCTAAAGTAAAGAAATTTTTTATTATGAGGGTGGTGAGAACCTGGCCCAGGTTGCCCAGAGAGTTGGTGGATGCCTCATCCCTGGAGAGATGGAAGGGAGATATCTGAGTACAAGTGTATATATTTAAGGTCCATCATCCATTTATATTTTTGGCATTCGTAATGGAATGTATTTAAAAAAACACACAAAAAACAAACTTCTGATTTTTTTATTTTTTAATTTAATAACATCTACATATATAAATACAAATATAACTACAAATACAGTCTAGGCATGTAAAGCTTTGACAACATTTTCAAGTATCCTTTGGCAGGAAAATACGTTTTAATATTAATGGCAAATAGCTTGATTTATGATATTCATAGAAATACAATTTTGTGTTTCTTTACATATTTATTTTACATGGTTGGAAGCATTTTAGGCTAGGAAGACGAGTATGTATTGTGTATTTGATCTATCAGGCTGCAGTTTTCAGAAGAGTGTGTCTCTCTTCTGAAAATTCCAGCTCAGGGGTCCTGAGCACCAGCACAAGTGGTTTCGGATACTTAGCACCTAAGCTAAGGGATATATCTCCAAACATATGGAGAAATAGATATATTATATGCTATATCATGAAACTGTAGAATTACACTTTTGGGTTTTTTTGCATTTTTTTTCTTGTTGTTTTGGTTTGCTGTTGTTGTATGTTTGGTTTTTGGGGGGTTTTGTTTGGTTGGTTTTTGGTTTTTTCCCCCCCTTTTTTTTTTTCCTTCTAGTGAAATGAACCTCATAGAACTGGGTTTCACTGAATTCTTTATTTTCTAGAAAGTACAAATGAAAGGTGGTGGAAACTATCTGATGCTGTGGGCTAAAATTGGCAAATTCCTACAAAAATTTAAAAAGGAGGAAACAGTATTCTGCAGTGATTTTTTTTTTTTTTTTTTCCAAAATAGATGTAGGCATCATAAACAAAAACGAAAGGAGGAAATTAATTTTCTTCTGCATGTCACTTATAGACCTTTCACCCAGAATGAAATAGGACAAAACTACAGTTGCAACACAAAGCTAGGGATGGATCTATAAAACCTGGAACCAGTAGGATAGAGGATTTCAGTGAACCTGGCTCAACTGATCTGGAGCCAACAGCTGCAAAGATACTCACTAAACCGTTGGGCTATTCAGGATTTCTCTCTTTTCTTGTTCCAGACAATACTTAGGTTTTAAAAAAAAGGCTGAAGTCCTACTTAGTTTGATGTCTCTAAATCGTCTCTACAGCTAATGGACAGAATTAGGTGTCTCTTGAGCTCTAGTGTAAAATATGTGTCTAAGCTTGGTGACATAAATAATCTCTGGGAGGCCTCCTATAAAGCATCTTCATGTCTCAATCCCAATTTAAGAGGTGGAAGAATCTGGTCTCTCCTCTCATGCTAACCCAAATCTCCCTTTTTCTTCCAAGATGAAAAACGAGCTTTGCCATTTCAAGAAAATATAAGCTAATTTTCCTATTACTGTTCAATTCCTTGTTGCATCAAAGATATTACCTTATTTTAAACAGATTATTTAAATTACATATATTTTCCTCTTTTTCATTTAGCTCCTTTTATTGTATTATTTATTTCCATGACAGGAAGGAGGTTTTTTAATGTATCAGTTATTTCTCATTAGAGAGAATTATATGCTACATAACACAGAGACAGGCCAGCCAGCTTCACTACTTTCAAAAATTAGCCTCTCAAGAACATAGGTTCCTTGTTCCAAAGATATTTAGGCCAATTTTCTTTAAAAACCTTTCTCTTCCATCCATTGTGCATTTTCCATTGTAACCTAAGCTTTCAGAACTGGAAAAAATAGATTGATTTGTTTCTCCAATACGGCCATTATTGCAGTAAAACAAAGGAAAAAACAATGCCCAGGCCCAAAATTTTGTCTTATCTTTTCACATAAAGTCTGGATGAATGTTCCTGGATTACTTCAGAGGACCTCAATTATTTCTATTGCACAGACATCAACAGAAGTATTGCTTATTTCTTTATGAATGAACATGGGACTTCTAAAAATTACACTCTTCACCTCATCTTCAGATCCCAATAGCTGCAAATATCCTCATTCAGTAACAAGAATAAAATGAAAAATGCAAAAGTCAACCCACTCCTACAGTGGACTTTCGTTAATGCTAAGCAATGCCAATAACTTAAATAGAGTCAGAGATTTTCCTTTTATTTAACCTAATAAAGATAAATCATTTTGCTTACTCTCTTCCTCTCCAAAGTGTTCATTATTTGTCCCAGACTGATTGCTACTAGTTAGATGTTTTTCAGATATTTTTTCCTTCCTGTTTCTCTTAATTTAGCTGGAGGTGCAATTGGAACATTGAATTCTTAAAAGGAAAGTACACCACTTATTTCTCTGTGATGCAGCAGAGTACACACACACACGTACACATGTGCACATATGCACATAGACACACCATTTTAAGTCCCAAATACTGTGTTGAAGTATTTGTCCCTAGCATAGAGGCTTGGGAAGAATTTAGTGCTAAATAAATGCTGCCTCAAACCAGGCAAGATAAAACATAAATCATTGCATTAAAAACCTCTAACAAGTCTATCTGCTTTTTGAAATGACTGAGAGATGAAAGAGAGGAGTCTCATTTAAGAAGGCCCAGCGGAACAGTTCTGCATTTATATAGCTGTTATCAAAAGCAATTCATTTGGAGATCAAATAGACTGACAGATAGGACAAGCAGGGGATCACTGCTGCCTTCAGGCAGCCAAAAGCAAGGATGGTTTCCCAGTACCATCACTAATATTGGGTCTAGTCAATGCTCATGTCTATTATGGCTGGCAGTAACAGCCAGCTGAATGTTAATGTACACTTCTTAGACTCCAATTTGATGCCGATTTGTAGCTGAGGGAGTAAATAGTGTACATCCCTTTCCCCAACTTTTTTTTTTCCCATTTCTTTTTCTTGTAGGAGTATCTCCTTTTGTAATCATTGTGTGTCTGATTAGTATTTGCTTCTTAAAAAGACAGTGCCACTGAAGACAAAAGCAAAAGAAAAGAATGGAATATCCAATGTCCTGTTAGCCATGCACTGCTGTGCCTTTTTTCCTGCATGCTGGAGACATGCTGCTGCTTATTTATAGGGAAAAAAAAACCCAACACAAAATACCTAACCAACCAACCAACCAAACAAAAAAACAAACCAAAACAAAACCCAAACAAACAAAACCAACAAAAACAACTTAATCCTGTTTGCTCCTTTCAAAATAAAAAGCAAAGCAACACATCAGCCCAAGGCTGGCTGCAGTTTCTCCAGTGCGGTGATTCAACACACCCAGAAGCAAAACTTATTTTTTCTTCCCCAAAAACACTATCCACTACCACTGGGCCAAGTGCATTCTGATCTTAGCCATCTAAAATATATTTACAGTGCTAAATAAGAAAGGGTGAAGGAGTGATCCCTGGTGTTGAGATCAGGTAGCCCAGAAATGGCTCATGTTTGCACAGTCTAGGACAAACCCTCTTGAAATGAAACTATCTAATCTACATTAAATCACAGTTACAACTTCTCAGGATCCCACGAGATGCCTCCACGGCCCTAAAACCTGAATATTATTTTCTTTTTTGTTGTTATTTTTCAATATGAGGTCTGCCTTAGGGCCAGAATGAGGTTTTTATTGCATCACATTGAGAACGTATGTTCTATACCTTGGGGTGTAGTGTGCAAGGAATTTAGGATGCTGTAGAACATAAAGTCTGCTAAGGACATTGTTAGCAGATTCCTCTGAAGCAAATGTGGCCATAATTATACCTCGAGCATCTTATCATATATCGGAACAAGTGATTTGGGAACCATATGGACTGGGCTTCTTATTGCTTACAGAAATCAGTGCTCTGTGAGATGTAACTGCCTTGAAAAAGTGGGATTTCCACTTTCTGACTGAGTAAAACAACAAGTCAGAATTAGCAGAAATACAGGGATTTGGAAAACGGTGTAAGAATGAATAGAGCGTATGGGAGTGTGATGCTCGCAATCAACTACTTTTTTAATATATATTTTATGATTTATGTTGGGTTATTTTATTTTACATGGTCAGATGCAGTCATCACTGCACAGAGAACACTGGAGACTTGTTCAATTGGTTAATCAATGGGTGCTGTAGGAGGAAAACAAGAAACTGGTAAGCTAGATAATTTTTTTCCATGAGAAAAGGCTACTGGGAGTTGTGGAAGGAGAAACAAACCAAGGAATTAAAAGTAAAGAAAAAAAAGTGGGTAGAAAATATGTGAAATTGAGTGTAACAGGTAAAAGTAGAAGATAATAAACTACTTCAAGTTTTAGGGCTTGATATTAGATAATATATACACATTCCTTACAGGCACTGAACCACCATTAAAAATGTGACTCTCATTCTACAAAATGTCTTGCTTCTAGTGCATAGTACCCTTTTCTTCAGTGCAGAACTACAAAATGAGTAAACCAGTTCACCGTGGAAAGGGATGTGCATAAGGAAAAGAGCTGAAGGTAGACAAGGTAGACAACAATGACCATTCACTGTCTCCTTCAGGAAAAGGACTGGGAAGTATAAAATAAAAAAGCTCAAGAGAGAGATGTGAAACAATCAAAAGGACTATTTCTTCAAAGAATATATCATAAGCTGATTTATTGTTGCTGTATGATGACACTTAAAACTTACATTGGTTAAAAAAATAGTGGGAGAAATAAACAGCAAGAAATTATCAACGAATGTTAAACAAAAATGGGCTTCCTTGGAGCTGCAAGTCACAGGAGAGAAGGGGAATATGCCAGTGAAATATCAGTCTTTGCTGTCCTGTTCATTCCGCTATTAGTCATAAGACTGAATAGATCTTTGATGTGGACCAATCAAGTTGTTCTTATGTCCCCACCACAAGACATCTCTTTCCAATTATTTGCTGGGTCTTAGTCTCTGGTCCACAACACAACTGCCCTGCAGATAGTTTTCATGCAGAGTTCTCGATCTCCTGACTTGAGAACCTACTCTTGGGATAGGAAAATCCCACTGTCAACAAAACAAAGCCATGGTCCTTCCAGTGCAGCCAACTGCATTGTAAGGAAATGCAGCGCAACACTTGGAAGTTAAACAAGATGGGATGAAATACTAATTATGGTTTGACTTTACAAAAAAATGCTGTCTGCCCCTGTGAGAGTCCAAGCCTCCAAGCTAGTCTTTCATGAAACAAAAGTAAGTTGTCAGATTTGAATAATTTGCCTGCATGTAGATATATCCGCACATTTCTACATCTCCCCCCTCCCACCCCTTCCTCTTCCCTCCTCTCTTCAGTTTTGCAAACAAGAAATGAAACACTGGGAGCTATTTCACTGGATAACCATGCAAATGAAACAGGAGATTTAAATGTCTTAGCAATGAGATCAGAGACACAGTTGGAAACAGCTGTAAGGGGCATTGGAATGATTATAAGCAAATAGGATGGGTGCATTATTTGGCTTGGTGACTTCATTACTGATATTTGGCATCAGATGCTCAGCTGGTGTAAATCAGAAGAGCTCCTCTGTGTCTGTTTACCCCCTCTGAGGATTCACTTATTTGTCCTGAATATAGATTTCTACACTATTCTATTTTATTTTTCTCCACTGCATTGGTCTCCAGGCAGCATTTTGAGAATAGGAATTTAAGCCGTGAGAAGATATTTTGTTAGAGGGAACAAAACCTGGGGCATATCTGTTGCCTTGAGAATTTTGAGGTCTTCTTAGAGATAAAATCTTGAGTTTTGATTCAGCTCACCCACTAATAAATGAAATGTAGGGATACAAAATCCTTACAGAGCCTAAACCAGTCTCTTGTCATCCAAAATAACTGTTGAAAATGTATTAGCTAGGGCTTTTTGTCCATACAACAATATCAAATACCTCTGTAAAATTCAGTAGGAATGGCCACTGATGAATGTCATGGTCCCTCTTAAATATTTTCCAAAACATAAAAAAAAAGGGGGGATTTAAAAATTTTGTCTTTTTAACTATTTTTACAACAAATATGTAAGTATTGCTCTGCTCCAGGAGTACTTCTACTGTTCTAAAGTAGAGGAATCTCTAGCAAAAAGTAGAAATATAATTCCTCCAGAAAGCAATTCTCCTTGGATACATTTTTTGCACAAATTCACAATTTGTCCCTTGCTTTTGAATCTATACAATTTATACCATTCAGTCTCCTTTTTTTTGTTTGTTTTCAGAAACAAGCAGTCATTTGAGACATCCTGCCTGTCAATATGTGTCCAGAAGTTCAGCCATTTCTGTTGATGGAGATTTATCTATAGATGGAACGGATAAGGAAGAAAGACAAACCACTTCTTTTCATGCACCCAGTGGACACAAAAACTTCAGACTAAGTAATGAAAGCAATTGCATTCAGCATACAGATGTCAGTGGGAAGACTTGTATCAATAACAGCAAACATCTAACACCTTTCCTAAAAGATGTCCATTCTTAGTCAAACCAAGAATGCGTGTCCCTGACAGTGAATAGTCCATGGCTTCTCCTGACCACCCATTTGGATGAAAAGCTATCTAATATTGTGGGTGGAGGGGAATTTTCGTCTGTTAAGTGCTGGAAAACGGACAACTTTAGTCAACATCCTCAAAAACTATTGTTATTCAGAGGATCATGGAAACCTTAAGGCATTTGATTTTCCAAATAAAATTTAAAACAAAGGTGACTGAGCAAGACAGACAGTCCCTGTGAAGCCATTAAAATTTAGCTGAATATTTAATTTTCCATAAAAAATAAATTAAAATAAAAATTTTGGTCATCCTCATTTAGGGATCTAGCACAGGACATCAGGATCTTCCATAATAATTCTGTCTATTGTGGCAAAGTCAAACAGGAAAAATCATAGAACCATTTAGGTTGGAAAAGACCCTTAAGGTCATGAGTCCAGTCACAAACCTCACACTGCTAAGTCCATCACTAAACCATGTAACTGAGTGCCATGTTTACACATCTTATAAACCCCTCCAGGGATGTTGACTCCACCACTGCCCTGGGCAGCCTGTTCCAATGCCCGACAGCCCTTTGGGGAAGAAATTGTTCCACAGATCCAACCTCAACCTCCCCTGGCGCAACTTGAGGCCGTTTCCTCTGCTCCTGGAGCTTATTCCTAGGAAAAGAGCCTGACCCCCCTGGCTCCAAGCTCCTTTCAGGCAGTTCAGAGATCAGAAGGTCTCCCCTCAGCTCCTGTTCTCCAGCTGAACCCCCAGGTCCCTCAGCCGCTCCCATCACACTTGTGCTCCAGCCCCTTCCCCAACTACATAAATAAACATATAACACTGAAAATCTTTCTCCTACAGGGAGATTTAAATAATGTAGTTGCTAAGCAGAAAGATGGAAATTCCGGGTAATGCTCTGAAACCCGTAACTGCTGGGTTTTTTTCTGCCTTTTTTCTGTGTGCCTAGGAGCAAACCAATGCACTTCATCTCTACTTGTTTTGCTCACACCAAACCGTAGGTCCTTCATCAATAAGATCTGGGGACTCTTGTTACTTCAAACTGAATCTGCATGCACCACTGTAAAGTGCAAAGGAGCCTTCTATGTGATGCCATCAAGGCAAAATTTTATCTCTGTGAATACCTTGATGAGTCACCTTAAGAGCAGACACCAGCAAGTCCTCTTAATGTAACATGGCCCATTGTCTGTAAAGAGAGTGTCCACATTTTAAGCCCTCAGTGCTTTTGTTTCACAAGATAACTGCAATCTGGAGCCATGAATCTGTTTTGTCTTATTTAGATTAATTTTCCACAGAGTCCTTCAGAAGGTATCATACTCATCACTTCCCAAAGGAAATTTTGTGTATAAAATTCAAGAGAAATCCTGCTTTTTCTAGAAAATTAGTAGGCATCTCTCTATATTATGCAATCCAGGCATACTATAAACCAATAAATAAACCTTGAGATGAAGGATGGTTGCATCACTGAAATCTCTGGAAAGTGTGAAGAGTACATGTGCAGACTTTTTTAAAGGATGGTCTTGCAGACTTTTTTAATCTCTGAAATATCCATGGTGATTAAGATCAGAGCAGTACTGGTTTAGCCTCTTCAGCAGTCTTAACACAAGAATATGATTCTTATCTGCAATCATCCTTGTAATATGCCTATTTTATTAAGAAATATTAATGAGGCTTATAGATGTCATATCTTGGTAGAGCAGAGGAGGAATTTGATGCTTTAATGCAAGTTTTTCCAATTTTTCTCCCTTTTTGGGGCCAGAGCTAATCTATAAAGCAAGCTTATGTCTGAGCTCAGGCTTTACAGTCTGTCCATTAAAGTGGAAGTTTATCCGAAACTGCATTTTTGGAGTCACTAAACTGCGGTTGGCATCACAGTTTGTATTTCACAACTGTTTGTACTCCAGAGATCCGGGAAGGAGCTAACCTAAAGGATGGCTCTGAAAGAGGCCTTGTAAAAACGTAAGTGGTAAATTAACCCCATTTGCCTTTTAGACCCTATCTAAACCTGCATGTCCAGAGAATAGACCTCATAGACTTGGAAGAGCTTTAGGGTCAGTCCAAAAGAGACATAGGTGGCTGCTGTTACACCCAGCATTTACCATTTTTTTCAGAGACAGTATCTAGTACTTCAAATTTTTCACATTGAGGGGAACCTTGTGAGAAGCAAGTCCTGAGATTAATAAGAAAAATTACTTGGCTTCCCGATAACTCCATCAGAGCTTTCAAAGATTGCTTACCAAAGGTTTGTAAGATGATACAATGAGGCAGGAAAGACTTATTTGTATGGGATTTTTCTTAATATTAAAGGGTTGAAACAGCTCTGGATGGATAAAGAGGACTGGAGAGTGGTGTCAAGGTGCTCCTTGCTGCCCTGTTTCTTCTCCTGGGATCTCTCCTGTCTTGCCGTTGTTGCTGTGGGATGTGACTTTGCCACCCTCAGCACATCTGTCCCATGATGAGCAATGACGTCTCAAACAGCCTCTCTTCCCTCATTCCTCTTCCCATGCCCCCTGTCATCCATCCTAGACTTTCTAGGGCTTTGAGAAAACGAAGAGGGATGGGAAAATGAGATGGCACAGGCCATCTTCTGAAAGACGAATGGAGGTTGCTGGGCCAGTCCCGGAGCCAGAGTAAATCGTCAGTCATTGTTCTCTTTTAGCTACTGTCAAGGGCGTGAAGATGACTGCAGAGACCTTTGGGCAACTTGTCCAAAGCGAGGAGGAAGCATTTGAACAAAAACATTTACTCTTCTAGTTGAATATGTGGCAAAGATCTCCCACAATCACCCCTCCCTTACTAAACTGTTTGCTGATATCCTCACTCTTAACCTTTAATTCGTTCTACTCTGATTTTGCCTTTCGTATAGTGTTTTGTCTATGTAATAGAAAAACTCTTTATTTTCAAAATTCTGTTTCACCCACAGGTAATTTTATAATGTGACCATTACCCTACTGCAAAACAAGGGACTGAGAGATTCAAGTGAGTCACCTTCTGCAGGTACTTGTCACTGACTACAGAAAATACCTAAAAGGCCAGTTTACTTAATTTTTGGCTGGTTTCGTGGTGAAAGTTCTGGCTTTTTTTTTTTCTACGCAAAGTGTTTTCCCCATCTATGTTTCCTTTGTGAACCCTTTACAAAATTATAAACAACTTCTTGAACTGCAGACATCAAAAACAGAAGCACTATCAGTCCTGGAATAAAAGCATCCTCTTCGTATTTAAAAGCTTTGTGTCTATGGAACAAAATAACATTAGCTCCTTTGTAAAACCTTTATCCTGACAAAAATAATCTTTAGTTATTATCTATCATGACAACAAGCTGTTTTCAGTCACCAGCTGTCAAAAGAGAAAATCACACTGGTAAATGCAGCCTCTCTCATTAAGTATATTTCTAGAGTTATAATAAAATGTACTTAATTTGTCTAAACATGGTTGATCCACTGATCACACAACATAAGGGATGTGTCCTCTTATTTTATTCATTATCCCCTGAATTTCTGTCTCATTAGCCAATTTGCGGAATACCAACTGTTAGATTGTCTTTGTGTTTATAGATAAAACATTGCCAAAATAGCATCAGGACAAAACCTGATCCCTCTGTGACCAGACTAGAAACAGACCTGCTCAGCAGTGACTTCTATAAACACATTTTGAGTCTGTCAGCCTATTTTTAATCCACTTAAGGTGCACCACATTAATTTTGTGTATTTTTTTCTAGTTTTGTAATCAGAACGTCACGGTGTACACAGTCAAATGCCTCACAGATGCCTATTGCTTGGATACTGCTATTTTTGTAGACTGAATTTGTAATCTCATCAGAAAAAAACGCTATCAATTTACTTCAACAGGACCTATTTTCCATAAGTCTGTGTTGACTGGCATTCACTAGATGTCCTTTCATTATTTCTGAGGATGGGGGACTCCAGGGTACAAGGGAAGAGGGTTTGCCACAGCATATACATCTGCAGCTTCAAATTCAAGCACCAATTGTCGGTTTGTCTCCTGGAGACTATGGCAGTCTGAAACGGCCCTGAAGTTATTTTATGCTTTGCTCTCTCCAAATCAAGACTGTCCTGTCTAGAAATCCAAGGAGGCCTTTCTCAGTCTCTATATAAATAATTCTTTCATACAGCCAATATTATTAGTCATAGTGTGCAATTGGTTCTGTATTAGAATAGTAAAGAAGCCCACCGGCAGTGTGAAATGACTGATCTCCGGTGTGGATGTATCTGGAGCGCCGAGTCCCAACAGCCGCCTACCTTGAGGCATGGGAGAATTTAAGTTGGTGAGGCGGAGGAGGGATTGGTGACATTAGGGAAGCTGACGATTTGTGTGACATGACAGCTCTTCTGCACGGACTGCACTCCTCTTTTCCTTTTTTTCTTTAACCCCCTGCACCTTGCAAGTGAAACCCGTTTAGGCACTTATTTTTTCTATATTCCTATATTCCTATATTTCTATATTCTTATATTTCTATATTCCTATATTTCTATGTTTCCATGTTTCCATATTTCCATGTTTCCATATTTCCATATTTCTATATTTCCACGTTTCCATGTTTCTATATTTCTATATTTATTTCTATATTTCTGTTTCTATTTCTACTATTTCTATTTCTGTATCTATTTCTATTACTATCACTGTCACTGTTACTATTATCACCGTGACTGTTTCGTTTCAAGGGTGATTTCAGTGGCAATAGGGATGCCAGGATTGAACTGCAGTTCGAAAATAATTAATTAGAAAGAGCCTCAGTGCTGAGAACACTGAAGCCTAGGTAGACAAAATGGACTGAGGTATGGAGAAAAGCTGTATTAGCATTCTCATTCTGCACGTGAGGAGCTGAGGGGCAGAGACATTAAATGAGTGTCCTAAGGTCACAGAGTGGAATTGGTGGCAGGATACAGACTTGAACTGAGGACAGTTGATATCTAACTTAATGCATAAGCTTCAAGTCTTGCCCTGCATTACTTTTTCAGTGTTGCCTGTCTCAGTTTTCCTCCCTGAAATAGGATTAGATAACAAAAATGGTGTAGTGAATTTGTCTGAGGACAGATAGCCAAGGGAAATGGGTGTTTTCTTCTAATTTCTTTTCCACTTGTTCCTAGAGAAAACTTTAGTGAGTTGCTTAACTCTTCCCTGCTTCATGGACCATGGTGTAGCTTTTCCTCCAAAAGAGGTGGGGAAAAGCAGCAATGAGGGCTGGCAGGAGTCTACTATTTCTCTTTAAAGGGAAGACACTAATTTAAAAAAAAAAATACAAGACATGTTAATTAAAAACAAACAAACAAACAAACCTAAAAATACATTTTCTTTAGAATTATTTCCATTTTTTTCTAGAGTTTCTGGGGACTGCATAGACCCTCAGGCTCCTTGAAATGAAGCGCCATAAGCAATTCTTGCAGTACCCATTGGAACAGGCTGCCCAGGCAAATGGTGGAGTCAGCATCCCTGGAGGAGTTTAAAAGACATGTAGATAAGGTTCTTATGGACATGGTTAGAAGTGGAGGACTTGGCAGTGTGAAGTTAATGGTTGGACTCGATGATCTCAAAGGTCTTTTCCAACCAAAATTATTCTATGATTCTATTGTTCTATTAGCCACACATAAGGGAGAATTAGATTGGACTCGACACTTGACTTTTAATAATTAGTCGTAATGAGTGTGGATGAAAGTTAGGACATTTTAGGTTTTCTCCTCCACTGAGTGTCTCAGAGAGCAATAGTCCAATGCTTCCAGAATCACATGTGCAGATGGAACATTGGTTAATCTATGACTACAAAAACAGTATTCTTCAGTGCCAAGTCTTGGGAGTAAAGGGTTTATCACATATATATATTGCCTCCATCCTGATTTCAACCTCTACACAGCCTGGATGAACAGATATAAATGTCTTTACACTGTTACCAAAAGGAAAAACTTAATTCATGCTCTGTGTGTCAATATCAAGGAAGACAAATCAACCATGATTTTGCTCAGCAACAAGAAGCCTTTCTGACAATTTAACCTCTCACAGTGGACCAATACTCTCATCCTTAGGGAAATAAATTTATTAGGGTATTAGGACCCACAACAAAGAATTTCTGATGCCATTCGCTTGGGAATAGTGTTTCAGACTTCAGTACATCGTATAATTTACCATGCATTTTTAGATTAAACAAGTGGATATGGAATCATCTTTGGACCAGTAAGATACTAAGCCCAGTGGTGGACATGAAGATAAAAAGTCCCGATGGGCAAGTCTTAAAAAGGAGCTGCAATTTATGCCTCAGCTAATCATCGTTGCTGTGTCTGAAAACAAGAAGAAAGCGTGAGGCATAACAGAATGAAATGCAGTATCCTTCTCCCTGCAATGCACATTTTTTCTCTGGGATTAAAATAGGGTTTGCATTTTAAATTTTCATTTACTAAACAGAAAAATATTTTAATAGGAGGGAATGGTATTAAGGAGAAATGATTCTTTGTGTGCCCTCAGGCCTGGTGAAGACAGGATTTGATTTGCTGTGTTAGGCTGGAATCTGGATTGATACACAGAGATGAGAAGGTGTTTAATAAAATTTACATTTCATTTTCTCACTTGACACCAGTCTCCTGTCACTCACCAAATGAAGGGAATACGACAAATAACTTTTGTCAGCACCTAGACATACAGAGACGGTCGAGGGGGGAGGAAGAGCAAGGGTGGGATATTTTTAGCATCATTCCCTTTGATGGCTGCGAGACTTGATGTGTCTTGGGCACCGGCTTCATCCTTAATGTACTTTGTAAGGTAGAGATGTATCAAGAGGGAAAACACAAATTAATCCAACCACACCAAAGCTGTCCCTGGGGATGGACAAATGACCTGCTGGGAAATGAATCACAGAATCACAGAATCGCAGAATGTCAGGGATTGGAAGGGACCTCAAAAGCTCATCCAGTTCAATCCCCCTGCCAGAGCAGGAACACCCAGATGAGGTCACATAGGAAGGTGTCCAGGCGGGTTTGAATGTCTGCAGAGAAAGAGACTCGGCAGTCTCCCTGGGCAGCCTGTTCCAGTGTCCTGTCACCCTCACTGAGAAGAAGTTTCTTCTCAAATTTAAGTGGAACCTCTTGTGTTCCAGTTTGAACTCATTACCCCTTGTCCTATCATTGGTTGTCACCGAGAAGAGCCTGGCTCCATCCTCCTGACACTCACCCTTTATATATCTGTAAACATTAATGAGGTCACCCCTCAGTCTTCTCCAAGCTCAAGAGCCCCAGCTCCCTCAGCCTTTCCTCACACGGCAGATACTCCACTCCATCATCTTTGTTGTTCTGCACTGGACTCTCTCCAGCAGTTCCCTGTCCTTCTTGAACTGAGGGGCCACAACTGGACACAATACTCCAGGTGTGGTCTCACCAGGGCAGAGTAGAGGGGCAGGAGAACCTCTCTGACCCACTGACCACCCCCCTTCTAATCCAGGCCAGGTACCATTGGCCTTCCTGGCCACAAGGGCCCAGTGCTGGCTCATGCTCATCCTGCTGTGCCCAGGACCCCAGGTCCCTTTCCCCTACACTGCTCTCTAATAGTTCATTCCCCAACTTATACTGGAACCTGGGGTTGTTCCTGCCCAGATGCAGGACTCTACACTTGCCCTTGTTGTATTTCATTATATCAGAGAAATCCCCATGCAAAAACCCTTTGCTGGTGTGTTCTGAAATCTTGGAACGATTCTACAGTGAATCTAGATTTTGCTCTTGTAATTGCCTTTATAGTGTTGATCAGCAAACCACCACCCAACATTTTGCACATTTTTGTAGGTACAAAGCTGGGATAATTTCAAGCCCTGGCAAATGAACAATGATTGGAAAAAAAAATAAATCTAAAGAATCTGTGAATCTGCATAATCACTAAGTACCCATAATCATCCTTGGAGGGTTGCATCATGCAGTTTTCCTCTTTCACTGAGGGCTTTCTCTCATGGTCCCTAGTCCAGTGAGAGAATTGGTGTAATTTCTCTCTTAATGAGGCTATTCACTGCAGAATCGGAAACTCAGAGAAAAGCCTTCTCACTGGACACTTGCATCTTTTATTTGCCGTTTATACTTCTCATCCTATAGAAATAAATGCCATATAAATGTTATAATAAATAGGGTTTGGGAGTTATACCATATAGAGATGATGAAAGGGTTTATAATCTCATTGCTGTTATTTGGTTTTTCTTTTCTTTTTTTTTTTTAATTTTGTCTTAGGCACACAACTCCTTCAACCCAGACTGTAATTAATTTTACTACATCACCAGTTATCGCTGCTCCCTAACCAGGCTTGTCATTTTAATTTTTCACAGGCTTTCTTTTTTTCTATCAATGTGCCTGTTTCTGTATCTTCGTGAAGTCTCATCAACTCTGGCCCAAAGCCTTAGGCAAATTTGACTGTAATGCACTCCTCTACTTCAGACATAAGAGGAAAAAATATCACTTTCACAAAATGGGTAAAAAAAAAAAAACAAAAAAAGAAGAACACTTTTGACCACACATTGTCGAGGATTTCAGACAAGCCTGGAAATTGGTTGGGAAAAGGGCATCCTTTCAGCTACAGTCTTATTTATAAAGGAACTCAAGTGCTATTTGAGATAAGACTATTGAAAAAAAAGTTAGCATGTGGAAACCCCAAATCCAACAAATTTAATGAAATTTTTGCCATTGGCTGCTATTGAGCCAAATTTGTCAAATTTCACTGACATTTAACATGATGATCAAGAAAAGCTTGGGTCTCGAAGGACAGGTGAATACAGAAACTTTTGCATTTGTTTTGCCTTCACTTTGAAGGTTTCCTTGGTGTTCAGTGTGGGAAGGTTAGAACCCTGCTAAGCCTAAGTATATTTGCTGAAAGGACTCCGTGTTCTTTGAAGAGCTGGCCTGAATATGGGCAGTGCTAGAGCATGAGTCTTTGCCACAACTTGCCTATAGGCTTATTTGAAAAGCTGAGCTGAAATCTTGGCTTTTCGAGTGTGCAAGATCTTCCTATGAATGAGTATTTCAACACGAAAAATTTACCCATAAAGCATCCATGGAAATGTCGAAACCACTGTTTTCCTAATGACAGTGCAAGGATTAAAGAGAACTCAACAATACGAAGACTAAGAGTTGAGCAGGATCGCCAAAAGTACTGATCGTAGAATCATGGAATGATAGAATCAAAGAATCACAGAATAGTTTGGATTGGAAGGGACCTTCAAAGGTCATCTAGTCTAAACCCCTGCCATAAGCAAGCAAGACTGAAAGCAAAAATGTAATGTCATGATGTCCCACGAGCCAAACTGGTGTCTGAAAGTTTGTAAAACGAAGCTTATGTCTTGGGACGTGAGATGTGTATTCTATTTCTTTGCTAGGAAATCCTGGTAGAGCTTGGGCAAGTCTGTTCATCTAACTGTATATTCCCTGTGAGATGTTTTCTCCTTCACCTGTCTAGATGGGAAAGTTTTAAAAATCAGTCCATCTCTTAATTGACCATAGAGTAGTAGGACTCCATTTCATCCAAGTGCTGTTGCAATCAGTCTAACACCAATTATTTTTGGAAAAGATGCTGTCTAATATTTAACCATGTTATTCAGCCACTAAGTCTTAGTCACAGCTTCTCTCTCTCTGATCACTACACTGATTATTTTTTTCTTGATTCTCATCACAAGATCCCCTAAATTTCTTACTTGCTCAGGACTCACTTCACATTTGCACTGATTTTTCATCATATTTTGTTTCACTTTCTCCCCACTTCTTTCCCATGATCCGTCATTCATTCAGTTAATGCACAGCAGTGTGGGAAACCAAGATCAAGAATGCCACAGTTTAAGAATTTTTAGCCCTGCTTATTCCATTAGAGGTCTAGACACACAAGACATTATTTTTTCTGTAAACACAGATTGATAAATGCAAGGATTATGAATTAAAGGATTAATTAAAGCCCTTAACTGCTTCCAGTATGTTTGTTTTTTCCTAAAAAGAAGGCTCCATTGTAGAATTTTTGCAAATCATTTGTGTTACATGTTATTTGCATATTATTTGCATAAAGTATGACATTTGTAATTAAATATTATTTGTTCTCATGCTGCTTGGATATGACAAAGTCACTTACTAGGAGTAGAACTACTGAAGGGGAGTGGAGTTCAGGAGATGGAGGAATTGCTTATCTGCAGAGCGGAAAGGATCTCCTACCATGTGAGAACATATAAAGCTGGGTATCAGCTGTGGAGGAAAGGAAGGATCTCCAAACCATTTCACCACACCTGATGTCTCCGCCAGTTATATTTTCTTATTGGGATGTGGAAACATGAGGCTTAGGGATCTACCATGTCTACTTACATAAAATAATACTTTGTCTTCCGAAGAAAACACTGTAAGAAATTGCTTTCCCACAACATGGAAGAGGTCAGAGGGGCTCGTCTGTTGCACTTAATAATATAAGTCACCCATTCATAAACATCTTAAGCCAGAAAAGCTCCTGTGCAGTCAGCCAGAAGCCTGGATCACCACAGAATCATTGTGATTTCACCAGAAAATGATGCTTATAAACAGTATAATGCAGAAAACAATGCTGGTGAATCTGTTTTTTTGTCTAGAGAACCCTGTAGATCATTGAGCAACATCTGCACCTTAGGTCCTTCAGCTTTAAGTGAATTTTTTTGTGGTTGTTTTCACTTTTTCTTCAAATGGAGATTCCTTACCTCCTCTTCCACTGCTGATCTGAGAAGAAACATCATCTTCCTGCTTGACTGTTTTTTCTGCAGAGGAGTATAAATTTTATATTGTGCCACTAGGCCACCTTGTCGCCACAAATTTTACAGAGAGGGCATAATGAAATCCCTCATCTTCCAGTTCAGTAAAACAAAGCACAGAGGAATTCTCTGAGCAACTGAAGAACATCAGCATTGTTATTATCATTCATAAAGAGTAGTGTTCATAACAAGCCAGTGATTTAAGGGTGTTAGAAAACAATGACATGGTGAAGATTTAACTCAGCAAAATACTTTAATTAAAAAAAAAACCAAAAAACAAAAAACAAGAAACAACACCACCACAAGTTTAATTAGGGGGAAATGGAAGAACTTATTCAAGTCACAGTGAAATGAGAATTGAATATATATTTGTTTTTCCTCAGAAAAAAAAGAAAATATTTATGCACATACTGAGGTTCTTTGAATGAAAGTAAAGGCATGATTGGAAGAAATAGGAAAATTTCCAAATATTTGTATACATGTATACATACCAATTGGCATTGCTCCAGCCACTAAGACTACATCAGTGTCATTATATTGAAGAGTCAGAAATCCGATCATCTGCACTGATGAATCATTAGGCTAATCTCTGAATGTTTTTGAATGTAACCTCAAAGCTGACCCAGCTCTTCAGCTAGAATTCCCCCAAACAACTCTTGGAGGGAGTTTTCAAGGTGTCGGAAGGACCACACTCAACAGGCAGTTTAGATGCACACACCCTGTTTTGGAAACTAAGAGAATTCAAAGTCATAGACAAGGCCAGAGTCTCCCAGTTGGCTACAGTTCCAGGTAACAGGTTCATTTGTACATGTGCAGTGTGGCAGTTTGATTCCCCACATTAACATATATGTTTTTACCTAACCACAGGGATAAAAGGCTCAGATTTGCATTGGCTGCAAACCAGGCAAAGCTTGCTTTATCAGTGGTTTAGCAGCTCACATCACTTCTCTTACACCTCTGCTGCTACCACTGCAACATGGTCTCCAACATTATTCTGAGGTTTGGTCATCTTTTTGGTCTTCTCTCTCTCATCGTTGTAGCCAGCTGAAGGCTGGGGGACATCCTTCTGGTTGGAATGCCTTGGGACTGTTGGCTGCTGAAGTTCCAGAGAGTCACCAGATGTTCCTTCAGTTGGCTGTTGGTGACGGTCACAGTTCCTACCTGAAGAAAATGTGCTCATCTTTCTCACCACCTTGGTTTCACAAGGATGCAGGTTCAGCTCCTCCAGTTGTTCTGTGGCATGTCCAACTGGTCCGGTTCCTTCCATATCTGTGAAACCAAGTACTGTTTGTGCTTTACAATATCTGCAAGACTTTACCTTCACATTCCTTACCCTTCTATGCCTTCACTGTGCGTTAAAGATATTAATGAAAAAGCAGTTTTGTTTGGGGAAATAATTACAACAGGTCACAAATTTCAGTTTGACAGAAATAAGTTGTTAAAACTGAATAACCACACACTGTGCCCATGAATAAATACACATCAACCAAAACAACTAGTCTGATACACTAGCAGCTCCTAGAGTACCCTCCAATGGTTTTCAAATATTTCACTAAATGCCTAAAAATGAAGTATATAGAATACATCTGGTTAATAAGCTATGTATTGCTAAGACTGAGAATAAATTTAATACTGCACACCTAAAATAGACATCAAGCCTCTTTGAATCAAGTTGTAATGTAAGGTAGGACTTTTCATTTCTAGCATTCAGATTCTACTGAATGCAAAGACTGCTGCTTAAAAAATGATGTTGAAAAAAAGCAGAAAAAGCAAAATATACACTATGCATTTTTCATGTGAAAATGAAATATGTTCACATCTTAATAAACCAAAGAGTTATCAACCACCGAGGCAGAATCACTTGTAGTGTTACAGGAGATGGCTTCTGAGTTGACAGGGTATGCTATTACTCCACTGCAGGCCAGGCAGCCTGCCTCATCTGGATGCTTAAAAACATTTGTAAAATGCTTGCAATCTTCCCCCTTCCTCCCTGAAAACAAGATGAAATCAACCCAGACCCAAACTTCTTATACTTGTTCCAAATTCAGAACTAGTTCTAGTCCACATAGCTCACATGTTAGAGGACAATGACAGCTTTCACGGTCTGTTCATCATCATATATTATAGGTCTTTTCCACAAATGATCCCAGAAAATGTGTCGCTACAACTCCCTCTTTTTCAAGATTGTCATTGAAGTTTAGCCCTTAGCAGGGTTAATAATAATTTTCCCGTGTCTTCATTTATTTTGTACAATTCCCCTATTTCTTTATGATTATATTCACTTTTCCTGTTTAGAAGTGGTGGGTTTTTTTTACAACTTTCAATTTCAGGATTATGCTTCCTGGAAATCCACTGAAAAGTTGTCCATAAATTTTCAGTAGTCACACATTTCGCATGTAACAGTTTTCCTTCTTAAGATGTCTTAACATTAGGTAGTTGGCTGTTTTGAAATACAGATTACAAAAATGTCTAGGTTCAATTTTCTCCCTTATACACGTAAACTAGATGATCAGGTCATAATCCCTTATACCAGAGCTTCATGTTATTTCTTGATATATATTGATGCCCCCTCCATCTTCAAAGGTATCATTTTCAACTGTGAAAATCGGTATTTTCAAATGAGTTTGAGTTAACAGAAGAGGCTAAAAGTTTTCTGGATATGAACAGTTTCAAGGATGAAATACTGCCTTGAGGTTTGTATTAAATAGTAATCTAAAATATCCTGATTTTTTTTTTAATTAAATACAAATTATTCAATATCAGTAAAGCACATGATTAACTGGATTAAATACCAGCAAACAGAGCTCAGGAAATAATTAAATATGGGAAATAATTCTCAGAGGTGGGGATGTGTGGCAGTACCATTGAAATGGATAATATTTTGGTTCCACCAGTGATTTGGAATTCAAACTAAAATTAGTTCTGATGAAATTTTGTAAAAGGTGGAAAAAATGGCAAGCTGATAGAAAGGAAGAAGGAGGAGCTGATCTGAGCATCCTTGGAGCATGGGATGCAGAACCTCTTCAGGAATACAACAGTGATTTCTGAGTGATGGTGGCCAAGGATTTCAGGATAAAGATCAATCAGGTATAATATAAAAAGACTGGAAGTTGAAGCTAGGAAGCGTAAGCTGTTAAAGGATAAAACTTTTCCATGGTGATGATGAACCAACGTAATAAATTGTAAAAACAACTAAGAAACAACAGATTCCTCCACTTCCAGATGTTGTTCTGACCATGCATTAGTCCATCAAAATTATTTAATTCAAGAGAGAGCTGATCATGCGAAGCTGAGGATGTTTTTTGTTGCACCAAGTTCAGACAAGGTAATATATTGATCCCTTCTCCCCTGCAATACTGCATAACCTATGAAATAAAAAGACTCTGTCTTGCAAGACTTACTGTGGTGATTAAGAATAAAAGCTCTAAACACTTAATTGTATTAAAAAGGTGGAATTTCTTATGGGGGGAAGAGCTATAAAGCAGAAACTAAACAAAAAGCTGCAGTTTTGATTTCTACTCTCTTTCTCCAAAACCAACAGCACTTTAAATAGAAGGAAATCAAACATTCGACATTTCCAAGTCATATGTATCAAACTCACTTAAGATATTGTTATCCTTGTTTAGATTTGAACATATTGGGGAATCTTTTTGTCTTGCAACAATTCCTAAAAGACTTTAAGTGGCTGGATTGCCTATTTCTGACCAAAAAAAAAATAAAATAAAATAAAATAAAAATTTCCATGAATTATTTACATGACGGCTCCAATCAACTCTATACCTGTCAGACTCCCCAGCCAAAATGAAAGTTCACTATGTAAAGGTACCAAGGGAGAATGGCAGCCTCCCACTGCGAGTTTATAGACAGAACTAAGTCAGCACGCATTATGTGTCAGAGCTGACATCAGACAGAATCAGATCCTTTGATCTCAGACCTCCACAGGAAGCTTAGATCTCAGACAAATTAGATAAAAAATGAATTTATAGCAGATATGTATCCTAAGGCACACAGCTGAACGCTGTGTTTTGGAGAAGCACAGCAAATATCAAAACACATAAACTGCAGAATTTCATCTCTCCTTCTCTCTCTCCCTCTGCTTTTGTGATGGATGCTAATTAAAAGGAGATAAAAATCCAGCTCGCCTCTTCCTGCCTCTTATGTAATCCACAGACATTGGGAAGGAGAAGGAGGAAAAATTCCCGAAACAGAGCAAATGGGTAGTTCAGAGGGGTTATTCGAATGCCCTTAGATCTGCACTGTTGGCAGGTGAGACAAAAGAAAACCCCAGCCAACTACTATAAGAACACTTCACACTTGCAGAAAAGGAAACCAGTGCTTTATGCTGCCAGCCACATGCCCCTGAGGCTGTCTGCTTTTCCGTGACCTCAGAAGGAGTCATGTTTGATCAGCAGAGGATGAAAAGACAAGTCTCGAGGAGGTGTGTGGAAAGAGGTGTTTGTGGCAGGGACCTCGGGGACTAAAGAGGGACACGCAGTGGGGTGGGTAGAAATGGAGCTGCTTTGAGGGTCTAGAGAGCAAGTCTGATGAGAAGCGGCTGAGGGACCAAGGGAGGTATTACCTGGAGAAAAGATGGGGGAGGGGAGACCTCAGTCTCTACAACTACCTCAAAGGAGGCTGGAATGACAGGGGGTCAGACTCTTCTCCCAAGTAACAAGTGATAGGACCAGAGGAAATGGCCTCCAGTGGCACCAGGGGAGGTTTAGATAGGATATTGGGAACAATTTCTTAATGGAAAGGGTTGTCAGGCATTGGAACAGATTGCCCAGGGAAATGGTGGAGTCACCATCCTTGGAGGGGTTTAAAAGACACGTAGATGAGGTTCTTAGGGACATGGTTTAGTGCCAGTGTTGGGTTAATGGTTGGACTCTATGATCTTGAGGATCTCTTCAACCAGAATTATTCTAAGATTCTGTGATGTGCTGGCTTGGACTCACTGCTCAGCCAGCACAACATGAAGACCCAGTGAGTGGTGGAGGTAAACGACATCAAGCAAATGAGCCAGGAGTGTATTTCCTACCTCCAGCCCTCCACAGCCTGTTATCTTGTCCAGAGCTGTTTGAGCACTGTTCCGTTATTGCCACAGCACTTGGAGACCTGGGCAGGAAAAGCCCTGTTGCTCCAGGCGTGCTGAGGGCACTGGGCGTGTAGGTCCCTGCCCCACTCCAGACACACTAGGTGAAACCATGGAAATCATTGAGCAAGAGGGATTATGCTGCTGCCTTCTGTGGAGCTAGGATTTCACACAATATATATAAAAGGAGATAAAATGACAAATAGAAAAATACCAGGGAGGAGAAAGAGGAGGAGGTAATAAAGTGATAGACCTGAGAAGAACTGCACCAGTGATCCTATACAAACCTGTAGTTTGTTGAGAGACCTAAACCACTTTTCATGTCCAACTGTTTATAAATTTGAAATATTGCCAAACGGCAGCCTCACCTCCTGCTACAGGCACACCACATTCTTTTTCTTCTTGATTGTAACGAGGCTGGATTTCAGCTGCATGAGGTTGTGCTTGTTTACGGGGTGCTGTGGTGCTGGGCTTTGGTACATCAGCTCGTTCAGTCCTCGCTTCTGTAATGAAACAAACAATCGCATCACTCTAAATCCACCTGCAGCTCAACAGCAACTGTCAATTCAAGCAACAACATATTGCTGGTGAATTAACAGATAACCTAGAAGTGTTTGTTTTCTGCCCAAAAGCAGAGAGAGTTCCTTTATGTTCATGCCATCTTGTGTTTTGTTATTCAGGATCCCACCCATTCTATTTAGTAAAAATATTTTTTTATGCTGCCACTATGTTCAGTAATACTAGTAATTTAGAGGTTATTGCAGCTAGTGCACATGGTGCAGTGAAGGTGAAAGACCGTTTAGCATGGATTTGCAATGTTACTTGAAGACAAATGTTTGGAGAAACTAGTGAGAAGGTCTTGAAACTAGTGGGAGATGTCTTATTAACTGGGATGTGCATTTACTCCTGTGGGTTACCTGCACATTTGACTAGGTCCCAACTCCAGTTAGCATATCTGAAAGGTCAAGTTATTGGTAACTCTCAACATATCCAGAAGTTTAAGGTGGCTGTTTGGCAATCAAGACACCAACAGTCGCAGTCATGCCCTTTTATTTTCAGTTCTTCTCCTACACAAACAACTTTAGGCTTTCTGCAACGGGAAAGCCTCCTTGAGGTAGAAATATTTGTTTTAAGGAGAATGCCAAAAAAAAAAATGACCTTACGGTAGATCAGTAGGGCTGTGGATTTGCTTGGGGAGAACTCCAGAGAAGCTGTAGACCTCTCTTTACAACTTTTGCTTATATGATGCTGATAATGTGATCTGGGATGTGAGTGTGGTTGTGCCCCCATTCCTTTGGCATTTGCACCGCAGTTGTGTCTGGCCCTGTGTCAGCAGCAAGCCTTTGCAAAACCTCACCACAGTAATATTTGACAATTTCATCCTTTATCTGGAAAATGCAGAGGCTGAACAGATCATTAAAGTCACCACAAACATTTTCTTTGTTTCTCAGTTCCTTGTCTGCCCCATAGTAATCTGATTTCCCTCACGTTTCACATACAGTTAAAACTCTTTTCAGCCAGGACTCAGGTATTTGTTACAGGCACAAAACCACATAGCCCTGAATTATGAGCTGTACTATTATCTGCTGAACTTAGAGCTTTCTTTGAGTGCCATTGTCTGAATCCTGTCATGGCCACTCCGAAGATTTTTTAAATAAAGCAGGGAGTCTGCAAGTATAAATTTTAGTGGGCATTTCTAACTTACTGTTGCTTTTGCTCTTCTTGAACCAGCAGAATGCAAGAGTGAGGATGAATGTAGATGCTGCTGAGCCCAACATGACAACAAGGATCGTGCTGGCCTTCACTCCCATGGGGACAGGGAAGATGGTAAACGGCTGAGACAGCACAGCAAATGTAGCCCCTGAGAATTTAAAGCAGTCAGAGTTTATTACAAAAGTAAGAACACTGGTTCCACAGCTAAAACTCTGTGCTATAGCCTTTCAACAGTGATGATGCTCTTAAAAATGCATGCAGGAGCAAACCATAAGTCCATTTATCTCCATGCCCAATATCAGCCTACAATATTTATGTAGGACTGAGTGCCAGAACAAAAGTAGATACGTAACAATACTTCTCCGAAATAAATTTCAAGCTTTCAGTGCTTCCTGAAGCAGAGGCAACCTCTTTATATTCATCTCTCTTTAATATTTCTTCTATGAATTTGTCCAGCTGACTACCAAACACAGAAAAGTATCTATTTCTGAGGCCAAACAGACTGGTTCCAGAGAGAAAATATGCACATTCTGCCTAGCAAGGCAGAGAAGATGGTTACAAGATAGGTGCTAAGTCTTACACAGCCTTTAGAGGTTATACCTGATTCATATGAATTTAAGTTATGGGGAATCTAGAAACATTCACTATCATTAAGCTTAAGTCCATGATGTAGAAAACTCCCAGTGAACTTGTTCATATTTTCCACCATGTTGTTATTGAGCATTATAAACAAACAAAAAATCTGTGTATTTGCTGCTAGCATAGTAAATATTTTGTCTCTTGATGCACATGAGTTTTGGGTAATCTCTTTGTTCAGAGATCCTAAAGTTTTATGTAAATGAAGCCAGAATCAAGCCAGCCACTACTCGGATTTTCTGTGGTCAAGAGTTCATTTGGTCTCAGCATCTGAGCTTCAAGGACTGGAAGTTGCCTAATACTGCCATCTTAAAAACCAGAAACAAGGAGAGGTTTTGATTCCCTGGGTCAAAAGTTTGTTTTGAAAGTCAAAACCACATTTTGAATGGAGATGTTCCTAGGAAGGACAGGATTTTAACTAAACTGGCCCTGGTACTTTCTGTAGACTAGTTTGAAGGATGTGGATTGGTGTATCAACGCATTACCTGTCTTACTACTTGACTCATTATCAGTGTTAATCCCACAATTGTAATAATTCTAATAATTTTGGTGGATGGATATTTCTTTTTCTTGTTTGAGTTCCACTTTTAATAGAAATCTAAAAGCCTTGTTCATCTGTTCATTGAAAAATCAGAAATACTGTCAGATGGAGTCTTGGAGAATAGGGTAAGTAGGTATAAGTACTTTTATCTGAAATTATTAGATTTGTGGGAACATTGTCCACTTGAACAGTGCCGGGCTTTATCAGAACAATGTGGGAAGCATGGTCCAATTGGGAAAAATTTGCCTGCAGGTACAAACACTATCAGTTGAGGGGAAAGAAATAATCTCACAGATATCAAGGCCTCTACCCAGGCAGGTGCTTGAAGGTGCTTCACTCTG
Source organism: Columba livia (assembly GCF_036013475.1). Classification (NCBI taxonomy): domain Eukaryota; kingdom Metazoa; phylum Chordata; class Aves; order Columbiformes; family Columbidae; genus Columba; species Columba livia. The sequence goes on along the minus strand of NC_088604.1, from coordinate 4,725,439 downwards.
CTCGAATAGTGTGTGAGTAGAGTGCTATTGGTTTGAATGGAAAGTGGGTGGATCAAGTGCATTGGGATCCATATCAGTCAAGTGCATATTATTGTGAAACATGGAACAAAACTACACAGCAGGGCTATGAATAGATTACTCTCCACAGGTTGAGTGGTATTATTGCACTCAACATCAGCTGCATCTTCTGACCTGCCTACAAAACACAAAATATGCCAGGGCACACATAGAAATCTGGTCATGGAAAAGTATCTCAAACTTCTACCAGCTGATTATGGTTTTTTGTTTTTGTTTATGTCAACCAGTAGACAAATATCTTCAGTAAGTCTGACATCCATTCTATCTCTAGCTTGGTTCCCAATTATGAACATGCAAAGGGGATTGGGGTTTTTTTTTGTGCATACTTTTGCAATGCATATTAAAAGTGTACAATGCTCTGATTTGCAAAGGTGATACACAGATGCACCAGCTGTCCATATTGCGAGCTGAAAACACCTCTTTGCAACACTCTAAGTGAACCTGCTTTAGCAGGTGGGTTGGACTAAATGGTCTCCAGAGGTCCCTTCCAACCCCAACTATTCTGTGATTCTGTAAATATTTCATGAAAGACATCTGCATTTGACCTTCAGAGGAAAGAAGATTTTGAGACTAACCTGAAGTAGCTTTCAAAACAAATTTCATTAAGCTGTTTTTCCCACTAAAGAGTCAAGTCCGGTGAGCTGCGGACTTTCCATCTGCTCTCACTGAAGTGAAGACAATGGGAGGTGCAGGTGTTCAGCAGCATACAGCCTCAAAATAGACACATGTTCCCCCTTCAAATGTCCACCTCTAAGTACTCACTGCACCCCAATTCTCCCTTTGCAAAGCCATGGGCAGCACTTCATGTTTATTAGCCACTTGTGACTAGGAGTAACAAAGATTTCTCATGAAAAAAAAAATCTGGATCTTAATTTTTTCCAAGGATAGGAAGGAGTTTCTTGGATTGTAAATCCCATCTCATGCCATTGTGTGCACCATGTTGCACAATACCATCTATATGTGTATTGACCTCCATCCAAAGGTGGTTTGATCTGCTCTCACTATTCCTTTCTATTAAGATAGGCAGTTCAGAAAAATACAGTACAAATGTAAACTTCTTCTATTTATTTTAGCTGAGACTATTTTCATTAGCCATTTTGCCTTGACCACTTCACCTGTCTGGTGCACTTGTTCTCTCTGTTTTGTTTTGTTTGTTTGTTTGTTTTGTTTTGTCTGGCTGAAACAAGCTACTCTATCTTAGAGTTCTCTCATTACAAATAGTCTGTACCTACTCCCATTTTGAGATCATCTACGAATAGATGTTCAGAATTTCAAAAAAGTGCTTGTCAGGGCTTTGTGCAGTGGCACACACACCAATTTACCTCTTTGGGAAACAGGTCTATCTGTCCTTCCTAGGCTTCTTTCTATCTGATGGGTTTTAGGTTATATACTTATATATATATATATATATAAAACAGAATCACAGAATCAACTGGGTTGGAAAAAACCTCAGAGATCGTCAATTCTAACCCTTGGTCCAACTCCAGTCCATTGACTAGATCATGGCACTAAGTGCCATGTCCAATCTCAGTTTAAAAACCTCCAGGGCCAGTGAGTCCAGCACCTCCCTGGGCAGCCATTCCAATGCCTGACCACTCTCTCTGCAAAGAATTGCTTTCTAATAGCCAGCCTCAATTTCCTCTGGCAGAGTTGAAGCCCATGCCCCCTTGTCCTATTGCTAACTGCCTGGGAGAAGAGCCCAATCCCCACCTGGCTATAAGTTCCCTTCAGGTAGTTCTAGAGAGTGATGAGGTCACCTCTAAGCCTCCTTATGTATATATGGTGATATCTATATCGATCTCTATCTGGATATATATCCATACATATATACACATATATGTATGTATTTAATAGCAGAATAGAGACTTTACATACAGTCTTAAAACACCTTTATCTGAATATGTCTTCAGACTACACACCAGATAGCATGTTCCTGCTTTTCCATTGACTTGCCTGAACAGTCAGTCTGAGATGAGAAACCAACACTTTGACTCCTACATAGATTCAGAGCCAGATTTGTAGATAAATTCAGGCCCCTGAACAGTTAATCAGGTGGTTCTCTAATGCAGATACCCTGAAGTTTTCACAAGATGGAGTTCATGTGGTGTCTTATTCTCAGTGTGCCAATGTTCTGGAGGTCCCAATGTCACCTCTGCAAACTGTCAAGGATACTGTAGCAGAGCCCACTCCCAAAGGCACAACTTTGAGTGTGCATAACCCGTTGCACCCGTAAAGATGGTCGGGTGCAGGCAAACTGAGTGAAGGCACTACTAAAGTAACTGGGACCACAGATGGAAAGTTATGGAACAGAAAGAAAAAAAAAAAAAATAAGTAGAAGACTCAATTTATAGGAAAAGGTTTGCTTTGGTGGCTTAGCTGACCTTAAGTAACTGATTCCTGCAAGGGATTCATAGCTAGGAAATTCAGAAAGAAAAACATGACATCCTCTACTTCCTTCTAATATCTCATCTTGATTTTTGGGGTAGCACAGGAATCACCCAGCTCTCTTGCTGTCTGGGTGATACCAACTTAGACATGTAAAAGAAGTCCAGCTACTTAGAGGTTTGGCACTGCTTCACTCATTCAAACAAAGCTCAACTCCCATTTTACAGATGTAGGGGCTTGAGTTCCGTTACCAAATCAAAAATAAACCATGCAGAAAATGGAGCTTACCTGGAGGTGATGTGACAGTGAACGCAAGTTTCCAGTTTGTGCCTGAACTAGAAACAGCCAGGCTGGAAAAGCTTGCATATCCATCTATGACCGGTACTTGGGTGAGCCCTGCAGAGTAATAAAAACTTGCATTGCAACTAACAGTGTCCAGATAAGAACCATCTAAGCCCCACCAAGAGTCCTTGTGACTTAAAGAGGACTTCAGAAAGCTTAATTTCAATGTCCTTCCTAATCACAAACTTTTTGACTGATTCCAGAAATTTCATATAGGATCAGGTCTTCAGATTTACATGGGTGCTGAATTTCTGATAGACTGAAGAACCTTAGCTTCTGAATCTTGGTTCCCTGCGTTCATTGTGAAGTGGCATTTACTGTACGTGTCTATATCGTGGGGGTGTGACATGAATACAGATGTTAAAGGGAACAAGGTAATGGGAGCTATATGGATGCACTAGAAAGTTCCAGATGCTCATCTTTTTGATTTAATACGTGTGTTGTGTCACTAAGTGTTTCAGCAAGGTTAGGATAGTATTAGTGAGAGACTAATTTTTGTCTTGAAGTCATTATCTCAAGGAGCCAGCCACTGCAGCAGAGGGAAAAGAGCTGACTATTTTAACCCTTTTCTGATTTGCTGCTGTTTCACTTCATCACTTGGGCATATTGCCTCTTGTCCTACTATTAAATAGTTTTAAACTTTTCTCCAACCCTTTCAGACACTTTGAAAGGGATTTGGCCATGAGAAAGGTTTGTGGTGACTTCTCCATTGTGGTACAGCAGAAACTTTCAGCTGGAAACCTAGCAGGGGAAAGCTCCATGGGGACCATTAAAATGAACCCAGGAGAACCTGTTCCTCCATCACTTCACCTCTTGTTCTGACCTATCAGGGAATGCATTCTGAGCCACTAGTTATACTTGCCACGGCTTTTAGTTTTTGTAGGCTTTTTTAAAATGTTATAATTTACTTTGCAACTGGATCTCCATTTTATTGTGCGTATCTTTGAGCACTAGTCAAGTCCTGGCCTTTAAGCAATATTGACCAGGTCTGGGCTTCATTCAGGAGTAAAATCCTAAAGACAGACAAATTCCAAAATGCTGTTTCAGGTGAGGATCAGAAGTCAGAACTTCTTAGGATTTTAGACTTGCTGCAGTGATCACAAGCACGAACTTTTGCCAGCTCAAGTGCAACATGAATAAAGGTACAGAGAGTCTGAGTGTGAGAACATTTATACTCTGCAATCCCCATGTCTAAGATATTGAACAGAGTGGTGAAGTAGTAAACTTCTTTATGAGGTATATTGCAGTCACAAATGCGTAGGAGCGTCAGTATGGAGACAAGGCTTTTGATGGTAGCCCAGACTGCAGGACGGTTTCTCTGGTTTTATCCCATATTTTGCCCCTACATCTATATAATATAAACAGCTCCAAGATCTGTTCTTTGGCACTGAAGAACTGGTATGCCCTGGCCAGACCTCTTAAAATTTTACAGCCCCCAAACAGAGATGCTGCAATGCAAACTGCCTACTGAGATCAATTCCTTGCTGTGTTGCCTCTTGAACCATGGTAAGAAACAACCTGAGACAAGGTCCCAGGCAAAAGTATGCCCCATTTCAATGTTCCAGCAACAGAAATTCTGAAGTTGCCCCTCTCCATCGTCTGGTACTATTTAATATACTAATATCCCAGTTAACTGCATATATGCTTTCTTATTTTTGTACAACATCTAGGACACCAGATTCCCAATTTCACTGTGAATCTCCAGGACCACCTGTGATAAATAGGCAATTTATACTGTGAATGGACTTGCTGGAGTTATGAGAATCTAGATTTCTCCATTTGCTCCAGCCTAATCCCAACTCACTTATATTTATCTACTCTGCACGTGATCCTTCTTATGACAGTATCTGCCTGGACTACCAAGACTTTTCTTGGCTCTGATACTCACTGCAACACTGCTTTTATCGAGGGTCTTGTCAGCTCTGTTCAAATACTTTATAATTGCTATTTCTAGTCTATGATGAAGCCTGAAGTACTGTACTGTACTTCTCAACAGACACTATCTCAGCTCTTGGGCACATATGCTTCAAAGCTTAGAATATTTCAGATATATATGGGCATCTCCATGAAGATCTCTCAGGCAAGCTGGTATTTAACGTAGAAGCAAGCTAATTTGGAGCTAAACTTCTTTCCATGAGGCAGTTTGGCTGTTGTCAGATGAAGCAGCCTCAGTGTGCTAGATGGGACCCATTTCGATTAAATGCTGCTTTCATATGCTTCAAAAGACGAGAGCAATAAGGACATTTGTCAAAGGAAAAACTGCAGCAAACTATTATATGCAGAACATCTGTACTACGCAGTTCTTTCTTTGCTGGAGTTTATTGACTATTAATTTGATGCATGTATCTTTTAAAGAATGTGAAGTGCATTTCTCTTCAGTGACTTTCTTTCTTTCTCTTCTTCTTTCCTTCTTTCTTTCTCTATCCTTCCTTTCTTTCTTTCTTTCTTTCTTTCTTTCTTTTGATAAATGAGGACCAGAAGTGAAACGTTTAAATTCCTTAGGAAAAGCATTTTCATGTATGATGATTACAAACAATAAGCAGTGTTTCTTTCTGTACGTGGCCAGATCCTTTGCTGAGACAAACAGGTTGTTAATAACTCTAAGGAAGTTGCTCCAATTAGCAATATCTGGCAACCAAGTATTAGGATTTCTAATTCTTTTTCATTTTGTTTCAAACCCAGTATTTCTCAGGGACAGCTCCTAAATTTATCACAATCATTCTGCACAGCTGTTTTGCCATAACCCTTGTGATAAGAAAACACATCCAAACCTTTTAGCAGAGCCTCAGAGGAGCCCTTGAGGTGAGCTGATACAACCCAAGGTTCTGAGGGGGGCCCCAGTTTGTCAACTCTTTGACCCTGGGAGGAAGAACAAAAGAGAAGAATTAAGGTCTTGTCTCCTCAACAAGAGGAAAGAAAGTTCTGATGGTTTTAACAATTGTGATAATTTTTCAATGACCAGAGGTAGGGTAGTTTACATCTGCATGTCACATGTTAAAAATGTCACAAAGCTCAACATAACTCTTTAAGATGAGTTTAAGCTCAGAGGGACCAACTTTGGCGACTTCAGGTCAGTTTCAATTAAGTCTGGCAAGGTTTTCTGCTTTGCTTGAAGTATCCAGGGTCACATTTACATCACATATGAGAAGCAGCTAATTTCGACTCTGTGGTTTCTATGGCAATTAAATTCACAGAATTATAGTATGTTTGAGGCTGGACAGGACCACTGGACATCATTTGGTCCAACTCTCTGCTGGATCAGGGCCACGTAGAAGTGGTTGCCCATTACTATGTTCAGGTGGCTTTTGAATATTTCCAAAGATGGTGACTCCATAAGTTCAGCAAAAAAGTAGATTCAGTCATTCTGTTTAGTCAGACTGAAGATTTAAGTTCTTCATACCCTCAGGGAAAGAAACTAATTTTGATACCTGAATTATCCAGCAATAAGAGATGTGCAGGATCTCGATCCTGTAGTCTATGTGTATATAAAAATATTATCTTTCAGGTTTTTTATTTTTTTTTTGGGTGGGAGATACTCTTTCTCAAGCCTAGTAGAAAACCTGAAACATCTGAAGAAGTGGATGAAACTCAAGGAAAGATTCAATTAACTAAATGTAAGTTTTGCATGTCATTTCAGGTAGCCAACAACGTTTGACATCCAGCAGACTTGGTTTGTGGAAAGGTTTTACCTTTCTGTGGGAGCTGGAGAGCAAAGAGTATATTCCACAGCCTACAACACAAGACGCTTTGTGTAGGGAACTGAAGTGAAATAGGAAGAAGCTGAAAGTTTTGTACCTCAAAAGTTTTAAAATCTGTCTCCTGACTAATGGATATACTGAGCTGGTTTTATTGTAAAGCAACTTTGCATCCAGAAATAATGTCCAGGAAGCTGTCCCGGCTTAGATTTGACACCACACTGTAAAAATGTCCTACTTGGGGCTAGTTATTCTGTGGCTACACTTTTGTCTGTCCAGCAAAATAGTAATGACTCCATAATAGAAAATAGTTTTAAAACACAAATATTTAGCTTTTGGATTGCTTAGTAATATCAAAAAATTGATAGAATTAATAGAAGCATCCATCCATGAGAGGCAAATCGTACCTTCCTGTCCAGGAAAATGATTTTCGGCTGTACAGGAAGCTCTTTGTCAATTTCTCCATCTGAGGGTTGCACCTGAACAGAGATGTTGTAAGGTCTCACATACAAGCATGTTTCTGGATGTTGCTTGCTTCCAGTTCTTTCACGTGCAAAGGAATGTAAAATTAAAAGGAAAAAAAAAGAAAAAAATCAGAAAATTAATGCTCTGTAAACACCCAGTGCTACTCACAGAGGTAATTCATCTGTTACCTAGGAATGACATGTTACTTTCTGTTCATGGGATGATTTTGTACTTTAGAAATGCAGAGGGTAAAACTTGGTGTCTGTTATAAATAGGAAGGAGCACTATACCAAATGGCTACTAGTTTACCTTACCATACCACTTTGATTCCTTGGGTGAGAGCAATATGTATGGAAGTATGAAACAGTCTTCACTTCCAAGTAGACGGCACCACCAAAATAATAAAAAATCCTTTTATTTTAATCCGCAGTTTACAGATGGAAAGGTGAGAAATGAGCAAAATAAATTATGTCCCTGATATCACATTGGAAGAATGGGGATTTTATGGATTCATAAACTTAATGCCTCAGCCCAAAAGCCCTTGTTGCAATGTACTGATAACAGCAGAGGCTGCAATCTGTCTGTCCAGCAGAAAGGTTTACAATGAACAAAGTTTCGGTTCCTCTACACAAGCACATCACTTACAGGGCTTTACCACATTTCTTCACCCTGCCATACCCGTGTTTTCATCATTTGTTATCTGCACAGTCTGCATACTGATATAGAGCAGCATACAGACAACGTGTGGAAAGACATTGTTTTTTTTTCCAAGACTGAAATTTAAATTAGAGCATCCCAGGAGAAGGATTTTGCATTTAAATAAAGAATCAGCACTTTATTCTGAGCCTGTATCACTTCATTCCCTTTCCCTGTGCTTTGTGTCATCTAGTATCTCATATATATATAGACAGATAATTTATATATATATATAAACCCATCTAATCTGCAATTGCAATGAAGTGGCTGAGAGTTTGATATTGTCTTGAAATGAAAGTAGAAAAGCTATTCGTACATCTCTAGTGTTTGCTTAAAGGTGTTTACAAACAGAAGATAGACGGAGCATAAGTTTCCTTAAGTTTAATTCTGTTTTTCAGCTTGGCTTTAGCTTTTTTTTTTTTTCCCCAGGTGTGACTATGCATTACAAACCAGAAGTTGTTCATACTGCAGCTGCTTGGAAATGCTGGTCTGAACCACAGACACCAGGAATACCATGTAAAGATTTAAGGACACCTGCAGTCCAAGAGCTGGCTCAAGGATTCAAACAAAAAGTTTCTGTTCTTATCCTGGTTCTTGACAGGCTTCAGAGGTGGGCCCTACCAACCCCATTAAGTTCAACAAGGCCAAGTGCAAGGGCAAGGTAATCCCAAGCACAAATACAGGTTGGGCAGAGAATGGACTGAGAGCAGCCCTGAGGAAAAGGACTTGGCAGTGTTGGTAGATGATAAGGGTTCCTTCCAAACCTTAACCATTCTGTGATTCTGTGATTCTATGACCTGACAATGTGCATTTACAACCCAGAAGGTCAACTGTATCTTGGGCTGCATCACAAGGAGCGTGGGCACCAAGTCAGGGGAGGTGAGAGAGTACAGCGCAGGGCAACAAAGATGCTGAAGGGAGTGGAGCATCTCCCGGGTGAGGAAAGGCTGAGGGACCTGGGGCTCTGGAGCTGGAGAAGAGGAGACTGAGGGGTGACCTGATTCATGGTTACAAATACATAAAGGGTGAGTGTCAGGAGGATGGAGCCAGGCTCTTCTCGGTGACAACCAATGGTAGGACAAGGGCCAGTGGGTTCAAACTGGAACACAGGAGGTTCCACTCTAATTTGAGAAGAAACTTCTCAGTGAGGGTGACAGAGCCTGGCCCAGGCTGCCCAAGGAGGTTCTGGAGTCTCCTTCTCTGCAGACATTCAAAGCCACCTGGACACCTTCCTGTGTAACCTCATCTGGGTGTTCCTGCTCCGGTGGGGGGATTGGATTGGGTGAGCTTTCCAGGTCCCTTCCAACCCCTGACATTCTGTGATTCTGTGATCCTGTGATTCTGTGAGGTGATTCTGCCCCTCTGCTCTGCTCTGGTGAGACCCCCATGCAGTGCTGGTCCAGCTTTGAGGATGCCAACATAAGAAGGACATGGTATGTTGGATGGAGTCCAAAGGAGGCCACAAAGAAGATCGGAAGTCTGGAGCACGTCTCCTGTGAAGACAGGCTGAGAGATTTGGGGTTGTTCAGCCTCGAGAAGGTTCCAGGAAGACCATAATACCTTCCAGTACCTAAAGGGGAACTACAAGAAAACTGGAGAGGGACTTTTTACAAGAGCAATTAAGGATAGGACAAGGAGTAACAGGTTTAAACTGAAAGAGGGTAGATTTAGATTAGGTATAAGGAAGAAATTCTTCATAGTGAGGATGGTGAGGCCCTGGAACAGGCTACCAAGAGAAGTTGTGGATGCCCCATTCCTGGAACTGTTCAAAGTGAGGAAGTGAGGTTTAGGTGAATCTTGGCATGGCCTCTGTAAGTCTTTTTTTTTTTTTTTTTTTTTTTTTTCCTCTCTCCAGCTTCTTTAAATTTCCACAAGAGGAAAAATGCTGGCATGGAATGCCCTGCCTCCATACCCCAAGCCATGCAGGATGAAACTGTGCTTATCGCACACTTAAGGGAAGACTGATGTAAAATGAGGTTGTAGGAAGCAGACATTCCTGCTCCCTAGGGTGAAGGGAAAGGAAACAAAACAAAAATACACATGCATGCTAAAAATTAATGTATTTTTGCAGGTGATTTGAATCCAGCTAACACAGCACAGAACGTGATGTGTCTATTCCACACGGTCTCACCTGTCCGGGAGCCCCTGCCTTAGGGTAAAACCCTGCACATAGCAACTCATGTTCCTCAAGTGAGCATCAGTGAGGATGAGAAGGAGAAAGGAGCATCCTGCTGCTCCCCTGGTGATTTATGCTGGAAGGAAAATAGGCTTTCCTGGCACAGCTTTGCAGCTGGGAGGTGGGGATGGACTAGCATGCCTGTAACCTAGCAAGGACTGGAGGGAGGAGACCTGCCATCCTCCTAATAAGCAAGAAGAGCATGTAGTTGTGTCACTACCCTGAGGTCTCACGCTGGGAAGGAGCAGGTTTGCAATCCCCTGCTGACAGCACTCAACAGGGAGCAGCTCAGCTGCTCAGTGCCTTGCAGCTCTTCTGCATGTGGGCACAGCGGGCGATGTTCGTGATACCTTAGTCAGTAGGGACACCAGGGTCAGGATCTCAGATCCTTTCACCGTCAGTGCTGACACATCTCTGCTGAACATGCTGAGGCTCTGCAGGAGAGCAAGTGTCTGCTCTTTAGTAGCAAGGAGGGTAGAGGTCATGCAAGGTCTACTGCAGTTATTATGGCATGGTTGAGAAACCACGTGGAGAGAGTCAGGGCAAAGGGAAGGAATTCTCTTTGAAATCAAGGAGATGTAATAATTTTAATGATAATTACAAGAACAGCAATAATAATAACAACAGCAAGAATAATAATTGTTACTGTTATCAGTTGACTTCATGGGGAAAGAGATCAGATGCAGAGCCTGGGTCAAGAATCCATTAAAGCTGACAGAGACATCTATATTAGAAAACATAAACCTTGGAACTGAAACTTGATCACCTCTACTGTTTAACAGTCAGTCCATCACAAGCTCTGGTCCAGGTCCAATAGTAAAGTCCAAAACAACTCTCAAATGGTCTAGAACCTAATACAATCATCGAATATTCTCACTTCGCTGTTTGGATGAGGCCACCCTGAAATGGGGGATAACAGAATTTCATTTTATGAACATAGGCTGACCCATGTCAGTAACTAGACAGTGTGCTAGACAACAGTGCCTTGTATATTTAATTCCCCAAAAACAGAAAATGAAACTAATTGAACAGTTATCTGGATAGGTTTGCAATGCAAGTGTTGCAGCATCAGTATATCCTTGGAAGGGGAAGGAAGTTGGGAAGAATTTGAGGAATAAATAGTATGTCAAAATGCATCATGTCAAGCCAAAGAAATTTTTTATTGTTGTTCTTGAAAAGGTGGTGGTTGCTGGTGAAGCTAAGACAGGCTACGAGAACAAGATGATGCAGTGGAGACAAGAGACAGGCAAGATAAGGACTTTAGAAGGCAGAATAGGTGCAAATTCATGACAAAGGCTGTTAGGATTTTAGTATCTTTGGGTGAGAAGTGTGTTTTCATGTCAAGTGGTGATGAAGTTAGCCAGACACCAGGTACCTGTGTCCTCTCAGCTGCACTGTTAGAGCTTTGTCTCCCCCTGCAGATCTTATCATTAAGTAATAGAGTCAGGTGAAAGAAAGACACAAGCATGCAGAAGATGATGAGGAGTTGGAGATGGTTCCCACTTTAAGAAAAAGGGCTATCAAAAGGATGACTTTTATTTCCACAAATGCCCATGTTTTCCCACGGTGCAGAGAGAAATCAAAGCTAGAGGAAATAAACTCCAGTGGAAAGAAGACTTCAGTTTTCCTTGACAACAGACAAAAAATAAAGACATAATACTGATCATATCTCCACATGAGAACTAGACGAATGGTCTGAGTAGGACTCATTGTGTCTGGCATTACTGATGTCTCCCTTCTTTCATGTAGCTTGAGTCAATAAGAACAAAATTCAAAAACATAGGCACCTAAATGAGTATTCTAACCATCACAGCAGAGAGCTTTGAACAAAGCCATGTGTCTGCTGTCCCGGAGGTCAGATGTTGTGATGGCAGAAATCTGACTAGACAAGACCTAGTAGGAGCAAGGGGGCCTAGGTTGATGGTGAACTGGAATAAGAAGCAAGTAACTGTATTGCTTCTGTTGGCAAGGTGGGACAAGAGGAGGATGATTCTTCATTAAAACATTGTGAGTGTTTCCTTTCATAAGGCAATGATGCTTTAGTTAGAAGCTGGATATTTATGGTTGTTGAAAGCACCAGGTAATTCAGTCAGACTGAAAAAGTTCAGAAAAAGAGGTCCAGTGCATACTCTCCTGGAGTATGTATTAGTTAAAACAGTCTTCTTGAGCAGCTTCACCTGACATTAGCTTTTTAGGGCACTATCACCATTAAATCTCCATTTCTCCATTTGCTAGAGACTGTCTGTCCTGTCCCAACAGATGGGATAAGGGATTTTTCCTGTCAAAGAAACAAAAAACAGACATTTAAGGCCTTTGTTCTGCTGAGGATGGGGAGGGAGAGTGCTTCAATGTTGTCACACTGTCCAAGATCCAAATGGCTCCCAATCTAGCTTTAAGGACCTTTTTCCCCCATTTTATAAATCAGTAAGTAGAGTCACAGAGCATGAACACAGGAATACACGTGTCTCCCCCATAAGGCCAGTCTTCTTACACTGCTCGACCTTCACTTAGCACTTTTCAATCCCTATGGCACCAAAAGCTGAAGGCAAACAGCTGCCTGGTGGAGTCCAGATTCTTGCTACCTGGAGTAATAAGACACCTTCAAAAAATTAAAACAGAGAGACTGGAGTGACTTCATGGATCTACTCAAGGGTGAGGTGTGATCACCAGGAGCCTTTAGGAAAAGCAGGACAGAGCCGATGCATCAGATAGGAGAGAAACATCCTCCAAATTCATTAGTGTCTTCCATTAATTGCTGTAGGTGAATGGAAATACCCCTACGTACAAAGCTGCTTTTAGTGGTGAGGAGCTAAGCCAGATCTCCTCCATAACACACTCCTGAAGTTTAATGTCAGAGAAACATCTTTTATTAAATGTAAACAGCATTGCGCCAGAGGTCAAAGCCTTGCCACCACTGTGTATCCCAAGGTAATACCACTTTAAGCTCCACATAAACTCTTAAACAGTTTCTATCCTAAAACCAGACTGTAGGTGGTACAGTTTTTTATGATATGTTATAATAGTGCAATAAATCTGTTAGCTTAAAATCGAATCTCTGTGGCCTTTTAGAGAAATCATCATTAAATGCAAGGCCCTGTTAATGATGCCATCCCAGTGAAATTGTTTAATCTGCTAAGGGGGTGAAAGGTCACCAAATGAATTTTTTATAATACATCAACTTGACACGCAATAGGGAAAACTGTAATAGATAAAAGCAAAGGAAAAGGGCACTGTCTTCTTCTGATAGGTCAATAGCAGCCAAGAGAGTCACTCATCCACTTTTCCTTCACTACCGTGCTCCTTTTCCATCTAATATGGACACCCAATTAATACCTCAGCACCACAGACAACCTCATTTTAGGTGAATTATAGCAATTTCTTCCCCCTTCTCCGAAATGAAAGTGATCACAATACATCATAGCATTGTGCGAATTAACGTTAATTGATTCGAGTTACCAAGCATTGATGGGCCACTTCTATAATCTGGTCCTTATTGGGAGCTGGAAGGGATGGAGGGAAGATTAGATTGCATCCTCCGTTGCTTTGGCGACGGCGGTCACCTGATGGCTTGTTAGACAGTTGTACGCTTCTATTGCTGGCCCCACTGGGGTCGTCAGTAAACTGGAGTGATGTCCAAACATCATTACACGCTGCTCCGATATTAAAGCAAAGGGATTAGCACCTTATTGCAAGCAACCTGGATTTGTCATTGTGCTGTCGTTATCCAATTTCCAGATGATAATGTGACTGTGGCCTGCGGGCGTAAGGTCCTACAGCCAAACCAAGGTATGTGTGTATATATATATATATACACACACACACATGTATACATATATATATACATGTACATGTCCCCACAAAGACCCAGCACCCTAAGCCATTTTAACCCTTTGCTCACCAGATTCCTGCTAACCAAGTATGTGGAAGAATTTTTCTCCCTTTCCCATCTGATACACAGAAGTGATCGAGAGCACGATGTGACAGCAAAACGGGCTGACCTGGGAGCCCACACAGCTGTCACTCACCTGCGTGTCACACCAGACAAGCTCTGCTGATAGAGGTGACACCACTCACATGTTAAATCAGGTGGAGTCGGGAAAGGATCAGTCCCTTGGAGACACGGCTGACAGCTCCTCTCTGCTGTGTGCACGTGTCATGTAAATAATTGCTTTTACTGCAGTTCCTATTAATTGTTAAGGGGGAAAATGGATTCATATGTGACATAAGGAAGGCAGGTCTTGTTTGACAGCACTGGGGTACCAGTGCTGGGAACAGATCTCTTTACAGTGCCTGAGAAAGGCAATGTGGACACTCCTGGTTCTCCTGCATGTATCTGAACATTCATAACTTCTGGGGGAACACCGAGAAACTGTGAAAAGCTCCTCCTGAGCTGATCCCCTTAATTTTTAACTGATATTTAATAAAACAAAGCCCTCAATTTCAAAGATCCCCACTGGTGTGGGGGATATATGACAATATATCCTTCCTCCCATAGAGACCTGCAAAGTTTATTAGGACTCCTATTCCTAAGTCCCTCCTACCCTCTTCATCTTCTTCCTCCTCTGCTCTCTCCTCGTCTCCTTTCACCTTTCCTACCTCCTGCTCCCTTCCTGCAGAGAAACCGGTTGAATTTTGGAAGCCCATTGCCAGAGCAAGCCGTGGTTTACACCATGGTTACAGCGGGGTAGGACTTCTAATTGTCTGAACCTTGTAACTCACTGGTGTCATCCTTGAGTAGGATTGACAGATTTTTAGATAGGCTTGCCACATACAGTAAATACTGACAGAAATGTAGTCTAGAAGTAAGGCTCAGAGGGAAAATGTAGCTTGAGGGATTGGTATTGGTCACAGGCCCTTTAACGCCTACAGTGCCAGAAGGGGTCCAGTCCAGGAGAGCAGTGGTGAAATGGTATTATTATCTGATCTGCTTAGAATCATGGAATAGTTTGGGTTGGAAGGGACCTTCAGAGCTCATCCAGTGCCACCCCTGCCATGAGCAGGTACATCTTCACCAGATTAGGTTGCTCAGAGTCCCATCCAGCCTGGCCTGGGATGTCTCCAGGGATGGTTCATCTATCACCTCTCTGGGCAACCTGGGACAGGCTCTCACCACCCCCAGTGTAAAAAGATTTCTTCCTCATGTCTAGAAGTCCTGGATTCTCACAAAGATCACACTAAACCAGGTGGAATGCTTTCAGTGTATCGTTTCTTTTTTCCCTCAAAGTCAGACACACAATCTTATGGACAGACTTCTTTGCTATTAGCAGTGACTATATAGTGGCATTACCTTCAACCTCCACAAATGATTCGTGTATATACTCTACAAGGTAGACTTTATATTTATTTAGGAAAGTCCCTGAATAAAAAGCACTTCTGTTCAAGCTGCAGTTAATTCCTCTACTAACCATTACAGAATCCCAGTCCTCTGATTAGAAACTTTCTAGGTTTCACTGTAAATTTAGTAATGTGTATTTTTCCACAATTTTACTAGACTGTGAAATGAGGTGTTGGACAAAAATGGGTCCCAATAATTCCCAAACTGTTAAAAAAAAAAAACAAACACAATATTGCCATGACAGGGGCGAAATCAGGAAAACAGAGTGGTGTCAAATGGGAAATGGTCTTCTTTTAGTTCTATTGACGGGTTCTTCTAGTTTATTCTCTGAGGAGGAGCCTCCTTCTATTTTAAAACGTAAATTTACCTCTTGATAATTTACACTCATTTGTTCTTGTGCTGTCATTGTCTACTAGTGTCTAGAGCTTCCTGTCTGGTATTTAGTCTTCCAACATGTTTCCAACAGGATGATATCTCCTCTCAACCTTGTTTTGCTGAGTTACATACACTGAGATCTTTTGTTGCTTATATCGTAAAATAAACTCCATTTCCATGATCATTTTAAATATCCTTCTCTTTATCTATTTGAACTGAGTTTGTCTTTTTTTTTGTACATAAGCAAGCAAAGTGGCACATGCTACTCAAGAGTATACTCTCTAGAGTGTTCCTAAAAACATCTGAATTAAATTTATACAATTTATATAAGTATATAAGCTTAATTTTAAGGTGACAGTCAGGAGTTTAAACTGTAAGCTCTCAAGTAACACTTTTTCCGCATCTTCACTTCAGGGTTGTTCGGCACATGGAGCCTTGAAAGAGCCTCAAGTGCTGCAGTAGATGCAGTGGTGCAATTATGTAGAACAACCTGCCTGAAACCTACACTACCAAGCACTTTAGGGTTAAGATGTGTCAGAATTAACGTATTTTGTACCTCTAATCCTGCCTGTCTGTGTATAGAGATTTAGTAGTAATTTCTCATTTAGTCCTCTGCATATGTATTTCTGCCTAAATAAGCAGTTATTTGATGGTTTGCTTCACTTTTATTGCTTGCTGTGAGCCTCAAACACCATTATTTCCTGCGTACACACTGTTTTTCACATGCTACACCAAAGCTAACTCTTAATAAAGATTAATGCCTGTAAATTTCAGTTTGTAGCACGTTAAAGATACATCAAGAAGGAGCAAAGTGGGGTACAGTCTAAATGGCTTCTGGATGACTGTCCAGCTTTGTATTTCTGATTTTGTATAAAGGCACCCACACAAATGCACACAATGCACTCAGTGTTGCACTCTCTTTTTCTTTTGCATTTATATTGATACTAAGTACACTCCGCAAAATAGAGATTTTTATCTGTAAATACATTGCAGTATATATTAATATACAGACATTCACAGGAAGATAAAGCGATATGATAGCCATCTCTGAGATTCTCCAGCTGTGCAAGATGATAGCAGTCATAGCAATCACATCTGTCTTTCCTTGACAAACCAATGAGCTGTGCTTGAAGTGACCCTAACAAAGGAGTTAAATTAAAATCATGTAAAAAAGGCATTTCCAATCATAACAGGCACGTAATTTTTTTTAATAGGCATGACAATATGATATACAGACTTGTATATACAGTCTTGTATATACAGCCTTGCTATCCTGCAAGGTTTCTAAGGCCCCCTTCAGCCTCACTGTCCTGGGATGCAAAAATAACACCCAGTCTCTGTTGATCAAACATCTTTTTGTTATTGTCTTGATGCAAAAGGAGCCACTAGTCTGAAACTGCAGGGAGACTGGCCTGATTGGAATTTGCACTACTCAGGGGTAAAAATATTTCTTTTTTTCCTTCCACAGAAAAATACATGGGAATACTTAGCCTGACTTGTAATCCCAGCCACATCATCCTTGCCTGAGCTAGTGTATACTGCCTAAAGAGAGACAGATAGACAGTGGGGATACTACATGTCCCAACAGGAAAACCCTGATTTCATTTCACAAGTTATCTGTGGCCTTATTGCATCAGAAATGTCAGCCATGAGTAATTCCAGAAAAGCTATGACTGATGGGGAGCAATAAATAACATTGCAGAGGAGCCCAAGCAGTGGACGAGCTCTGAGCTGGCCCTGTGATCTGGTGATGTTCATATCCTCTTCAATAGACATCCCTGCTGAGATGGTGAATCTATGGCTTGAAGCTAACACTGCTCCTATACTAAACCAGCCTCTTTTCTGGGGACCTGTCCTGTTCCTTGCTGCTCAGCAACTAGTTAATCTTAGATTACAGAATCATGGAATCGTTTAGGTTGGAAAAGACCCTGCAAATCAGAGTCCAACTATTAACCCAACACCGGCACTAAACCATGTCCCTAACAACCTCACCTATGTGTCTTTTAAATCCCTCTAGGGATGGTGATTCAACCACTCCATCTGCTTGGACTGGCTGCACAGAGTATAAACAGATGGGAAGAGAAGTCCCAGCCAGAAGAGCAGTCCCCGGTGTGAAGAAGATGTCACTTGTGCCTGAAAACAAAGCAGGAACAAGTTCTCCTCCCTGGGACACAGAATGTGATCATCTTCTCTAGGTGATCTCTGCTTGCCCCCCATGATGTCACAATGATGCATTCAGGAACTCACAAGCATTCAATAGGGTTCTGGTGAACTTACTCTAAAGAAATCTACACCTATTTCCTTTCCCACACTGTAGTTATTGTTGCTCCTCTTGTTCTGATCATCAATAATAAACACACTGAATGAAGGGTCCGGTACCTCTCACACTCTGCAGGCTACATCCTGTCAAGAGATGTCACGAAGACATGATAAAATTGCCTATCACAGGCCGTGGAGACTTCCTACCACATTTTTTTTGCTGTCCCGTTTTGTGGTATCCTACATTGTAACAAAAATATCCCCATCAACAATAATGATGTTAGTTCCCCTGATAAAAAATATCATCTATCTTCAGAGTTTGGCCCTGATTTAAGATTTGACCTTGCAAATGATAATTTTCCAATGTGCTTAATATAACACCACTTAAAAAAAAAAAAAAAAAAAAAAAAAAAAGGTGATTGTCCCACTGTACTCAGCACTGGGGAGACCAAACCTTGAATTCTGGGAAATGGTCAAGTCACCATTCCTAGAGGTGTTTAAAAAACATATAGATGAGGGGACATGGTTTAATGCCAGAGTTAGCTTATGGTTGGACTCAATCCTGAGGGTTTCTTCCATTCAAAATGATTCTATGATTGTGTGACTCTGTGGAAAACAAAACCAAAACTAAATAACAGAGCAAAAAAAAAGATTTCTGTGATCATAGAGCAGTGTCCTTACTGTGGGTGCTTCCCCACCATAAGCCACAGAGAGTGCTTAGTAGAAAAGTTAATCATGTGAAAAGTAGTTTGCATCACTAGCAGCCAACAGACATCAGGATGGTACAGGGGTCAATGGTAAATGTTAGAAGATATGGTATTAATTAGAGAAAATAAGTCTTAGACAAATTCAATTTCTTTCTTGAATAGATAGAATATGCGTATACTTGGGTAAGGCTCAGTAGTGCACAACATCAAAAAATAACATTATGCAATATCAGGAGAGTACACAATAAGGTTGCCAAACATCAAATCCCATGTCTCCTATTATAAACAGATGGGATATTACCTTTTTCATATTACCCATATGCTTTTAATATAGATTCAAGATCTGAGGCTGGAATACACTGCTGTCTGCTCCCTTCCCAGCCA
This sequence comes from Columba livia, assembly GCF_036013475.1. Classification (NCBI taxonomy): domain Eukaryota; kingdom Metazoa; phylum Chordata; class Aves; order Columbiformes; family Columbidae; genus Columba; species Columba livia. The sequence goes on along the minus strand of NC_088604.1, from coordinate 4,706,542 downwards.
TGCTCCTCACAACCTTCTCTGCAGATAAGGGCGGCCATCTGGGTCACGTAAATTATGGCTGCAAGAGGCTGAAAAGAGTGAGATGGGGACATGGCAAGGGGGGGACAGAAAGGGTTGTTTATTGCTTTGGAGGAGGAGAAAAAAATTACATTCAAAAACTCCATCTTGGTACACAACGTCAATAAAAAATTAGTATGTAACAAGCTGACCAAGAACTCGGTGACTGGCAGACCTCGAAAGGTAGCTTCCATTGAGAAATAATTATAAAGTAAAGGGGTGTCCTGTGTTGTTCTGTCAAAAGCAGCTGCTGGCCTGATGCTTTATCTATGTCAAGAAACAAACATAAATATAAAATCCACATAAAGGTAGGTGGACTGATACGTTATGGAGAGAACAATCAAACACAGGCACCTAGACCATATGTTGTGCTGTGTTAGATCTGGGCAAACAAACTGGATGGATTGTATCCTGGAAAGCTAGAACTGAAAAGGAATTAGCAAATACAGTGAGCAAACAGAGGATCATGAGCTCTTCTAGTTCTGTGGGAAAATGGGCTAATGGGATCATTGAATTCTGTCAGTAGAAAATGGGATTTAGTACCACTTTTGCGTATGGCACAGATATAGAGGAAAACCGTTGGCTTTTCAGACATACGCACTTCAAAAAGCATTCAGAAAATAGAAATGGAGAAGAAGAGAAACATTATCCAGGACTCAAACCTTGCAATTTATTAAAAAGCAGACAGCTAAGTGATTTGGTTAGTCTGGAGGTATCTGGAGAAGAAGGAAGAAACTCACTGATGTAACAGTGAAGGGAAGAATAAGGGAGTCTCATGGGAGGGAAAGTGGGTAAGTACTTATTGCAGCAAAAACAGGGATAAGAATCCAACATCTAGTCATACATTCAGGTAGTACTGGATATGTCCAGCTCTTGTATCTTCAAGACCTGATGGTTTTCTAGAATAAGTATTTTAGCCCAAAAGAAAGGTCGACAGTGAGGTACCAAAGTGAAAAGCAGTGTCCTGTGTCATGCAGAAAATCAAAGTAGAAGATTAAACAATCCTCTCTGGCCTTTAAGTTTAAAAATATGTGAATCAAGGTTTAAACCTGCAAGGTAGTTAAGGCAACAACCCATTTTTTTGTAGTACGTCCCTTATGCTACATCAATTTATAAACATTTGTAGATTTAATTGTTTAAAATTTAAGAGCCTGAACTTCTTGAGAAACATTGACTTTATCAAATACTTTAGAATTTTAAGGTAAACATCTGGGAACTCTGTTCCTGGCTTAAAGCAACATGGACACCTCTGCACTGTGTAGATCCATGAGCACCGGCAGAATAACACAGTAATTCACAGTCAGGGGTCCAGCTTGGACATGTCTCTGTTATGGAAACTTTATAATGTGTTTCACGATGGTTAGCAATATTTCAGTCAACAGAGAACTTACTCCTTATCTTAATAAGCACATAAAGTGGTTAAATTGCCTCACTACACTTAAATCAATAACTGCTAGTATTGCATCTGGTACTTACCTGTTGCTGTCTTCTGCTGAAAACACTAAAGCAGGCTGAGTCACCATTAAAGTATCAACTGGCAAGCCAAGGCCTCTCTGAAGGTCTCCACTCTGATGAGAGTTGATAATTGTTCTGGCCAAACTCTTTAAGATATCACTTGTTAACTCATTTTTTGGATGGCCTGGTGGATCACCAAGTTCAATGATGAGCACTCGTGATGGACCAGCTACATCAGATGGCTGTAGAGCTTGGACATTGTCCGATCCTCTTCCTAATTTCTGTGAGTTAGACCTGCTATGAACAGCAGTACAAAATGCCATGTCAGGGCAGTGATATCTCTTTTTGCTAGCATTGGCTGAAATTACCTTCAACATGCTTTCACCTCCCAGCACATGATGGACCACCCTGACTTTGTCATGGCCAACCTTCAGGAAATCGGCCAATCGACATGTTGTATTTACTTCACCCTCTTCTCCAACAGCCTCAGTTACAGTGAACGCTACAAGAAGGGAAAGGCTAGCAACTATTTCTACAGGTTCCTTCTCATGCAGGAGAACATAGAGAAGATTGTCCTCAAAGCTAAAATAATTGGCTCCTGCCCTTTCATTCAGTGAGAAAGAATATGGTGTTGGAGAGATGTATTTCCCTTGAACAAAAACACGAAGGCTGAGTGGTTCATTGTAGAATAGAGCAAGGGGCAGTCTGGTTGTGTTTTGGCCGCTGAGGAGGTAGAGTCTGAAAGCCAGAGGTGCTAGGTCTGGGAAGCAAATTGTAGTAAGTTGGGTGGATGGCAACACAGAAAAGATAGTAGAGTGATGTTCTTCAGGATAACATGACGCATGCCATGTCATTTCACTGAAGGTGTCCATAAAGGTGCCAGTCATTGCTACCACTGGAAACAGTCTCTGGCTGACCATACCAGGGTCCAAGTTTTCTAGGATGACGAGTGCATGATCTGTCTCCTTGCAGAAGTAGCCTTCTATTGAGGGCTTGGAGATACACTTGCTGTCATCTCTGTAAATTCCTGGAAGAGAATAGAGATGGGGAGAGAAAAAAACATGTGAATTGTTACAGACACCATCTTAACAATTTGTGCTATAGCTGCTTGTTTTCCCATTCAGTGTTCAAAGACACTTTTGCTGGTGCTAAAATTTTGCATAGTTTTAAGAGAAGCCTGGACACTAAGGGATATTAAATAGGCAGAAAGCACATCTGCTTCGAGGTGTCCTTTACCTGAAAATGGTTGAAGGCTGAAAATGAACGACAGAGAAGTGCCATATACACTTGTCTTGTTCTTTCCAGATATCAAGTTATGGCCACCATTGAAAGACCAGGCAGGCAACAACAAACAAAACCAACCAAACAAAAAAAATTAGAAGAGACCAGAACATCATTAATCTACTCCAGCGGTCAACAAACTCACCAAGTTTAGAGTTAGAAGAAAGCACCAGATTCAGACACCTACAAATTGCGGAGACACTTACATGTGCTCCAAGTGTCTAAGCCCCCACTGCGATCAATACAGACAAAGCAATTCAGAAAGCGAGGAAGTTCATCCTAAAATACCTCTGCTTTGTCAGATGGATTGCCCTTTACAGTCTTCCAACTTTACTGACCAGAGGTAGGATCCTGTCACTTAAACACAAGTGCATAATGTCACCTGGACTTCTTTGGGTGTTGCAACATCTGTAGATGTAACACACCGTCCATGGCAGTGCAAAAACCACTTAAGGTAATATTTTAGGTATTTTTTTCACTGATAATAATAGGAGCTAAGACACTTCCATTCACATCAGAATTTGCCACCGAATCCCATCCCAAGTGTCTGTGGAGACAAATCACAAGAGGGTCCTTTTATGGAAGGATATGTAAAGAAGAGATGCAATTCACAAAGTCTTCTGAATTCAGGTATGCTCCATCTGACCAAATACGGGTGTCTGCTTTAAGATTAGAGAAATTGTGCCTCAGGCTGTAATGATGAGATCATCATTGATTACAAAGAGAGAATAAAAGTAAATGAGTTCAGATATGGGCACCAAAAACATAAACATTTCTGCCTGGGGCATCTTAGGAAAAGATGTGTGTTTCTGTTTTTCCTTCCTCTCTTCAAAATAATATCAAAGGAGGAATTTTCTGCTGCAGCCAGCTATAATCCTCCTTCCCTCCTCAAGCCTGCCCCTTCCCTAGTTAGCTGTGCTCACAAACATGTTAGGCAAAGCATGGCCAATATCTAAATTAACTCTGTGTTCCTCATTTTGTAGCTCTGGGGATGTATGTGCAGATCAGTGATGCTTGACGCTAATGATTAAAAATGAAAGGGACAGCAGCATCCTTGAGAGTCACAAACTCTTGGATGAATAAAATGGCATTCTCCTATCAAGAAAAAATTACAGCTGTGAAAGAGAAGAAAATATCAGTCTCCTGGAAAAGAAATGAACTATGAGAAATAAGGCTGGGCTCTGCTTATAGTCACATCTCGATGCCTGGATCCTGTGGACACTCACCTATGATTTATTTCAAGGGGATTTCTCATGTGCAAACCACTACCCAGGTCTGTGAGCGTTTCCTAGAATGAGCCATCACTCTGCACATCACCGAAGAAAGCAATTAAATTACATACATTTCAAGCTTTGTTCAGGGAAGAGGTCCAAGTCAGAGAAGATTTGTGCAAAAGCCCCTATTTTTAGATACCAGCTTGATATTTTCTTTCAGTTTTTCTTGCCTTTCTTTCCTTTTTCTTGCTTTAGAACTGTAAGTATTTTGCTATCGGCATGTGCCAGGGGCAAAAGGAGAAGGAGAAGCAACTTCATTTAGCAGCAGAAGTGGAAACTCTGTGCTAAGAGATGTTCGGTATTGTCCCGGAAACCCCCCCGTGTCTCCCCCCGGTGACATTGCTTTTGTCTGCAAATGGGATTAGCTGATATTTTGTGATTTCCCTGCAACTCTTCTTTGCCCTGCCCGCCTTGCAAAGTAGGTTTGCTTGGTTTCCCGTACACACACGTATCGTTGCTCGTCTCCTTCCAAATGGCTTTATCTGCCAGTCACAATTTCTGCAGCCTGCAATTTCGATCGCTTTTAAATGAAACCCGTGCTGGCCTTAGTAATCAGAACGTCATTTACAATTTACCGCAAAACACGTTTATTCAGTTAGTAGCACATCGGAGAAAGAGAACTCCATATGAACTCGCCGCTGAAGCCCTAATCTGATTATTTCCTCATGAAAATCCAAGCAGGGGTGCTTGTAAGAGGGGTCTGAGAGGAGAAGGAAGAAGTGAGTCCTGGCCACAGCTGACTCTCATAATCAATGCGAACAGATAAGTGACGTGTCAGGGCCAGCAGCTAATCTGCCCCGGGGCTTTCCTCTAAAAAAGGCCAGAGTGGACAGGACTTAATAAATACTGAGTGACCACTGAATATTGAGGTGACATGTGCTATTTACATTGGCAATGAACAATAACAGCGATAAATTCCAGAAGCATCCCCCCCACCATGGGTGAAATTAGATTAAACAGGTTATATTTGTGTGTTTGCACACACGCGTGTGTGAGCGGAGAAATAAAAGAAAAACGGGGAAACAGATAAACTTGACATATGTGAGTCAAATGTGGAGTCTAGAAATGGGTAAGAAAGATGGGAAAATGTTCATATCTGTAGCAATCGATGCACAGGTGAGATGAAATGTCATATTGGGAATTGCAGAAAAAGAGGACAAGTGTTTGTCAGGTGCTTGCATGGGCACGTGTGGCATATGTGTGTCCTCTTTAGTGCATGAAATAGAGAAAAATAATCCTTGGAGAGTGAGTGTGTCCACCCTCTGCAGCTATTTCCTCAGCCTCAGAGAATAAACTTTGCTTTTCTGCAGATTCCCCCATCATCAAGTCAAGTTTATTATTTAATTACGTACATGCACACACACACATAGACATACAAACATGTATCTCTATATGAGATCTTTAGCACTCAGGTTGCTTCTAGGGCTCCTGACAAATATTAAATTTGTGTCAATATTTGTCCTTCCTGTCGTGAAATGAGGATTTTCCACCTCATTTCACATTTGAAAAGAAAAATGCGCCGAGGGGGTCCTCTTTGCTTAGGAAAAAACCACCACCACCACCACCATCTCATATCCTTTATTTAGAAAAATGGAGCAGAAGGGAAGGAGGGAAGAGTATTTTTAAAATAGATGTTTTGACTTAAAGGCACATAGAGTCCTTTGCAAGCCTCCTGCCTTTTCCCAAGTTCCCCAACGACAAATAAATAAAATAAAATAAAATAAATTCTACATTTAAAATTGAATGAAATACATCAACATTAATGATTTTCCCCTTCAGGTTCACACCACCATTTCCTTCAATAATTTTTACCCATTTCATGATAGATTTCACAATTCATGGTACAAGGAGAAGTAAAGTCTTTTTTTTGACAAAAACAAAAGGCATTGCCAGTTTTTTATCAAAATAAAATAAATCTCCCTCAATTTTCTTTCCATCCGACTGGATTTGCCCGTCAGTTATTTCTAATTTAACTACAATTATAGTTACAAAAATATAAAAGTGAGTAGAGGAGGAGGGGAGAGATAAATGAGACACTGTTTAGAAATTGCAATTCATTGGCCTTGGGCTGGCCAGCATATATCTTTGCTGAGGGGGAAATATTCATCAACATTAACTGTTCCTTTTGACCTGCTGACATTCAATGTGAAATAAAATACATATAGATATATATATATACACATATATATATATATAATTTTTTTTTAAAAAAGGGGCTCAGCAACAGGACATTAGAAATCTAGTGAAGGTAAATTATTCTGAGGTCAGTTGTTTTTTCTATACAAATGGTTTTCTATGTTTCTTGAGCTTGGATGTTTCCCATAAATGAAAACATTCCCATCACCTTCAGCAGATGCCAAAACAAGGAATCTCCCATCGTTTTTGGAAACCCCACTGACTGTAAATTAGCGATATCACTCAATTGAGTTTAACAGTGTTCCCATGGGGGATAAACACACCAATATGGAATGCAAAGTAACTTATTTAACGTGGGTTTCTCACCACGGGTGTGTTGAGAACACACACATGGGAATTTGTGGTGGCATGTGTACTTGCTCATATATTTGTGTACATACGTGTGTGAGATACACACATAAAGATACACACATAAACTCGTAGCAGGGACCATGTAAATAAAAACAGAGTGATTGCTTTAGGCTGTTAATTCATTCTTTTAAAGAAAATTATCTTAGAAGGAAATGAGTCTCATAACACCACACTGCGTGGGTTTTTATGCTCTTCTGTTTTATCGTTCCTCCATAAAAAACTTTGAACCCCCTGGCCAATTTCACTCACATTTGTGGACTCAAAGATATTATGTTCCTACAAGTTTTGTAAAAATAGGTGCCCAAGTAGAGAAAAAACAGTTATTAGAGCTTTCACTGAAGGAAAGTCTGTAGTATAAGCTCACTCTTATTATACATCACAAGATCTGCATTGACCCTCCTCTTCCATATAAAAATCCATAGAAAAATAGGTGTAGTAGGTGAAATATTTTTTCTTGCGTTTATTGTTTGCGTGCATTGATATATTCACACACATCACTACTATTTATTTGCCATTAAATCAAGCATTACTTACATCTATCATGTGGTTATACACTTTTAATGCTTGCACTGACTCTTCAGAGCTCCCTCACGCCTGAGAGATAAGGCATATGTGTTACAAATGATAATATTTCCTTTCAAGTTGTGAACAAAAAACTTCAGTTTTCCATTTTCCAGAGACTATAGTAATAACTCATTCTTGACCTTAAGGCATAAGTGCACAAGCAAAGTATTAAGAAGAGAGACTAGAAGCCCCCTGAGGCCAGATTGCTCTCTAAGAGTGATCAAAAAGAGTCTTCTAGAAAGAGAATGGGAAGAAAGCATGTATACAGCAATGTTCAACCAAAATGCTCCTCAAGCTTTCGGCTATTTACAGGTTAGGAACCTCTTGAGTCAGAGACATCATCTTTGGTCTTCATATTTGAGAGAAAATATCAAACCTGCAACACGAACATGCGAAAATCTGTGAAGAAGAATAACCTGGCCATAATATATCTTGAGCCCTCTCAAAGGAGGTGGCTCAATAAATCTGAAATACCCTTTAGTTAGGTTAACCAGTGCAGGCCTTGTGTCTAGGTTGAATTAAGAGATGCTCCTTGTAGTGTCACAGAACTCCTGAAATGCTCTGCTACCACAGCAAGGTGATCGCACCTGGAAATACCTGGGCTGGATGGAACTGAGCATTGCATGCATCAAAACCAATAAAATAACTGGTGCCAAGGCCAGTTCCTCGTCCCTGAGGCCAGCTGGCATGGTACTCCCATAGTGTTAAAGCCACTGACCCTCCAAAACACAGTGTCCACCTCCAAACTGCCCTTTTGGACCAGCTCCTGACTCGTGTTAATTTCCAGAAAATGCCCAGGAATTGTCTTGGATACTGCTGGGTTACCTGGGACCAAACTGGGTTTGGAGCTGCTCTCTTGATGTATCAGGAGTGACCAGGAATATCCAGTGTCCATAATCTAATGCTGCTTGACTCAACAAACACCAGGCCCATTCCTGGTATTGTCAGCCCAGAGCAGCTTGGTTATCATTTTATTAAACTTAATCAGAAAGACACAATTATGGAGGATTTTTGTCTGCATTATCATTAATGATTAGGGAACTTGGGTCTTTTTAGCCAAACTGAAAACACAAAGTTCCCCATAATTTTTACTTAGGGAATAAATCCGATATGGTGAAAAAAAGAAGCATCACCTGACATTAAGTTGTGCATGGAGATAAAAATGATGAAGCAGTGTAATTGAACTACACTTCATGATTCGGTGGATTTTCAGAGAGTTCCCAAAAACGAGATAAATAAAGCACCATTAAGCTGTAACCCAGAATGAAGGAGAATGAGGAGTCATTACCATAAACCCTACTGTAATGCTATCAAAAGTGGGACAAGAGACTGAAGTGCATGGGACAGAGTGAACCGTCATAGGACAGCATGGGAGAGATAATTTGGGTCTCCATAGCCTTCCTGAAGGGTAACAATACACAGCTAAGGGGTGGAAATAGTGGCTTTTTGTCCATCAGTCTGCAAAGAAGGATGGACAGGGCCCTGAACGGAGCTTTTAGTTGTTCTTATGAAGAAGATAATACAAACTATTCTCACAAACCTCTTGAAGCCATTAACCATAATTTAAAAAGCCAATAGCTGGGTGTGACAGGGATCCTGTCTCCCAGGAAAAATGATTGAAAGAGAAAAAAAGCAAAGATAAACAACTTTTAATCCAAAATATTTCAGCTTTGAAAAAAAAAGATGCTGCTCCTCGACTAGCCATTTGTTTCTTACGTCACTACCAAAGGTTTTCCTGTTGTTTCCCTCAAGATAATCCTGTTTTCCTTTAGGTGTATTTAAAGCCCAGGATTTTTCTCTCCTCCTGACCAACAAACCTATTTGTGAAGCTTCAGTCAAACTGATAACTGGGGCTCAACACAAAGGCAGCGAATGGCAAAGCCTTTGCCAACGTGATTCCAGTCACCGTCTCTCCAGCCAAGAAATGACAAAACCACCACCCGAAAGCAGAACAGCAACTTCATCAAGACGCCAGACCTAAAAATGAAAGCATCCATGCCATGTGCTGCTCTGAGCTGTGGATATAATGAGTTTTGAATGGGAAGTCCCGGACACAATAAATCTGTGCCATATGTGACCATTTCCTGTGTCAGTTCCTTTCTCATAACCAGTGGAGGCTTCACCCTCCCCCTCGTTTTCCCTTTCGTGACCCCACACCAGGGCTCTGAAATCTTTCAGGGTTGCTTGTGGGCACAGTGGTTGCATAAATAAATGAGTCTGACAGCAAACATCATAACAGGAATGTGTGCTCCACACTAGGGCTGGTGCTACTTGCTGGAGAAAAGGCGGAGGAAAGAGCATGGTTCGTTACCACAAACAAAAGTATGTTCTCTGACAAGCGGTGAAAGAATTAGTCAAATAAACTTGAAGTCTATTAAGACCATCGCTGCCAGTTTTTGTTATGAACAGGAAGGTTTTCAGCTTCTCTTTACTCTTAGTTACTCTTTAACTTAACTCTTTAGTTACTCAGCAAGAGTAACTACAAAAAAAGAACTAAAAACGGTGAATGGGAAGAAACGTAGCATCCGTAAATGTCACAAGGAATATGGAGCAACTAGAGAGTTCTCCGTTCATCAGCAGTTTCTCACAACAGCTGCATTCTTTAGCAATTAGAGCTGGCATTTAAGGATGGGGTTGCTGAGTTATTTCCTTGGCGTTATTATATTATTTAAAGGATGGTAAATTTTCTTACCACAAACAAAAGTATGTTCTCTGACAAATGGTGAAAGAGTTAGTCAAATAAACCTGAAGTCTATTAGGACCATCGCTGCCAGTTTTTGTTATGGACGGAAAGGTTCCCAGCTTCTCTTTCCCTCCCTGTCCTGCAGTCACTGCAAAGACAAATCATCCTTTTCTTCTGCAAAAATAAAATGAACTGCCTCAAAATAAAATTTGCAAGGAACTCCATTTTACCATTATTATTATTATAATTTCTTCCCAATGAGAACAGTTTTTTGGTCCTGGGAACAGACTCACAAAGACAGAACAATTTTCCATTAGAAGGGCCAGAAGGAAAACACCAAATACCTGTAGATTTTGGAAGTATTTGGATTACAATTACGCTTAAAAAGGACAATTATTTTTATAAGACATAGATGAAGGAGAGCACAGAATAGAGCTCCGCATTTGCCCTAAAATTGTTTTCCCTCTTGTTTTTCATTAACAAATCGAACACTTTGACTAAATAGAAAATTTTACTGTTATCAGCTTTACCTGAAAAATTATATTTTTTGACCATGTACATTTTTTTTTTTCTGTAAAATTACTTTATTTAAAAGCTTTTTTATTCTACAGATATACCTTTTAAACAAACACATTCAAAATACCCCAAGTTCAGCCCAGGGAGACAGCAGACATTTCAATTAGTATATAAAAGGGTGTAATTTGTTTATAGAAGCTTTATAGAAATGATTAGGAAGGAAGGAAGGTTGCTTTCCCATGTTCAATGTAGAAAGAACAAGAAAAGGTATTAGTATTTTAACCAGAGAGATTTAGGTCACAAATTAAAAAAATATCTTTTCAGTTAAAAAAAAAAAAAAAAAAAAAAAAAGATAGTAAGGCCTTGAAACTAGCTGATTAGGAACCCGGTAGAATTTACACAACTGAAAAGGTTTTTTAGCAAATTACATTAATTTCTTTTGGGAAAATTGCAATTACAGATATCACTTTAGATCAAATGGATGGCTGAGGTGACTTCTTGAGTTGAAGCCTTGTCTTCTTTTCTTTTCTTTCTTTTCTTTTCTTTTCTTTTCTTTTCTTTTCTTTTCTTTTCTTTTCTTTTCTTTTCTTTTCTTTTCTTTTCTTTTCTTTTCTTTTCTTTTCTTTTCTTTTCTTTTCTTTTCTTTTCTTTCCTTTTCTTTCCTTTCCTTTCCTTTCCTTTCCTTTCCTTTCCTTTCCTTTCCTTTCCTTTCCTTTCCTTTCCTTTCCTTTCCTTTCCTTTCCTTTCCTTTCCTTTCCTTTCCTTTCCTTTCCTTTCCTTTCCTTTCCTTTCCTTTCCTTTCCTTTCCTTTCCTTTCCTTTCCTTTCCTTTCCTTTCCTTTCCTTTCCTTTCCTTTCCTTTCCTTTCCTTTCCTTTCCTTTCCTTTCCTTTCCTTTCCTTTTCCCTTCCCTTCCCTTCCCTTCCCTTCCCTTCCCTTCCCTTCCCTTCCCTTCCCTTCCCTTCCCTTCCCTTCCCTTCCCTTCCCTTCCCTTCCCTTCCCTTCCCTTCCCTTCCCTTCCCTTCCCTCTTTCTCTCTCTCTCTCTCCCTTTCTTTTCCTTCTTTTCCTTCTTTTCCTACTTTTCCTTGTTTTCCTTCTCCAGGTAAGTTATAAAAAATATTAAAATTTTATTTGCACCTGCCTTGGCTGAAGGGGCAGTCCTAGAGCCCATGCTCATGACAGAAATCTTCACTAGCACAAGAGTTCCTGTGACATTATTAGGGTGATTTTCAGCAATATTAGTCCTGTATGGGCTATGGAGTTGAATTTTAAAGCAGAAGGATTTCATTACAGGTACAGACAGCTATAATATCCCATGACATATTTATGACAATGAACAGTAATGGGAGGCAAGTATTTTAAGCCTTAGAAGTTGAAATTAATCTGAAAGCATAGCCCAGAATCTGAACACCTATGAAAACATATTGAAGAGATAAAATTTGAGATACAAAGGCTAGAGTCATTATCTGAGCACATAGAATGGGATTCATCACATTAATTTTAGCTGCCTAAATGTTAAGCATCTAGTCTAAGCTAATTGTCTAGGCTAAGCTGTTCATCTAGACAATAATCATTAGAGAGAGAGACAGAGAAGAGACTTTAAGAGGGTCATTCATTCCTGCTTTCCCTTGGGTAGATGATATCACTTCTGGAGGTATCTGTCTCTACTCGCTATATGGGAAGCCTATACAGCTCATTTGGACTGAAAGCCTGTATTTGGACAGCTCAAATTAGGTGAAATAAGCCCAACTCCTAATGATGTAGCTAATAAGGTTTGCAGAACAGCTAGGGTGATAGGTGTTCCCATTCTGAAATAAGTGAGAAATGATAACTCCGTACACACCTCTGAAGTAACCATCTTCTCCAGTTATGTACAAGGGTAAAGCCATAAAGGAAATTAAGCCACTGCCACATTAATCTAGAAAATAATAACAACAACAAAAAGTCCCCCTATCCCTGACAGAGGTCTAAACAGCCTGCAAACAAGTTTTTGAGAAATACCCTTAAAAAGATCAAACTCTGCACTTGGCTTTTGTAGCTACAATGTCTAAGCCACTAGATCCAGATGTTCCCACCTATGCCTTGAGCAGTCACTCTGCAGACTGTGGCACTGTTTGCTGGGCAGTACGGCTCACGTTGGAAACAAAAGGCACACTGAGCAAAATACCTTGGAAAGCCCAGAAGTAGGCAATTTATTGCAAAAGAGACGTCTGAGCAATCACAAGAAGAGCCTAAAAAAGTAGTTTCTAACCTCTGGAACCAACATGGGTACAGGGATAGAAGGAGACTGGTTTCAAACACCACGTGCAAGAAAATCAAATAAGTTTGTAGGCATAGTCCTAAAATACCATGCCCACATTGAATCTTAGGAAAAAAGAGGTTTCTGGATATCATTTATTTCAGCCTCTTGCTCAGAACAATGCTAACTACAAAGTTAGATCAGGCTTCTGAGGGCTTTGTCAGAAATCACAGTGTATCTATATTTTAGGCTTTTAGGCGTTTACTAGGACAAAATTCCCAGTTTAGAATATGTCCAGAGAAGATACCAGGGTTAAAAATTACTTCAAGAAGATCTGTGATCCTAATGATGTTTTCATATATAACTTCAAACACTTGCAAGATGGTTTGAAGAAGTTTTAAGGCTTTCTTTTGCAAATTATTGTTATACTGGTGTATGCTTGTTTTAGGTAGTCCAAGACATGTTCTTTGTCCCATCAAATTCTTCTGGACAGCTCCAACAGGAAAAGAGTAGGTTTGGAGCTGGAACATCTCTTGTACTTTATCAGATAGAGTACTTCATCTTCATATAAACATGAATGAACTCAGAGTCACACTGATCCTAGTTGAGTGGTGTGGTCTCCATGAAGAAGAACAATGACATTGGTGGAGTGCTCAAACACCCACCCAGTCTTGAGTGTCCCTCTCTGATTAACAAACATCACTCCCTTTGCATTTTATTCTAGACTTACTAGCGAGCTGTTTGAAATTTCAGACAGCCCTTGGAGTTATTTTGGCCAGGGAGTATATTTAAAACTCATTGTGCCTAATGTTGTCTTTCTACAATTGAGAAGTAATCAGGAAAGACGTGAAAATAAATAGACAAGTGAGAGGCAAAATGAAATATGAAGTGGCTAGAAAGGAGTCTACTCTCTAATGTATTTTTTCAGCTTATTATTGTAAAAGCCCAGAGCAAAAGAATAGCTTTGAAGAGTCTTTTGTTAATAGTGGAAAGGCTGTCTTTTTATTTTTCTTCACTTTTTATTTATTAACCATGCTGCACAGGGTACTCCCATAAATGATGGCTGGGTTTTAGGTTACAGGGACATGTTTAGTCTGAAAACATGCCAGCCTGCAATGGGAAACAGAAAAGAGAAGCAATGGCCCTTCGTGTGGTGCTTGAAGGGACTAAAAGCAAAGCCCATTTGTTCTCTGCTTTTCTCTGTAATTTCTGGAGGTTGTGCTTGCAAAGGTTTGGATGTTTCTGTTCGGAAGGTTAAAATGCATTCACAGCAGGCCACTTCCTCAGGTGGTCTATTTGACGACAGCTTGATGCTTAGGTCAATATAAAACAGCTGATATTTTGACCCTATCCGAGAATAAAATTATAATGCTGCATTCCTACATGGGGAAATGATTTCATCCTCCAAACTGCTGTGAAAAAATAAAAATATTGGTGTATCTTACGCTGAAGCGCTAAAACAGTCAATAACATTTTTGAGACTCTTAGTGTTGGGGTAGTGCGTATTTATTTATAATTTCCCTGAATATGTGGTTAAGCGCACAAATATTCAATTGCTACAAAATTTCATTCAAAGCTGCCATGTGGGAATACACTGTCTGTCCACAGGAAAGCAGGCAGGTGCAGTAGGCAGATTTGTTTCTTTGAGATTTTTTAGCGCTTGACACTGAAACAGAGCTAAGATAGGCAGAGCAATATAGGATTCCTAAAGGCCGCTTCGCTCAGGCATCCTACCAAAATTTAAAGGATGCCCTTCACACATAATAGTCTATATTATCTAATTTTTACGAAAAGAACTGCCAGTATGGACAATTTTGGTTCTAGCTTTTTAGTATAACACCAGCATTGCCAGACAGATACATAAGATGAGCATAAGCATGATTTTTTATTTTTTTTTTTTTTATTTCTTTGCATCAACAGTATCAGAATATATTTCAACTTCTGGGCATACCAATTGAAAATCTTAGCTGGCAGGCTCTCAGCTGGGACCTGCAAGGGATTTGCTGCTGGTTTGGGTCATCAGAGCATCTCTCAGCTCCCACAGTGCCATGAAGAAGCCAGTATGAAGGGGCAACAAAAAGATTCCATCTGGTAGGGTTTGCTTTATTTTCACATCCTCACCTGGCAATCATAGAGGACATCAGGCTGTAGCATTGTAGATTGTGTTTGTATCCCATTAGCACGAAAAGGCTTGTTCCAGAGCCAGAGTATACTCAGTACCTTGTCGAGACATCTGGGCAATAACCATTCTCTATGAAAGACCAAGTAATTCAATCCTATTCTATTCTATTCTATTCTATTCTATTCTATTCTATTCTATTCTATTCTATTCTATTCTATTCTATTCTATTCTATTCTATTCTATTCTATTCTATTCTATCATGCCTCTGGGGAAGAGTTTTCAGCAGAGATCTCACTTTCCAACCCAAATCCTGCACAAAAGAGCAGTAGATTATGTTAGGCATATGTTGTCTGTTGTCAAGAATTAATTGGTGTTTTCTAGCACATTATGTTTCCCTGAGGTCCAAAAAGGGTTAATAATTATGGCAGCACTGTGGTATGTAACTGAATATCCAACCAGAAGGATGTTCCGTGGAAAGGATCTTTGTGCTACCAAGGGCATTCAGAAGAGGAGGAACTTAGAGGAATCTTGTTTTTATATATATATATATATATATATATTCTTTTTTTTGGTGGCTCACATGGAACAGGAGCTCAGACACAGAGGCCTCAGAAGTAGAGATCTGAATTTAATAAAGTTGTCTGGAAGGGGAGCAAGACAGAGAAAAGCTGATCATGGAGATAAGAAAGACTGAGATAGGAAAAGAAAGAACATCCGAGCTGACTGGTGGTGGTTGTGTCCTTTCAGATTCAAGTGGGCAGAAGTGAAATATTTGTTTAAGAGGTCAGACACCAGTTCATTATTAAATGAATAATAAAAGAAAAAAATAATATTTTACGGTTAGAATGCCACCACAATGGGGACAGGCAAAAGGCAAGGATACTGGCAAGGCACTGCAAGGCAATTTCTATAGCTGCTTGATTTTATTGCAATTTTGGAGGGAACTGGTGTGACTCTTTAAATTTGGTATAGCTACACCAACAGTGTGCAAGCAGAATTAGGCTCCTGCTTAGGAAATTAACCTCTTTCAAAGCAACAGTAAATGAGGGGGTCTGTTTGCTTCACCACTTTTGCAACCTTTTTCCCATTTCTACTCAGAGAATAAAAGTTGGTTGAGGGGTGGTGGGGAGCAGGAGGCTCATCTGATCTCCACTGATATCAACAGCTCCCTCCACCGAGGTATCATGCTTACTTCTTTATAAAGAGCTGATGCACTGCCAAAGTTCCCATCTAGGGATGTTTTTTCCTTTTCTTGTCCGTAAGATTCTGTTTGTTAGAAAAACCAAAAAGACACCAGAGGGAAAATAGATGCAGATACATTTTTAATGCATACATTTCATTTTCAGAACATGGTGGGTACTTCAGTGCCGGGTGTTGGAACTGCAAGGAGGAATTTATCTAATCAGTCCTCCATGTCCCTGCTTCATTGACATAATGTGGTCCTGACGATTAAAGCCCTGGAATTGTAGCTCTGCATTTTCCTTCTCTTTCATACTAAAATTATTGATGTGCTTTATACAATGTGTAATTGCCATTATTGTATATGTGCCTAGAGCATGTGCAGGGCTGAAATTGAAATAAATAAGCAAGTGCAAATCATGCGATAGGAAGTCTCTGATGGTATGGTGGGGGCTGGTGCGGCGGCATCATGAGCTGAAAACAGGATTTGCTGTGACTGGTTTTGATAGAGTGAGATCCGATAAGACCAGCAGAAAGGCTGCTGTGATCCTCTAGTCTGACCTTCTCTTTTTATATAGCGCAGACCCTCAGTTAAACACCCAAATCAAAGTACTTTTAACATCATGGGTCTGAGCCTCACCATTCAGGGACTTCACTGGAGCAGTCCTGATTTAAATCACCTGAGGATCGTGCCCGGCATCATACATTCTCTTTTGCTCCCTCTCTTTCTCGCTCATATACATGCAGTAGATTTGTTCTTTACATTTAATTTATGCAAGTGAGGCACATAATACATTTCAGTAATGCCAATTAGATACGCACTAATTTCTTCTCTGTGAAATAGCAGTAAGTAATTAATCAGAATTTTGATCACTACTCAGTTGGCAATTCTAATTGCACTTGCCATTTCCACAGCAAATACGGAATCATTATCTTTTTTGCCTAGTCCTCCCTTCCTAATCACCCAAGGTGCTGGAAGCAAAACATTTCCAAGAACTAGATATTGTCTCTATCAACCAACAGCCTTAATACCTTTGGACTGAGCATTAGTGGGTTCAGTGCCTGGCTGTGTTTTATTTCAAGCTTCATCATAATTTTAAAGCGAATATCTGGCCTCAGGCTGGCTGTTTGCCTGGGGGGCTGGGGGATTCTGCCTCAAAAAATTATGAGAAAGGAAAAAAAGTGAGCAGCTCACTCCATTAAAAACCTTCTGGGAGAGCACTAAAGACACCTGACCTTTGCAGGAGCATCCAGTAGACGTCTAAGGGGCATATGAACGTTGATCAGATCTGTATTGTCAAAGCCTGTGCCTCATTCCTGAGGCACCACAACCTCATTTTAACTCTGGGCATTACCAGCCATCTAGGTACCAGCCATCTAGGTATCAGAGATTAGTGTTTAACCACAATGTTGTTTACATGACCATTTAGTGAACGTTCTGCTGATCTGTGCAAACTTAGAGTGCTGGACTGGAACAAGAAGGGCATGAGTTATCTGATTTATGAGTTATAGCCAGGGGTCTATGGAGATGGAGCTCCCCTTCACTGTGCTCCAAAAAACTGACAGTGAGACACTACTCAGATAGCTTAGATCTGAAAGAGAGCAGGAAGATAAAGGGAGCTTTACTGTTTAGGAATTGAGCCCTAAAGGGAGCTGAGGGTCCAGCCTTCAAACCCAATGCAGGACTTCACCTTCTTCTGCTGTTGGAAGAAAGGTTTCCAAGGACCTGACAGCTACAGTCTGGTTTAATAATCATATTCTTCATATAATTCAAGCCCAGTTATTTAATATTTTCCCAGGTTTTCCCAAAGCATATACAGTAATTTTGGGAATAAACACCAAAAGTGAGATGTCTATTCCATCAACTTAATAACTAGTGAAGAGGTTTAAAAGAAACATTCTATATGCAAGAAGTCTCTGCACAGAATGTGCTGTGAACCAGAATAGTACTCGTTCTACCCTTATGTACAATTCAAACAAGTAGTATCAATGGAAAATACTATTCTGAAGAATGTCCAGGCATCTCCTGTACTCCCCAAATCTGTCTGCTCCCTGTCCTAACAAACACAAATCACTATAAGAACAGGAAGGCATATATCAGTCCTTTCCTTTGCTTCCTTTATATTTTTGGTTTGGTTTGGGTTGGGTTGGGTTTCCTTTGGGTTAATGTGCTTGATTTATTCCATATCTGAGACATCAATAGGAAGGATTTGAGGAGAACTGCAGCCTTTCAGAGTCCTTCTCCTCCCAGACACCAAACCTCTCCCATAAGAATGAGGAATCACTCTCAACATTAGTGATGCCAATGGGAACTGAAGAGGAACAAAACAACTTCGAACCAGCTATGAACACTGCAGCCAAGAACAACAACATCCAAGCTTTTGGTGGGTTGGATTTCTTTCATTCACAGAAGACAGAAATATACAAACAGAATAAACATCTGAATTGCTGTAGAGACATTTCTTCATCTTGGGTTGGGGAGGTGATGGCATGTTAGACATGCTGCCTGTGCTGAAAGCTCTCAAAAAGCTTTAACCATGTATTTTACAGGCTCAATTTGACCTTCGGGAGCACAATAGGACACAAAAGTTTTCCACCAGCCTTAAAAAGAGGTGCACTGAGACTTATGAAGGCTTATGCCTTAGCCCTAGTACTCAGTCACACACATCTTTTATTCCTAGAAGAATTCTCGGCATTCTTTTTTATCTAGATCAACTAACACTGGCCAAAACAGTTTTGAGTAGCTGTATGAGGGTTAGCATGATTTGTGACCATCTCAGTTTGGATGCGACCAGTCTGGGCTGGAGAATAAGGGAGTTATTAATTATGCATGTGTCCGCATTTAGAGTTGGCACCAGGGCCATAAAACTGTCTCTGATGCTTTGTAGTTCACCAGCATAAAGGTAGTCAGAAGATGTGAGATCTTTGCAGCCACGTTGTGCAGATCAGCACCACCATGCTCTCCCATGTTCTTATGAGAACTATCCCACTCCAGACAGCTCAGGAATTACTGGTAGGGTTAAACATGAGGTGGCTGTCATCAGATTTTCCTAGCAACTATTCAAACTCCTGACATCTAAACATATCAGAGAGAATGACAAAAAGGCAGAAAACGACAAAAAACTGTTCAAAAATTTAACACACAGGTTGCAAAAGAGAAGGGATGCCTTTTAATTGGCTGTAATCAGGGTCATTTAATCAGCTCAGAATGGAAAAACAAAACAAAAACAACACAAAAACCAACAACACAAAACAAACAAACCAACCAACCAAAGCAAAATGAAACCAACAAAAAAGCAGCTCTTAGAATGTGAGCATCTTTGAGGAACATGTGAGACAATGCAGCGCAGATTTATGAAGAGAGCAGATGACATACCAGATGAGCTACAGCAGCCAAAAAGGAAAAATAAGCGCTTTAAAACCAGAGGCAGTGGGATACGATCAGACTAGTGCAAGAAAAAATAATCTTCAACACGGATATATAAGTAATGGATGGTCCTGAAGAGACATGCTGGCTACATCTTCACTAGTAAATTAAATGTGCCCAGGAGTATTCCCAGACACTGGGGCCAACTGACATGGTCTGGCTGCATTCATCTATTAAACCCTCTCAGCTTTCAAAACAGAATGGATTCATCCAACAGACCAATGGGGGATGTTCCTTGGCACACGTTAGCTCCCAAACTGCACCCGAGAATCATTTGGGAGGGTGTTAATTGGCCCAGGACAACAGAATACCAGGGGCTGTTCTAAATGTTTTTGCAGAGCAGAGGATTGTGTATACATGTCTGTGGCCTGGCATCACTTTATTTATTTTATCATGGGCACGGCCTCTATCCACATTAACGCCTGGCCCAGGGGAGTGCTGCTGTGACCACAAAATTCCTGTAAAATCCAACAGAGAGCACAGGCCACGTCGATTAGAGAGGTATCATCTCAAGTTGAAGGAAATGAACAGGGAAAACTGCAACCAGTATTAATTCTGGGCCCCTTTGAAAGACGAGTTCACACCCAGAGGCAAAGACCAAGCAGACCTTGTTTGAAATGTTTGGCCTTGTCCCGACGTTGTTGGAGGTTGTTAAATTTTCATGCTCAGATTTTAATTTTTAATTTGTTGTGTAATTTTTGCAAAATACTACCGTTCACTTAGTAGTTTACAAGGCTGAAACTGACATTTTCTTGCACTAGAAAAATATTTTAAGTGGAGAAAAACAATTTGAGGTGATTGTTAAAAGGATTAGAGAGAGGCAGGAACGGTTGTTGTCATGTGCCTTTTGTTTGTCACAAAAGCAGGTTTCAAATTCAATCGGAAGAGAAGGGACAATCTAGTTCCTGACTAGCCATTATCTCCCTGATGGAAATAAGGAATAGGTTGACAGTAGCTGAAGAGAGACATGCCTACTCACTACACCTTAATTACTACAGGGACGAAGAGCTGGGAGGATTGGAGTCACCACAAGAACAAACCTGGTAATAGCTTCCTGTCCTTACTCAGCTGGTGTCTCTTTTGGCTGATGCAGCTTCATCCAACACTGATCTTCAATAATCAGTTGTAATCTTTGAGTTCAGTGAGGTTATGGCCTCATGTAACTATGGGAAACTGATGAATGATGCCATCAAATAAGCCCCCTCCTCAACCAATGCATGGGCATCCCTCTAATCAAGATGCTCTGAGGAACGGTGGGTGAGATTGTAGCATCATAGAACAGTTTGGGTTAGAAACGACTCTCAAAGCTCCCCCAGTGCCACCCCTGCTATGAGCAGGGACATCTTCACCAGCTCAGGTTGCTCAGACCCCGTCCAGCCTGGCCTGGGATGTCTCCAGGGATAGTTCGTCCACCAACTCTCTGGCCAACCTGGGACAGGCTCTCACCATCCTCAGTGTAAAAAATTTCTTCCTCATGTCTGGCCTGAATCTCCCTCCTTTAGTTTAAAACCATCACCCCTTCTTCTGTCACAATAGGCCCTGCTAAAAAGTCTGTCCCCATCTTTCTTATCGGCCCCTTTTAAGTCTGGAAAGACCACAATAAGGTCTCCTTAGAGCCTTTTCTTCTCCAGGTGGAACATTGTGTGTGCATAAAGATGTGTGTGCATAAACTCCCACAAAACCAAACTAGCTACGGAAATCCTCCTTCCAGAAAGGCTGAGCAAATACAGGAGCAAGATTGGGATGAGGTGGGGAATGGCCATATCAGCAGGACTCTGACACTGGTGGATTTTGGAGAGGACAACCTGTTGTCTGCCGTTGCCTTGGCTGAGAACTGTGAACCTCAGTAAAACAGTTTGGTGTTTCTTTTAACCATACAGCATAGTGCGCACAAAAACTTTTGATCTGAGCACAGGCAGGGATGATCCACAGCGGACATCAGTGCCAGCAGGACTCAGAAGCATGAGCAAAGAAGCAAGAATGGTAGGAGCATGAGGTCAGATCTTTCGGTAGGACCCTAAGCAGCTCCAGTGTCATGAACATCACCTCAGCCAATATATGTCTGTGCACAAGCACGCAAGGGACAGGGCAGGAACACACCTCCCAGGCAAGGTGGAAGCAGAGCTGATGAGAGGCAGGTACTGGACCACAGACACATGGACATATTTTGGCCATGTGTTTCCATCTCCCTTATTCTTCAGATGCTCCACAGGTGGCTCTTTTGTTGCTATGGACAGGAGCCTATTCCTTGTCCACAAGCAAGAAGACTGAAATTATTGTGGCCTATCACTTGAGACTTTTTTTGCATTTCTGGTCTGTTTTGCTCCACAGAACTCATGCTGGTGTTTGGATTTTTAATGGAAAGCCGCCTAGACCAGGTTCATTATCATCCATTGCCAGCTGACCTGAGAGCAATACACACACCTGAAAAGTGAGTGGAGGGCTCAGCTGATGCCTCCTGGCCTGAAGACATAGGAGATATGAAAGGGCAGAACTGGTGTCAGGCTGGGTGGCTCCGGAATGTGGCGTGTTACAAATAGCACTTTACCTCGAGGCACATCCAGTTGAATTAGAAAAAAAAAGAACCATTAATTAACTTGACTTAAGAGAGGGCTGATGCAGGGCAATGTGACCTTTTCTCTATGTCACATGCCACACAGATTTTAGCCTCCCTCTGATGCTTTGTCACCGCCAGTCCTTGTTTTTTAGATCACTAGGTTGCAGCGAGGTGATGGTGACCAAAGCGATTGGGGCAGCAGGAGAAAAGACAGAGATGTTTACACTATTTCAGTGATCTGTACACCAGAGAGAGTAGAATCCCCTTATGCATCTACCATCTCTTAACTTACAATTTAAATGTATATATAAATATGTATGAATACTTTATTTCAGGTGTTACGGACATCTCACACAGACATTCAGTTGATGTACAGACTTAAAGTAGTTTTGAAAATACTTTAAGGAAAAACTAAGAATGGTACCAGTTATAAAATGGACTATAGAATTCTTTAATGCTGCTCAGCTTTTACTTAAATGTGACGGTAACAGAAGGAGTTCTCTGCAGTTTCTACCAATCAACCCAATGCATTGCTGCAATAGCCCAATCTACTTAAAATTTGTCATTGGATTAGCCGACCACAGTGATAGGAGGAAAACTGTAGTTAACAGCCTCAGTGAAAGCTGATGAGAGTAAAGAGATATTTGGTGAATAAAACCACAGCTTGCAGCAAGGAACCTCCACTCCCTTTGGCTGCAGCACATCTGCACGCTCCCTAATATAGATAATTTCTCTCTGGGAATGATACAGATTCAGGAAGGCAGAAGTGAACCTTCATTCCTCTAACCCACCGCGCGGTTTCCCTCTGATTGCCTCTGGGATCAGGACAGACACATGTTTAGGTCTGGTAGTCTCTCTGTGGCCGGGAACAGATTGAAACCAGGTCTTCTGAAGCTTCTTCAGATGAAAAGTCACCTCGTTTGGGGGTTTAGTTATGACTGGGTTCTAACACAACATGTAATTTCAGCTTTGTAAGAGGAGGAAGGACTATGTTGGGGTCAAAAGCACATGTAGGTGAGGGATGGCATGTCAGTCCTTCAAAAACACTGACACACTTTTATTTTATGATGCAGTCTACTTTTTAATTGACCCTTTGATTTTTCCTTTTTAGTTGAATATTAAGCTTCTTACTGGATTACTTGTGGAACGCGACTTACACAGTCATGTACAGATATGTTCCTCTACTCTGTCTTTATGTATTTTTTCAATTCACTCACCATCTCCACTTAAAGAGGTCAGAGATATCTTAGAAATGTGCTTCTATAGAACTGCCCCACATCTTCCAGTTCTTCAACTGAAGGAAAAGCTCCTTCAGAGCATTAATTTTCTTCAATGTCAGTTAGTCAAAAAAGAAAAAAACATAGGAAATGACAGTTCCAAACTATTCATGCTCACAAGACCGTCTATTTGGAAAGCTGAAAAATCTCACATCAGTATCCAATTTTCTTAATTTTTAAAAGAATAAGTATTTTTGAATCATTAGTTGTATCTAATTTCAAACAATATTGGTGGGACTGCTATCTTTGTATTCCTTTCACTATTACTTTCAATTAAAAAAAAAAAGGCAACGGAAAAATAAGGAGGACTTCCAAGTTCCTTTAAACACAAAAATGAAAACTCAAGTCTGCATGCGAAAACAAACCAGAAGGGCTTTTCTAGATAAAGATGGAAAAAAATAAATTTTATCTCAGAGGCTTGAAAAAGATTAAAAAAATCCCCTCCACACACACAAATCAACACACTAAAATCAAACAACTCTGAGTATTGACATACTGCACAAAACATAAACATAGAGACAAAGACACCACAAAATGATTGAGTTGAAGAATCAGAACCACTGGTATATTGCCCATATTATTTTTTTCTTTCACATCGCTTGCTATATTGGAGAATTAACAGTGAGTCTGGTAAAATTTCAAAGATAGCTACGCACCCTCAGAAAATTTTGGTCAGGGAGTGAATGAATGCCCATCTCATCAACAGGTGGCTTAAGGATTGGTGTCACCATCAAAATTTTGGGTTTTTTGACCATGGGGCAAGCTCCGTGGTACCTAGTCTCCTCAAATCAGATGGGCTTCATCCTTCTAGGGAGAGCAAGAGGACTATAGCCCATAAGTTGGCAGGGCTGATCAGGAGGGCTTTAAACTAGGTTTGAAGGGGGAAGGGATTGAAACTGGGCTCTCCAAAGATCAGCCTACGGATGGAAAGCCCGAATTAAGAGGGAAATCAGCAGCCCACTTGAAGTGCATGTACACTATTGCACGCAGTATGGGCAACAAACAAGGGGAGCTGGAAGCCATCGTGCAGCAGGAAAGCTATGACATAGTTGCCATCACAGAAACATGGTGGGATGACTCATATGACTGGAGTGCTGCTATGTGTGGCTACAAGCTCTTCAGAAAAGATAGGCAGGGTAGGAGAGGTGGAGGGGTGGCTTTATATGTTAGAGAGTCACTCGACTCTGTTAAACTTGAGGTCAGCAGTGACAAGGTTGAGTGCCTGTGGACCAGAATCAGGGGGAAGTCCAACAAGGCTGACATCCTTGTGGGTGTCTGTTATAGACCACCCAACCAGGACGATGAAGGAGATGAATTATTCTACAAGCAGCTGGCAGATGTCTCAAAATCGACGGCCCTTGTTCTTGTGGGTGACTTTAACCTGCCGGATATCTGCTAGGAGCTCAATACTGCACAGAAGAGGCAGTCTAGGAAGTTCCTAGAGTGTATAGAGGACAATTTCCTTCATCAGCTGGTAAATGAGCCTACCAGGGGCAAGACCCAGGTAGACCTACTGTTTACAAACAGAGAAGGGCTGGTGGGAGATGTAGTGGTTGGCGGCTGCCTGGGGCATAGCGACCATGAAATAATAGAATTTTCAATACTCAGAGATGCAGGGAGAACCATTAACAAAACCTCTACACTGGACTTCCGGAGGGCAGATTTTTGCCTATTCAGAAGTCTAGTTCAGAGCATACCCTGGGAAACAATGCTTAAAAACAAGGGGGCCCAGGAGGGTTGGACATGCTTCAAGCAGGTGGTTTTGAGTGCACAGGAACAGGCGATACCAGTGTGCCGAAAGGCTAGCCGGCGGGGAAGACAACCGTCTTGGCTAAACAGGGAGATTCTGAATGAAATCAGAAACAAAAAGAGACTTTACTGACTGTGGAAAAAAGGGCTGTCTACTTATGAAGAATTTATGGAAACAGCTAGATCATGCAGAAAAAAAATCAGGGAAACAAGTGCAATTTGAAGTTAATTTCGCCAGTTCTGTCAGGGATAATAAAAAGTCCTTCTTCAAATATGTTAATAACAAAAGGAGGGGCAAAGAAAACTTCCATTCTCTGTTGGACTCTGAGGGAAATATAGTTAGCAAAGATGAGGAGAAAGCTGAGGTACTTAATACCTACTTTGCCTCAATTTTTACCAGTAAGACAGGTGGCCCTCAGGACAACTCATCTCTGGAGGTGGTTGACAGAGATAGGAACCCAAATAGGCCCCTTGTATTCCAGGAGGAAATAGTTGGTGATTTACTGAGCCATCTGGATCCTCACAAGTCTATGGGACCAGATGAGATCCATCCTAGAGTGATGAGGGAGCTAGCAGAAGAACTTGCCAAGCAGCTCTCCATCATCTTCCAACAGTCCTGGCTCACTGGGGAGGTCCCATATGATTGGAAATTGGCCAATGTTACCCCAGTCCACAAAAAGGGCTGCAGAGCTGACCCTGGCAACTACAGGCCTGTCAGCCTGACCTCGGTGCCTGGATTATGGGTTATGGAGCAGATCATCCTGAATGGAATCACACAGCACCTTTAGGATGGACAAGGGATCAGACCCAGCCAGCATGGGTTTAGGAGGGGCAGGTCCTGTCTGACCAACCTGATCTCCTTTTATGATCAGGTGACCTAGCTGGTGGATGAGGGGAAAGCCGTGGATGTGGTCTATCTGGACTTCAGCAAGGCCTTTGACACTGTCTCCCACAATATACTCTTGCAAAAGCTGGTAGCCCATGGCTTGGACAAGTGTACTCTACGCTGGGTTAAGAACTGGCTGGAGGGCTGGGCCCAGAGAATGCTGGTGAATGGGCCTGCATCTAGCTGGCGGCCAGTCACTAGTGGTGTTCCCCAGGGGTCAGTGTTGGGTCCAGTCCTGTTTAACATCTTTATTGACGATTTAGATGAGGGGATTGAGACCATCAACAGCAAATTTGCTGATGACACCAAGCTGGGAGGGAGTGTCGACCTGCTGGAAGGCAGGAGGGCTCTGCAGAGGGATCTGGATAGACTGGAAAAATGGGCTGATTCCAATGGGATGAAATTCAATAAGGCCAAGTGCCGGGTGCTGCACTTTGGTCACA
Organism: Columba livia; assembly: GCF_036013475.1. Taxonomy (NCBI): domain Eukaryota; kingdom Metazoa; phylum Chordata; class Aves; order Columbiformes; family Columbidae; genus Columba; species Columba livia. The sequence goes on along the minus strand of NC_088604.1, from coordinate 4,680,287 downwards.
ACAACCCCCTGCAGCGCTACAGGCTGGGCGCAGAGTGGCTGGAGAGCAGCCAGACAGAAAGGGACCTGGGGGTACTAATTGACAGGAAGCTAAACATGAGCCAACAGTGTGCCCAGGTGGCCAAGAAGGCCAACGGTATCCTGTCCTGTATCAAAAACAGCGTGGTCAGCAGGACAAGGGAAGTGATCCTCCCCCTGTACTCTGCATTGGTGAGGCCACACCTGGAGTATTGTGTTCAGTTCTGGGCCCCTCAGTTCAGGAAAGACATTGAAGTGCTGGAGCGGGTCCAGAGAAGAGCAACACAACTGGTGAAGGGACTTGAACATAAGACCTATGAGGAGAGGCTGAGGGAGCTGGGGTTGTTTAGTCTAGAGAAGAGGAGGCTTAGAGGTGACCTCATCACTCTCTATAACTACCTGAAGGGAAGTTATAGCCAGGTGGGGATTGGTCTCTTCTCCCAGGCAGTTAGCAACAGGACAAGGGGGCATGGGCTTAAACTCTGCCAGGGGAAATTTAGGCTGGATATTAGAAAGAAATTCTTTACAGAGAGAGTGGTCAGGCATTGGAATGGCCTGCCCAGGGAGGTAGTGGACTCGCCGTCCCTGGAGGTTTTTAAACTGAGATTGGACATGGCACTTAGTGCCATGATCTAGTAAACGGACTAGAGTTGGACCAAGGGTTGGACTCTATGATTTCTGAGGTCTTTTCCAACCCAGTTGATTTTGTGATTCTGTGATTCTGTTTCTTCTGGATCTCAATGGAAAATCCGACCTTGATGTCTAATGCCATCCTCAGAAAGCCACAGTTTTGCTTTACTATATTTTTATCAACCCAATTACAACAGAGTTTTACTAACTAGTGCAGAGGATGCCTCTGTGAACCACATGGGAAATAGTCTGTTTCTTTCTGAAAATCCCTTAGGTCAGACTTCTTATCTAACTTACACGTTTAGACATGAGCATCTAAGAATAAGTTTGGCTCCTTCAGCTGGGAGAAATCAACATCTTGCAAGGGAAAGGCATGCATCTCAGACACCAGTTTTAGGATGTGATAAATCATATCAGTTAAGCAAGATGAATCTTTCAAATAGAACTTGAATCTCTCTATGAAAGAACAAGCTAATCTTACCCTAACGATGACATTCAGGATACGTCTGTGATACAGGGAATGAACAAGTAACTAATTAACATTTAAAGAACTAGCACTTAAAGAACGAAGGAGCTAACACTTAGAAAGTTAACCCTTAACCCACAACGCTATTGCCTAGCCTTGCTTAGCTTTGTGTAACTTATTGTATGAGAAACAGGGGTTCGCTGAAGCCTTGCAAAGATCCTTGTGTGCATCCTTGGGTAAACTAGAGAACAGAAACTTGGGCACAGGAGATAGGTCAGTTTAACCAGCCCAGCAGTCTGAGTCCCAACCAACCCATCACACTGACCAAAGGTGCCGTGTACAGAGAAGAGGACCCGGGTTCACGATCACTGTGCAGCTGCAACCAAGAGGAGCAGGAGCTGGAGACTATGGAAATGGTCTCCTGGAACTCATTCTAATAAGAACCGCCTTCTCGGGGACAGGTTATGAATATGTACAGGTGTTCTTAAAATTTCCATGAATATGTAACACTCTACTGCATTTAACCAAGCTCACAGCTACTGAAAATGTAGACACATCCTGGGTGGAGTTATCCCACATGTGTCTGGCGCATTGTAAATAAACATACCTCTTTACAATCTTATGGGTTGTAAAGTAATTTCCGTGCCTCATCTGCACCTTCTCCTTAGCTCCCCACAAGATCTCCCTCAAGACCTGACCCACAGTCCACAGGAACAATAAACTAGCAATTAGAGTCTCCAGACAAAAGTGAAAACCAATGTTCGGAGCACATGTGAAGCTGTGACCCTCAGTCTGCCCAAAAGCTCTTCAGATAGCAAAGCACACCTGGACTGGCTGTCCATGGGTGGCTGCAGGTGTTTCTACATTGCCATCATCTATCTGGATGGTCTTTGTGGGACTGAAAGGTGGATGCACCTGGGAGCTCACCAAGCCCTGAGTTTCTCCACAGATCCATGTTTGAAAGTTTTGTCAGTACAGACACGGAGTTCAGAAGTGCAGGGTTTCATCTTCTGAATTAAAGATTTTTTTTGACCACACTGTTGAAAAAGAAAATAGAAGGAAAAAACTACTTCTCAAATTCCGTTGGATAACGTTGGCAAAGAACGCAAATAACATGTCAGTGTACCCACATATAGTTCAGGAAGAGCAAAAAAACCTCAGAATAACAAAAAATACTTGTTCGTGTCCCATTAAATCACTGTGGCTTAAAGTATTGAAGGTCATTTTTGAAACTTCTTTCAATTAAATCTGTGCTTTTATCTCAGTGAAAACACTCCCTTCTTACTAAACAAACATGATGTGATCAGCCGTGGACCTCAGAAAATCCTCTTACATCTCATTATCCCACAGTTTAGATTAGGGCTTTTATAGCTTGACTTCATAATTCAACCACAGGATCAGCTCTGTTCCCCTCTGCTTGAGCCTTTGCAGTGCTAATGTATTATTTCTGTAACACGAAGAGCAAAGAAAAAGGAATATAACATGTTATTGCAGCAAGAAGTTAATTTTGATTTAACCTTCCAGTGCTTGACATTGCAGGCACTAACACTTTGGTTGTTTAAAAAGAAACACCGAGTAAGCAAGCAATAAACCCTTAGTCAAGCAAAAAAAAAAAGCTTCCCAAAGGTGCTGGCTGCATTGCTTCTTGCAACAAGAAGCGTTCCCTCCTCAGTCCTTTTGGTAAAATAGGGTTATGGCCTTTTCCATGCCAAGATGGACTCCATTGGACCTGTTAACTACGAAACATCTAACCTGTGAAAAGAGTTCTGAAGCTGAATTATGAGGATTTCACCCTGTGAGCACTGAAGGATGAAGATGAAAGCCCTGTGACCAAGACCAGACCAGCCACAGAAAGGTTTCTGGCTTTGCTTTAAACCCACAGACCCAGCTATGCCTCAGTTTCCCCTCCTGCCCTTTGTTTTCTCCTTTAAGAGCTGTAAATTCTTCTTGGCAGGATAATCTCTGGCTGTATGACAGTGCCCAGCATCTCCATTCCCATTTGCTACAGTATGATAACCCTTAAACAACTGCAAATATATGAGAGACTGGGGTGCTGCTGGAGCATAATATAAAAGGAGCTGCATGCTGGACTTTTGCTCTTGCAGTTCAAGCAATCCAGCATTAAGATTGCTCAGTTGGTGATAGAATCCACTTTTATTTCTCACTTCAAAACTTTTCCTTTTTAACTCAGGTCCTCCATCACATCTCTGCTGATATGTTCAAGTCCTTGGCCACATATGGTGGGAAGAATTTACCTTTCTTAGACATGCCAAGTCACATACTGAGATTTCCAGAGTGACACGAGGAATTGGGTGCTTGGTGTACAACTTCTGGCACACTTATTGAAGATTTGGACATATCCTTTCCTAGAGAACATTCACAGAGTCTTTTGCCAGCAGACTCAAGATCACCCTCACTTCACTTCTAGATGACCACAATTGAAGCAGCTGACTCTATTCTGGCACTGAGTTTAGATTGGATATTAGGAAAAATTACTTCACAGAAAGAGATGTCAGTTGGAACAGGCTGCCCAGGACAGTGGTGGAGTCACCATCCCTGGAGGGGTTTAAAAGATGTATAGATGAGATTCTTACGGACATGGGTTAGTACCAGTCTTGGGTTAAGGCTTGGACTTGATGATCTTGAGGGTCTCTTCCAACCAAATGATTCTGAGTCCTAGTGAATATGTCACATTGAGGTAAACACATGAAAAAGCCTATGAGACATGGTCCCATGTTCGTTGCACACTGGGAGCACAGGCAAAGCCACCACGTGCTCCTTGCAAAAAGACAACTTTATGGAAGGACCAGGGTTGGCTTTGGGTTTGGTCTGTTGGGTTGTTTGGGATTGTTTTATTCTTTTTTCCTTCCTGTCCAAACTCTAGGCTAAACTTCTCAAAGAAAGACACCTGAAAAAAGAGGCTTTGCTTTTCAGAAGACCTGCAGCACGTCTGCCTCCTACTGGAGTTGAGGGAAAGGCAATATTATTTTCCTAAGCAGCCCCCAAACTGTGAATATAAAAGCATACAAATTCAACATCCACAAAAAAAAAAAATTAAAAAAGAAGAAGAAGATAATAACCCTGGACAATGAGAAAATTACACAAGTTCACTTTCCATGTCAGCATGCATTTCCCTTTAAGAATTTCCATTTCCCTTTAAGCGATTCTATTTTTCACACATAGCATTTCTAATCATTCTTTCAAGTGTTTCTATGTAACTTATCAGGGTTTAATGAATGCCAGAATAAGCACTAGAGGGAAAATCCACATAACTGGACAGTAACCCAAAGGTTTTAACAAGACCTCTACATTTTTCTTTTTTTAATATAATCTTTATTCAAGCATTTTCTGCTTTGATCAGAAAGATGGCTTTTTTATTGGTATTATTATTGACTTTTTCCCACCCACCCTCCTTCATAATCCACCATCCCATAACTTGTGAGCCCTGCAGGGTTGCAGTGAAGAGTTATTAGTTACAAAGGGCTTCGTTGGAAACATAATCTACAAGTAAAATCGGTCAAAGTAAACAAGTCAGCTTTTATGCTGCCTTCAACTGAATCAGGCCCAACACTCACTTTGCAGAGACAACAGTGAAAAAACCTGCATACATCCAACATTGATACATGAATATGTTAACGAACAAGACCGACTTGTTTAGTCTGCCATGACGTGGAGGCAGTCGTTCGTTTTTAATAATTCCTCAGGATGACCTTGTGCCCAGAAGTTGTCAGTCACACAAATTCTGGGACGGCTTGTCACTGGAGGTTAGAATGGCTGAAAGAGTGGATGAGACAAGTTGCATCAACAAATAGCACAGGAATTGGCTCTACTTTCAGGTCAAACTGTCCTTGAATGACTGCATGGCTATGAGAAAAAATAATAATCAATCTACAAATGCTTAATATTCTTCCCAAAGCAACCACTAACCTCAAGGAAAAGTATAGAGTCTTACATTTGGGCAGGAACAACCCCAGGTTCCAGAATAAGTTGGGGAATAACCTATTAGAGAGCAGTGTAGGGGAAAGGGACTTGCGGATCCTGGAGACAGTAGGATGACCATGAGCCAGCACTGGGCCCTTGTGGCGAAGAAGGCCAATGGTGAGTTGTAATGGAAGAGTTGTAAAGAAAGCAATGGAAGTTGTAAGTTGTAAAGAAACCAATGGAAGAGTTGTAAAGAAACCACTTGTAAAAGTTTAAATAATTTGCAGCAAGATGCACAAAATCAGTAACAGAGGTCCAAGAAGAGCCAAGCACTCAGCTATTAGGGAAACTATTTTTACCTAGTATCTTCTTCAACTGAATGTTTATCCAATAGAGCTATTTCCTCTGCTTATTTCATATTTATTTTTGGTACAACCTTGAACCCAGTTGGCACCTTTGATCAGCTAATTCTATAATCTCCTATCAATCCTACAGGAGGGGAAAAATATTGTTCTTGCAACGTGGACCTTATAGGGATGAAACCTGATTTTCAGTCCAGTGACTGTTGCATCTTAGTGAGCACAGGAAGAAAACCATGAGAGAGACTTACTGTAGTTTTGCAATGTGTTTATTAATTTAAGAAAAAACACCACAGGAACAAAGTTTATTAGTGAGTAGGAGGATGTTGCAGGAACAGAGCCTGACTGAAAATAATCAGCTCCTTTTAATTAATTGCATATGGTTTTATTGCATAACCAATGGTTTTAAAACCTTGTCCAATTAGCTTGTCAAACATGGAAGTTAAATTCTCTGTTGATCTCTCAAGTAAGGTTTATGCCAAAGTTTTAATTCAACTTGCCTTATCCAAGCAACCAGAAAATAGGAGCTCTTGAAACTGAAATTAGTGGGCAGTTACCCAGAACTGTAAAAAATATTAGAAATGACAAAGGAAAAGAACAAGAACACAGAAGTCTCAAACAGGGCCAATATCTGACTCAGGCCCATGATCCCCATTCTGGGGTGGATTACAGTTGCAAGGTTATCTCATCTTGACAACTTAATTTCTAAGACAGGTTGAGGTATTGTTGCCAATTTAATGAGCCTATGACACAGAAGAAAAAAAAAAGGAAAACAAAACAATGAAAAAGAAGCAAATAAAAAACCCCAAACCAGCAAATTATTTGAAAAGTTTTTCCAGAATAGCTTATGATGTTTCAGCACGATCGCTGCCCCAGAAACTGGAGAATGCAAGATGATTTTATAATCATATATATTTGCAGATTCATATATCAATATGAATAGAAAGTTTTATAGGTAAGTTAATAACTATGTTCTTGGCTTTAACTTAGACTGAGTACACAATGAAACTACCCCAAATGCAAATGTTTATTTTCCAGTTTCTTAAACGCAATGCCAGTGAATTGACTTTTTTTTCCAAGGTGCTGATCCGTTTATCCAAAAATACCTTAGGAAATAAATATGTTTTTTTTAGCTAATTATTTTAACTACTTATTATATTAATACTCATGATATATATCCTAAGTAAACCCAAGGCGCTCATTGTGTCAGCCACATGTGCTTTGAACTTGGTAGAGTGATGACCTCTACCAAGTGTATCAAGTGTATCAAAGATACACTTTACCAATGGAGATCTTGCACGTTTTGGCTCAGTAATTATCTAGTGAAAAGTTGCTTTTGGATGTAGTAACCCCTTACTCCAAGCTTAGTCAACATTTTCAGTTTCATTAACTAAAATCACAGAATCAGAGAATGTCAGGGCTTGGAAGGGACCTCAAAAGTTCATCCAGTCTAATCCCCCCACTGGAGCAGGAACACCCAGATGAGGTTACACAGGAAGGTGTCCAGGCGGGTTGGAATGTCTGCAGAGAAGGAGACTCCACAACCTCCCTGGGCAGCCTGGGCCAGTGTTCTGTCACCCTTACTGAGAAGAAGTTTGTCCTCAAATTTAAGTAGAACTTCTTGTGTTCCAGTTTGAACCAATTACCCCTTGTCCTACCATTGGTTGTCACCGAGAAGAGCCTGGCTCCATCCTCATGACACTCACCCTTTATATAATTGTAAACATTTATAAGTTCACCCCTCAGTCTTCTCTCCTCCAAGCTCAAGAGACCCAGCTCCCTCAGCCTTTCCTCATAAGGGAGATGCTCCACTCCCTTCATCATCTTTGTTGTCCTGCACTGGACTCTCTCCAGCAGTTCCCTGTGCTTCTGGAACTGAGAGGCCAGAACTGGACACAATATTCCAGACGTGGTCTCCCCAGGGCAGAGTAGAGGGGAAGGAGAACTTCTCTGACCTACTGACCACCCCCTTTTAATCCACCCCAGGTACCATTGGACTTCCTGGCCACAAGGGCCCAGTGCTGGCTCATGGCCACCCTGCTGTCCCCAGGACCCCCAAGTCCCTTTACCCTACACTGCTCTCTAATAGGTCATTCCCCAACTTATACTGGAACCTGGGGTAAGATTTATAAGATTTATAATAATTTAGAATCGCTGTGGTTGGAAAAGACCTTCAAGATTGAGTCCAGCTGTTGGTGTGTTATTCAGATGGGTTTCAGCAACCACCTGTGCTTCAAGACCTTCCTTTCTTCTCCTCCAGTCCTTACTTATCCCACATTTCAGTTTCTCTAGGAGAAGGCAGAGCTCTTGTATACAACCATGTAGTACTACACAACCCTGGGTCATCCCCAGAACAATCACATTTTGGACTAAATGAGTCAAAACTGCTTGCCTGTTGCTGGGATCATGTAATGCAAGACCCTGTTGAAACCTAAAAACAAAAATAGGAGAGCAAGGCAAACTAAGGTCATTTAAGTACTTACCCTCTTTAATAATGCCACGTGGACACTGTTAATTACTGATGCATAATTTTTGCCAGTGATTTGTAAGAGCCCCAAAGTAGTTTGGGTTCACATCATATCAGGTGCTACACCAACACTTCTTTAGTCCCAACACTGAAATGTCAAGAGCCATCACAAACTAATGAGTGGAGGAAAAAAAATAAAAAAAAAGGATTAACCTCATTTCATAGGATTATCAAGTGATTTCTTTAGAGTCACAGGAGCAGGTTTTAGCAGAGCCCTACAATGAACTCAGACCTGCAGTCTGTGTTTCCCTGTCGCTCTCACAATAAATCACTCCTTGACTGCTGATGGTTGAACCTTCTGTCTTCTGTGATGCAAGTCTGACAGCAGTGAAACCTCTAGTGTGGCATGTTGTAAACTAAGAGGACACTTAAATTGCCCTTTACAGATAGACAAGAGATTGTTCCGCCCACAGTTCGAGCTAGAAGGACCATGTCCAGCTTAAAGTGTAACCACATGTCCTGGTTTTGTTAAAAACAAGTTTCTCTTTTAGTGAATTTGCCTGTCAGCTAAAGCCTTCATATTAGCTGAGTTTTACTGGAAAGCCAGATACATGTTTGGGTAGACATAGCAATGGAATGCGAGATTATTGATAAGGATGGATGCACATCTCGCGAGAGGGGTAACAAGAAACAGGTGACCAAAATTCTGACCAACAGAAGTATTCCATCCCATTCACATGAATACTTCATATAAAAGTGGCAGACATGAGGATCTTGTTCCTTTTTCCTTATGGCCGACGTTAGGAGAGGACCTTGCAAGTTGTCTCCGTGAACTGAGGCCCAGTGACAGACTGAATCCAGCTCTTGGCTGCAGAGTCCAGTCCAGGACTTTGGGTGCCGGCCCTGCAGTTACTGGGACTTTCAAGATTGGTTTTGTATATTTTGTATCATTTTCTCAATTTTTATTGGTAGCATTAATATAACATTTTTAATTTTTCAAACTCTCTTCTATCTGTCCTTCTTTCCCTCTCAATCGCCTGTTCTTAGTGAGAAGGGGAGAGAGGAAGCGGGTTGACAATACATCTGCCACAGTTTTATTGTCATCCCGCAATCAAAACCTCAACACCACATGAGCATGGAATTGTGCCTGTCTTAGTGAATCCTACCCTTCTGTGTCTGTGTGACGCAGCTGCTGGTTCAGAGCTGGCTCATGTCCTGCCAGCCCTAACCACAAACGGAAGAGTGTGAGTTCGCCTGGAAGAGGTCATGCCAACATGATCAAGCTACGATGGTCACCATGAGAATTCATCCTTCACTTATGCTTTCACATCCCTGTCTTCAAGACACGAGGAGTCACTTTCCCTGCTTTTCTCATGGTTCTTTTGCAGCACCGAACCAGTATGGAAAAATTAAAGATGCTTTATCTGAAACATCCTCAAAGGAAATCCTGTGTCTCTGATGAACCTGACTTCCTCAATTTCCTGTTTGCTGCACAGCTGTCTGCATTGGATGGGTCTCAGGGACATTTTTTTGGACATATTTGTCTACCTCGGTTGGAAGCCAGGCTCCTTGAGTTAGAACATAAGGGTTTATAATCTTTAAAAAAAAAAAAAAATCACAGTGAAAACAGAAAGAATGAAAAGAAAACAAACCAATAAAGAATCTATCCTGTCATAACATTTGAGGTTCTGGTATGTGCTGGCCTTGGAATAGGTTCAAAATAAATGAAGAAAATGTGTATTTCATTAAATGCTAATATTTGGAAGATAAGAGGGAAAAAATGATGAAACGTTTCCAAGCACAGTTGTGAGGACAGTGCCTGCATGTGTGTGTGTATAAACACACAAACAAACAATCGTGGTTCTCTCTGATTCAAAACACTGCTATGTAGGAAGAATTAGAGAGGAAAGAAAAAAAAGGATTTATTTTCCTAGGTCAGTGCTCTTCATGTGCATGGCAAGTATTTTTGTACTTCTCATACTCCATTTCTTTTCAGAATTGCAATTGAATCCTTCCATAAGGTTACAATTTTTTTTTGCAAAGGAGATTTGATCTTATAAGTAAACAGTCACTGTGACGTATGTAGGCATATATAAAAAAATATCAGTCCTACACAAGGTAAACTGTGCTACATGCCTTAATAACAAGGCTGGTTAATCAAAATCTAACCAGCGTGTTCCCAGTTGTTGGCATACTTATTGAAGGCTCAACTTTGAGGTCTCTTCACCTTTCCAGCAAAGATGACTGTGCAATCCCTTGGCTCCCAAGCGACCGAGTCTGTAAAATTGGGACATAACACGTGTTTCCCTCCCGGGGACACAGCGCCTTGGGCAGCAACAAGGATCATGAAGTGCCCGGAATTCTTTTGTTAATTAGAAGATGCAATGCAAGGGAACCAGAACATGGGATTTAAGGCTCCCAATACTGAGGTATTTTGGAGACAGCTGAAAGAAGGAGAACGTTTGATGTCTGTGCTTCAAAGAACACAGCAGAGCAGGAATTGAAATTTTCACAAGCAATAGTCAAAGCTTATGTCTTTCACTGAACATCGGAAGATGATAAAACTCTGCAGTTTATTTCATAAACAGTTCTGGACAGAATTTTTCATGGTGACTGTGGATAGAAAACATTTCACTGACCTCAGAGCTGCTAAGCTTCGATCCTTTACCGCAAGCCCATAGGTTCTAGAAGTTTAAAGATTTTTTTTTTTTCTTACATACACCCCCAAAAAAGCTTCATTTTGTCCTTTGCAGCTGAACCATTTATGAGCAAACTTGAAGACAAAATCTTACCCAAAGCATAAATCTAGCATGGGAAAAAAAGTCATGAAGTGTAGCAAATAACATAAAAGTATACAGTATTAAAAAAAAAAAAAAAAAAGAAAGGGGGTAGAAGCAACTTAAATACAGAGATGATGATGGAACATGTTACAATATGGGGTGTCAAACTGTGGCTTGCATGAAATTCAGTGGTAGTCTTGGATAAAAGCCATTGATTCATGGTAACCCCCCTTTAGGCGGACAACGCTGCCTAAAGGCAGACTAAATACCATGGTCTAGGTTTCAGGTGAGGCTATAACGCAACAAAGAGACTGGTTGCTGATTGGGAAGGCTGTGGAGGTAAGAGATTTGGCATTACACCCCTGATTTGTGGAGAATGTGGTAAATCATAGCAGAAAGGAAGAAGTGACACGGAGTTTTGGTTTGGAGACAGGAGGACCTTGGGAGTCCTGTGAGATACAGGAGGTCCTGGCTTGTGGGGGTAGAAATATGCATTGGGGCTGAGGGATCTTGGGGAGGGCCAAGCAGATGAAAAAGTTGAAAAAGAAGTGAGTTGAGATTGGGAGTCTTGAGGCTTTTTGATGATGTGAAGGTTCACTTAGTGTCAGGAGATTTTTACTTTCTTGCGCTAGACCTTGGACTTCATCACTTCCACTGCTACACCCCCTATATCTGTCCTCCATTTGGGCAGCACATAACACACCACTCGACATGAAAATATGCTGGTTTTAAGGAGACTTTATCAGTGTTCTGTGTGAAACAAGCATCATCAAAGCCCTCTCAGCAACAGACATCAACACAACATCCCAACCAAGTGTCTCCTCTTTTCCTTATACTGGAGATGATCAATCAGTCAATCAATCCCTCACCTTCAGAAATATTATCTGCTAAGTAACAGTATCTCACACATGAATGGAACGTGTTTTAATCCCAGTTTAATAGCTTCAGGTGGAACAGGGGACTACCAGATTTATGTAAATAGAACTGAGGAGACAATTTGTCCTAAACGTTTCTGAATTATTCACATTGATTAAATCTATCCAAAAATTTATTCTGGAAACTGGGTTTCTGTGTCATTATGGAAAGAAAAGCGGGTTTTTACTAAAATCAGCTCGTGTCCCCACCCCACTCCCCCAAAAAAAGAGGAGGAAACAAAAAATATTTTGGCTGAAATATTTTAAGAGCTAAACACTTTTTTTTTTCTTTTTTTTGTAATGGAAAAAAAAATATTCTCAGGAAACTCTAACAGGAAAACAGTTCCTGTCTTCTTTTATACACCAATGTTCTCCATAAGAAAAGAAGCATTTATATGTTGTCATTCATATGGCTTGCTCGTTTTATCCCTCATATTACAGCTCTGATAAAAGAAAAAGAAAAACAAAAAGAAAAAGAAAAAGAAAAAGAAAAAGAAAAAGAAAAAGAAAAAGAAAAAGAAAAAGAAAAAGAAAAAGAAAAAGAAAAAGAAAAAGAAAAAGAAAAAGAAAAAGAAAAGGAAAGAGAAAGAAAAAGAAAAAGAAAAAGAAAAAGAAAAAGAAAAAGAAAAAGAAAAAGAAAAAGAAAAAGAAAAAGAAAAAGAAAAAGAAAAAGAAAAAGAAAAAGAAAAAGAAAGAGAAAAAGAAAAAGGAAAAAAATAAAAGAAAAAACCCAACTCTTGGATTTTTGGGTTTTCATCAGATAAAAGCTGAACATTAATGTTTCAGTTTTATATTGTCATGTTTTTTGTAGTTACTCAGTAACATGCTACAGCAAAGGTAAATCAGGAGTTAAAGAAAACAGTTTCATGCAAAGTGGAGCCAGTGCTTTATTGCAGAGCTGTGGCTGCATTCCCTGGGGCCCAACAATGTGCAAAAGTTTGTGCTTTAGTTGGGACACAAAACTCAAGTTTCTCTCCAGAGAACATTACTTGGTATCCCAGGAATGGATACCAAGGCGTATGGCCCTTTTGGGGGTACAAGGGGTTCTTCCCAGAGCCATATCTTTGAGAAATTATCCATCCACCACATTTCATTGAAATTCCAAATGGTCTAAAAATTATTGGGTCCAATATGGCACACGCATACACGGCATGATCACATCAACCCCATGCTTGAATATAGTCAGCCTTAAAAAGAGAAACGTGATGTATTAACATCAATAAATGGGCTGTGTTTTCCAGGTTAGCTGATATGCTTTTCCTCCAAACCTCAGGGAGGAGATCCAGTGGGTGCCAATCCAGTAGACCTCTGCAATGCTCATTCGCAAATGTGGCCCCCACAAGCTGCCCAACACCCTCTAAAATGGATAAGAAAAGAGGAAAAGTGGAAAAGAGGGAGATATCCCTTGGTGTTTGTGCCTGATTCTCTTTCAAATGGAATTAATGGTGGTTTAATGGGGTATGAAAGGATGTTTTACTGGAAACAATGAGGAACAATTGTCTGGCTCACGTTTCATTTCACAGGTCATTATTGCATTAAGAAGTAAATCGACCAAGTCCGGTAAATAACAGTCTGTGTTTTGCCCAGAGCTTCAAACCAACAATCTTAGCAGCCACCAACTAATATCTTTGTCATTTTTAACCCTTGCAGGGATCTGCTGGGGGCTAAACAATTATAGTCTTCACCCACCCCTAGCAGGTAAGCATTATTCATTTTATTTCTCATCCCTTCTTCCTGCAAACCCCACGAGGCTGGGGTATTTTTTTGCATTGTTGTTTTGTTTATTAGCCAACCTCGCCAACTGTGTGTCTGGTGGCCTTGAAAAACAACACGTATTTTAGTGACTGCTGCAGGCATCTTTAAACAGGCTGCTTCCTCTACAAAATTAATTGGTGCAAAATGCAGCGCTTCCCCTGTAAAGCTCTGCAAACTAACACTCAGCGGTTTGGTTGGATTATAGATATGCCTCTAAGATCTAAGTAAAATAGTATAATAATACTTGCAGGATGCAATTCAGATTTCTTTTTTTTTTTTTTTAATTGTGTAAACACAGGAATATAGTCTCCTTAAAAGCAACAGCCTCAGTTTTGGTTCCCTGGTGCTGTAAACTCTGCTCAAACCTTGTACACCATTTTCCATGGGACTAAACTCTACTCATTGCACAACCTTTCAAGCGCATTAACATCCCACAAGAACAGGGAGACTGGCTGAGAGGGACCAAGCACATGGGTTGGGAGAGAATCTCTCTACACTAATTACCTCCTGAGTAGTCACTCTTTGTTTTCATCAGCAAAGTCCTAATTACCAGACCTTCCCACTACAACACCCTGGCCTTTGGACCCATAAATCACTGTCAGGTCTCAAAGGTTCTTGCAGACCACTGAGCATCCTTACAGAATTTTTAAAAAAAAGGTCCATAAAGGGCCTTCTGAAGTTGTTTGATCCATCCTCTACACCTCAGGAAAATATCTCTGGATGATCCACGGGTGTTTGTGTAACTTCCATAGGACTCCACAACCCATTCACACAAGCTATTCCAGTGTTTCTCTCTCTTTATTTTAACATTCCCTCCCACACCATCTAAAATTGTCTTTGATGAAATGTAAGCCCATTATTTCTGATTCTATAGTGCTGGGGAGCAATTTACGTCTCTCTACTCCACAGGTCTCTCCCACAATTTTGAAGGCAGTTCTTAAATCTCTCATCCATCTCTTCTCAAGACTGAGCCACCCAACTTTGTAAGCCAATCTTCTACTTTCCAGATGTCTAAATATCCTTTTCACCTTTAACTACATTAATCCATGGGTGATGTGTGCAACAGTTATTCAGGTTTAATGGTTATTCAGTTATATAACAGTTATTCAGTGTTGTATGAATCACAACTTAAGAACCACTACCCTGAAATGTAGATGCGTCGTGTCAATGGTAATAAAGCTCATGCTCAGGTGACAGGACTTATACACCAAAGGGTAGAGAGGTGGATATCAAACCTGAAACTAGACCCCTAAGTGAAGGTGATGTGGTGTTTTGGGGGGCACTGAGCTCTTTTTTATCTCACAGGGAAACAAACGGGTTCTCCAAGTTTTCACAAACTCCAAAAATTGTGTCATTTTTCTACATAGCTTCTCAAATACAGGAATCTTGTTCTGAAAATTACAAACCTGATGTTTTATCCTCAGAGATTAAGACTGAGAGGAGAAGCCAAGAATTTCTGACAGCAATTGTAGGCATAAACTATTTGCTGGCCTGTCTTCAGAAAGGATTGCTATCCTAATGGCCAAGGTTATCTGCCATAGTCAGAGACCTTACTTTGCAATCACTTTTTCCAAATTTCATTATTCCCAATACATATATACACATATTTTACTTTTTACACAGCTGAGTATGAGTGCATGCCTTGTTAAAAGTACCTGCAGAATTTAGAAAGTAAGTAGAAAGGATGGTACAAAAAGCAAAACTCCATTTACAGCAATGAACAAGCAAAATGGGTGGGTTTTCCCATGGTCCTTTGCATTCATCATGAGAAAAGCATTTTATGCTCTCCTTGGGAACAAAAAGATAAAGTTTGATAGGCTTGTACATTTGTACATGTATATAAATATATAGAATCATAGAATCATAGAATCATTTCAGTTGGAAGAGACCCTCAGGATCATTGAGTCCAACCATAACATAATCTAAAGTGTATACATCTACATACACATTTCTCCATAGAGTTCACAGGGATATTGAGCAATGCCATACATCTTATTTCCTAGCTTAAGAATTAAGAAAATAACATCCCTGAAAAGGAAAATTGCTATTTATTAGAGGTTGAGATATAGATGCGTTTGATGGAAAGTAGTTTATAGTATTTTCAAATGGAAATGTCATATGGCCACATCAGCCCCAATGCTGACCTAGTTTGCTCTTTCTGGATCTCCAGATCTGGTTTATTCTTCCATGATTTACCAAAACAAATTGTCCCCAGTGAGCTGAGCTGATTCTTTAGTTCACAAGCTTCAGCCATCTCACACTTGAGCCACCACATGCATATCAAAGATAAAAAAATAATGCATTTAGTCTTACTTTAAACCTCATTCTCCTATGAACATAAAAAAAAAATCCTTCCAACTTTGCTCTTCACTTCAGTCTCAACTTAATTAAGGTCTGCTGAAACCTTTACCAAGGGTGTATTTTCAAGAAAACTAAGTAAAATTACAAGAATTTTTGATCATATTAGGTTTAGATTTTATAAAACAATAGCATGGTGACAGTTCTTTTAATGTCCTCCATTGCCACTTTCAATTCATTTTGCATGGGCCATCTATTGCGAAAAAGCAAATTTCTATCTCTGAACAACAACTACAACAAAAAAAGCTTCAGAGGAAAACAATAAATGTTTCAGGCCAATATTGCATCTGTTTCATTTCTTGAAAATCTAACAAACCTGTAATCTCTTCTCAAACATTTTTAATTACTAAACATGATTATGCATAGCAGGTGCAGCTAATCATAGTCCTTGGAATATTAAATATATATGGTACAACATTTTCACAAAGCTTTAGCCCTAGATTATACTGGCAGTTTGTGTAACAAAATGATAAACTTCCTCAATTATTACTTGAGAATTTTATTCAATAATAAAAATTACCAGAAGAAAGAAGATTGCACAAAATCCTTAATCCATATCTCAATACTATGCTGTCCTTCAGAGAGTGTTTTTTAAATAGCAGTTGACAAAATCAAGTGTTTAAATGTCTGTCCAGGTTGCTTCAGATAAACATTTATACATTAAATACCTGCCCTTCTATGACCTAGAAAATGTACTGATTACCTCTAGAGAGCAAGTAAGACTAATGTAGGAATTCAACAGGTTTAGGTTTGCCTAGATTGCAAACAATATAGAAAAATATAGTCTTAGTTACCTGTTGGTCAGATAAAAGGTCAATTGTCCACAATACGTTATTCCTCTCACCAACAGATTCCCACTAAAGCTGACTAATTTTTTTCAATAAAGCACTTCTTCAG
This sequence comes from Columba livia, assembly GCF_036013475.1. Taxonomy (NCBI): domain Eukaryota; kingdom Metazoa; phylum Chordata; class Aves; order Columbiformes; family Columbidae; genus Columba; species Columba livia. The sequence goes on along the minus strand of NC_088604.1, from coordinate 4,663,723 downwards.
CTTTAATAATAATTAAAAAAAAAAAAAAAAGTTTGGGATTTTTTTGTTTAAAACCACAGTCAGAATTGAAGTGTTCAGTAAAGTTCCAAAAAGTGCTCCAGGCATTATTTTAATATAAAAGTAGAATGTAAAATACATTTTTGGCTGATTCCAGTTAACGTAACCATACTTTTCAACCTGCCTAAGCAGGGTGGGATGCTTTCAGATGAAGAGTCAGGCTGTCAGGGTTTTGGAAGGATATGCATTAATTCATTAATTGACTCACCTTGGGCAAGTCACAAATTCTGTCCTCTGTCTGGAGGACATAAATATAAAATATATGCTTATCTCACAGGGGTATTACAGACTTAAATTCCACTGATGCTTCTACTGTATCCAGATAATTTACAAGCAGGTGCCAGATTTGTGAAAGGTAGAAAATAAATGCAATTATTCACAATATTATACAACGCAAACATATTGGGAACCCTGAATTATAATTAAGGATTTAATGAGACACAGAAAGGTTGTTCCTCCATCCAAATTTGAAGCCATGCTGAAGGGGAAGAATAAGAATGGGAAGGACTCACTTTTGGATTTACACAAGGGGCTGGATCCCTGACTGTGCAAATGTGAACACTCAAAGGCACCTGTCCTGAAGAATCCAGTGTAGTCTGAGATGACAACCTGTTTTCATGCTGTGATACCCGGACAGCTGAAATCTTCATAGTTTTATATTTAACTATAGATATCAGCTGAGATTAAAGACCCATATAACAAGTTGGAATCTTTCATGTTTGCTTGGAAAGTGAGAGTCAGATTCTCTTCTCTAACAAGGGGGTAATACAGGGAATTAACAATTAACCAACACTTAAAGAACTAACACTTAAAGACTTGAACAGTTAATACTTTGAAAGCTAACCTTTAACCCACATCACTATTGCCTAGCCTTGCTTAGCTTTGTGTAACTTATTGTATGAGAAACAGGAGTTTGCTGACACCTTGCAAAGATAAAAAACCTCGGGTGTATCCTTGGCTGAACTAGATAACAGAAACTTGGGCACAGGACAGGTGATACGTCAATTCTAACCAACACTCCTGCAAGTGTAGATACTGGCAGACAGATTTTCTGATGATCATTTCCTTCTTCATGTCCCTCCCCATGTTCCCATGTCTCCAGCTATAGCCCCATCATGACATCTCTTCCACGAGGAAGGATAAAACCAAACAAATACCTATTCATTTCTGTTTCTCTTAGTCATTTATCACCATTCCTGGAAATATTCAAGGCCAGGCTGGACGGGGCTCTGAGCAACATCATCTAGTTGAAGATGTCCGTGCTTATTGCCGTGGGGTTGGAATACATGGCCTTTGAAGGTCCCTTCCAACCCAAATCATTCTGTGATTCTATGATTCTGTCATTCTGGAAGTTGGGTCACTGACACTGACAACAATTTAATATTCAGTTTAGCTTATTTGTTCCCCAGGGATCAATACTGGGCCCCGTGTTATTCAACATCATCATAAATGATCTGGATGATAGGACTGAAAGCACCCTCACCAAGTTTGTTGGTGACACTAAACTTTGGGGTGGTATGTAAATACAGAAGGGAGAGGCTGAAAAGAGTGGGCTAGCAAGAAGAGTATGAAGCTTAACAAAGACAAGTACTAAGTCCTGGACCTCTAACCAAAGAGATGGCTACAGTCTGGGATGTGTGTGGCTGGGGAGCAGCCTTTAATGAAGGGATGAAAGGGTTAATGAAAGGGATGTGGGGGCTCTGGTGGACAACAAACTGAACGCGAGTCAGATGCATTACATTAAAGCAACAAAAGCAACTCAGATCCTGATCTGCATCCACAGGGACATTGCTGGTGGACATAGAGACATGATCATCGCACTCAGCTCTCCTCAGGTCGCAACTAGAATATGCTGTCAGTTCTGTTACCCACAGTTCAAGAAAGATGCTGACAGACCAGAGAGGGTCCAAAGAAGAGCCACAAAGATGACCAAAGAGATGGAGAACTTGCCCTATGAGGAAAGACTGAGGGATTTAGGTCTTTTCTGCCTGGAAAAGAGAAAAGAACAGAAGGCTTGGAGGACCTCATCACAGTATTCCAGTATTTAAAGGGAGGCTGCAAAGAAAATGGAGGATCTTTCTTCACAAGGAGCCACAAGAAGACAAGTTGCAATGGCTACAATTTGCACTAGAAGAGTCCTCATCTTGCTATAAGAAATAATTTTTTATACAGTGAGAACAATTGTTCAGTCGAGCAACCTCCCCAGGGATAAGGTAGAGTCACCATCACTGGATGATTTCAAAACACTTTTGGACAATATGCTAGATAATCTCAGCTATGCTCCCTCTAAATGAAAGTTTGGACCAGATGACCCTTTGAGGTCCTTTCCAACCTCAGGTGTTCTATGACTTTGTGATTCTATGACTATTCAGCCTGAATTGCTTTAAAATATGCCTTGAACATATCTGCCAGCAGGAAGACACTATGTGTGTTTGCAGTCTCTAGGTTAAAACTTGGAATGCTTGAGTTCGCCTCTCAGACATCCATGTATCAGCTCACCTAACTTCTGCCCTTAAGGTGTCATTCATTGAAGATCATTGAAGGCAATGGAAGTGGGTTCAGATGAATCTTCTACCAGCCTCTGGTCCACCAAGGGAACAAAATGAACTTCAGGGGTTGGATATTGTTGGGTTACAGGCATTGTCATGAGGCAGTACGATAACAGAGACTTTTAATTATTACAGATAGACAGCAAATGGTTGAAACTCTAACTACAGAATTATGGTTGTATTAGCAACCCTTTGTGGAACGGGGGTTTAAACCTGGACACAGAAATCAGTTGAGTACACAAATTGTTCATTTATCCTTCATTTCTCAGCTAGACACACCCCTGTTTATAGCTAATTCTGCTGTACAACTTGTGATCCTGGTATTTCCTATATCCTGGTACCATTTAGTGCTCCAGGGCTGGCCCCAAGCTCTTTTGTAAGAGGTTCGGTATAGACATGAGTTTGGAGAGAAAAACATTTTGTCATCCAAAAATGGCAGCTCAAAGAGATTACAATAATTACGAATTCATGTTAAACTCATTAAATTGTTTTGGATAATTTGAAAAATGATAATGTGAAAGTTCTTCATAAATGATTTAGGGGAGGAGTTGTTGGAAAACATCACATTCTAAACTTTTGCAACATTATATTTAAAAGAAAGAAAGAGCAAAAAAGTACCCTTAAATTAAAAAATAATTATGCGTTGTTTGACTCAAAACTGCTTTTGTTGTTGCTCCTTTTTCTTTTAGCAGAAATAATAAGAAAAATCTTGGATCTGTTCCCTCCTGTTTTGTTGTTGTTTTCCTTCTGAATTATGTGGTTTATCCAGAAAACTAAAACTTCATTTTTATGCTAACAACTCTGCTTCTACAGAAAGTCACAATAAAAAGGTCTGGTCTGTGACCCAAATTGCTAACACAGCAGGTAAAAGATCCAGCACAAAGGAAGACAAAACCAAACAAAAATGTGGATACATGATTAAAACTAACTTTTAAAATAAAATAAATAAATAAAAACATTTCATCTCTAAATAAAAACATTTCATGGCTCACTACTGCCCATCTACAGTGGGCAAGACTCAGGAAGCCAAGCGGTCCCTCCTTGCCGATAGCATACACACACATCTATATAATATATACACGAATAATATATTCTATATTGAGTGTGTCTTGAATGAAATACATAATATGAATTTAGGAACATTAATATTGCATTGAATGGTCCACTCTGTCCCTGTTATGGCTCTCATAGCGGAGAGGAGAGGAGAGGAGAGGAGAGGAGAGGAGAGGAGAGGAGAGGAGAGGAGAGGAGAGGAGAGGAGAGGAGAGGAGAGGAGAGGAGAGGAGAGGAGAGGAGAGGAGAGGAGAGGAGAGGAGAGGAGAGGAGAGGAGAGGAGAGGAGAGGAGAGGAGAGGAGAGGAGAGGAGAGGAGAGGAGAGGAGACCATGATTTCACCTTAGCATCAAGCTGTGCCTTTCTAAATGTCAGCCTTGAGAGGAAAGGAACTGCAGGTCAGAATGAGAAATACAGAGGAATTTAGCACACAATTGTGAAGGGGAAAAAAAAAATCCTCATTCATATCTGAGCAGCAAGAAGAAAACACAGCAATTTCGTTACAGCCTCAAGAGGCAAGGCATCATTTACCATATGTTGTCACCTGCATTACACAAGGAGATAAACCCTGTGGAGTACAGGTTGCACTATCAGTGGAGTTTAGATGGTGGGGATTCCTGGCACACATATGACTGTGTGCTAAAAATGATGTGAACCTAAATAAAATCCAGGTTCTGCACGCAAAAGCATGTCTGCATTAATATGCAGGTGCTTAGTGGTAATACTGCTAGGGTGTTAATGCTTGCACGTGATTCATAATCAGGGCAGAAAAGGTAAAAAAACAGTGTGTTTGCATTGAGAGAATACATTAATCAGCCTTGTGAGCAGCCAGTTAGAGCAGGATCCTTGGAGGAAAAGCTTTTACTGGATACACATTAGACACTTTGTTTAAAGATTAAAGTTCTCGTGTTAAATCAGTTTTAGAGTGGGATAGAAAACAGGATTAATTGCCGTCCCTTCCATCAGTCTCCCATACCGCTGGAGTCACAAATGATGCGCCTCTTCAGCAAAGCGGCCGCCATCAGCAGCAGGTGCAGGAAATGCTAATTGTAATTAAAGAGTTTATTTGGAATCAGGGAGCAGAGTTTTAATCAGGATGTGAACAGAACCTTGCTGTGTGAACCTTCAGAAAGTGGTTACCAAGCCATTTTAAACCAGAGAGAGGAGCTTTTAAACTTCTGGAGTGGGTTTTCAGCTTGATTATCTCCTCAGTGGGATGCGGATGAATATCCTCGCTGGGCCAATTATTGTTATTATTTTGTACTTACATAGCATTTACATGGTATGTCTTACTTAATGCTCTCAGAGGACCTTGCAAAGGGCAGGTAAGTTCTGTTCTGGTCTTAAAATTAGTGAATTAATCCTTAAAGAAGCTGAGGATGCCAGGTGACATGATTCTGCAAGAGGGTTTGGTGGATACAGAACTGTGCAATGAGGCCCCCAAGACTTCTACACTGTAATTCACTACATCTATCCTGGAAAAGCATCACACAATGTAGAACCACCATCATCTTGACCTTGGTTGCAGGTGTAAGTGAAAGCCTGTGGTGAAATCACATCTCATGGCTCAAATGAAGACATGACTTCATAAGAACTTCAGACAACACAAGCACTTACCAGCTTGCAAGTAGAACTGCGTCCATTCAAATTCTGACTTTGGGAAAACAGAAATGGGTGGTTCTAGGTCCAGGATGCCTCCATCCAAATCCTTGAAAAGGGCCTTCCTTGAACCTTTGCATCTTTTTTCAGGGAACATGGTGTCTTCAGAGGTCTGTACACTGACAGGTAGGAGAGGCAATGTTATTATGAAGAAGAGAGCAAAGGAAAACGATTATGCTGTTGTTTGTAATTTATTTACACTGGCCACAAACACTTCTGAACATACATGCAATGTCTTGATATTTACTGTCTGAACGCACATGTCCAAGAAGAGAGAAAAAAAATGGAAAACAGGCTAAAATGAACGAAACCTAAGCATATCAGTTGAGGTCTGGCATACTCTGAAAAGAAATTCTGTTTCATACCCAAACAGACAAAAAAAAAAACTTCAAAGAGAAAACTCATACTAATAAGACACACTCCATAAGGATTAATTTGTTTATGAACCTGTTTTCTTTCTTGTTGTTTTGCTTTCATACCAAGGTATTTGGGACTGTGTCTGCCCTAATTTATTTTCTAATAATTTGGAGAAGATTCAATATAATTTTGGTTGTTTTGATGGGCTTAAAGTGAATTGTGCATTGATCTCACCTCAAAGCTACACCTGAGCCAGGGTTTCCTCACTCAACCACACGTATCTAGTAGGAAGTGATTATTCCCCTGGTACTGTCTCCCAGACAATGAATAGCTATTTCATTCTTTCTAATGAGAGGTTCAGATCCTAAGAATATAATAAAATTATACTTTGAAAATAAGACTAATAAGGAAAGAGGTTTCAGAGCATTAGTCCAAAATAGAACAAAGTTCTTTTTGGGTAGCACGATGAATTATCTTGGCAAACTACATCTAATTTTCAAATAAGTTTATCCAATTTTATCACCACTATACTCTCAGGAGTAAATTGTAATTTTAGTGTTTTGAAACAGTCAGAAAAGCTTATAAATTTTTATATAGATCATTAAAGACTGGCTTTCACAGAGGGAAGTACCTGCAACAGGGCAGGTTTGTTGGAGGGGAACTCATCTCACCTGAAACATATATAGGACAGTTGAGATTAACAATTTTCCAGACAAGGGTCTCTATTGATTACAGAATGAGTTTAGTGTCTTCTTTAGATGACATGCCTAATTTTTGGATCATTGAAGTGCAGTAAGCTCAATCACATATTAAGAATCTTAAGTGCTTTTATCCTCATTTTGACTTAAGGTTTAACACAGCTTCAAGTAACTGGCCATATCACTCCTATTACAAAATACAATGAGATACAATGACTTGTAATCCAGCAAATTCCATGGAGACATCTTCAGATCACCACGTGGATACACATGAAGTCTTGAAGAAAACTTAGAATTTCTTGTGCTCAGATTAGAAAAAAACAATTACTGATATTTTTAATACCACAAACAGATACAGGCAGAGATTTACAGTAAGGGCAGAGAAGCAAATGAGAAGGGCAGAGAACCAAATCAACCTCAGACTACTAAGAAAGCACTCAGTAATCAATGTGTATTCATCATGTTTGAGAATCACCAGCTCTCGCAGTGGACTGTGTATTCAGCAGCTCACTAATAGTATAATATTGCGGGATGGATACAAGAGTGGAACATAATGGGAGCTGACAAGCTGGACAGGTCTCAGAAATCCACACGCAAAGTAATGCCCAGAGCAAAAAAGCAAAAATATAGAATAAAATAAAAATTCTGGCAAAAAAGCTGGAGGGGCTCTAAACATAGCAGTGTGGGACACCTCCAATTATTTTTGACTGGCAAGTGGAGTCCACTTTTTTGCTACTTCAAGGCTTTCCTGACATAGCCTCTGTATTGTGTTCGCTGGATGTAATAAATAAATAGGCATGTGGTTTCCACTGGACGTGGTATGTTTAAACTGCTGCTACTTAACTTAAGGTTACAGATGGAGTTCTCCCCTCCCTTCTCCACGTTCCTTCACATGGAGATGACATTCTCCCTGGGCAGAAGCAGTTCTGGCAATCATTTGACATCTCAGAGCCTTGCCTGGTACTGATCAACATTTCTGATGCGATCTCGCAGGCAAAAATCAAGCTCTGCTTCCCTGACAAAAAGGACATTCCCTGTCTCAGGGGATTTTTTGCTGGAGGTCCTGACATTTTCTGAAGCCTGAGGCTGAGAAGTCGGAGATGCTCACGATGGAGTTTTAAGAAATAGGATGTGTGAAGCTTGTTTTGCTATATGAATGTCAGTAAAAGGGGAAATCCAAGAGGACTGGTCTGGAAACGCACCTTGATGGAATCTGAACATCAGATTTAAAATTTGTCCTAAACTAAGCTTGGTTTTTCTTTGATTTGGTTTGTTCTTTCTGGATTTGTGTTTTTCTGTGCATGTTTGTTTGATGTCTGAGCTTGCTCATTCTTGCCAGCCAGGAGCAGTACAAGAGTAGTGACAGAGACAAAGAATGGGAATGATCTGCAGACAGACTTCCAGTCTAAATTAATTGCTTAAGCTCTTTGTAAGAAAATACAAAAGGACAGGTGAAACAAACAAAGGTGAGGATAGTCCCAAAACTGTAGGTGTTTTTGTTTGTTTTTTTCACAAACCATTGAAACAGATAGTTCAATATAAAGTATACTACCTTGTTGGATGAAAGTAGAACTTGTCTTTCTCATTGACGTGTAACATCCTCGATGTCTCCGCTGTGATAAGAGGCATGATGCCTAAATGGTCAGCGTTTGACATGATGCAGACATCCCTGTCTTCACTGTAGCAGCTCTTTGTAAAACCAGTAAAGGTGACTCCTGTCAGGTATTAAGAGAAGATCAAGTGAGAAAAAGAGGTTAGAGGAGTGCCAGAACCAGAGAGAGAAAGATTCCTTTCTATGACACTTTCCATGTTAAATTGCCCCCTTATATGTATGTATATATAAACATGTACAAATCATTTTTAGATCATACTAAATGCAATCTTCTGTTTGCTTTAGTATATTCCATAGCCAAGTTATGTCTTAAGTTGACACAAATCAAGTCATGCCTGTAGGAAGTGAAATCAAAGGAAACAGTAAGTGGGAAAGAAACAAACAAACAAAAAAAAATGTTTAATAAATTTTCACTTGAATCAGAACCAGATTAATGACAACCTGACTTAGATGGTTTATCCACTTGCCAGATGTTAATATAAGATGAGTTGGGTCTGGTGAGATGTGCTTGGCTCTGCCACTGAACTCTTGTGCAGCTACAAAACCCATGTTTTGCCACAAATTTTCTGTGAGACCTTGGGCAAGTCTATTTGTGTTTTTCTGTCTCCCTTTTTACTCAGTAAAAAGAGCATAATGTATTTTCTTACACAAGTAGGGAGCAGTGAGGGATAAAGACATGAAAAACTATGATCCCACCACAGCAACCTGTTATCTATGTTCTGCTATATGCAAATATTACTCTGGGGACAATAAAATCCATTTGAACCAAAGAAGTAGGATACATAACTGATGTTTATCCCTCTTGTGCAATCCCTTATAACAATAAAAGCCATAACTGTTTCTGTGCAGCTGTAGTCATTATGTTCTATGCAAATTCTATACAAAGTGTGCTATTGCCTTCTCAAATTTGTTATCTTTATTTAGCTAGAGGTAACTATAGATCAGAGAGATAAATCAAGTGGAAAAATAGCACAGAAGGCAGGCATATTTATAGTAAAAAACATACATGACATAATTAAACTGCAGTAGATTCAGGAAGTGAAACCTATCAATCAATTTTTTTCTATTATTATTATTATTTAACTGTATCAAACTGAAGAAAATTCTGTTATTAATATCACTGAGGCTGGGATTTTCACACCATGTCCCTTTGCGGGTGTGGAAGTCTACAACTTCAGTTGGAAAAATGTAATTAGTCAAGAAAAACAGTGACAAAATTGTCTGGTCAGTGGATATGGAAGACCAACCTTTCAACTTCATGAGTCCCAGGACTTTTGGACAATGTTTGGTTTTGTGCCACGGGTTACCTGGCCTTTGGCCAGGAACAGTGGTAAATGTAGGCCATAAAATCCCAACGCGACCTCTTAGAGGGTTGTATGGTGGTCGATCCTTGGCTGTTAGATCAGCTGAGTGAGGCTTGATCCTGTCACTGATGCAGTCAAAGGTTGAGCTTGTTGCGACGATGATGGAGTTTCTAAGTTCAATGAGTCTTTCCCCCGTGTGGCATTGCTCAGCATAGAGACAGTGCACTACCAGCATGAGACCCACCGTGTTGTCCACCAGCACCACATTGTCCACGATGACACTGCTGTCAAGGTGGAACATGACACCGTAGTCATAATTTTTATAGGATAGAAAACCTGTAATCCTAGTGCAGGTCTGAAATCCATCTCCCTGATACAGATGAATACCATGGAGACTTGAATGGGCCACATTTTCACTGCAATACTCTCCATCTAGAAAACACTCTTGACCCCTGATATGGAAGCCGATTCGCTCAGATCCTGCCACGGCATTGCCACAGAGGGAGACACCAACAGCAAGGTTCACCTTGATGCCAGCAATCCAGTTTAATAAGCCTTCTGGTTGCCTGCTCAGAATAACAAGATTCCTGATGAGGGAATGATTTTGTCCTTCCAAATCGATGCCAGGTCCAACCGTGTTGAACACCGTGTTATTGTGCAAAGTGATCCAGTTGCTCATGACCACTTTAATGCCAACACCACAGCTACTATGAATGCTGGATGACACCACCGAGGACCCTTGAGATATATTCCTGAATTCGACAGCAGAAAGCTGAGGAGGCCCGAAGTTCAAAAGTTCCACATTCAAGAGCTGAAGGACACCTGCAGTGAGATAACTGTAGTGAAATAAAAGCTTACAAAATTACTAAGAACTGCTAAGAATGACACCCATTTAAACAACACTCGGGCAAAAAACAGTAGGCAATCTCTGTCAGTATATCCAGTAATAGGCATTTGTTCATATTTTATATATAAAGTTATAGTAGAAACCAGCCAACCACAGAACAGCCCCTCATAAAATATTCCATTACTTATGAAATATTATTAGTACTCATGTTTGATACATGTCACATGGTCACAGTTTGCTTAGAATTGCATAGCACATGTAAATGGGTACATCTGCTGTCAGACAACCCTTTTTTGGACAGAAATGGTCTGGCTGATGAATCACAGAGTCACAGAATCACAGAATGTCAGGGGTTGGAAGGGACCTTAAAAGCTCATCCAGTCCAATCCCCCTGCCAGAGCAGAAACACCCAGATGAGGTTACACAGGAAGGTGTCCAGGCGGGTTGGAATGTCTGCAGAGAAGGAGACTCCACAACCCCCCTGGGCAACCTGTTCCAGGTTCTGCCACCCTCACTGGGGAGAAGTTTCTTCTCAAATTTAAGTGAAACCTCTTGTGTTCCAGTTTGAACCCATTCCCCCTTGTCCTACCATTGCTTGTCACTGAAAAGAGGCTGGCTCCATCCTCATGGCACTCAGCCTTTATATATTTATAAACATTAATGAGGTCAGCCCTCAGTCTCCTCCATGCTCAAGAGCCCCAGCTCCCTCAGCCTTTCCTCACATAGGAGATACTCCACTCCCTTCAGCATCTTCATGACTCTAAGCTGGACTCTCTCCAGCAGTTCCCTGTCCTTCTGGAACTGAGGGGCCCAGAACCGGACACAATATTCCAGGTGTGGTCTCACCAGGGCAGAGTAGAGGGGCAGGAGAACCTCTCTGACCTACTGACCACCCCCCTTCTAATCCACCCCAGGTCCCAATGGCCTTTATGGCCACAAGGGCCCAGTGCTGGCTCATGGTCATCCTGCTGCCCCAGGACCTCCAGGTCCCTTTCCCCTACACTGCTCTCTTACAGGTCATTCCCCAACCTATACTGAAACCTGAGGTTGTTCCTGCCCAGATGCAAGACTCTACATTGAAGACAGGTAAATCTCAACTACCTTGGAACTCTGTCCCATTGGAATCTGTCACACGTCCCACCAACACCCTCCCAGCACAAGCCACATCAGCCTTGATCTGCACGTTGCGTGTTAGGAGTCCAACCTCTGCAGCCAAAGGGATGTGTCTTCCATCTCCTGTATCATGGGAAAGCCCTGGGGAGTTTTAGAGAGAAAATGTGATAAGTGTCTATCCTACCCATAAACCAGCACTTTGAGGGACATAAAGCCTGACAGCTCATGCACAGCTTCTCTGCAGAATCTGCATTGACATTCAGGTGTGTTTTTCCTACAGCACAATCTACGTGGATCAACACAAAAACAGAAATGCCACTTGCCCATCAAATATTCACTGTGCATTTATATTTTACCAACATACTTCATCTTTAGAAAAAGAAGGTGCTAAATCTTTTCCCTGCGGTGTGTAGATGACAAATCAATGAACAGATTCACACTTCATTTTTTTTCTAAGCTATATGTTCTGGAATTATTCTTCAAACAATGCAGAGTTGATCTCCATAAATTTTCATTAGGATCACACCAACAACAATGCTAAAAAAACAATTTGCTACAGAGTCTTAGCTGCATATGTTTTCTGAAACAGTTTTCTAAATGAGACTTTTCAGAGTTTATGTAGGTGTCTAGCTTGGAATTCATCTCAGCTGACTTCAGATATCTACAGACAAGATTTAGTCATCCAGACTGTTTTTATGTACAATGGAGAGCAACAGGCAATTCTCAAGTGCAACTTTTTTATCTATTTTACACAACTGCTTTAGGGGGAGATGAAATACGAGTGAGCAGTATGTATTTTTCTGCATTGGTTATCAAGGGAGCTGAGAGTGACAAGCTCATGTGTGAACATTTGCTGTAGAGATCTACATTTGCCCAGGTGAATCCCAGTATTTACATAGCTCTTAATTCTCCCATCAGTTTTTTTTTTTTTTTCCAGCTATATCTAACAACTGCTGCAGTAGTCGGTGTGTATGTAATAATTTCATCTCAGGATACATTTACTATATCTACATTAGCTAAGAAAGTAGATTAAGAACCATTCTCTGGCAAGTTTCTTCCTTCCCTAGCAAAAAAAGAAAGGTCATGCATAGAATACCGGAAATGGGGTCTAGATGTTCTGTCATTTGAACTACATGTGGTTTTTGAACAATGCAATCGTCACATAAAACTGTGCGATGGAGTCTATTATAGATTAACACTATGGATAATTGCAGAACAGGGCTCAGTTCCAAGTGAAGTTTTATTTACTAGCACAGGTATAGCCGTTTAAAACACGTATTTCTGAACCTATTTATCCATCATAATAACTTCTGTGCCTAATAGCTTGAATAAAGACTAAAATAGAAAAAAAAACAAAAACAATCGTAATGCATATGAAAAATCCTGGTTTGGGATCTTCCAAATCTGACTTGTTAATAAAAATTATTTTACTTTTGTTAAATAGATGGTAGTAAATATACTTTATGGGCTTAAATAAAATTAAATAAGTTATCAAAAGTTCCTCTCTTTATCCAGTCAAATACAGATCCCGTATAATCTATACAGGAAATAGAGCTAAATACAGATTTCACATTTATTTACATATTAGATTACAAATACATTCATTTCATTCCATGGAGTTAATAAAGGTTTACACTCAAAACTCCATGAGTCTTGTTATTTTAAAATTTGAAAAAAAAAGGTGTGTGTTTGGTTGGGTTTTTATATCAGTTTTTGGCACACCACATAAATTATACAAATTACCTAAAAAATATCTGCATTTATTTTTTTCCTTTAAAATTTCAGTTACTTTCTCTCTCTGTTGACCAGTTCTACTTAAAACATGAAACACCAGGAAGTTTTCCAGAAGTATTTAGCACTAAATTAATTCTATTCACAGAAATTCAAGTTAGAATCAGTTATTCTGTGCAACACTGAACATCACATTTTCAGTATCGAAACAGCAAGAAAACAACAGGTGGGATCTTCGTGAGGTCTGGAACTGAAAATTAAGCATCAGAAGATAGAAAGACAGATTCCTTACCAATATGCCTGTGCAGAAGACGTTCATGAATTCTTATGTTAGGACCATTGACCTCTTTTAGCGTAACTACTTCAGCTTGGTGGGCTTCGTAGGAGGAAGAGCTGATCACAATATCTCCACCATGATCCCAATCCACTTCATCTTCCACAAAAATCCTGCAATGCCAAGTTATTAGGCAAATGCCATTAAAATTATGAGAGTTATGCTGACGGATTTCCTAAAAAATGAACAACAGTTTTGCCTAGGTAGATCTCAGAAAGAATCCACAGGCTATCACAGAACATTTTGGGTTGCAAGGGACCTTAAAGACCACCTAGATCCAACTCCTCTGCCATGGGCAGGAGCAACTTCCACTGGACCATGTTACTTAAAACCACACCCAGCCTGGTCTTCACAGAATCACAGAATCATTGTGGTTGGAAGAGACCCTTAAGATCGAGTCCAACCATTAACATCGAACACTTCCGTGGATGGGGCATCCACAGCTTCTCTGGGCAGCCTGTTCTAGTGTCTCACCACTCTCATGGGGAAGAATTTCTTCCTTGTATCTAACATAAATCTACCGTTTTTCAGTTTAAAAGCTTTACCCTTGGTCCTCTTGCTGTGAGTCCTTGTAAAATGTCCCTCCTCCTCCTTTCTTATAGGTCCCCTTTAGGTACTGGAAGGCCACAATAAGGTCTGCTCGGAGTCTTCTCTTCTCCAGGATGAACAACCCCAACTCTCTCAGCCTGCCTTCACAGGAGAGGTGTTCCACCCCTCTGATCATCTTCGTGGCCTCCTCTGGAATTGCTCAAACAGGTCTGTGACCTTTTTATGTTGAGGACCTCAGATCTGGAAGCAGAACTGCAGGTGAGGTCTCGACAAAGAGGAGCAAAGGAGGAGATGGCCATGCTGCTGGTGATGCACACCAGGACATGGTTGGCTTTCTGGGCTGCAATTGCAGGTTGCCAGGTCACGTTGAGCTTCTCATCCATCAACACCCCCAACTGTCAATGCACAAGCCACTGCTTCCTTCTCCCTTCTACTCTGCCCTGGTGATACCACACCTGGAATATTGTGTCCAGTTCTGGGCCTCTCAGTTCCAGAAGGACAGGGAACTGCTGGGGAGAGTCCAGCGAAGGGCAACAAAGATGCTGAAAGGAGTTGAACATCTCCCATGTGAGGAAGGGCTGAGGGAACTGGGGCTCTGGAGCTTGGAGAAAAAGAGACTGAGGGGTGACCTCATTAATGTTTATAAATATGGAAAGGGTGAGTGTCAGGAGGATGGAGCCAGGCTTTTATCGACGACAACCAATGATAGGACAAGCGGTAATGGGTACAAACTGGAGCACAAGAGGTTCCACTTAAATATGAGAAGAAACTTCTTCCCAGTGAGGGTGACAGACATTGGAACGGGCTACCCAGGGAGGTTGTGGAGTCTCCTTCTCTGCAGACATTCAAACCCGCCTGGACACCTTCCTGTGTAACCTCATCTGGGTGCTCCTGCTCCATGGGGGGATTGGACTGGATTAGCTTTTGAGGTCCCTTCCATCCCCTGACATCCTGTGATTCTGTGATTCTGTGATTCCATATACTAATGCTGACTTTCCTATTTCTTCTACCTAAGCACCTTAAGTCTTAGCTGGCTATTAGTAGACTTATAATGACAAATACCTTTTATTTTCCTTTTTATTTATTTTAACAATGGAAATAAATGTTTGTGCCCTATTTAAGACCAAGGAATGAACTCTGAATACTTGTATCTTAGCACCTCATGATATTTTATCCAAAAAATATCAGCAGAGCAATATCAGCCTAGTTCCATTTCACCAAGTGCTGAAATTGTACGTTTTGGACAATAGTCTGCTTACTGAGAACACTGATCTTATTCAGGCAAAAAGAACAATTTCCAGAGGATAATTCTAATGTTTCGTGGTTTGAATTAGCATCTGAAACTATCTTGCATCCTGCTTGTGAGGTCTTTGTGGTTCCATTGCCCATCTCTACAACAAGATTCCCAACAATTCCTTCCTTAAATGCAGATATTTCACCTCTTTCAACAATTCCAAGGACTTTTTGTTACGCCTGACTGATGGTTGTTTTTTTCTTTGAATACATGTATTTCAGTTTAAAATTAAGTGCTTGGAAGAATTACAGTGAAAGGCAATAAAAATTTTGTGTGACACAGAATCAAGAATGAGAAAGGCAAAGATAGAGATGTAGGAAAGCAAGGAAGAAGGATGGAAAGACAGAAGGAAGCAAAGAAGGACAGAAGGAAAGAAGAAAATATCGGTTTCATTCTTCTTTAAAATTCAAATTAATTGAAAAATTGTATAATTTTCTTGCAAGGTGTAACATAACGGTTCTCCTTCTATTTAGACATATTTGAAACAGAGCCTATCACAAAGGTAAAGAGCAACGAAAGTCACAGTAACATTAATACAAATCATAGGAACAGGAGCCCAAACTTAATATTTGGTGGCATATTTGGGAATATACTACCTTTCATTGCCAGAAGCAACATTGGCTCCCAGATGTGTCCAAGACATCTTGGGATAAGCACTATAAATTTGCACCTTTCCATAAACCCCTGGAAAAAAACAGAGTTAAAGAAACAGAAAAAAGAACAAAGGTTAAGGGAGAGACTTGGGAAGAAATGAACCAATAATTAAAACCATGGGAATCTTTAAATTTATTAAAGCATGTTTCTGTATTTTATGAAAAGTGCCAAAACAGCACAGAACCTCCACAATCTGGGGCCACCAACTTGTCCCCAAGGATGTGGAACCACCAACGTGTCCCCAATGTGTCCCAAACAACGTGGGGCCCCCAACGTGCCACCATCTTGTCCCTAATGTGTCCCAAAAGTGTCACCAATGAGCCATCAATGTGTCCCTAAGAAACTCTGGCCACCAATGTGTCCCCAACTTGTCCCCAAGGACCTGAGGCCACCAACAGGTCCAGTGGGAACCCAGGTGTCTATGACAGGACCCAGGTGTCTGGAATGGACCCTGGCATCCGGAAGGGGACTCAGGCATCTGGGGATGTCGAGTCCAGGGGAAACCCAGGTGTGCGGAGGGGACCGAGGTGTCCAGGAGAGACCCAGAAGTTGAAAAAGTACCCAGGAATTTGGGAGGGACCCATGAGTTCGGAAGGGACCCAGTTGTTTGGGAAGGACCCAGGAGTCTGGGAGGGAGCCAAGTGTTCAGGAGGGACCCAGGAGTTCAGGAGGGTCCTAGGAGTTCTGGAGGGACCCAGGTGTCTGGGAAGGACCCAGCTGTTCAAGAGGGACCCAGGAGTTTGGGAGGGAACCAGGAGTTCGGGAAGGACAGAGTTGTCCAGGGGACTCAGGATTTTGGGAGGTACCCAGGTGTCTGGGAAGGACCCAGGAAATCAGAAGGGACTCAGGCGTCTGGGAGGGACCCAGGAGTTTAGAAATGACCCACGTCTCTGGGAGGGACCAAAGATTTCAGAAGGGACCCAAGAGTTCGGGAAAGACCCAGGCATCTGGGAGGAACCCAGGAGTTTAGGAGGGACCCAGGAGTTTGGGTAGTCATAAATGATTAATAAAGTAAAATGACTATCACATAGAAAGGCAGTAAGGAGGATTGTACCACGGAAGTCTCATTAACTCAAATTTGAATTGCAGATACAGGTATCTGCCTTAAAAAGAAAAAATCATAAATCATCTATCTAAGAAAACAAATTAAGTAGAAACCGTGGGAATGAAAGCTAGGAAATTTACTCATCTATTATTTATATTTCTGATCTGTAAATAAATCATTTTTTTCTGGAAAGGAGATCGAAAACCAGGGCAAAAAGCCAAAATATAGGAACTTTTCATATAGGTGACACGTTTAAGAGGAATATTGAACAGTTCTGAAGTCTCAGTTGATCCTTGATCATGTGTTAAGCCACAGCAGCACATATATTTTATTTTCTAGCCCTTAAAATTGTGGAAAGTCAAATTTCTATATCTTGTTTTACTTCAACTCTTAAGTAATTTAGACTTAAAAAAACCCTCACCGTCCATTTCATTGTCAATTTGGTTTCCCTCTTGCTTTCCAAACATTCCACTTAATTGCTTGATCAACGTATTCAATAGTTTCTCAATGTTATTATAGTGTAGTAGTTTCTCAGTGTCACACATTGGGGATTTTTTTGTTTCTCTATTGATTTTTTTCCTCCGAATTTCTTTAGTATCCTACAAATCTTGATGCTGGAAATTTCTCTTGAGAATAGTTTGAATTTCTACCGTCTTTCCAAAACTTGAGCAATGAACAAAGTCTTGCAATGCTCAAGCGTTATTTAAAACATTTTAAAATGTGGAAAGCAGAAAAATTAGCTTATTTCTCAGCCATAATTACATGAGGACATGTGAAAGTTAATATAAACCTTTTTGTCAATCTATGGGTTCAAATGTTTGGAAATATTTATCTGTATGCATTTGAATCCATCTGGTGTAATGGGATGTAATTCATCTCACTCGAGTCAGACATTTAAACTAGTGATGTCAGTTTAAGCTCATCATCCTAGACTGGAAACTTGAGGGCAATTTGTTCCACCCTAAGAGAAACCGAAGACAAACCAAGACCAAACACCCCCTGGTAACGTGCATTTATCTCCACTCAACAAGGTGGTTTTAATATCTTTAGTTTTTACAATGACCATTTACAAATCTCAAATGTAGAACCAAGACACTTAAATCTAGAACCAAGACTCTCAAATATAGTCTCAAGAATCTCAAATCTAGAACCAAGTCTCCAGTTTCTCATATGAAGACCTCAGGATTTGACACTTAGTTTCTTGCTTCTGTCAAGTTTTGCCCAAGCAAAATCTCCACAGAAAACCCAGGAACTAACCTGGTGAAAATTAAAAAATTTAGCTCAAAAACTGTGCATACCTTTGTTAGATGTTTCCCTGTACGTCACAGCAACAGGTTCAACAGCGGTAGATTTGCCTATTGCCTAAAATAGGTTTCTTATGAAAAGATAAACTCGTGTTTCATACCAATACTCCCTGGGTGGACATTTATTCCTTTCAGATGATCACAATAAATGTCTTCAGAGGCACGAAGAAGGACCAGCAGCTTTAAGTCCCTTTCTAGGGGGTGTTGAAAAGAACCTGCAATAAAGAGACAACAGCAACAACTACAGAGGTATCAATACCTTTTGTAATGGTGAACTGGGAAGGGGCACTGGGGTACATTAATCCAAATTCAGAGGTCTAAGTGACTGAGCTTTTTCCTCTTCGACCCATTTTTGCCTTTCAACTCCATTACAATTTCACCTGTTCCCAGGTGTGCCTGTTTTGTTAAAAACATGTTTCTCTTTTAGTGAATTTGCCTGTCAGCTAAAGTCTTCGTATTAGATGCATTTTTCTGAAAAGCCAGATACATGTTTTGGGTAGACATAGCAATGAAATGCGAGGTCATTGATAAGGATGGATGCACATCTCGCTAGAGGAGCAACAAGAAGCAAGTGACCAAAAAAATGACCATCGGAGTATAACATCCCATTCATGTGATAGTTCATATAAAAGTGGGAGATCATGAGGATCTCGTCCCTTTTCCTGATGGCCAACATTAGGAGAGGACCTTGCGAGTCATCCCTGAGAACCGAGGCCAGTGACAGACTGAATCCAGTTCCATTGGCTGGAGAGTCCAGTCCAGGACTTCAGATGCCGGCTCTGCAGTTGCCAGGACTTTCAAGATTGGTTTGGTATATTTTGTATTATTTTCTCTATTTTTATTAGTAGCATTAGTAAAACATTTTTAATTTTTCCAGCTCTCTTCTCTCTGTCCTTCTTTCCCTCCTGATCGTCTGTCCTTAGTGGGAAGGGGGGAAGAGGGAGGGGGAAAAGGGGATAATGGGGGGAGAGGGAATTAACAATACATCTGCCACAGTTTTGTTGTCACCCAGCAATCAAAACCTCAACACCAGATAATCATGAGTTCTTTATCCACAACTGGTAAAATGGTCTTTCAAACCAATTGAACAATAGAGGGAAATGAACAGGGGAAAAGAAAAATATCCAAGAAGTTTTGGTGTGTGTGATGTTGCTCAACTTGTGGTGATAAATCTGGTCAGTAAAACCTTATTTCACTTATTTCACTGAGAGTAGTTTATATTTTCAGAAGAAAATGGCCCAGCACTAAACAGATACTAAGGAGAAAAAAGTAGGACAGTTTTTGCCCTGGAGAAATGTATGTCGAGTCCAGTAAAAGAGTTCAGCGTTCCTTTAAAATTAGAGATTAAATCAATTATGCAACAGAAAACTGCAGCAGATGTAGAACTAAAATATATATACATATCTGTACAAAATTAGCCAGCCTGTCATGTTCTTTTAATATTTAAAAATTACTAGTTTGGAAAAGGGAGGTGATTTTGTATCCTAAAGAGCCATTCCTGTTTAAGAGCATTTTTTTAATTAAGTGAAATCAGTAAATAAATTAATTGTTCCCCACTGATGTCTGACTGATATATATGGATATTTAAAGTCTCTGTACAGCTTCTAAATGAGTAAAAGACAAACAATACAAAACTTACATGCTCCACATCTAATATATCTCTCATTAGTGAGTTCATACCTTTTCTGGGGACATTAACTACACTGAAGACCGAAGAAAGACTCAACAAAATTTTTTTGAGAACTTTATATCGATGTTACTACGTTATTCACAATTTTTCCTAATCATTATGATGTTCCCTTAAAGTGGAGGATTATTATTAACTCTCGTTATGAATTGTTGTTGGTGTTATTATTGGTATTATTATTTTACTGCTGGTTGCAAAGCATTTACTATTTCTTCTACTTAGGTTAGTTGGAAATAGCTATGATATATCCTATACTCAGCTCGATTTTAAAACAAATTTTAATTAGGCTCCTGGGCTTAGCAATCACAAACAAATGCTGGAAAAATGTGAATTCTGAAAGCTTGAACTGGAAGCTGTTACACCTTAAAGTGAATTACATCTACATTTAGCTAAAATTTGTGACTTTAAGTCTTAAAAAGCATCTTGATAGGTTAATGTTAGCATTGTTGAAGAAGAAAACAAACACACAAAAACAAAAATACAATCAGAGTGGGAAACAGAAAAGTTATAATAAAGCTATTCATAGTAGCTCACCACCATATTAAATCATTAGGAAAAAAAATTTAAAATGGCAAGTTAATGTTTACAGAAATGCTTCAGTGGCTGGAAACTGTAAATAGTATAAATGAATATAGGAGATATCTATGAGTGGAAAAGTTAGATTTAAGTATCTAGAACAAAAATAATACTTGCTTAGTTCACTTAATAGTTCTGTGGAGTTAAATCAGTGGATTTCAGTAACTTGAATGCAAATGCTACAGAAAACTGAGCCCAGAAACTCATTGCACTATTAAGCTGGACTTTTCAGCACATTTGGGATCACTTACGATGTTTCAGAGCACACGAAGAAAGCGAATATTGTGCCAATATTTCAAACAAAGATAAAAGTAGGAGCCCCAGGTAATTACAGGCCTGTCAACTTGACACTGATTCTAGGGGAAAAATAAATAAAAATGGAATGTCCAACTCTGAACGCAATTAATAAATCATTAAAGGTGGATTACATAATTAATGCCAATCAATCTAGTTTTATAGAAATAAGGTCCTGTGAAACTTCCTTGTTATCATTTTCTAATGAGATTACAGGTTTAGTTGATAAAGATAATAGCTTTGATTTAATATAATTGGCTTCTCCAAGGCACTTGACTTAGTAGCTCAAAACTTTCTGATTCACAAACTACATGAGTACAACACAAACCTGCCACATACTAATTTACAGATTGACTGACTAGAATGGGATTATTGACCAAAACAGGTTTGGTCTTACAAGCTCTGTGGTATCCAACATTTTCTCAATGACCCAAAGCAGTGTGAAGATACTGAAAATAAGCAAGGTAAGGTGACACAAAAGGGAAAAAAGCAAAGAGATGGGTCAGCAAAGTCAGCAGTAATTTGGAAGCAAAGAACTAGGAAAGTGAAGAATGTTCATAATCCTTTATCAGGTCTAACTGCTGAAGAGGATAAAACCCTAGTATGTGAAAATAAAATAAAATAAAATAAAATAAAATAAAATAAAATAAAATAAAATAAAATAAAATAAAATAAAAATAACAGAGAGAAAGGTGTGCTCTTTCTACATAGATTTTCACTTATTCTGGACTGCAGCCTGGATCTAGTTTGCAGCTGAGTTTCAAAAGCATTTTCCATTGTTTTCATATCTCAGTTTTATTCCAGATGTTCCTCCTGACAGTTTTTTGTTGTGTTTTTCTCTTTTTTCCACAGCAAAACTCAGTTCTTTCCTAGAATAGTGGATGTTTTCTCCCTTCTAGCCTTTCCTTTCTTTACCACATAACACGCTGCAACAGCTGTTGTGTATAAGAGCAAGAAAATCTCTGAGATAAGATCCCATTGGCAAGAAGACTTTGCTAAGTGTCTTGCAGTGATTACCTCCAGTATCAGCACTGTGTTTCCTGAATTCAAGGCTTCTTGGACTCTGCCCACTCAGCTATTTTGAAAACAGTGATATATAGTCATCTGAAAGTCTGAAGAGTTTTTATTCATGGTCAAGACACAGCTGGATGGTCACCTAGTGCTGGTTCTCCTTCCTGAGCTGTTCCTTCAGACTGCACCCTGCAAAGAAGCCTGTAAAAGCAACTGTGAACAAGGAAACATGCCATGGATTGTCTCTTACAGATAGTGATGCCAAATGAATGGAAGAGATGAGAGACAGCAGAATAAAAAGCAGCTACCAGAAGTGAGAGATGAATGTCCAAGTATCCTGGTTTTGTTAAACACAAGTTTCTCTTTTAGTGAATTTGCCTGTCAGCTAAAGCTTTCAGATTAGCTGCTTTCCTGAAAGCCAGATACATGTTTTGGTAAACATAGCAATGGAATGCAAGGTCACTGGACTGATAAGGATGGATGCACATCTCAGGAGAGGGGCACCAAGAAACAGGTGACCAAAAAACTGACCAACTGAAGTATTCCATCCCATTCACGTGAATACTTGATATAAAAGTGGGAGATTATGAGGATCTCATCCTTTTTTCCTTATGGCTGACATTAGGAGAGGACCTTGAGAGTCTTGGGTGCTGGCTCTGAAGTTGCCGGGACTTTCAAGATTGGTTTTGTATATTTTGTATTACTTTATTTTTATTGGTACCATTAGTAAAACATTTTAAAATTTTCCAGCTCTCTTCCCTCTGTCCTTATTTCCCTCTCGATCGTCTGTTCTTAGTGAGAAGCGGGGGAGAGGGGATTAACAATACATTTGCCATGGTTTTATTGTCACCCATCAATCAAAACCTCAACACCAAGGAATAAGCAAGACACATAGAATAGGATTCACTTTGCATAACCACGCAGAATTAACCTAGAGTTAACTCACACCTGGTCTCATCTGTTGAGTCAGGATGCGTGTCGCGTTCAGAGTTAACTCATCCCTCATCCCATCTGTTAGGACGGGACAGATGGAGGTACTGGAGAAAATGGAAAAGAAGTGTTAACTGGTGAAACTCACTTGTGTCCTAAATGTTCTTATTAGGCTGAGCATTAATCATCACTAACACATGGCCATTTCATGAAGTACAGTGATGTATCCTTTGGGAAGTCATTATGAGGGTTCTTACTAGTACTGAAAAGCAAGATAAGAGGTGTCTGGGGTTTCATGTCCAGACAAAGAACCCATGAGCCAATTATGACCTTAGGCTTCTTGCCTCAAATGAGAGAAATGACTGACAGGCAGCCATCATGAGATATGCAAAAAAATAAAAATAAAGAAAATAAATAAAATAAAAAAATCCCCCATAAAAACCAAAAAGGATGTAAAAATTTGAGAGTGAAAAGAGAAATCCTGTCTGGATAGTTACTTGGTGAGCTCTACTACAAAAAGCAAAAATAGGCTGCCAGCAAAGACTAGCTGAGTACAGTGGAGTTCAGGATTCAATGGATCAATTTGTGGAAAGTGAGCTTCAGCATTTTCTGCAAACTTCTCAGGAGCTGAGGCCTTTGTTCAGAAGTGGAACAAGGCACTTTGTGTACGTATCATCTGTGCTTTAGTGCTTACTCATGGGTTAAAATGAATGGAACTACCCTAGCAGA
This sequence comes from Columba livia, assembly GCF_036013475.1. Lineage (NCBI taxonomy): Eukaryota > Metazoa > Chordata > Aves > Columbiformes > Columbidae > Columba > Columba livia. The sequence goes on along the minus strand of NC_088604.1, from coordinate 4,640,337 downwards.
GAATTGAAAAAAAAACCTCTGAGATGTTAAGCTCAACATTTCCTTTCTTCTTCTGACAGAGGTGTGCTAATGATATTTAGCAAATCACTTAATCTCTCTGAACCTCAAACTCTCCCTCTAAAACTGGAAAAATAGCTATTTTTTACAGCATGGCAACGCAGGAGGTAGAAATAAACAGTGTTTCTAAAATGCTATCACAAATATTTTCGTCAAAGAAGAGACTTCTAAAGTTTAAGAGAAAGAGAGAGGCTTCTTATCTGGGAGCTAGAGAATAAATAATGAAGAAGAAGTAACTGGAGAAGAAGTAATCAGGAAATCTCTCTGGGTCCAGCAACACTGGAGGTGGTTGGAGCACCCAGAGAAATTAAGGTGGTGATAGACCCACACTTTTACTTCTGGGTTGTCTGAACACTTTAACAGAGTTCTTGCAGTCCTTTACAAAGCTTTTATCATTTCATATCTCCCAGTGACTCTGTTGATCATAATTCGCGCTGGATTGCGATCATACATTGAAGAGGTGAGTGATGACAAAACCTACAGGAACAAAGGTGTCCCAAGAATTCTGATCTCCCAGCTATTACTGTATTTCTTGATGCCAATTTCCCTGCAAATTATTGCTTTAATAAAATTAATGAGGTTCCTGTTGATGTTTTCTAAGTTCCAATTTTACATTGTTTTGTTTTTTTTTTCCCTTTGTTATATATGTCTAATCATCACTAAGTTCCTGTGTACTTATCAACATATTTTACCATCTGACTTTTTTTTTCCCTGCAGAGAAGAAGCCAAGTGCTCTGAAGTGCATCAAAGAACAAGATTTGTTTGTAGAACTTATCGTTGTTCTCTAGAAGTTTAAGTGAACAAAATATTCAGGCTCTGTCAGAAATTCTTTGGTCCAGGCCACTGAATTAGAACCAATGGTGTGTGAACAAAGACTTCTGTGCTGAAAACAGGGCAAGGAGAAGTTACACAATAAAGAAGACCTGGGGATTTGGCTCACATAACGTCAACCTCAGATCTTGCTTGGGCAATGCTGCATGTTGATGTCCACATCTATTAAATCTGTTCACTAAACTGTCTTGTTATCTATTTCGTGTTGGGATTTCTTTGGGGTGTGGTAGAATTGGACAGATGGGCTTCAAAACCTTCCTTGGGGCGTGGAAGAGTCAGGGTTGGACAGATGGGCTCCAAGAAGTTGCCTTTAGGCCTCAAACACATGGGAAGAGAAAGAGGAATTAAAAAACAAAAACAAAAACATGCGCTTCCATTTTTATAAGCAAGTATAGAATCCAATGTAAGATGTGGGAAACCTGTGAAGTCTCTACCCACCCATCATCTCTCAGATGAAACTAGAGCAAGGACAGCTCTCCAGAAAATGCTAGATGAGGATTTGACAGCTGCAAATACCTGCTTGGCTTTTAATATCATTACTACTCACAGATGTGCTGGAGGGGAGTTTGTGCAGCAAAAAATTGCCTCGATGTTTTTAATAAGTGTTTTTAGCAACGAACACAGGCTCTTTTTTAAAACCAATATGAAACCATATTTAAACTACAAAAGAATGTAAGTAAGAAATGACTGAGACCCTTTTAAGTATATATATATATTAACCTCCTAGATTAGGCTTTCAAAACTCTTTTTTGAAAGAAAAACATGAGGTAGTGAAATAACTCTTTTGGCCAGTACTGTATTAACTGTACAGTCCCTTGAGATTAACAACAAACAAATATTGGAGCAGACTTCCTCAGGAGGTGATTGCACAAACAAATTCTCTTTTTAAAGTTCGTGAAACCAATCTTGAGAAAGGTCAAGCAGTGATCAGCAATGTGATCTCCAGCATCCTAAGGATTCCTGTACGTAAATACAGCGCCTGGCTTTAGGAACTTTGATTTTTAAAGGGAATTACGTGAGTAATTACTTCTGTGTGGAAAAACACTGATCCTGTCCATTGCAAATAAACAGCCCAAGTAACATTGGAGACTCTGAAACCACTAGAAGTAGGGGCAAGGTGGTACCTGCCTGAAATCCTGCTCATCGGTACAGAAAGATGAGAGGAACAAATGTGCTGAATCCAGCTGTACCAGTTTCACGGCACAGGGGGATTGCCAAGCACTCTGGAGATTCTCTACAACCCTATTTATTTTTGCTTTAAATACTTCTGCATCACCTAGAAAGTGCTTTACTAAAGCCCACAGACAGAAGTGAACACCTGAACACAAAGGTAGATCCTGCCCTGAGGAACAGCTGCCTCATAAATCAACCCCACATGAAGTAGGGAGGAATTTTACATACATGACATAAAATTTCAGCCACAAGGATATCGGGAGTTTCACCACTGACTTCAGCGGGGTGAGGATAGCAGTGTTTGTAATATATTGCTATTAAATGAACAGGCAATTAGCTCCAGTGGGTAATCATTGTGCTTGGTATAGATCCACATTGCAGACGGACTACAATGGTGTAGGAGTCGGTCCAAAGAACACTATCTGCCTGAACATCACCATCAAGAACAGAGGGACAATGACTTGGAGAGAGGCCTGAGGAGAAGAATTGTGTTGCACGGGTCTCTCCGACCCGGGGACAAGAGCTGCTGTCCAGAAGATGGATTTTCACCTGCTGCTTCAGCCAAACTTGCCCCCCACCTCCTCCCTGTCACTAAGACCAACGAAGAAGAGCATGTGCAGAGGCTCGACAAGGGTCTTGAGGTCACCACCAGAAAGAAACCCCTGAACGCAAGGCTGGTTCTGGCAAGCAAAGCAGAGACTCTTCGAGCCTGTGCAGTTAAGCTTTTATTGCAAAACCAAGGTGAAGATTGGCCTCAAACAATGGGAGCGAGGGGAGGTGAAGAAGCATAAAAGACTCCCAAATGGACACCGTTGAGATCTCCCCACCAGAGGATTCCAGATGACAACAGAGGACTGGCAGGACACTGTTTGAGACCTGGAACCATAGAGACACCTTTGGACCCATGATGGTAACCAGCCCCCTGTCCCCCTTTTCTTTTTCTTTCCCTTTTTCTCCACTTTCTCTATCGCATACCGCTTTACAGGCAAAACAATAAAGTAACGCTGCTTGATTGAATTATAACCCCTTGGCATATTGGTCGCCTTAATTTTGCACTTCAAGATCAAGGTAAACGAACCATCATGAGTCCATCACCAAATGGACCATGACAGGTGGCTAGCGGGTTTATAATACTACGATGCCACCTTCTTTTTCTATCAAGAGCAGAAACAAACCCCAGGCACCAGAAGACAGGCTGATAACTTACCCACTTTGAGGGTACCCCCCAGCACCGCAATGCAGGCTGCACTCAGGACATTGCTGGAGTTGCTGGGGAACTCCAGGGTCCCCAGGATGTAGAGACATCTCAGAGAGGGAAGAGCCGTATCCACCAAGATGGTCCGGTCTAAGAAACAAAACAGAGGGTTGTTTGGAATGATGGCAGTCTATCATGTCATGGAGGTGAAGAACATTATGTTTTTGCTTTATTTAGATTGTTTTTGCTAAGAGCTACTGGAGCAGGGCTTGTGTGTTTGTGAAGCATCCACAACCAGGGCCTCCTCTAGAAATGAGGCTCTATGGCATGGTTGTAAGCTGACAAATGAATAATACCACATTTAGAATGATATTGTTGCAAGCTTAAGTCTCATCAAATGTTGCTTGAAGCATTAAGAAGGGCAGCAAGTCAGAGACTTGTTAGCCTCTCTGGGTGAATCCGGCTTTATTAATGAAAGTAAATCTTGATCATACGATGCAATGAAATGGGACTAAGCTAAGTTGTGTCCAGATAGCATATTTCCTTCATGAAATTGAAGAGAACAAGACTGATGGAAGTGAAAAAATCCAACAGTGTTAAATAGGTGCTCCACACCACTGAGAGCCTGCAAGTCCCCACCTTGTCAACAGCAGTGACCAGAGTGACAAGCTGAAGCCACAAGCCACAGCCCACCTCCAATGACATCCTGTCCTTGCTTTTCCTTCTCTGCAGTTTGGTTTTGCTCCCTCAGGTTTTGTGTACAAAACCCCACTTCTTCCCAGCCAACTAGCAGGAAAGTTTTGCTTACATCAACACAATCTGCAGGAAAACAGACTTCACAAGTGGTGTTCCCTGGGGCTCAGTATTGGGGCCAGTGCTGTTTAATCTCTTTATCAATGATCTGGAAGAAGGGATTGAGTGCAGCCTCAGTAAGTTTGCAGATGACACCAGGTTGGGTGGGAGTGTTGATCCGCCAAAGGGCAGGATGGCCATACAGAGGGATCTGGACCAGCTGCATCATTGGGCTGAAGCCAATTGTCTGAGGTTCAACAAGGCCAAGAGCTGGGTCCTGCACTTGGGTCACAACAACCCCAGGCAGTGCTCCAGGCTCAGGGAAGAGTGGCTGGAAAGTGTCTGGTGGAAAAGGACCTGGGGGTGTTCCTCAACAGTGGCTGAACATGAGCCGGCGTGTGCCCAGGTGTCCAAAAAAGCCACCAGCATCCTGGCTTGTATCAGGAATAGTGTGGCCAGCAGGCCCAGGGCAGTGCACAGATATACAAAGAGGAGAGATTAAGGAAGACACATGTTTTCTAAAGGATTTTGACTGAGCAGTGGGAATGGGCCACTTTAAACAGTTTTGGTGTAGAACATAGGAAAAGCCATGAAGTGTCTTGGGAAGAGGATCAGCTTTTCTGCAATCTTGCTTCTGCTTATAGCTATTAGCAACTACTTTGGATAAAGATACTAATGACCATGCAACAGGTAGCACAGTGAAAGTCCTTTTCCCAAAACATGTAATTAGGGGCTGACTCACGCCATTTAGTACAAACGTTTAAAAATTTTTCCAAGCCCAGTTTGCAGGAAACGTAATTAAAACCTGCATAAAATACACTCAGAAGCAGACTGAAAAATATATGAGTGGGCTATCTTTAATAATACCATTTCCTAGTTTTTGACTCTTTTTGGTTTTGTAACCCTAAAGTTTCACAGCTTCAAGGGTGAGGAAACTTCTGCATGGTCCAGGGTCTTGTATCTACTTGCAGACGTTTGTCTCTTCTACATAACTGTTCCTACTCTATCCCTGTAATTCAATCATCCCACCTCTTCCTTTCCCATTTTTTTTCCTTCTTTCTCTCGACATCAGCAAGAGACACGCTGAAAGACCAGGACCTCTTTTCTCAAGGACTATGCCAAGTACTGCAGCAACTCATGGTTACTCTGAACACCCTTCCTCAAAAGAAACTCCCTGCAACCTTGGGCTGAAGCACCTTTCAAGCAAGCAAAATTTTCACAGCATTCAGAAGCAATAATTCTCTACAGAGAAAATGCAATCTTTTTTTTTTTTTTTCTTAAATCTCATACTGTTAATACTTGATACATTCTAACCGGCATGAATAAATTCCTGTCTATAATCTCTTTGCAGGGCAGGTATAGTCCTATGCCCTGCAGAGCTGAGTAGTGAAGGCACAGTATGTGAGGACATGAAACAGAGAGAAGAGACGAAGAAAAGAGATGAAGAGACGAGATGAAGAGGTGAAACAGGACGGGACGGGATGGGACGGGATGAGAAAGAAGGAGCGAGGAGCGAGGAGCGGAGAGGAGCGGAGAGGAGCGGAGAGGAGAGGAGAGGAGAGGAGAGGAGAGGAGAGGAGAGGAGAGGCGAGAAGAGAAGAGAAGAGAAGAGAAGAGAAGAGAAGAGAAGAGAAGAGAAGAGAAGAGAAGAGAAGAGAAGAGAAGAGAAGAGAAGAGAAGAGAAGAGAAGAGAAGAGAAGAGAAGAGAAGAGAAGAGAAGAGAAGAGAAGAGATGTTGTTAAAACAATATCGCTCAGACAGAAGGGGAATCGAGTTTGTGAAATCACAGCTCAAGAATGTGTCAAAAGCTGCATTCGACAAAGGCCATAAGCATATTAATCAAACACAGATTGAAACATATTTACAAGAAAAAGAATAAATGCTCCTAGGCATACCATTTATATGTCAAGTTTCAGTCTAGAACAGATCTTTTTGCTGAGTTGCACATCTTTCTAAAAAGAAAAAAAAGGTTTTATAAAGGAAATTATGACTTCTCTGTAACTGTAGCATCAAGTCTGTGAACCTTGAGACACATGAATGAGAAATTCCCCCATCCAGAGATATCTCTGCAAACCTGTGCTTTCCTCAGTTAAAAGAACAATGCTCTGGGGTGTGATGCTTTGGGTGTGAGGTCCTCAGTGGGTGAAATGTTGCTCTGTAGAAACAACAGAACACTCCTTTGAGGAAAAAAAAAACAAATAAAAAGTCCTTCCACACTGGAGGAGAATACACTCATTTATGTAGTAAGGGAAGATAATGAGTGGAGCATCTCCCTGATGAGGAAAGGCTGAGGGAGCTGGGGCTCTTTAGTTTGGAGAAGAGGAGACTGAGGGGTGACCTTATTAATGTTTACAAATATATAAAGGCTGAGTGTCAGGAGGATGGAGCCAGGCTCTTCTCGGTGACAACCAGCGGTAGGACAAGGGGCAATGGGTTCAAACTGGAACACAAGAAGTTCCACTTAAATTTGAGAAGAAACCTCTTCTCAGTAAGGATAACAGAGCCTGGCCCAGGTTGCCCAGGGAAGTTGTGGAGTCTCCTTCTCTGCAGACATTCCAACCCGCCTGGACACCTTCCTGTGTAACCTCATCTGGGTGTTCCTGCTCCAGCGGGGGGATTGGACTGGATGATCTTTTGAGGTCCATTCCAATCCCTGACATTCTGTGATTCTGTGATTCTGTGACTAAGGAGTTAAAATGATAAACTTCAGGTCACTGAGCTCAAGGGATTTACCTTCAGAGAAAGGCAAACTGGAGTTGCTTTTCTCTCATTTAGAAATTCATATAACCACAAACAACCAGTTCTAGCAAACCATTGATAGACCCTGCACACAGGCATACTTCTCATTATACATATACTGTCTTCAGACAAAAGCTCACAGGTATGCTACAGTCTTAATATTCAGATGTGCAATACTGAGAAGTTGCTAATGACTCCAGCAATGACACAAAATGCCTTTGATCAACTGCATCGCTATATAAAACGCCATATCATGCTATTGAGTGGAAATCAGGTGCAACAGAAGAGCTATTATATGAGATACAGCACTCAAGCATTCATCTCCTCAAAAAGAAGTTCAAAGAAAATCAAAATCAGAAAATGAATAACAGAGTGAATCCTACCACTGTAAAAACAAAACAAAACAAAACAAAACAAAACAAAACAAAACAAAACACAGGGGACCTGTAACACACCAACACTAAAAGCTACTTGGACATGAGGGACTCACCTCTGGTACAAGTGAAATTCATCCTTGTACAAATGAACAACTCAAGTCTCATCAGTGCTTTCAAAATAGAGCAAAAAAATTGAATGACTCACTACACAACCCCAAGCCTTCCAAAAAGCATCCACTAAATGTCAAGCAAACACCAAGCAGCAACACAAACCTGGTTTTTAATACGAATGATTTGCTAATAAAGGTGTTTTCTTGCTTTTCAGACTTCCCTGAGTCCAGCCCGTGAGGTAGCCTTAGTGATACAATTCTGCTTATTTTATTAAATAAGCAAATTGAAGGCTTTATTAGCTAAGTTTAGGCAATGTCCTGTCTCTGTGGTGGACTCCAAGAATCCATGTTCGTTCAGAGATTTCAACACAGTGTCAGGCCTGGATCAATGTCTTTCTTGTACTTCTTCACTCTAGAAATGAACATTGTCTATTATTTGTCTTTATAACAGTCTAAAACTGTTCTTTGGGAGCTGAAATCAGTTGCCCAGTAGTGCACAGCATACCAAAAGTAAGTCCATTGCTTGGCTTTCAACCCGAAAATCATTACGGATGGCTCCCGGAAGAGAATTAAAGTAACCAAAAGACAGTGGAGAGTGGGTCACAGGTGCATCTTGCCAGGAGTGAATGGCAAATACTTATTTTGACGTGAACAGCAGCGCAAAGCTTGGGTGGTTTGCAGAATTGTTGTTCTCATGAGAACAAACTCACTTTTCTGAAGCCATCTAGAGCCATTCTGATTTTAGCAGGACGTGCACAAGCCAGTGGAAATAGAAAAAGAAACATCCATAAAATGCTATGGTTAAATATAAATCTAGAAATTGATTATTTTATATTTTGGACTCAAGCAGGGGGTTGACTTACTTGCAACTGAAAACTCATATATACACTTGGGGCAGCAAAGCAAGGTATGAAAAAATGGACTTAAAATTCATATTACCTATTATAATTAAATGTAGGTGTCACCATTTGAGCAACCCATCCAGTGCTCTTATCGTACCAATGATGAATGACTCCAGTTTGACATCCCGCACTTTATTGACACCCACAATCAATGAGTGTTTCAACACCTTCAAGCCAGCAAGAACAAAGAGGGAAAGTAAAAAGAAAGTTCAGTATGATCAGTTGAGTAAAAAGAAAGTTGAGTATGATCAGAAAAAGCAGGCATGAAGTAGAGTAGTTGTCTCTCCAAATTGAGTGGGTGATAGATTGTTTGTGCTCATACTCTCAGGCTAAAATTGAAATATAATTCCAGAAAGGCACTGGCGAGGAGAATAGTTTCTGCTCACCAAATAAACACACATCTGCTACACTGATAGGAGCTAAGAGATTTTTATTGCTGATGAGAAGAAGACAGTCACGGAGTATGGCTCTGCACTGGTCCTAGCAGGCAGTTCATTTTCACTTATCATTTGCATCTTTCCTTTTCACCCATTAAGTATTTTGTTGTGGTTTTGCTGTTCCGTAATGCTCCTCTGAAGAGCAGAGATGGTTTTATACTACACTGTGGATCCCTCTGCTCTAAGCAGCTAAACATGGTGATTCGGAACTGGGAACTCCAGGGTCTCATAGAATAGAATCGTAGAATTGTTTTGGTTGGAAGACACACTCAAGATCATAAAGTCCGGCCATTAATCCCATGTTAGCACTAAACCATGTCCCTAAAGACCTCGTCTATCCGTCTTTTAAACCCCTCCAGGGATGGTGAATCCACCACTTCCAATGTCTGCTGCTTACTGACTTGCATTCTGGTTTTGAGCAAGCTTTATTTTTCTTGACCCTCAGTTCCTTATAGGTGGAGAACATTCCTATCCATAGTAAAACACAGATTATGTCTAACAGTCCAATCCTTATCCTGCTGTCTCCCAAACAGTAGGTACCAGTACACTAGAGAGATTCACACCCTGCAGACATCCCCCAGTTTAATTGGCCAAACTAGCACTGCTCTAAATTCCTGAAACGTTGGTCTTGAACCCCAAAGACTGTGTGGTCATGCTGCACAGCGCCAGGCCTAAACTAATGAGCTTTGCCTCTCAAGAGAGATAATTAGTCCTGGTATATAAGCATGCTGATGCAGCGGTTTTGTTTCCAGTCCTAGGACTAGATCAGTTGGGCTGGACTGTGGGCAGCAATGTGCAACTCTTCAGGCACAGCTTAGTCATGAAGGGCCTTGTGGTATATGACAAAGGCCACAGACAGGATCTCCTGTGGAAGCTAAAATGAGTTCTTTCATTGAGAGGATTACATTCATCTTTGCAGGAAGCACAGAGGAATTTTATTCATAGGTGAGTTTGCAAAGCACCAAAGAAACATCACAAGTCTCCAGCTTCCACTCTCCTAATCTAAACAACAGAACTCCAAATCCTCAGCCGAACTTTTCTATTTACTTAATTTTTTAACTTTCTGCTTCTGTGTAAATTATGATTTACCTCCTGTGACCATCTGATCATGGTCTACACAATTAAATCCCTGTGAGTGCAGAAGCCTTAGCTACCGGTGGCATCCTTGTGCCTCTTCATATCTGCATCTGACGCATGATTTTGAAAACTGGAATGATCTGGTCTTTTGACAACCACGAGCTGACATTGGTGAACTGATTATAATGTGATACACAAGAAGCTGAGGCAGGTGATCTGGTGTTATCTCTGGCCTTGTTCTCAAACAGCTATGAAGGACAAAATACACAGTGGCATGAAAAATCTAAGCATGGCAAGAGGCTCCAAAAGACAAAAAAGGGCATGAGAAATAGCCCATTGTTTAATGTCTTCATAAGGGGTCAGATATAATGGAGCTGAGAGTGGAGTAGGAAACAAGGAGTATAGGACAGAAAGGACAATTTCTGTGTTTATGAACGGCAAACAGACAGATCTTCGACATGAAGTACCAGTGGCACAATTGGGGTAATGTTGTTGGAAGAGAAAAGCAAGTCCATTGTGTTGGGTGCTGCACTTGGGCTGTGGAGGTTGGGGTCAATCCCCTGTTCTGGTGCAGGTTCCAACTGGCAAGAGCTTTACATGTTGTGTTGCTTATACTAACAAGGAAAACAGATGTAGGTCTTCACAGCATGATTCAGAGGACACACATTAACTGCAAGAAAGTTTCGTAGCTCAGGTGTTCCTGAAAATACTCTGGAGGAATGAGGTTCAGGCCTCAATTTATGGTACCTGAACTGAGCTGTCTGGTGGGAGTTACGTGTCTAAGCTCCCACTATGGTATATTCATTCAAATATTTAGTACTATCTGAAATGGTCTTTGATATTTGAGACTTCACACAGAACTGGCAAATATTGATACGAGGAATTAACAATTAACTAATCAACACTTAAAGAACTAAGGAGTTAACACTTAGAGAGCTAACCCTTAACCCACATCACTATTGCCTAGCCTTGCTGAGCTTTGTGTAACTTATTGTATGAGAAACAGGAGTTTGCTGATGCCTTGCAAAGATAATAATCCTTGGGTGTATCCTTGGGTGAACTAGAGAGCAGAAACTTGGGCACAGGATAGGAGATACGCCAGTTCTAACCAACTCAGCAGTCTGAGTCCCAATCAACTCATCACACAGCACCAAAGGTGCATGTTCAGAGAAGAGGACCTGGGTTCATGATCACTGTGCAGCTGCAACCAGGAGAAGCCGGAGGTGCAGACTATGGAAATGGTCTCCCAGAACTCATTGCAATAAGAACCGCCTTCCCGGGGACAGGTTATGAATATGTATAGGCATTCCTAGAACTTTCATGAATATGTAACACTACTGCATTTAACCAAGCTCACAGCTACTGAAAATTTACATACGTCCTGGGTGGAGTTATCCCCCGTGTGTCCAGCGCTGTAATTACATACCTCTTTACAACCTCAAGGGTTGTAAGGTCATTTACGCACCTCAATATGACCTGTGACCATGTACAGTTTCACCCAGCTAGGCAGGATGTTTCTGGAATACTTCAAACAACAGTAAATACCTTTATATATGACTTGAGCCCTGGAGCTCTACATAATCCCATTGGTGAAGAACTCAACTCACATTAGATACCTACATTTGAGCAACCTGGTCTAGTAGAAGGTCTCCCTGTCCGTGGCAAGGCAAGTGGAACTAGATGATCTTTAAAGTCCCTTCCAACCCAAACCACCCTGTGATTCTATGATTGAGTCAGCTCAGTAACTCTTCTAGCTCCACTAACTGTAATGATGAGTAAAGGGTTAAAATACTTAAACATATATCCTCACTATCACCTTAGAAGTACATAGGACACAAGACCTACAGGACATAAGCAAACCCCTAGAGGGACATTTCTGTGCCTTTTGTGGCCTCTGAATTTACAAACACTTAACCACATTTATGCATTATATCTAGTGAGATGGTAGAATTGAAAAAAAAAAAAAAGAAACCACATGGTGCTTGTTTGACTGGAAAGAGGGATCTAACTAGAAAATTGTAATCACCTATTCTTCAATTCTATGTAAGTTCCCCCAAAAAAGTGAAGAAATGCATTATTTCAAACAATATGGATTTTTTTCCACATTTATCTGGAAACCAAAGTTTAAATATCCTTTGAAGTTTGAAGATAATTTTTTATTTAACCTGAAATTATAGATATATACGCTTCTGTCAATGACACAAGATAGAGAAGTCCCAAAGTATGTCAGTATGTCAGTATGAATACCACACAGAATTCATAGTGTCATACAATAATTAAATCTAGAGGGACCTCCAGATCAGAGCAGAGTCAGCTATGATACAAAATGGCTATCACAAGTTTTTTGCTCCAGATTTCATTGCAATTTGTCAAAGGTTTTTTGCCAGAATTGAGAAAATTGTTCATGCAATAAGTTTGCAAGCTGATACAGGATTTAAATATAAGTCAAGTCTGAGGTTGAAATACTAGCATAGGCTAAATTGTCTAGGAAGCATCCATGGAAAATGGCTTGAGAGATCATCACTGATAGTGGGAACTGCAAAAGGACAATAAAGTGGAAGGTGGTGTAATTGTTGAAATGTAAAGTGTGGTCCCTGCACAAAACACAGAGAGGTGGGTCAAGATACGAGTTCTTTGTGAGCTGTGGTTCTGGGTCTCGCTCCTGAAATAAAGTCCTTGCATATGCTTTAGTTTAAATCTCAGTATGAGCATATCTGTGTGCATATGTAAATGGAAAAGAATAGTTATTCTCTTGCGAAAATTACACTTTTCTACTCTAGCTGAGATTTCATAGTGACAAGGAGCACATGTGGTGCCCTGCTAGAACGGACACTGGTGCCAAGGAGCCCATGTTGCAATATAAATACACATCCTATTGTAGACAGACCCCAGAGCCCCTATAGAAATTAAAGAACTTTCCTTCCTTCCTTACTAGGTAAGATGATGACATCTTCCCCAGGGCCTGGGACACTGCCGTTGTATCCACCCCAGCCTTTTTCCACATCATTCCATGTCTCTGGGTGCGACCACTTCAAAACAGCATCAGAAGGAACTAGAAAACAGGACACACAGAGACAGAACATTCATTTTCAGTAGCTGAGAGAATTATCATTTATTTGATACTCAAGCATCTGTGGCATTAACATCCTTCTTTTGTCACTGATGAAGCAACACTAACTGTTCTTTGTTATCTTCCATGCTTAAAGGAAGCTGCTCAATGGGGAAAAGAAGTATCTCTCCCAGGACCGTGTTTCCAGAGTTAAAGGGCAGGGAGATAACTGAAAAAAAAAAACAAGATTTAAATTCTTTGGGACTCATCAAAAGCAAAGCAAACCTTAAGGTTTGTCATACGTAGCTTATGTTATGCATTGTGAATATGCTTCACAAGCAACTGCTTCATTATTTTTATTTATGCCATCGAAAGCTCTGAGTACTTTGAACACAAAATTAAGATGCACAAATGAAAATTAAAGACAGTTACCTGCACTTGGTGGCAAAACTAGATGATCAAAATGGTAACTAACCCTACCAGAAAGTGTCAACTTTTCTCATGCCTTTTTTCTTCTCCAGTGCTCTAGAAAGCAGATTAAATTCCCGGGGTATGGAAATTTTTTACTTTCCCAAAATATGAAAGATTTTAAAAGATGAATTATCAACTCCCACAAGCTTGTTAGCCCTCAGAAAAGGAGGAATCTTCCCATTGCAAGGGGTAATTAAGACCTGCCTTGGGAAAACAACTTGACTGAGACACGTGGCATCTCCTGCTCATCACCCAAAGATTTTTCAGTTCAATTCAAAAGGAAATTCCTGAACTTAATCATCAGGAAAATATTATGAGAAGTTAAGTTCACAAAATGTAGGTGCTTAACTAGCACATGTATTTGAGACAGATAATGAGCAACTCTTTATAAATTAATCACCTTTGTTTTGCCCTAGCAAGAGGAAGAAGACCCTGTACACTAAGTTGTGTAAGTCCTAAACTAAAGCAGGCAGGGCCTCCCTCTGGAGGCCTCCGCAAGCACCTACTTTGTCCTAATACTGTAAAGGAAATTCTGGCATTTTTTTTACTTGAGAAGGGTTTCATTCAGTATTGAAACCACAGAAGCAAGCTCATACCTAAATCTGGGGGGACTAAACCCAGCTCAGCAACACTGTGGAGCAGAAAAACCTTCTGTTGCCAGCACAGGAAGACACAGAGAAATTAAACCCAGGTGGAGTTCCTTAAGGCTGGGTCTATCTTTCTATTACTTGTTTGTTCAGGGGGAAACACTCTGCAAAAAGGTCTCTAAACTCTATTGCCACGTAAATGATTATTGTTAATACACAGCAAGACAGCTATGAAACTAAGACCAAACTGTGTAGTTCTCCACCATCTCATCTCATCCCCTCATCATCATCATCTCATCTCATCTCATCATCATTTTTCTGTCTGATTCAATATGTAACTGTGCAATAATGTCAGACTATTACATTAAAATCACTATGGAGCACTAAAACACTCTGCAGTCTTACATTCTCGATGACCTTCCTGATCCACTATGGTATATTTTAGCAAAAGTTTATAGTCTTTTATACTGTGGAATCGCACATTTATCTCAAGCAAAGGTAGATACGGCTCAACGAAATGCTTAAATGCATGCCAAGAACTCATGTGGGGTTGATAGATGTGCAAAATACTGTAGTGAAAAGTAGCAATCTATTTCTGAAAAAGCAGTAAAAAAGAAATTGTGTGACTCCCAGACCAAGCATTTCAGACACAGAATGTTACGCACCTGGGGTAGGTAAAGCCACTTTTTCCTTCTCTTTCAGTGTGACCTGAATTAATTCAGCTCCTGTGACTGAATACAGAGAATTACAGGGAGTTACAGCAAGACGTTACAAATTAACAACAACAAAATCACAGTAAATCAATTGCTACGTGTGATTTTCTGACAGCATCTGAAAAAACAAAACAAAAAATTAAGAACAACTATACATGTTTTCTAAGCATTTTTGTCTTTTTTTTTTTATTTTGAGCAAGGATTAAACAAACGTTTTAATTTACAGATACACAGGGTCTCAAGACAACTCATTAGAAACAGCTAAAAAAAAAACACTCAACAATCAGAAATTCTAGGCTGGAACACAAATCTCATTTATCCCACTATAAATCCACAGTAGTTTCACTAAGACAAGCGATACTACACCATTGAATGCATAATGTATTAACTGGCTCAAACAGCAAATTACAGCTTTTGTTTTGTAGTTTGGTTTTGACTTCTTTTTCTTTTTTTCCCAAAAAATCTGCTATCTGAAAGAGATGCTTTAATTAGTCAGACTTTACAGACTGAAGACAGGGACTCTGTGTTCTCCACCGTGAAAAGAGGTCAGAAGCAATTATCACAGTTGTAACCTTTGTGCCAATATACTGTCAGAAGGAGAAGGGCCAGGATAATGCAAATCAAACTAAGAGGAGCAAGAGAAAACTGTTTCAGACCCAACTAAAAGGCTCCTCTTCTTCATGAAGGCATTTCCTTTGAGTCACCAGACTGGAACAACCATAGGTTAAAATAGAAACACTCTGACAAACATAAATCCACTGCCCAACGCCTTATGGTGACCCTAAAATGTCATCAGAAGCTTTTTTTGGCAATAGAATTGTACAAATGAAGCCATTTTCATAACTTTCCTCAGCTCCAGAACGTGCCAGGAACTTTCCTATGTGTGTATCAACCCACAGATGGGATTTCATGCCATATTGTAATTTACTTATTTTATCTTTAAACAAGTCTCTGTACTTTTAAATTGCGAGAACCATCCTTCCCTACCTCCCTCCTTTTCTCCCAATGCAACTGAGCAAATTTAAAATAACTGAGGTTCATTAATTTTAAGTGTTCAATAAATTAGTATGAATAATCAAAAAACTCGATTCTTTCTGATAATTACTATTTGATGTCAGTTGAAAGCACTCGATTGAGTTAGCAGCATATGCTCCTATGCCAAATGAGGCTTCCATAATTAAATAGAAACTGATTCCATGAGGTTTTTCTCATGTCTGATTAATTAGTAATCATGTGCCTGAGCCGTGTTCTTCAGTGACACCTTCTCCCAAAGGTAACTGTGATCTGATCCATGTATCAGTCAAGCCAATCTGCGCCAAATCATCACACAGAGCTCAAAATGAACTACATCATGTATTTTGGTAGCCACAAGGTGAACTTTTGAGGAGAAAGAATGACGTGAAGATGCTAATTTAAAGTCTTTGAGAAAGAGTTCACATGGTTTTTAGACAATACTCTTTTATGGGTGGTATGGTTATGGTGGCCTTCCTTCTGTCAGAGCAAATGAGGAGTCAAAGGTGTTGAGTCAGTCTTTGGAAATTAAGAGAAACAAGCTCTGATACTATCCTTTCTTTGATAGATATATTTTGTCAGGTTTTTGGGGTTGTTTTGCTGGGGTTTTTTTTTGCTTAATTTTGCAGGCTCTACAGTGCAATCAGCTAATTAAGGATGTTTGTATTCTTCAGAGAAAATTTGTCACAATTAAATCCTGAGGGGACATGAAACTTGATCAATATGCTCTATAGACCTCATAAAGGGGTTCAGCTCCCTCACACAGTGAAGACAGGGACCTCTAAGATGTAACTCGGTACAGTCTTGTCCAAAGTCAGGACTAGGATAAAAGTTTCTCATCTCTGAAGTTTCATCCAGCCACAGAGCATGACAGTTCAAAACATTGTAAGTCATTTATACCCTCCACATGAGTGTGGGAATCAGGGGCTGAATTCTCCACAATCCTTTGACTTGCAGAATTAACGTCAATAGGGTGCAAAGAGCAACAGTTGCGAAACAGTAATATTTTGTTGTCGTTTCCCACAAATACACCTAAAAACTGATCAAAACATGGTCTTGGGAATAATCAAGACTACAGTGACATAGTACTTCTGGTTGTTTTGTTTTGCTGCCGAGTACATTATCATTGTTTCTGTACAGGACAGGAAGAGATACAGGCAACACAGATGAAGGACGTCATTAGTAAACATTGAATTAAGGTGACTCTTCACAAAATGTAGTTATAAGGCTCCAGGGTTTGGTTGTATAAAACCTTTATAAGGCTCATCAGTTTTCTGTCTTATTACAGCTTTTCCCGGGTGTTTGGGCTGTGAATCATAAATACAGGTCTTCTTAAGGATATTCCCAGTAACTTCTAGTTCAGGGCTCCTTGAGTGAACATGAAGGAGGAGCAACTTAGTCTTTTATCAGCTTTGCAGTGATGGTGAATTTTGCCTGTGGATATTAGGACGGGCTGAAACTAAAACAAATGGATCCAATAGCCCGACTTACAAATAACAAGCAACTCCATGCTATTTAACATCAATTGGACTAACATATATCACAGGGAAATCAAAACTTGTAGACAGCACAATCAACAACACAGTGAGACACACCTCTGGAAATGGGAGAACCTGAGATGAGACATTTTGTTGTCCTCTACCAGGGACTGTTACAGGAGGTATCCAGAAATATGGTATAATGGGGACACTGCAGAAAGGAGTGAAGATGTAAATATAAATATATACACACATATATTTATATATATATATATATATACGTATATATATATATATATATTAAAGAGAGATTTGGGCTAATAAATACTGATTCTTGCGTGCAGCAGATCGATATTTGCAGAGATGGAAGGTGAAGGCATGAAATTCCTCCTGAAGAGGTCGCGTAGTCGGAAGACCATCCCTGACGTGATTTTAAGGGCATTTCATCATCTTATTTCTGTAACTGCTGTGTTCTCTGGTCCCTCTGGTGCCATGCCAGAAGGACGGGAGCTCATCTGCCAGGAGAAAGTTGATTTTTGGGCAAGTGTAGAGTCTTGCATCTGGGCAGGAACAACCCCAGGTTCCAGTATAAGTTGAGGAATGACCCATTAGAGAGCAGTGTAGGGAAAAGAGACCTGGAGGTCCTGGTGGACAGCAGGATGACCATGAGCCAGCACTGGGCCCTTGTGGCCAGGAAGGCCAATAGTACCTGGGCTGGATTAGAAAGGGGTGGTCACTAGGTCAGAGAGGTTCTCCTGCATCTCTACTCTGCCCTGGTGAGACCACACCTGGAATATTGTCTCCAGTTCTGCGCCCATCAGTTCCAGAAGGACAGGGAACTGCTGGAGAGAGTCCAGCGCAGGGCAACAAAGATGCTGAAGGGAGTGGAGCATCTCCCGTGTGAGGAAAGGCTGAGGGAGCTGGGGCTCTGGAGCTTGGAGAAGAGGAGACTGAGGAATGACCTCATTGATGGTTATCAATATGTAAAAGATGAGTGTCATGAGGATGGAGCCAGGCTCTTCTTGGTGACAACCAATGGTAGGACAAGGGCAAGTGGGTTCAAACTTGAACACAAGACGTTCCATTTAAATATGAGAAGAAACTTCTTCTCAGTGAGGGTGCCAGAGCCTGGAACAGGCTGCCCAGGGGGGTTGTGGAGTCTCCTTCTCTGCAGATATTCAAACTTGCCTGGACACCTTCTCATGTAACTTCATCTGGGTGTTCATGCTCTGGCGGGGGGAGTGGACTGGATGAGCGTTCGAGGTCCCTTCCAACCCCTGACATTCTGTGATTCTGTGATTTTTCTCTTTGTGTCCATTAGAAAGGCCATCTCTCTGCTGAGAACTGGCATTTCATTTCACTCCACAAAGCAGCCTGTATCTGGTCAACTGATCTTCTGAAACAACTGATACAGGGTAAGTAAGTTTTATCTCGCTGGAAGAAAAGACTCATGCCTGTACAACCAGTCCTCTCAGACAAATTAACTCCGTTCTTTAGGCCTTTCACCTAAGATTCTCCTTTAGCTCTGAGCAATAAGGCTGCAAAAAATATTTTTGTTTATTTATTTTCCATATTTTAATATTGGAAACAAACATTCTAAAAGGCCTGTTTTTTTCTCATGTACAAAGCAATTACAGAAACCCACAGAGTGTAATGGAAGTGAGATCATGCTTCAGGAATTTAGCAGAGACAATAAGTGTAATCAAATTATTTTTTTAAGAACTATGGAAACTTTAAGCCTGCTTCTGACACAGCAGTAATGTGAGGTTGGGCCTCAGGATCTCCTAACAACTCACACATGAGTAGCTTATGCAAAGCCGGCAGGATGACCCATCTCCATAAAAGTTGTGTCTACTGAAAAACGTATTTGGGGTAAATAAAAAGTTTAATCATCCTTTCAGTGATGTTTCCAATAACGTTTGTGTCAAGCACTTCCATTTGAGAAAAAAAGCCAAAAGAAATCTGGAGGTGGAGCAAGCCAACACTTTGTTTTGTTCCAAAAAAAAAGGGTTTAAGCATTTCAAAAGTGAACAAAAAGGAAACAACATCTCTGGTTTTTAGCCAATTCCAGAATTGCCCAGAGACCTTAACCAAGGAGCAATATCATGCTGCGGCACCATATGCTCATGTTTGTAACAGACTTAAAAAGCTGATAATGTTATTATTGTAATTTACACAGGACATTTCTCCTAAAAATATCCCAGATGTCCCAGTGAGGTATTTCTTTCCACATCCCTTATTAAGTAAGTTTTTTGATTCAGCATGGGCACATCATCTTAGGACCAACCTCCTGAACCATGGCTGAGCCTCAGCTTTCAGGGACCCACATACCAAATTCAATGCCCATCAGTGACCTTTGAGAGCACTTATCTCAAGATGTGGGGTGCCCCAGAGAAAATCTGGAAGATTCTGTGAAGATTAATAACATCAGAGCAGAGCTGCCAACGTAGAAATAACTGGCTAGGATGCCTGAAGCCTCCTCACCTCCTCCTCACCCAGCATCCATCAGGGTTGGATGGATGGGTAGATAACCCACATGGGGTTATGTATCCTTCAGTGAGAATTCATTGAAAATGGTCTGAAAAGGATTTTCCAAGGAGCCCATGGGTTAGTTAACAGGTTGATGTATGTATGTAGCAGTGAGTACCTTTGTTAACAGGATCATTGCATCGAGGAAAAATTCTCCATTACAATTATTTCTCCTCATTCAGCATCCCCTGCATTGTCCCACACCCAGCTCTGATTTACAAAACTGCAAGCATGCAAAGCATCAGGGCAACTTAACTCCTTTAATCCTCTCCATATGGTATATTTTCTTGTCTTCTGTGTTAGACAGGCCTTTTTTTCTCCCCCAAAGACAAACAAACACTTGCATGACAGGGGCATGGAGAAAGCCTGAGCCTGTGCAAACTGCTGGCCAAGGTGGCT
The DNA here is from genome assembly GCF_036013475.1 of Columba livia. Lineage (NCBI taxonomy): Eukaryota > Metazoa > Chordata > Aves > Columbiformes > Columbidae > Columba > Columba livia. The sequence goes on along the minus strand of NC_088604.1, from coordinate 4,620,410 downwards.
TCATTCAGCTGCCTGCTTTGTTTGAATAACAATATCTTCTCAGTTGTGGGGTCTTCCCTCCCCTTCTCTCCTTTTTCCCCTGCCATGCCTGAGCAAAAGGCTGTGTGAAATCAGGGGCCTGCTTGTGAATGAGCCGGCATCTGATACGTATTTACCGACGTTAATTTTGGATGTAACACACCCCTGCCACTTCCCCACGGTTTGCCCTAAAAGGCTTTCTGCTGGGCACAAAAGCGGAGGGTCAAAAGTAAGTTGACCCTTGCCAGAATGCGCAATTATTGGAAGGAGGCGGTTACACCAGCAGCTGTCGAAACCCCACCGAAGTGCTTCCAAAAAGTCGGAGGGATGACTAATATGCTGGAGCTCTCCCCTCCGCCCTTGCAAGAGCCGGCTACTTTCTGCAGGAAGAATTATGGCCCTCCCGAGCAGCTGCAATAATTGTCTTCCCATTGTCCCCCCGGCCCTCCCTCCGCCACCCCCTACAAGTGCCTATTGTGGCCGCGGAGTCGAGTGATTATACGCTTGGGCTGATGCTGTTTGTGGCCCAGCTGCCCGGCCGCTGACACACGAGCACCGACACAGGGGGACCCGCGTCTGCGAGACGGGGCTCCGACATTCCAGACCTTTTACATAAGTCAAACAGGAACAAATGACTCTTTATCAGCCCCTTCTCCCTTTGAAGTGGCGGCTGCTTGTAGGCCCTTACAGCTTTTCCTCCTTAGCCCGAGCAAACATCCTCCTTTTGATATGCTACATGCTCATTATCTCTGCCCCATTTAATGATTTTTGATTGAAGGGCAGCAGCGCAGTTGCCAAGAGGGTAGTTAAAGAGGCTCCACGCAGTCAGGACGACAAGAAAGGCTTTCCTTGTGCGGCAGCCTAAATTTGGAGTTTCTTAACAGTGTGTTCTTGTTCTTAGCAGCAGATAAGGGCTGAGCGTGAAATTCTTAATTAAGCAGTAAATAGAGAGTGGGGTGTCAGCAGATGCAGCCTGTAGCCATGGAGACCGTGTCGGATGAAGGAGGGAGCTGAGACTCAACGCCAGCATGACGGACAGCTGAAGAATCCGACAAAGCTTGTAAACGGGATTAATTAGTTGGCTAATTATTTCATAGAGTTAAATGTAAATTAAAAATAACAATAATAATAATTAAAACAGTTTGCAGAGTTAGGCAGGAATGTGTTATGAAGGCCAGACCTTCAAGTCTTGTCCTCTCTGGGTCAGTGGGTGCACTGGAGGGTTTTTAAGGCCAGAAGGGACTATTGTGGCAGCCGCCTCTGACCTCCTATGGAGCGTGAATCTCGCCTCATGAGGTTTCTAATGGCTTCTTGCAGAGCTGGGGCATATTTCTCTGAAAAGATGGCCAAGCATCATCTAAGGACCCTGAGTGATGGAAAGTCCACCACATGCCTCGAGTCTGCTCTGATGGTTAATTATCCTCAGCCTGCACAGCGGAGATCAGGAGAGAAATTAAATGGCACACCAGGGCTAGGAATCTGCTTGCTTTTTTTCAGACTTTTACCCTACCAACAGCATTAGCTAAAAGGTGCCCAGCACTGAATTATTGATCTCACTGCTATAAAAGTCCTTACTGAAAATGTTCCCGGTGTGAATTATACATGTTAGGTGTTTTCATAAATTTCCCTTCATGTTCTTTGGATGATTGTTTCTCTCTGTATTAAAATGAGAAACAACAAAGAACTCTTCATATAATAAAAATCAAGATGAAAGGAAGGCAAGAGAAGGACTAAAAATTATCTGTGATGCAAGAGTTACATATAACAGCCAAGTCACTTTGTCCCAGTCTTCCCAAGACCATTATCTTCTCTATTTTCAGTAGTAGTAAGAGGCCAAGAATTAAGTGTCATCTCTGAGCTATCCAATATTGGCCTAGTTATGAATGAGCAATTTAAGATGTCCAAACCATAAACGGTTGACTTGCATATTTGAAAGAACAAAATTTACACTGTAAGTAAACTGAATAATAGTAAAATTCCCATATTGGTTCTTTCAGTAGCTAACTGGCTGCAGAACCAGAGATGAATGCAGCAAGTGTGACCCTCAGACTGAAGTCAAGATACAGGATTCCCCATTTCTCATCAATTGCACACTGGATGGTTTTCATTGTTGTCAGATGAAGCTCAGGGGTTGCCTGCCCACATTCCAGCCATGTTTTCTTCTCCGCTTTCCCACTTATTGTTCTAGTTGCTCATTTCTAAAGAGATCCTACATAAGAAAGCCATCTGCATAATATCTCGTAGGTACAAATCACGAGAAATTTATTAAAACATATTAAATTGCTAACAAAATTTTCCATTACTGTGCAAATTGTTATCTTTCTACCTTGGCTTCCCTGTATGATAATCATACAGGATAAAATATTCCTCCCAAAAGCACTGAAATGTTAGTGTGATTCCAGGTTCTACTACTATTAATTATGGCAACAATCATTACCTTGCCTTTTACATATAGAACTTAGACCCTTATAAAATCATTTTCTTGAGAATGTGAATCACAGGAAGTGTCCCAAATTTAAAAGAATAGGGTATTGACAGTCCAAATAAATATCAGTAAATACCTGAATTTCTTAAAAAAGTGACCACCACACTTCTAGATCTAGTGTACAAAGCCAACATACCCAACTTTAAAGGTCTATGACACCTTTGAAGGTTTACAGGAAAAACCCTTGCTCAGTAATCCTACTGCCTTCAGTGGGCTCAGCCTAGACAGACTGAGGATAATTTATTAATGTGATATGGGACCATCTCACAACAGAGATCATTAGTGGAATTTAACATGTTTTCCTCTCCAAAACACCAATTCAAATTCAACTGATGTTACGTTACTCTACTATTTATAATACATTCCTTCTGTCAGCACATCAAGCATCAGATAGATTGCATAAAAACGAACCTGGTGTGACCTATTTGATTGATGATTTTGAAGGACTTCTCACTCAATGAAAGACGGCCTTGTGTTTCTAAGACTTTGTGTGGTTTGAGGGTTGAAATTAAAAAGGCATCAGCTCTATCACCATTCTTGAACTAAAAGGTACATTATATGCCTCATATTGCACTTACCCAAATAGGTTAATTTCCTCAATCTGCTGTCAAGATACCAGTCGCAGCTCTTATGATGACCGTATGAAGGCAGCGATTGAAGTGATTGTCCGGACCTTGTCCCACAGGACACCGCAACCTCAGGATGATCAGGAAGGTCCTTGTGTTCCACCAGCAAGTAATTCCCAGTCACGAAGTTGCTGAATGTCACCGAATACTAGAGAAGAGGAAACTAAAGTGAACATTTCTGTCTCTGTGATTATTGCTCCATGGAGTGCAATGTGAAGGGATAAAGGAGATGGTGCTTCTCACATGCAATATATTGTTTTGCAAACTATGTGTTGGAAACACGGAAGAGAGATGTAAAATTAAGCAGAAGGTGAAGGCAAATGCAAACAAAATCAACTCCCCTCATCACCCTTAAAAGGTACAGAGGAACAATGCCTTCTGAAAACCATGCTTTGGTATGTCTTACAGTAGTATAAATTTTGTTGATCGTTAAGAACCACACTGAGTTTTCATCTAAGACACCCAAAGTTATCTTCCTGCTCCAAGTTACTACTAAGAGCTTCAGGAACCAGGTCATCATATCAAAGCCCTACCTATAAATCTACCGAGATTTTCTCAGTGCATTTACTTTTTTCCTCTCTCTGCTCATGCGGTTAGCTGAGAACATGATTATCTTTTCCAAGTATCATTTTGAAATTATAAAAGATTCCCGTGTTACCTTGAGCTGTTTGCTGACCAAAGAGTTGTCAAATGTCAATGTATAAGTCTCTTTATCCAAGAGGAGAACCATCCAACCATACAGATTTGATAAAGTATCAGGGACGTAATTGACTGTGGTTGTCTTATTCCTACTGTCAGTCACAGTTAAATTATAGGGAATGTCTGGAGCCTCTTTTCTGTAGGAAAAATATACATATATATAATCACATTTTTTCACTGAACTCTGTCATTTTGCAACTTTTACAGTTCTGTTTTTGTTTGAATTATGGTAGTATATGCTGCTTCTCTCTCAGAAAGTGACTACATTTGTGTAGGTCTTTACAAATATGCTAAGAACCAATCTCTTCCTGAAATGCTGTGAAAAGAGAAAGAGAGACAAAGGGTAGAGGAATAAAGGCACAGATGAGAAAACCTTGTGCCAAAGCAGAGCAATAGCAACAGCCAGGGTACCAACTCCTATTCTGTCTGGCTATTTCCCCATCTGTCACACACACGAGGCTCAGGTTCAACTTTTAGGATCTTCATCTTCATTAAATTTGATAGAGTTTTCTGGTCACTCACATCTGAGCAGTCAAAAGGTTCATCAAGGCCCTGCCAGCACTAGACATGCTTATAAGGAAATTGGGGTTGCAACTGCACAACTGAAACTCATAAGTTTTTTCCTGTTTCTTGCATCCTTCACATTATACATGGAGAATTGCTCAGGATACACGTTCCAGGACTGCAGATCTAGTTCTCAGCTTAGGAGAAGCTTTGCTGGCTTGCCAGGTACCCTGGGGCCATGGTTCTGCCATGAAGATGAATGCAGCAGATTTATAAATGAGTTAAGTGCTGCTGCAAGATCAAGGCAAGTTGGCAGATTCACCTTGAGTCCATGTAGTCAGTTTTGAAATTTGAGCTGACATTAATCTTAAAAGGAAAACAAAACAAAACAAAACAAAACAAAAGCAACCAAACAAAAATAACAAACAAAAAAGATCTCTTTTAAGCATAGCTAAAATAATTTTTCTAAATTGGAGTATTGCTCTGCAACTAGAAGTCTGAGCACATCATTCATGAGCCTAAGGTTCAACTTTTAGGATCTTGATCTTCACAAAATTTGATAGAGTTTTCTGGTTACTCTTGTGTAAGTAAGCCTTATCCAGTCTGGAGGGTTGGGTCATACGTTAAAATTCATGTTCTGCAATTTGCCTGGCTGTACTTGCAATTTTTGGTTGTTTTTCGCCTTGTTGCTTTGGAGATATCTCATAATTACCGTAGCAGTCATCTTGGAGGAGGATTGCCTGCAGATTTTTTTGTGTGTCTTTTTAAATCAGTTCTTTTTTTGTTTGTTTGTTTGTTTTAGTTTTTTTGTTTGTTTTTCTGGTGGTTATCACTTTGTCAAAGGACTTTCTGGTTTCCTAGAAACATTCAGCTGAGAAACAGCAACAGCAAAGAGAAGCGTGAATCAGCAAAGAATCACTCAACCAGAAGATATTGGCAGACCAATGAAGCTGACTGGAAGGAGTTTATAAGGCTTAAACAGCTTTCGTACTACTAATAAACCTCCTTTTATAGGCATTAACTGGACCAGGATATTAGGCTGCTAATTAAGCAAGTAAATGACAACAAGCACATTATTTCCAGAGTTATCAGCACCTGCACAGGTATTCAGGAAAACATTTCTAGCAGCAGAAGCACAGCACACAAAATGAGATGAAACATTAAACTCTCCCGTGCATCAGAAATCTCTTTATTGATTTACAAAGGTGCACAACGCCACAGCAAGCGATGGAGACTCATCCCCACCCTCTGTAAAACGTAAATCTGCGTAGTTTTGCTCTATTCATTTTATTCTTTGTCACTGGAGAAGTCTGATGAGACAGCTCGAGTCGCCTGTCTCAGGGATTTCTCCCCAGTACTTCCAAGAAGTTTTAAAGACAGATAAGAAATTCTGCTGGGGTATAGGGAGGGATAGAGGGGTATAGGGAGGGATAGAGAGGTATAGGGAGGGATATAGAGGTATAGGGAGGAATACAAAGGCTACAAGACATGACTGATCTGTCAGCAAGTTTGGTGGCAATTCCACACTAGCTGTGTAGCTCCATTAGCTAGCGAATGTGAATACGAATTCACTAACTAGTGATGTAAATGTGAACCCAACTCTGTTGGACACCAGTCTTGATGAGAGGTTATAAAAAGACCCCAGATAAAGATATTAATCTAGACAGCTAACTTTCACATGGCTACAGTGAAGTGAAATACATCTTCAATGGAGAATTTTTAGTTTGAAAATGACATTTTTTTAATGCCAGAAAGCCTTTATGAGGAAGAAGTCTTTGCATGTTTTCGCATCATGATAGTCTGGATTCACTGACCTTCACTTGGAAGTTTGTTCATGACCCAGGAAGGAAAGGAAACATGAGATATCATCATGGCCTTAAATCTCTGGGGTTTCCTTGACCTGGAATGTTGTGCCCTTGCCTTTTACATACCTTGCTCGAGGTGTTGCCACCCGCAAGCACAGACCCCACTCCTGATGGAGAGCCAGCTCACCAAAGCAAAAATTGGGGTAAACTGAACCATTTGTGGTCTTCTCGGAGCTGCAGGTCTATGTGTCAGAAGCCTACCCTTAGGCAGGATCTCTGCCTAAGGAAACCTCCCAGGTGGAGTGCCTCAAGGGTCAGCGCTGGGGCTGGTATTATTCAATATATTCATCAGTGATTTGGATGAGGGAATAGAGTGTACTATCTGCAAGTTTGCTGAAGACACCAAGCTGGGAGGAGTGGTTAACACTGGAAGCTGTGCTGCCATCCAGAGACCTGGACAGGCTGGAGAGTTGGGCAGGGAAAAATTTAATTAAATATAACAAGGGAAAGTGTAGAGTCTTGAATCTGGGCAGGAATAACCCCAGGTTCCAGTGTAAGCTGGGAAATGACCTGTTGGAGAGCAGTGTAGGGGAAAGGGACCTGGGGGTCCTGGGGACAGCAGGATGAGCATGAGCCAGCACTGGGCACTTGTGGCCAGGAAGGCCAATGGTACCTGGGGTGAATTAGAAGGGGGTGGTCAGTAGGTCAGAGAGGTTCTCCTGCCCCTCTACTCTGCCCTGGGGAGACCACACCTGGAATATTGTGTCCAGTTCTGGGCCCTCAGTTCCAGAAGGACAGGGAACTGCTGCAAAGAGTCCAGCTCAGCCACCAAGGTGCTGAAGGGAGTGGAGCATCTCCCGTGTGAGGAAAGGCTGAGGGAGCTGGGGCTCTCGAGCTGGAGAAGAGGAGACTGAGGGGTGACCTCATTCATGGCTATCAATATGGAAAGGGTGAGTGTCAGGAGGATGGAGCTAGGTTCTTCTCAGTGATAAGCAATGGTAGGACAAGGGCCAATGGGTTCAAACTCGAACACAAGAGGTTCCACTTAAATTTGAGAAGAAACTTCTTCCCAGTGAGGGTGCCAGAGCCTGGCCCAGGCTGCCCAGGGGGGTTGTGAAGTCTCCTTCTCTGCAGACATTCAAACCCACCTGGACACCTTCCTGTGTAACCTCATCTGGGTTTTCCTGCTCTGACGGGGGGATTGCACTGGATGAGCTTTCCAGGCCCCTTCCAGCCCCTGACATTTTGTGACTGACTCTGTGATTCTGTTATTGGGACAACCTCGCCATCTCGTTTGGGTGCGAGAAAACTTACTAGATATATCTTTCTATTTTCCTCGCTGGGCCAGTTGGTCTATTCCGTGCTTAAATATAAGCACATGTATTTTCTTTAATAATTCCTTGCCAGACTCAGGTAAGTGTGTATCCTTAATATAATTCCTCACTAGACACGTGGGTGTATTTTTCCTGGGGTCAGGGACAGCTTTGGTGTTTTTTATTGTGAGCGCGTGTACGCATGCTGTGGATCTCCGTTATTCTTATTTTGTTGTACCCCAAATAATCTCCTCAAGTTGATATCCAAATCTGTAGTTTATGTTAATTGTATAAACCCCATTTCCCATTTTTCCAGACTTTTCTGAACGGAATAAATCCTGTTTTGGACCTTGTTGTCTGCCTAAAACTAACTTCAGGGTCCCTTCATGACAAGGTCTGTAGAGGAGGTAACTGATACAAGCCAACAATGAGCCTGACACTACATTCCCCTTGAAAGAATGTCAGTGTGCTTGGGTTTTTTTCACCTCTATGCCAAACTGACACCAAAATGGAAGTACCTTACTAATGGAATTAACAGCCACAATTAGCACCATTTCCATTTGCCCTAAATAGCCAGTGATTTCACTGTGCCCTAAATAGCCACCAATCTACCTCTCCTTAATGTTAATGAAGCAGACTAGCACGCACACATGAGTATTTCTAATTCAGAGGATCCAAGGGAGCCTGAATGCATCATTAACACAGAGAGCTTCATTATCAGGGGAAAGAGCCTTCCCCTCTACTTCCCCTGGCTTTATTTGAAAGAAACTAGGAGGCAAGGGTCTTAATGCAAAATTAACCCTCACTTTAAACTGCTGGAAGCCTTTACAAAGTGTAAAGGGGTGGGGGAGAGGGGTGTAAAAAAAGGATGACTCACTGAAAAGCCTGTATTTTTATATTGAAGCAGGTTTCAATTAAGGAGCAATTTGCTTTAGAAATATAGCAGAATTACTGGATAGGACTTTACAGTCTGAGCCACAATTTATCAGTTGTGATTGTATAAACTGTGATGTAATTTAGCTGAAGTGTATTGTGTAGAACTGGTCAACATAGACGGGCCACAAAGGATTTGTTAAACCAATCGATAACATCAAGTAGAACAAATATTAACTCTCCTGTTTATGATTACCATTAACTTACTTATCCTGAGTCCGTATCTTTGTGTATGAAGACAGACACTGTGTTTAGCTCTAAATGTTTTCTTTTTGATACATTTGTGTATAATACTTTATGATTACCTCTCTCCAAAACAGGAAACAATATAGCATTGAACTTCTAACGGGACACCAAATGTTTATAGCAACAGCCTGATTTATTGTTGGCCAAATAGAGGCTGATTCCAAATTATGGCCCTACCAAACACTTTACAGGTTTAATGCCGGGCTCAAAACTAGTTATTTTTATTTTAGTTGCCAAGAATTAAGAATTTTCAGCTGTTTTAAGTAAATGTGTGCATCTTCCTTGAGAGACATGATTCAAGTCTGCCTTATATTATGAACCCTTTCCATCAGCACATTTTTGCACGTATGGGTCTTCTCAAAAATAACTAGATCCTGAGCAGACACTATGCGATAGGTCTCCTGAATGTGAAGTGGCAAAAGAACTGAGATGACCTCCCAGATTGGGTTGTGACTGACAAGTTGAGATGGTTTCATTCAAAGTAGCTTTTGAGTTTGGTACCCCTGGCTTCCAAACCCCTCTCTGTTCTCACATCAGTTCCCCAGCTCCTATAGTTTATAGGTTGATATTTTAAGGAAAACTAAAATCAGATACAAATTCTGAGCTGGACAGTGGCTGGTAAGGAAGCAGTTCAAACAGTGCAAGCATAAGAAATATCTACAGAGGACCACTTTGTCACTCTGCTCATCCCATGTCAGGCAGAGATCTAAAGCATCCAAAGCAGATCTGAAAATCTGGCTGCAGGTACTCTGGGCATGGTGTTACTGCACACCCATTGCTCACTTGCAGTCCTCTACACATTAATACAATTTTAAGGCTAATAATATATTGGTTATGCCAGCTGGCATATCTGGCTTGGATCCATCCAGCCCTCAACAAGCACCCAACCAGATTGTCAGGCTTCTCCTTGTAAGCAATTGAAGTGCAGGACTAGCAAATTCTGCCTCAATGCTAAATATACCTCCCTGTAACCAGAAACACCCCAAGCAATGGTCAAGCTGAGGGGACAGACCTGGAGAAACACCTTCTCTTGCATACTCATCTGCCTGTCCAGGATGTAGCTTTCCTGCCAGTATAAGTTGGGGATTGAGACTGACCTCTTAGAGAGCAGCATAGGTGAAAGGGATCTGAGGGTCCTGGGGGACAGCAGGGTGACCATGAGCCAGCACTGGGCACTTGTGGCCAGGAAGGCAAATGGTACCTGGGATGGATTAGAAGGGGGGTGGTCAGTAGGTCAGAGAGGTTCTCCTGCCCCTCAACTCTGCCCTGGGGAGACCACACCTGGAATATTGTGTCCAGTTCTGGGCCCTCAGTTCCAGAAGGACAGAGAACTGCTGGACAGAGTCCAGTGCAGGACAACAAAGATGCTGAAGGGAGTGGAGTATCTCCTATGTGAGGAAAGGCTGAGGGAGCTGGGACTCTTGAGCTTGGAGAAGAGGAGACCGAGGGGTGACCTCATTCATAGTTATCAATATGGAAAGGATGAGTGTCACGAGGATGGAGCCAGGCTCTTCTCAGTGACAACCAATGGTAAGACAAGGGATAATGGGTTCAAACTGGAACACAAGAGGTTCCACTTAAATTTGAGAAGAAACTTCTTCCCAGTGAGGGTGCCCGAGGCTGGACCAGGCTGCTCAGGGAGGTTGTGGAGTCTCCTTCTCTGCAGACATTCAAACCCGCCTGGATACCTTCCTGTGTAACCTCATCTGGGTGTTCCTGCTCCATGGGGGGATTGCACTGGATGAGCTTTCCAGGTACCTTCCAACCCGTGACATTCTGTGATTCTGTGATTCTCTGAACCCAGGCTGAATGGTAAATGGAAAGGTGTCTTACACTGGGAAGCAAATTTATCTTCGTTGCTTTGGTGGGATGTCTCAGATGTTCAGAAATATAATGCAGTTAAGTGTTGAATCACTGAAGTTCAACTGATGTGTTGGCTAACTGAGCAGCCAACAACCAATGGTTTAATATTTGCCTTCCACCTTATGCCACAGAAGCCCTGAAAGGTCTGAATTATGAGGTCAAGTGAGGGTGTGAGCTGCCCCGTGTGTAGATACAGTCAAGTTACACAGGGAAAATACATGACCAGAGAGCAACTGAGCAAGTACACATTGAGAGAAGAAGTGTGATTGCAAGGGTGTTTCGCAGCAGGTGGGTGTTCATCTGAAGTAAGTAAATACCAAAGGGAAAGCAAAACTGGAGTAACCATTTGAACTCTCTTCAAGACTCAAAGACATGGAGGTAGGGGGTACGCTATTCTTTTCACACGAACCCATCAGCAGCGGCTGGGTTTGCAGCAACTGAATGCATGCACGACAGGAGAGGATATTAGACCAGATTTAGGAATTAAGGCTATAAAGAAGAAAGTTAATCTTTTCCTCTGCAGCAGGCTAAGAGGAGGGAAGCAATAAAAGACTTGATCTACAAGACTGATGCTGAGCAAGTCCCAGGTTTCTGCAGTGAGAAGGGGGAAGCAAATGAAAGGGAACAACAAGAAAACAAAAGGAATAAGAAGCAAACTTCCTTCTGGTGTGCTCAGCCGCAAAATGTTTGGAGTCCCCTTTGCCGCAAGGTCCTGCCCGGCTGCCGATTATTCTAATGCTCTCCTCTTGTAAAAATTCTGCATAATGTGAAGAAACTTTTAAAGTCACTTAATCATGTTATGACAATTTTTTAATGAAAATTTGTTTTAATATTAATAGAGAGTCATATTTTCATGATAATATGGGTAGCAGTGGCATTTGGAGCAGCCGTATCTAGCCTGCGGCCATGCTGTGCTGTGCCGTCGCATAAGCTGTTCTTCAGACTACTCAATAACTTTCTCACATATAAATTTATAAAGACTTTTATAAGCTTCAATTAGATTCTTAAAAGACATAAAAACACTCTTTAAAGGGTGCTTAAGTGCTGCATTATTTTAACTTTCAAGTGGACTTTGTGAAGAAGATTTTGTTACAGCAATACAAGCTTGGAAATGGATCCTCACTGCCCTGGAAGTTGTTTGGTGAAGCAGTTCAGGACAGAGAGTCAAGAAATGCTCAAGATACTTGTTTTCTCTAAAAAACTGGGTTCCTAGGGTTTCTCATACTTTTCTTTTTTTCCCCCGAAACTTACAATTTTTTGGGGAAAAGTGCCAATACATATACTCTGGTAAATTAAACAACACAAAAATAAAGAGTTAATTTGCATGCACTTGCATTTAATTGCCCACATTGTAACTGTTAAATAAGTAAAATGGTCCCAGACATGATTTTAGCTTGTGCCAACCAGACCTATCCTAAGCATCTTTCCTAAAACGTGGTGCTGATGCAACTCCTCTGATATTCTGGAGGCTACGAATGTCAATGACACAACCATGGCCAAGCCTTGTCAGTTGCCTTCAGGATCATGGAATGAGCCTAAGGTTGCTGGGATAAAGGTTGTCATACCAGAACTCCCATCCCAAAATCCATTGCTCACCTCAGCCTTTAAGATTTTTGTAGCAGAAACTCAGGGGAAACAAAAACCCACCATCCTGGTGAGACCACATCTGGAATATTGTGTCTAGTTCTGGGCCCCTCAGTTCAAGAAGGACAGGGAACTGCTGGAGAGGGTCCAGCGCAGGACAACGAAGATGATTAAGGGAGTGGAGCACCTCCCTTATGAAGAAAGGCTGAGGGAGCTGGGTCTCCTTAGTTTGGAGGAGACTGAGGGGTGACCTTATTAATGTTTATAAATATATAAAGGGTGAGTGCCATGAGGATGGAGCCAGGCTCTTCTCGGTGGCAAACAATGATAGGACAAGGGGTAATGGGATCAAGCTGGAACACAAGAAGTTCCACTTAAATTTGAGAAAAAACTTCTCAGTAAGAGTGACAGAGCACTGGCCCAGGCTGCCCAGGGAGGTTGTGGAGTCTCCTTCTCTGGAGACATTCAAAACCCACCTGGACATGTTCCTGTGCAACCTCACCTAGGCGTTCCTGCTCCAGCAGGGGGATTGGACTAGATGATCTTTTGAGGTCCCTTCCAATCCCAAACATACTGCGATACTGTGATCTCAAGCCCCTTCATGCTTTCTACTGAAGAACACAAAGAATGCACCACTCTGGACCATGACAGATATTGAGCACAGGAGATGAGACTATTTTAGGCTGTTGCCTGAAAAGTTCACCTCATACATCAAAATGAAGATGCTCTTCTGCTATCACTTTGGCCTGATGATCAGTAAACATGAGTTCAGTGCTCAAGCCTTGGTCTCAGAGGCCTGAAATATGTTTTACACTCCTTGTTTTGATAGCACCCCTGTTTTACTGACTACGAGGATTTACCGTGAGTGGTAAGTACAACTAGGAGCTAGCAAGCTACAGACCTGACAAGTAGCTTGGTAGACCACAAAAGAAGGATTTATTCCAGAGCAATTTAAAAATCTTTGCTCTTCAGAAAGTAAAGAAAGCCAAGCAACAGTACTTTCATCTTTTTTACTGAGATTAGATGAATCCAAGATATTGCACTGCTTGGAAATTCTTCCTGTCACCCATCTATCTTTACTATCTCTGCTTAACCTCTGCCAATTGCACCTAGTCATGTTTTGTTGTGTTAATCCTAATCTATTCACTTTTATTGCAAACACTTTTCAAATACATCTGGACAAAATTCACCCTTTCTTCTTCTCCCCTCACATTCTCATTCTTTGGTCGTGCTGCAAATATTTTATTAATTTGCTTTCATCCTTAATGCCCTCCAGCTCCTTTCATTCCCCACCCTGTTCCTCTACAAGTTCCATCATTTTAGAGTTCTATCTCTGTGACCTAAGTCTCCCTGACTCACTACTTTTACTTGGTGACCGGCTGACAGCCTTTCAATTTAATGAGATGGTGATTTGGCTGGTGGGAGCTACTCGGGAGAGAGGATCTGGAAGCAGCACAGAGAGGTTGTTAATGGTCTCTTGAGTTTCTCTGTTAAGTATGTAGTCCTTGAGAGGACAAGATAACAGTTGGTCTCTGCTACTCCAACTGCCAAGTATCTTTGATCTAAGTTGACTCCCAGCTCATGTAGATGAATAATAAAGAAGGAAAAGGAAGAAAACTTGCTCAAAATAAAAGGTTGATTGAGAAGTGCCCAGCCTTCAATATGACTAATCTAAAACTCGTAATCAGTTTACTGGGAAAGACAAGGTTTAGGTGAGGGCTCAAACATTTCCAGAGTTCAACAGCAATTGTGCAGATGAACTCCAATTTGTACTTGCTCTTTAACCACCTTTTGATGTAAAGAGGAATGACGTGTATTGAATACGTTAGCTGTCATCCATTATTGACATTTACTTTGTGGCAGCATCTGAAAGGACTCATATCCCACTACAGGCAATGTTGTGACAAGCTCTATCCACCCACAGAGCATCAGTCCAAAGAGCTGGTAGTCCATATAGCCAAAGTAAATACAGGATAGAAAGGCAAGTGATTTGCCCAAGACCTCACGGTTAACTGGTCCGGTAAGACATCTAGCACAGTTGTATTTTGTCTTCTACCTAGCAACCTTTTTGTAAAATCAGAATGATTCCAAACTCTTAATTCATAATGGTTTAGGCTTGTACTTCAAAAAGAAAGTGAAATGTTGAACAAGGAACTGGGAAGGGAAGATGATGATGGGAAGAAAAGAAGGAGTGGTGTTTAGTTTTGCAAAACCCTTTCCACTCCTCCTTTATTTTTATACAAGGAACTTGCAAGTGTACTTCCTGGCAACAGAAGTGGAGGCAATACTTTGCTGATGAACAAGTCCAGCTTAACGTACAGCAACAGGAGTGGGCTGGGACAGCACTTGGGATCTGTACAACCATCAGAGCTGATGGTTAAGTCCTGGCTGCATCTCAGGACTGGGTTATTACAACTGTGGAATATGAGGCAGCGACAGTAGGACGCTGAACTCTAAAAAGCTGTTTTCTATCCCTCTAAAAAAAAATTTTAAAAAATTTAAAAAAAAAAAAAAATTGAGTTCTGTTACAAACTTAGTAGACGTGATTTACTGGAAGCGTGAAGAGATAACAGCAAGGAGGATGTGTAGCCTACATGGTAAGACATGGTAATATCTCATCCACTCATAGAGTATGTAAGCCTTGAGGCCTTCTGACATGGCCTGGCCATATCCATATGGTCAAACTCCTTCAGCCTCCAAGACAGCATGAGGACATCTAACCTACCCTGCTGGAAATGGTTCCTTGGGTTGCATTGACCTCTAAATTGTACCCGTGAATTGCTTGGGTGAGGGATAGCTGTCTTGGGCCAAAATAATGCTGTGAAAGTCATCATTCAGTTTAGGACTGAGACAACTATATGTTTACTGATATTTAAATATGCTTTGCATGACCATTACAGTCACTATAGCATCATAGTAGAAACCCAAAGGGCAGTTCAGCTGACCAGCCCCTAAGAGGAAGATCAAAGGAACAGAGGTATCTCGTGCTGCTTAAAATGCTCCATGCAATTAAAAACTTTAGTGTGAGAGACCAGATCTGGCAGAGTGTCTCCAGAAGATCCTTGTCCTTCTGCCACAGAGTGACAAGCCAAGAGAAACATCACAAGGCATTCTAAGTGGCACTAAACACCGCTCCACAGGCGATCAAATCAAGGACACGGGTTCCCAACAGCTGTAATGGGACACATTGACAGTGTTTGCATGGTGACCACTCATGCTCTTTGGGACAACACCTAAGTCCCTGTGCTCTCTCAAGCCATGCCTGAGAACTATTTGGGCAAGAACGAGCAGTCAGAACTAAAACAGTGCCAGAGACCACGTGGACAGCAATACAGACTAATGCATGCCAGTGGTCAGGCTTTTGACCTCGTTTAGGCCCCAACAGAGGGACAGGAGTCCTGGGACAGTGTTCAAAGCCAGCAGCTCTCTCATATAAAACACAGCAAGTAACATCCATGCTGATTTCTCAAAAGTGGAATAGTTACTTACAAATAAAGAGTCATGCGGTGGAAAACAACATCGCTGCCACAAACACTGCCACCAGAAGCTTGGCTGAAGTTGGCACTGGCTGTGCAAGATTCTGCAAGGATATCTGTGGAAGGGAGGAGACGACTTCCCTTCTGCCCTGTGATAGAACCATCGAGATCCTCAAGGATGGCGGAGTGAGGAAAGGGGAAGGACACTTGGAAAGGTGAGTTGATGAAGGTCAGACGTTCAGCTCTCACTGTAAACCCACCTGGGGGGAACAAGAAATGTTTCAGAAACAGAGACTGACCTCTTCAAGCAGTAGACCTGAAGACATCTCTAGGGAAAAAAGACACTAGCTTCACCTTCACTTTGGAAAAATATCTGCTGAGTCAACAAGAAGCAGGGGTCCAGGAAAATAAATAAACTAATGAATAAATCAATAATTAGATGGATAAATAAATAAATATGTCTGTAGGAATTGCCATTGCCATACCCTGGCCAGGTCTCACCTGTACAGGCCCCTGTTGTGACAGCACCTGTGGTTAGACTCCATCGATCCAGGTGCTGCTCCTGGTCCCACCAGCATCTCCTCAGTGACTCCAAATGTTCCTTCACAAGTTCTATCACCAAAAGTTGCCATTCCCAAAACAGTGATTCTTATAGATCCTTTCTGCCTTGTTTATAAGATAAATTCTTTACAGATAAGGACTGCTTATGTATGTGTGTACATACACTTGTGTGCACAAGTGCAGCACCTGTCTGAGAAGTAACTCAGATAACTACAAGAAGGAGGAATTGTCACACGGGCTAAAGCACAGGAGGTTTTTGAACACACTGATATTGACAAGAGTTTTAGAAAATCGTTACCCAAGGAGTCGTAACAAGTCAGCCTTGGCAGGAGCATTCGTGCACCACAGTTGGTTACTATTTGAATATCATATTGTCATTTGTAGCCTCTCTGAGTCATATTTTACTATTCCTCTGGTCCTTTGATCTCACCTCCTAAAGTCTTTTTCTTTGTTATGATATTGTAGGGCAGTATGCATTTATATATAAATATATTTAAGAATTGCAGTTGGAACATTCTTCAAAGAGCTTTTGGATACCTCTTTAAAGCTCAAAACGATGCTTAGTTTGCATGTAATCTTAGGATAATTCACCTATGGTTTAGGCCGACCTGATGTAGAAGCTTGGCAAAATTCTGTGAGTATATTTCGTAGCTGTTAAAGAAATCATAGCTCTTGAAAGAGGAAGAGGCAGTAACAAATCAGTGTATAAAAACTCATTCCACTGCGAAAATTAAATCAGTGCAAAAATGAGGCTACCTTTTTCTTAAAAATATGTGCAGTATGTGGCTTCAATTGAAGGATGAAGCTATTTCTAAGGGAGGTTTTCTGTAGAGAACCTGCAACCTCAGACATTGCAGAGCAGCTAAAGGGTCAAATTCAGCTCGCCAGCAGCATCAGCAAAATGCATCACTACATTCCCAGCCCAGGGATTTTCTCAATTCATCTGAGCTGCACACCACACATAGTGTTTATCTTGCATTTAGATATTGCCATCTCATGCCTCACCTCCCTGTAAATGAAGAAGAGTTATTATCTTTCTGTCCCAGCTGGGGAAGTGAAATAGAGAGAGTGACACTTTTCAAAACTACTTAGTATGTGAAACCTCAGCAAAGCAGGTATGCAAATACCGCAAAATCTAGCTTTTGATACAAATATCATGACAAAACTATAGAAAAAAATAATGGGGCCAGTACTCTTCATCATTATAAAGTGATTTTTACAGGATTCAAATGAAATATAGAATCATAGAATCATTTTGGTCAGAGGAAACCCTCAAGATGATCAAGTCCAACCATTAACCTAACTCTGGCGCTAAACCATGTCCCTATGAACCTCATCTAAATGACTCTAGGGCTGGTAACTCAACCACTTCCCTGGGCAGCCTGTTTCACTGTTTGACAACCCTTTCTGTGAATATCCATCAATGCTTGTCTGTGGAGACTATGAACTTCTGAAGATCTGAATCTGGAATGGGAGGGAGCCTAGGGCTGTGGAAACCCTGCTAAATCGGAGTAAACCAGACTCACCTTGCCCTTGGTAACAGCCAGAACAAGTCCTGATTGCCGTGCAAGTGTTCACATCAAAATTCCTGAAAGTTGTGTTGGAGATGAATAGTTGGTACCTCTTGGGAGTTTTTAGTCCTGCTGACATACAGATCCCACCCTGCAATGAAGAAATTAAGAGTGCTGGGAAACACATCATCATGTGAACCTCCAAATCTAACTACTCCAGGATGCAGCATCTGGGACGATAGGGTGTGATTGCACTCACACTCATGGTTGTGGGGCAGCATGTGCTATTTGAAAGACAGATCTAAGCTATTGCTTTGCAAATTCTGACAAGTAACATCTGTTTAATTCACCATCTGCAGTATGTGATAGTATTGCATTCAGGGCAGCGGTTGCCTTGTTTGCTTTGTCAGGGTTGTTGCATACTTGTTGAAGTTGGACATTGGAAGGGAAAGGAAATCACACATTCCCTGGGAAGAAAGAATCCACCTGGAAGGCACAGTGAGCAGACGTGGTTTTGAGCCTTTTCACTTTACCTTGTGTTGTCTGCAAAGCTCATTATCTTAATTTACATCGTAAGAAAAGCTTGACTACTGACTAGGAGGAAGCATTTAATCTAGGGTCTCTTCGAAGCTCTGGTTAACTTCAGGGTCAATCAGAACAACAATATGTATATCTGTGAGAGACAGGAGAAAACATAAGATGAGAAAAGGAAGAGAAAAAGACACAAGTGGTGGAAAACACAATGGACAAACTAGATTTTCTCGAGATTGTAGGCCATGATGCTGGGAAGGTGCCATTTGATTTTGCAGACAGGCTGGGAACAAGGATATAGTGCGTAGTGCGTACTCTGGGGTCAAAAGGGCTGGTAGGAAATTGTGATGCTGTTTGTGTGCACTGTCAGCAAGTTTGCTGATGACACCAAGCTGGGAGGAGTGGCTGACATGCCACTGACATGGTCTCCTGGGGACAGCAGGGTGACCATGAGCCAGCACTGGGCCCTTATGGCCAGGAAGGCCAATGGTACCTGGGGTGGATTAGAAGGGGGGGTGGTCAGTAGGTCAGAGAGGTTCTCCTGCCTCTCTGCTCTGCCCCGGTGAGACCACGTCTGGAGTATTGTCTCCAGTTCTGGCCCCTCAGTTCCAGAAGGACAGGGAACTGCTGGAGAGAGTCCAGCGCAGGGCAACAAAGATGCTGAAGGGAGTGGAGCATCTCCTGTGTGAGGAAAGGCTGAGGGAGCTGGGGCTCTGGAGCTTGGAGAAGAGGAGACTGAGGGGTGACCTTATTAATGTTTACAGCTATATAAAGAGTAAGTGTCAGGAGGATGGAGACAGGCTCTTTTCAGTGACAACCAGAGACAGGACAAGTAGGAATGGGTTCAAACTGGAATACAAGAGGTTCCACTTAAATATGAGAAGGAATTTCTTCCCGGTGAGGGTGACAGAACCTGGAACAGGCTGCCCATGGAGGTTGTGGAGTCTCCTTCTGTGCAGACATTTCAACCCTCCTGGAAACCTTCCTGTGTAACCTCATCTGGGTGTTCCTGCTCTGGTGGGGGGATTGCACTGGATGAGCTTTCAAGGTCCTTCCAATCCCTGACATTCTGTGATTCTGTGATTTCTGAGACTAATAAATAAATACTTTTGTAGAACAACTCTCAAAAGCCATAGTAGAGAACCAATTGAGAAATATACCCTTTGTGAAAATACTCTCTCTAGTTGAAAATGTAGAATGAAATGGACCTTAATAGTTTATCACTTCAAAGAGATGGTCTTCTGTCTCCTGAAGACAGAGTAGCTGCATCACCTCTTTTAGTCTGAGGCCAAAACACCTGAGGTTGTGGTTCTGGTCCTTGGACCATCTTCTTCCAAATCACTGCTAAGCAAAAATCCCCAGAATTCTGGTAGCAAATTAGTCAGAAACTTTTAACTTACACTTTCCATTTCTTCCATACTGCTCTCTTTTTTTCTTTTTTCTTTTTTTTTTTAATTTATTTTATTTAAATAAATAGCAAGTAGAAGAAGGGTGTGAGATAATAATTCCTCCCTCATATGTGCTATCTGTTTCAGGAAGAAATGCTTTTCCCCGGCTAGCTCCAAAACGGCAATGAGATTTTTTATGAAAGTATGGAAGAGGTTTGCTGAATATCTAGGAAACTAATGAAAGTCTTTCCCTTGGGTTTTATAGGCCCTGGATTTAACCCTGCCACTAATGTTTTAATTGATCAAAGATCAAATTTTATTAAGCGCTGATATTTCCAGAAAACAATCTTGTTTTTAAGCACCTCTTTGAAAAACTGGAAGGGTTAGGAGAGAGAATATCCAGGGTTCCCATTAAATTAATGTCATAAAGTTTTAATTGATATTAAAGAGACATCATTATTAAAGGGAGAATTACATAAATTAAGATGTAAATTATGACAAGGAGGCTCTTATCACGAGATAATCAAAGATAATCACCCCCCTGGGGTACTGCAAGAAACAAGGCACAGCTGAGCGCCTCTAAATCTCTTAACAAGTGCAACATCAGAGTCTTTCCATGGATCCTGCAAACTAAAAACAAAGACATCCACCCTTTGGTGTCCAAGAGAAACGCATTGTGTCATTGGGATGCTGCAAGGTTGGACTAGTGAGGCTGGAATTATATCTGAGCTACCGACTTGCAATGTATTTACTACAGAGGTCTCTTTCTGCAAGTTCTAAAAAAAAAACTCATTTAAAATTATTTTTCTACCAGTCAGAGAGAAAATTAATTTCATAAACAACAGTAGAAAACTGAGCAAAGCAAAAAAAAAGCCTCAAAAATCCTGAACAAGCAGCTATAGCCAGTTGTAAATAAAATTCCTTTGTTATCCACGTTACTAATCTGTTAACAACCTGGTAGTACCCAAAGGACTTTGTCCAACTGCCTACAGAAATGATGGAAAAAGATCATATTTATTGAATAAATAGAAGTGTTACATTTTGATGCCATTTTTCATTCTTAAGTAAATAAGCAGCACCCTGTGTTCCAGGTGGACCAATGACACTCTGAGACTGCAGAGGAAACCAAAATGTTAACTCGGACAGAAATCAAATCTGTTGTTCCTGCTCGGTATTCTTTAATCACTAAACTAAACCCAGTTGTATATTGTTAAATGGTGTCTGTTTCTTACAGCAAAAGTTATGTATTAATTTATACTAGAAAAGCTTTTTTTAAACAAAAAATGTGATTTCTCTCAGTAATTCAAGTTCCGTGAGACTGCAAGAGTTTTCTGAGATCGTGTCAATCTTCCAAAGAAAATAACCACAAGTAGGGAAAAAAATTAACACTTATTAAAATCCTTCACCTCGTAAGTTGAGCAGACATGAGATTTTTGCTTTAGTTTTTAATGTTGTTTTATAAATAGTATACATTAATATGCATTATAATACAAAATCTTTGACCAGTTCCACATTCAAATAGAAAAATCAGAGTCCTTGTTTCAAATTTGTTTAAAAAAAAAAAAATCTTTAACATTTCCATATTGAACTAATAGGTGTTTGGAAAAAAAGCTGAATTTTCTTACAGAATGCAATCGGAATGCTGTTTCTCAACAGCTGATGTTGATGTGGCTCTACCATCAGCTGGTATAAGTGAAGAGCCTGAAAACCGATGCAAGATCCAGTTCATCAAATGAGATTTTTGCCGCTGCTAACAAGAGCAACAAAATCCTTGTTTCCAGCAAGCTGGGAGAGCTGTACTGATGCTCCAGTTTTCTCTGCTTTGTCACCAAATCTGCTCTTATTTCTCCACATTCTTGTTTGAAGTGATACCGTGCAACTCAAGAGACACTGAAATAACTCCTGCAGTGCTTACCTTCTGTCCAGTGTGTCCAATTAAAACACTATTAGCTATAGAAGTGTTTCCCAGGCTTTCTGTGATGTCAACGCCAAAGTCTTTGCAAGCATAAATCTGGAAATTTTGGAGTTCAAGGTTGCTGCTTCTAAATATCTATAGAAAAGCATAACAAATAAATTATAATTAAAAAAAAAAAAAAAGTTGGTTTATAACCCCTTTGTTTAGAAAATAGTAAAAGGAGAAGTGCTAAACCACATTGAAGTGTTGAATCTCTATTTAGTATTTGGGAATCCCCCCTTAATTTCTAATTTCTGCTTTCAGTTAAATACAAGGAACTGTATGTTGTGCCAACTTATATTCATGTTAAAAGAAAAAAAAAGAGCAGTATGAAAGAAAATCAGAACTGATGCATCAATAATAGACAGGGTAAAAGTGCATTGAATATTTTTGGGTTTATTACTGGAAATAATAGCATGGTTAAGAAGTTAATGTTTGTAGCAGAAAGATGCCTCAAAAATAACCAGAAGTATTGTGTGCAGTCACCTAACAGTAAGAAGACTCTTCTTAGAGGGAGCCCATGGAAAGAATCACACAGAATCAACTGGGTTGGAAAAGACCTCAGAGATCATCGAGTCCAACCCTTGGTCCAACTCTAGTCCATTTACTAGATCATGGCACTATGTGCCATGTCCAATCTCAGTTTAAAAACCTCCAGGGCCAGTGAGTCCAGCACCTCCCTGGGCAGCCATTCCAATGCCTGACCACTCTCTCTGTAAAGAATTTCTTTCTAATATCCAGCCTAAATTTCCCCTGGCAAAGTTTAAGTCCATGCCCCCTTGTCCTATTGCTAACTGCCTGGGAGAAGAGACCAATCCCCACCTGGCTATAAGTTCCCTTCAGGTAGTTATAGAGAGTGATGAGGTCACCTCTAAGCCTCCTCTTCTCTAGACTAAACAACCCCAGCTCCCTCAGCCTCTTCCCATAGGTCTTATGTTCAAGTCCCTTCACCAGTCCTGTTGCTCTTCTCTGGACCTGCTCCAGCACTTCAATGTCTTTCTTGAACTGAGGGGCCCAGAACTGAACACA
Source organism: Columba livia (assembly GCF_036013475.1). Lineage (NCBI taxonomy): Eukaryota > Metazoa > Chordata > Aves > Columbiformes > Columbidae > Columba > Columba livia. Next base: position 4,597,884 of record NC_088604.1, on the reverse strand, counting down.
ATACTCCAGGTGTGGCCTCACCAATGCAGAGTACAGGGGAAGGATCACTTCCCTTGTCCTGCTGACCATGTTATTTTTGATACAGGACAGGATACCGTTGGCCTTCTTGGCCACCTGGGCACACTGTTGGCTCATGTTGAGCTTCCTGTCAATTAGTACCCCCAGGTCCCTTTCTGTCTGACTGCTCTCCAGCCACTCTGCGCCCAGCCTGTAGCGCTGCAGGGGGTTGTTGTGACCAAAGTGCAGCACCCCGCACTTGGCCTTATTGAATTTCATCCCATTGGAATCAGCCCATTTTTCCAGTCTATCCAGATCCCCCTGCAGAGCCCTCCTGCCTTCCAGCAGGTCGACACTCCCTCCCAACTTGGTGTCATCAGCAAATTTGCTGCTGATGGTCTCAATCCCCTTATCTAAATTGTCAATAAAGATGTTAAACAGAATAAACTTAGTTATTCATTTGGGCTAGGTCAATACCATACAAAGAAATTACAAGTTAAACTGAGTAAAGCACAAAAACAAAACTGTAGAACATAAGAGTTAAGAGGATCACAGCCTCTAAGCACCAGTATAGGAAGAAAGTATTAGATGCTAAAGGGTGGTGTGGGCTTTTTAATCAGATTAGGTAGTCATGAACCACAGTAGCTCACTATTCAAACAAAAAAAAAGTTCAGATTTTTAACAAGGATGAAAAAATTCCCATGGAAATCTTTAACCCTATGAAGGTAACAGATCTTCTACCAATTGTAATCTTTACAAGTAGCTCAAATCCACTGGTAGGATTTTTTTGGCTGCATGATCTGGTTGAAGATTTCTCTGCCCATGGCAGTGGGGTTGGACTGGATGATCTCTAAAGTCCCTTCCAACCCAAACTATTCTATGGTTCTACGATTATAGTGGCACATGCTAGATGATTACAGAGGACACCAGCTATTGATGAAAGTAGTATTGATTCTGCACCAAATCAGCAAGGACACATCACACAAATTCTAGTTTTGGTTTTACCACCAAAATAGTAGCGTTAGGCTGAGGGACATGGACATGCAGGTACAAGAGTTTTTACTGTAAATGTGGCCTATTTACAGCCTTAAAAGATGACTAAAGTGTAGAAGTGATGCATTTGTAAAGGTGAACATACCTGTGCTCCACCTAGGCTACTCCAAGCTGTGAAGTTGTTGAACTGAACAGGTCTGTTTGGGTTTTCTGGCAAATATTCTGGGTACACCAGCAACCCATACCTGTTTAGGAAAGAAAGCAAAGGATACTGTTCCTTTACACTGCATGTATTTGTGAGCAGATTTTTCTATTCATCATTTGCTTTGAAGGTCCCTTCCAACCCAAACTATTCTATGATTCTATGAGGCTTTTCTAGATCTTGGATTCAGCCAACTTGGAGTCCATTCCAAGTGTAAGCATTCCTGAATGCCACCCTTGGTTTGATCTTCTCAGGGATTTTAAATTCAGATAAATATCCAGATATCCTCAAAATTCAGGTGACTCTGTCCACTGACTTTGAGCACAGTATCATTTTTTACTATTATTTCTATTCTAGGGAAACACAGGCAAAAGATCCAGTGAATAGTCATTCATGGATACCACAGAACAACTGTTATACATAATGTCTGACATACATAAAGCACCTTTATCCCGTTGGACTGCAAAGTGCTTAGTCTCCATTTCAATCTACTTATTCAAAAGCCAAACACTAATATTTGGGTGTTCATACTGCTATGATACAAAGCATCTGGAGGTAAGAAATGCCACTCCATGTTGTATAAATGTTTTTCTAATGGTGGCCTGCAGGAGATGTTAAAGGAAGAGTGTAAGGAACAAATGGTGTATCTTTTCTCCTGCATGCCACTCTCTTCTACTCAAAATGTCTGGTATAATTAAAAAAAAACTTTCAATTCAACACATGAGTTCATGCTTCAGTGCTTTGCTGCTAAATGGTTGACAAGGAAATGTGTTAAATGTGGCACCTGAAACTACATCAGGATCATTTAAACAAGGGGATAAATTGGAGGAGCTTGTTAACAGCACTGGGAAATGCTGCAAGTTAATAAATTGGGTTTATGAACAAAGAAGAAAGGGCCATATTGAAACTACTAAGGAAACCATTCATGATCAGACCGTGAAAAACAGCCCCAACTACATCACTGGTAAATGCTGAGACTGCTCTCCTAAATGGGTACAAAACTAGGGGAAAACAAAACAAAACAAAACAAACAAAAAAACCCAAACAAACCAAACAAAAACACCTACACACAAAAAACACAAAACCAAAAAAGACCAAAGAAAAAAACAAAACAAGAATAATTAAAAAAAAAAAAATGAAAGGAAGGGCAAAGCCTTTTCTGTTCACCACTGCAATCATAGTCAGCACTACCATGCACCAAAGGAAAATCTCTTTAACCAAAAATTCCCAAGTACCTTGTGCAGGAATGAGCTACGTTCTCGCTGAAGGACAGGAGAGGCATTTTGGATGGTCCCTCAGGGGAGAGATGAAATAAATAGCCGTAACCAGCAGCACACACTGTGTTACCCTGCAGAGAAACATATGTGACTATGAAAAAAAGAACTACTGCAGATTTCTGGCAATTCAAATAAACTTGACAAAAACTGAAATTAAAATCCAAGCTGAAGTCCATTCAAGTTCTAGGAAGTGTGGCTGGTAGAAGCTGGTGTCTTGTTTCTGAGTCCTGTTATAACTCCGTCTTTAAAAAAACCCAAACCTGTTCTCATTTCAGCCAACAAGGGTTGGCGAAGCAATAGAAACAAATGACAGAAAAATGGCATTGCCATAATACTTCAAAATGTACGTAAGAAAAAAAGTGTGTGGAAAACTTGCTACTCCTACAAAATAACTTCTAAGTAGGAAGACAGCGTCATGAAATAAAAGTAAACCACAAACCACTCAGTTTACTGATTTACTTCTCAGCTGTATCTTTCTCATAGCTTCCAAAGCAAAAACAGCAAAAGAGAAAACATTGGCACAAAAAAAACGAGACTCCCTAAAAGTCAAGAGAAAACAGAGGATTGCATCTTCAGGATATGTCAGTGGCTGAACAACCAAACTTACTCAAACCTGTGATAAATTATTTGTTCTGGATTATTTTTAACAGGGTAAGTGAATAACCATGTAAGTTATTGTCACTTAATATCTCTTAATGAAGAAATAATGGAGTTGCATTATCTGTACTATTGCAAGAAGTGAAAAATAAGTGAGCATGGCCTTAAATTGGGAGTTTGGTACTTACAGAGTCTGTAGCAAGTGGGTTATGTGGGGGGATCTAGAGTGGATTAGGAGCTTTTTTACTGTAGGGCAAAAACCTGCTGTTAACCTGCTTCATTTGGAGAGCAGCCAAATGGTTTTGGATAGTGTCTGTACAGTGATGATTTTGGTGCACGTCTGGGCATGATCCCTCTCACCTTAGGTGTGCAAAAATTTTATGCTGAAATCCAAGCTGGTAAACGTAAGCTCCATTTCCAGGAAAAAAAAAAGTAAGGCATAGGGATGTCCAGAGGACAAATCTTCTGGTCTATCCTTAGATGAGATTAGTTGCTCTCTGGAGGTATCTAGATCTCTAAGATGAGTTTAAAACGAGCTTCCTTGCAGCTGTGAGAAAAACTTGTTCTCTGAGATACACCAGCCACTACCATTCACAGGTCATTGGATGGTGTTAAAACACTAATGAGTTTTTGGTGCCTGATGGTCCAAATCACAACTGACCCTGGTGACCTAGAGGTAAAATCCTCCATATACCCATCACTTGCTTCTGTTCAGTCCGAGTGTGCTCCCTGCAGCCACGTTCTCTGACATCTGCCAAGCAACAAAGAGATGTTGGCGCCCAAAATAACACTTTATCTTCCGGTAAAACTGCCGCTTTTTCCAAAAGTGCAGCCACAGACTCTGTTCCTTTAACAAAATACTCTGCAGTCCAGTCACATTATTTCCAGGATCTTTTACTTGCTCCAATCATGCATTCTACAGATGATTCATAAGGAAAAAACCTGCATATTTATTCAGTGGCTGGAGGGCAGGGGTTTTAGGCAAGCAGGAAATTTTGTGTGGAAATCAATTTTTTGTGGAAGTCAGTATATTACGAATGTCCATGCAACCAAAATTCCAGAGAGAAATTACCTCCCCAAGCATACCAAATACCTGGAGCTTCACATCACAAGTCAGTAAAATAAAGTGGCTGACGTTTTAAGTGTCTCTTAACCATACAACGCCACTGATATAAATATTTCATGAATTTCTTTTAGATAGCTGAGACTCAAACCTTCAAGATGACATTAAAGCTCTGAAGAATGTGCCCAGCATCACTCCTCCTGTTCCAGAACCTGGCAGGATGCGAGTGGTACCAGCAATGGGTTTGCTTCAACATCCGCTCACCTTAAAAAGGGTTTTAAAAAAGATTTCAGGAGGGATGAAGTGGTGAGAAACATTCGATGCCAAACAGATGCATCTCACCTCTTTGGTACCATGGAGAATGGCTGGGTTGGGTGATACTGGAAAACAAATTCGTTTATCACCAGTGTGACCATCAGTCACTCCCCTGACATGGAAACACAGGCTGATCTCCGCCCCGTTCATTCATTTCAGCTGTTTCTCAGTCCTCAACAACATGTTGAGGAAGGAAAAGGATGATGCTTGTTGAATTTCTTAAGCCCAGTCTATATGCTGTTAAACATGAGCATTGTATGCTGGCTCTGGGGTTTATGGACATTGAACAGTTATGAATAGGAAGTTACTACAAAAGGTGCATCACTCACAGGACCCAAGAGAGCCAAGAGAAAAATATAAAAAATTACTCTTTTTTTCTTTCTTTTTTTTTCCTCTACACAAAAATAAAACCAGGAACATAAGGCATGTATTTCAGTCATAGAAGAGCCAATATAAAAGAGGGACATACTCAGTTTCTCATGTCGATAGCATCTAAAAGGCAAGAAACCAGTCTGCTAACAAAATCGCCTTATTACACTAAAAAGTGATAGCCAGGGCTTCCACACTTTATAAAAAAAATAAAAAAACAACTAACATTGTAATAATAATTTTTCACTTATCCTGTATGATAATGTGACTAGATGACCTTTGAAGATCCCTTCCAACCCAAACTATTCTATGATTCTATGGTTATAAAATTTTACCTAACAGCCTGATTCATAAATGTACTTAAGATCTTAAAACAAATGGAAACCTGTAGGAACTGGGTGTCTGATTGTCTTCATAGGCTCAGCTTTGACTGTCTGCTGTGTCCCAATTTCAACACCATTTAGGAAGGAAATTTCAAGGAAATTTAAACTCTTCAGTCACCAATGCAAATTTAGGCTCCCGAGTAAATGGACTAGTTATGAAAATATTATTGTAGGAGTCACTGTGGACAGCTTAACCCATCACACACAGAAGACGTAATGCAGGACGGACTTGGAGCTCTCTGTCTAATCTGTAATCCTGGCCTTAAAGATTGCAGCCTGCCAGTTTAGAACCAGTAACTGAAAGATGGTGATCTGAAAACAAAAAACAAATGCAAAAGCTGACAATCAACTAACATTAAAATCTAGATGGGGAAACTTCTATTCCACATCACAGCCTGGAAACCAGGCAGTGGGAAGATGATTGTTTTATATTGTATACTTCAAACCTCTGTATTAAATTAAGATTATAAATACCTAAAAACCAATATCCAGTTCTTGAGCCATTTGATCAGATAAATTTGCTGAAACTCTGTAATATTATGATGTGCTGGACCAGCATCCCTTGCATTCGATGGTTATTATTGCACTAAGAAAAAGTCCATGAGACACAGGTGTTTTGCTTGGAAGAAGTATGACCTTTTCTCTTAATATCCATGTCCTTTCATGTTTTCTGCTGAGCCCTGCTTGGTACTATAGACCAGTCAGTGCAGCTAATAACAATTTTAAGCTAGGCAACTAATTCATATTTTCCTTTTGCTGCTGCAACGCCTCAAATAGCCCACTCAGAGAGACTGACAAAAATGAGGTTTATCAGCAACCCTTCAAGGGCCATCTGCCATTCTGCCTTGAGTAACACATCTTTGGAGAGCAGACTTAACCTTGATGTTTGGGTACACAGCCACAGATGCAGCTTTGGGCGTATCTAGGAAGACACGCGAACCGAGAGAGCTAAACAAATGTGCCGAAAACCCACCACAGTCAGTTCACACGTACCCATAGAGATAATTGCAGCAAACCTTTTCAAAAGCTGAGCCACTGGCGATCAAGCAGACAGCTCCAGGGTAAGTCAGTGCACGATAGAACAAAACTCTGTGTTTAGTGGAGCTGAAATTCGTGTGATTCTGCCTAGTTGCTGTATTTTTAAACTATACTTGATGGTCTTAAAAATGATAAATATGCCCTTGAGGGAATTGCAGAAAAGTCCTCTCCTTCTTCCTGAGCACACTACAGTCTTCATACTAACATGGGAAATGTGTTAGTCTCTTTTTCACCTTCAAATTTAGGTGCAATTCTTTCTTCTTGGAACAGAAGCCCAGGGGGCGATTAGGTCTCCACATACACTTAATAATTGGTTTGGTTTCTATTGGTTAAGAACAGATCAGGATTTTTTATTTTTTTTTTACAAAAATGTACATTTGTCACAATTGAAACTGTGGTAAGAAAGGTCAGTTTCAATGAAATTCCAGACTCAAAATAGCTTGGAATGTAAAATGGTTTGAAATTACTGAAAATCACAATTTTTTTCCATGAAACACTTAAAAGTGACTCTTTATTCTGAAATGTGACTTGAATAAGATAAAAAACTATGAACTAGAAGAAAGCATCTAAGACTTAGTGAACAAAATGTTTTTTACTGAGCTCAACTTTTTGATGTGAGGTTTGTTAGCCTGTTAGTTTTTTAAGAGTTCAAGGGTTTATCACTATTTAGAATAAAGAAGCCTGGTCACTCTTAAAATCAATGTCATTTTCATAGGACAGGAAATGGGTTGTCCTTTTCACCCTGGAATGCAAAACTTGGACTGTACAAAATTTGACATTTGATATGGCTGAATTTTAGTGTGTTTGTCATCAGCCCATTAAAATTGAGGGGGGGGGGGGGCGGTTTATGATGACAGAACAGAAAACTCCAGAGAAGCTGAGCTTAAACTTTTTTCCAGTTTTTATGAATCCATGACTATTAGAAAATAAAACAATTTTTGTTCCACTCAGGTGCAGTAAAATTTTAAATAATAATAATATTTGTCATGAATATAATTTATTTTGTAATATGCACTTGTTTTAATATCTTATCACACGCAGTTTCTGACAGCTCATCGAAGAAGCAACTGTTGTGCATGTGATCTTGCAGATAAATGAAGCTTTGTATCTTTCTGATATCTTTGATTAGAAAAGTTACATTTTATATCAGAACTTCTTACCCTGATGTGGTTGGCGGGAGCCCTGATGTAGATTCCTGCTGGTGACAGTGTCTCGATGTTGGAGAAACTGTCTGTCCCAAAAAGGCCAATCACTATGTTGTTAATGACTCTGTTGTCTTCCAGTCCTTCTCCTTATATAAAAAAAATTAAAAATAAAATAAAATTTAAAAAAAAAAAGGGAAAAAAGAAGAAAAAAAAAACCTGAAAGGATAAAATGAAAGGGGAAAAAAAAGGAGGAGAAGGAGAAAAGGAGAAGGAGAAGGGGAGAAGGAGAAGGAGAAGGAGAAGGAGAAGGAGAAGGAGAAGGAGAAGGAGAAGGAGAAGGAGAAGGAGAAGGAGAAGGAGAAGGAGAAGGAGAAGGAGAAGGAGAAGGAGAAGGAGAAGGAGAAGGAGAAGGAGAAGGAGAAGGAGAAGGAAAGGAAAGGAAAGGAAAGGAAAGGAAAGGAAAGGAAAGGAAAGGAAAGGAAAGGAAAGGAAAGGAAAGGAAAGGAAAGGAAAGGAAAGGAAAGGAAAGGAAAGGAAAGGAAAGGAAAGGAAAGGAAAGGAAAGGAAAGGAAAGGAAATATAGCTGGAAACTCTCTATTATAGAAGTCACAGAACTTGCCAGGTTTTGCCCTGTCTGCTTTGCTGACATGGCCCATCTGGGAATCAGCTTTCCCTGCTAATTGTTACTGGATAAGTCACAGTTTGAAAAGCACTTAGAAACCTGTGTTAACATGTGACAGAAGGTGGCTGTGAGATGGTCAAACATGCCATAACTGCTTGACACAGGAGTGCAGAACATGGAAAGGGAAGGGAATGTCAGGAGGACAGAAGCAGGGTCTGATCAACATTGTAAATATGATTAAGAAACAAAACCAACAAAACAACAAAAAAACAAAACAAACAAACAAACAAAACCCGGTAGTTCCTGCCACAAACATCTTACATTGTACTTGGATAAACACAATCAGGGAAAGGAATACTACAGTACATGCTATATGAACAGGCAACAGAGACCATGATTGTGCAATTCAATACTCACAATACCCTGTACCAGATGTTATATATGATTATGATACCAGCCATACTGTACCCCAGGTTTATGGAGGAAATGAATAAAGGGAATATTGTAAAGCACATTTACAGCTGGAAACAGATTGAGAGTGGGGAGGCAGCTCACCTATGCACACACAGGTATGCTTCTGGCAGTACTAGAATTCAAAGTTGTACCTATAATCTCCTGTGTTTCCATCCACTGCCCTACTCACAGGTTAGAAAATTTCTAACCAGACTTAAAAATTTGCTGCAACTCTGCACAAGACTAGGGGTTTTGCCCCCACTAAACAATGAAGTATGAGAAGAAAAAATCAATCAAGCAATTGATCACACAACTCAGAGCCATGGGGCACCCCAGATCTAGTAACAGTATTAAAGTAGGAAGTGTGTGGGGGGAATATATATATATTTATGCTACACCGTAAAGAAATGTGCCACCCAATGGCAAAAAGTGGACAGTCCCATAGTCCTATACAGGACAAGTCCAAGTAGGACACATCAGTGTATGTCCCCCTGCTCTTGTGTTTTGGAAGCAGAATACAAAGTGAGTCATCTCTGATTGACCTACGTCAGGAGGAAATTAAATCTGTTTACTTTTGTTTATCAAACATAAATTATTATCTTCAACTATACCTGTTCAAGTTCTATTACAAACACAGATCCTTCCCCTATCATTACTACCCCAAATGTAAGCCACTTCACAGGGAAACATTTGTCCTTTCTGTTTGGGAATGGCTGAAATTATCTTTGGCCTCCCTCTCAGTTTTTTGAACTTTTCTTCACTTTCAGAACAAGATCCATTTAGTAAATATTTCCTTTCCAAGGTGTATATATTACAAACAATGTCACTACCAGAGCATGAACAGGATCTTAAAGCAACCCTTTTGACAGCCATATGGGTTTTTGAGGTGGCATAAAAGGTCTTGGCTTCCAAGCTGAGACCTGGTGTGTCAATTAATTTTAAGCCCAGAGCAACTTTTTATGACTGCCTTGCAACCCCCCTGAAAATGAGAAACCATGGAAGGAGTCCAATTCTGGCGCTGCAAATAGCCAGCTATAATAAATATTCCTTCACAGGCAACAGAATCATACATAAATTCATCCATCAGACCCTCCAGAGCTGCTGACAGTGAAGCCATTAAAGACATCTTGGGGATAAGGTGTATTCAGGCTGAAACTTCAGTGGAAATGTTCAGCTCAGCTCAGAGATCTTTAACGTAGACATATGTCCTAGTAAGACTGAGCCTAGGTGTGCCTGCAGGATGGAGATCTTGTCTGCTTCCCCACAGCCATAGATTCCTTGATTCTCTCCAGGCCAGCTCTCTTTGACAGACGTGTACAATCACTTTCCTTTTATATGTCTCCCCTGTTTAAATAGTTATCTATCATTTCTCATTATGTTTACATAGAGGACCCAACATAGGGACTCACCGTATGTGTTGAACTGCAGGATCAGGACTGAAGGGTTTTTTCCACCCTCCGTTTATCTTAAAATTGGTAATTTTTATCCCATTTCTGAGGGAAAATGAAAATCAAGCTATATCTTTAGGTATTCAGGCAACATGAGATCCCAGCAGAAGATGCTTCAAGTCAGTCTCCTGATGGTTAGTTAGGAGAAATATTTTGTTGTTTAACATTTTTCTTGCTCCAAGCTCCAATTTATTTAAGTGCTAAATCCTCTGCTTAACTTTTAACATATGCTTTCACTCCATTATCTTCGATGTCAAATGACTGAAGTTAAAGGTAAGTATGCTCTTAAATGCCTCACTGAGCTGGGATCTTAAATATTGCATGATGGTACTCTTCCAAAGACAGATAAATCAATCCTCATTTTTTAGAGGAGATTTAGATTTAGATTTAGATCTCCTTCCACTTGTACACTGAGAAGAAGAGATCCAGATCAAGTGAAGACTGGCCTGATGAAAGAGACTATATGGTGTCCTGGTTTTGTTAAAAGCAAGTTTCTCTTTTAGTGAATTTGCCTGTCAGCTAAAGCCTTCATATTAACTGCATTTTCCTGGAGAACCAGACACAAGTTTTGGTAAACCTAGCAATGGAATCCAACTTATTGATAAGCATGGATGGACATCTCGCGAGTGGGGCAATGAGCAACCAGTGACCAAGAAACTGACCAACTGTGTATAACATTCCATTCACGTGAATACTTCATATAAAAGTTAGAGATCACGAGGATCTCGTCCCTTTCCCTTTTCCCTTTTACCTCATGGCTGACATTAGGAGAGGACCTTGCTAGTCGTCCCTGCGAACTGAGGCCTAGTGAGAGACTGAATCCAGCTCCGGTTGGCTGCAGAGTCCAATCCAGGACTTAGGGTGCCAGCTCTGCAGTTGCTGAGACTTTCAAGATTGGTTTTGTATATTTTGTATATTTTCTCTATTCTTATTAGTAGCATTAGTAAAACATTGTTAATTTTTCCAACTCTCTTCTCTCTGTCCTTCTTTTCCTCCCAATCGCCTGTCCTTAGCGGGAAGGGCTGAAAGGGAGGGGAAAAAGGGGAAAGGGAGGCGGGGGGGAGGAGGTTAATGATACTTCTGCCACGGTTTTTGTTGTCACCCTGCAATCTTAACCTTCGACATATGGACAAACAGAAATATCTGCTAGCAGTTGTATGTGGAATCATGGAAGCTTCATTCCAGATTCACTGATACCATAAAATGGGGAAGATGTGATTAAAGTTTTCAAGGTGCAGTTAAGGATCTGCCACTCTTTCCTACAAATGCATTTTCCTGCAAATGGTAATTGACACGTTGCTGTTACTCGTAGGATAGTTTTGTTGTTGTTTGTTTTTCTTGCTTTACTCACCCAGTAAAAGCCCATGCCCTGAAATGTTACAGAAAACATTGTTCTCCACACTAAGGTTTGAGATCCCAGTCAGACGGAGTCCTTGGCCAAATGAGTCCAAAACACAACAGCCACGTATGTGAGAGTCTGGAAAGAAAAGAACGCTATGAGCAAAAAACACATTGCAGCTTAAACATTGGGAGAGTTTTATATTAGCTCCTCATGCTTTGATGCTGCGAGATTAATCGTTTTGGCTCCCATGAGACTGCCCAGTTGCAGCTCCCACCCTCATTCATCTGGAACATCTTTGCCAACAGGACGGCATGGCTGAGATGGACACAGGAGAGAAGAAGCACCAAAACTGGTTAATGAATGTGGTCCAACATTGTGGAGAAGGAGGAGCAGATCCAGTGAAAGGATAGGACAAGATCCCAAGAGTGAATAATGTTATGAGCTCAAGCAGTTAGATGACTGAAGTGGGATTGAAGGAGAGGAGGAACGTTTCAGAAGGGGCATGAGGATAGGACAGGTATCTTGTACACCTTGCCTAGCCAGGCATGGTGACCTGCCCACTGTGCTCCAGGAACATGGTCAATGCTGTCTTTTGCCAGCAGGAAGCCTAGATCCCCATTCAGTGATAAAGATGGCATAGGAAAGGTTTAAATATGGATTAGATGGAAGGGAAAGTCCCATCTAGCATTCTTAAAACATTATTTGAGCCCACCTAACTTGGTACTGTCACCACCAGTCTTCAAAGCCCTCATTGCCAGTTCCATGGAAATTAATTTTGCACTTATCAATGACAAAGTCAAGATAACTTAATATGCTCTTTAACTTTCAGCTGACAGAATTAAATTTTGACCTATGCTACTGTGCAGCCCTGAGCCACCCCTGGGCTCCCTCACAGTATATTAGTGCTTTCATTTCCAGAGGCAGAAGTTGCACACCAACTCAGAGTTGTGGCATAAAAATGAAATGTTACTTTGGGAAGAAGCTGTCCAGAGATGCAAAGGAGCCTAAAGCCCTCCATCAGATTTCACTTGGGCTCAGACTACGGGTAAGGATTTCTTGCATTTACCAGTCCTATTTGTCAACTGACCTGAGGGCTGTGAAGGTTTTGGGGACATCTGCCACAGCTTTGGGCAAGAGAAAGTGGACATTTGAGATCCTTCAGGACCACCTCCAGTGTGGCCACCTCACCTGCCATCCATGCGTTGCCAGTAACTGTCAGGGCACTACGGTGCTGCTGAAACGCTTGACCCATGTGGCGGAACTGGACGCCCTCCATCTGGAGCCGACTCGCCTCTCCCCGGAAGGCCTCTACAACCACCACAGCCCCCAGGTCCCGAGACCCCAGCTGTCTCTCGCTTCGCTCGTACAAACACCTGGAGACACCTAGAATACAAGCCGGTGAGAGCTGTCAGTATGGCCATGGCCACCATGGGGTGTGCAGAGTGGCCCAAGCAACATCTTGAGACCCACCACATTGACTCAGTGAGACTCTATCTCCAGCAATGATCTTAAATGTGGGCCCAAAGATCAATAGCCACAGGCAAACTTATTTGATCACAGAATGTCAGGGATTGGAAGGGACCTCAAAAGCTCATCCAGTCCAATCCCCCTGCAGGAGCAGGAACACCCAGATGAGGTTACACAGGAAGGTGTCCAGGCGGGTTGGAATGTCTGCAGAGAAGGAGACTCCACAACATCCCTGGGCAGCCTGGTCCAGCCTCTGCCACCCTCACTGGGAAGAGGTTTCTTCTCATATTTAAATGGAACCTCTTGTGTTCCAGTTTGTACCCATTGCCCCATGTCCTATCATTGGTTGTCACCGAGAAGAGCCTGACTCCATCCTCATGACGCTCAGCCTTTATATATTTGTAAACATTAATAAGGTCAACCCTCAGTCTCCTCCAGCTCCAGAGCCCCAGCTCCCTCAGCCTTTCCTCACATGGGAGATGCTCCTCTCCCTTCAGCATCCTTGTTGCCCTGCGCTGGACTCTCTCCAGCAGTTCCCTGTCCTGCTGGAACTGAGGGGCCCAGAACTGGATACAATATTCCAGGTGTGGTCTCCCCAGGGCAGGGTAGAGGGGCAGGAGAACCTCTCTGACCTACTGACCACCCCCCACTTCTAATGATGTTGTTGCTCCCTCTAAATACTGTCATGGTTCCTTCCCTAAGAGTCTGGACATTTTTAGAGGCATACATACTAAAACCAGCAGGAAGCTGTGGTAGATTTATGCCTTGGAAAGTTCCTTGTGTTCAATTTTGAATAGCCCTATGCATGGGGAAGATGGATTTGACATTGATTTACCTTGGGTGAGGTTCTTGAAAAGGAGATTGGGCACGGATGTACTGAGTTAAACTGAAATGAGAACATTTTTGAAATTTCTTTAAAACTCTTGCGCTCCTGACTCTCCGGGCAGGTGGATGTGGAACTGTTACTACCCACATTCTGAAGACAAGGAAAGTAAATTGTAGGGCTGGGAAATGTATCAACATTCTTGAAAGTCATTCTTCCACAGGTCTGTATTTAGGATGCTTTGGTAGGAGGGGATTCAGGCTATAAAAGTGGAACTTGTCCTTTTCAGGCGAGGTAAAGGCAGAATCTCAAATTCCAGCACCACCTGCTTGTGCTCAGTAATGCTCATTTTTCTTTTAAAGAATGTAAATTAACCACAAAAACCACTGCTTACTCATCTTCTGGTGACTCCTCTGAGAAATCCTCCTATCCTTTAACTCAAATAAAAACCTCAAACGGTTAGCACATTTCAGAGTCTATATTTATGAGTTCCACAGAAAATGGACCATAAATCCATGAGTAATATAAGCAGTTGGCTGCTGGATATCAAATGAAGTCTTGTGTCACAGTCTGAAAGCCCAAGGCATTTTATTTTTAAAGGAAACCTTACATCTGGGTTGCCAGATAACCTAACTCTCCTAAATTGTAATCACCATGTCTGATTCTCCTTCCTCATCAGCAGGTTTAGATCAAGAAGCCACCTGTCAGACTTCACAGAGTTTCATACAGGTAAAACTAAAGGAGAACTGAGACACCTGACATTGTTTTGCCAGTGTTACTGTACGTTACAAGAAAACATCACCCGTTATTTTTTTGTCGGTATCCCTAAGCACTAAACAATGTCTCAATATTTTACACTGAAGCGTACAAACAGCATTGGGCTGTTTTGTTTTTCCTTCTTCTTCAAGTGACTAAACAGTAAACACAATTAAAAATTTAATATATTATGTACACTGAAACATGTTTTCAGAAGATACTTTCTTCTCTACACCCTTAGGCTCAGGCAAAACTAAAGGGCCTTTCCCAAGATGGCTTGAAACAACAGTGTGAAAATAATACATCTGAGATATTACAATGAAATGCAGTTCAGCTCCCGAGACCTCACACTTCAATGTCAAACAATATTTGGAAAGATAAACTCACTTTCCTGGCACTGGTATGTCTCAAAGTTATCCTATTAAGAATTAGTTCTAATACACAGTGACACCATGATGTGATTTTAATGGACTAATTTTCCTCCTCAGTACATTCCTATGAGGAAAAAAACTCTTCACCTCTTGTAGCACCTGATTTTACACACTGTCTGAGGTGTGACATCCTCTCCATCGTGACATTTCCTTGAACAACGACCCTTCTGCTAACCAGTGCCACCACAGCACCCAAGGGAAGACCTTGGCCATTCGCCCATCCTTCTCCAGCACTGTGGGAGCACCTAAGGAAAGACACAAAAAAGGCACAAAAGGATCTGCACCTGCCAGATGGCAAGAATGATGTTCACATTAAGCTTATGACTCCAACTGCTCAAATTCAGAGATGGTTTCAACCCTCTTTCACTATGGACAGTGACACATCCAATGTGTCTGCATATATGGGCTAAATGTATTTTCCCTTGGCTGATGTTTGTTTTCACCTTTTTGTCTCTCAAGCTCACAAATTTTCTTTAGATTATGTATGTTTACATCAAAATATTTCAGCCATTGAATTTTCTTACCAAAGCATGTTTGGCTGAAAACCATGAGTACTTTCTTCCTCAAGCCCCAAATATTTCTTGAAGATAATTTTCCTGGGCATTGGATTTGGGTTGCCTCCCAAATAAATAACGCGTTTTAATACTGGGGCTCCAGGTGATGATGATAAGAAGTAGAGTTTTTCCAAGATCTCCACGCACAAAAGACCAAGACAACATAAGGCAGTGAAACAAGTGCTCACTGGAAACATGTAAGCAGTTATTTCCAAAATGAAATAATTGGCTTTAAGTGTGTTGTTAATCAGCTTAAGTAAATCAGTCAAGAAGGGAGGTTGGGTTTTTTTTTCTGTTTTCATTTTCATTTTTGGTTTTGTTTGCTTGCTTGCTTTGTTTGAGTTTTTTGTGTTCTTCTGGTTTTGATTTTATTTATACAGAAGTCAGAGACTTTTTGTGAAAAAATGCACTTTCTCAATAAATTAACTATGCAGGAAATTTCCTTGTCAACTGTGTGTTCAGGCCACTGGACTGTACTGGCCATAAGTGTTTTCTGCTTCAAAGGTTTTCTGAGTTCGTGGTTATGATACAGAATTTAAACATAGAAACATTCCAAGTTGAACGTCCACTAGCTTTAGGAAGAGCAAGGAACTGAAATATCTCTGACCACCTTTGTAAAAGGGATTTACATAGTTATTATGTCCTCACTTTGACCAAATTTTCCCCTTGTTTAGCTCTCTGCTAGTGAAATCCCCTTGGCCCTTGAAAGGCTACCTGAGTGGTGATCTCAGGTACAGCTCCGTGTCATTCACAGACTCAATAACAGCTGTTTCTTCTTGCTGTTGGGCATCTCCAAGATCTGTCCTTCCCACCATGATTTCATCGCCCGGTTGCCAGTCAACAGGTTCCTGGAGCACTAATTGTGTGTCATTAGCGTGAGCAGATGATTTTAAGTGTGTGAAAGCTACTTTGGGCACCCAGCCTGAAAAAAAAATTAAAAAATTAAAAAATAAAGGAAGAAAAAATCCCCACACAAACACCAAGTCAGTTGACACAAAAAAACCAGGAGTAACATGCTTAGAAAACACCGCCTCACTTGAATCATTTCACAGTCATTCATCTCTTCTTGACATTGCATAAGAGAAACGAGATCAATGCTACAGAGGAGGATTTGTGCATATTTGTTTGGATCAGAAATTCTGCACTTCCCAAACAACACATTCATTTCATGTCTTTTGTCTCTGTTGGTCCCAAAAAAGCTGAAAAACGTGCCAGAAAGAAATTTGCTGTACAGGCAGTGGGACCTGAGGTTGTTTGATTCCCCCAAACTGGCTTCTAAATGTGAGAAACACCCTCTTCTTAAGCACCTTTTATAACCAAGGGAGAAAAGCAGTTTCTGCAGGGACCATCATCCTTCTTTAGTTCCAAAAGCACTTTGAATTATCAGATTGTCCAGTCATTGCCCTATTAGTAAGGTTTCAGTGATATATGGAAAGACAAATATCACCAGTCTCAAAAACTTTTAGGAGTGACTACAGGTTTGTCACGGAGGTACCCCGAGGTTAGTTTAAGGGACAACAGGGTCCAAAACAACTTCTATTTAACAGGTGAGAAATAGGGTTTTATCACTCCAAAGTGACTTAAATAAAGGTTCGGATATCAGTTGAGGAAAATCATTAAGGGGCAGCAACTAATACAACAGGCGGTCCACAGAGTGCATACACACGGCTTCACTCAAAACAATGCCGGAGCCATCCCTGAGTCCCAGAGAAGTACACACTTGCCTAAACATGGTGTGGGATTATTTTAAAAGAGATACACGTACTCGTAGTGAATACGGAAAGTGTACACTCGTGATTGTGAGAGGGTAAATTTATAATACACTCGCAATCCTGCGAGGGTTAATTTACTTACATGTGCAAATGTGCACGGAATACTACACGTGCTTATGTGGAAGCACGGGAGGAAAATACACTCGCAATTGTGCAAGGAAATAATTTATACACGTGCTCGTATTGAGCACGGAATGTTACATGTGCAAATGTGCACGGAAAGTACATGTGCTTGTATTAAGCACGGAAGGTACGCGTGCAAATGTGCACGGAAAGTTACACATGCAAACGTGCACGGAAGGAAAATACACCCGCGATTCTGAGAGAATTAATTTTACACGTGCTCATATTGAGCACGGAAAGTTTCGTAATAAACAATTCTAAGAATTAGAGATGTTTGTTCATTAAAGCTTCTTAAAAGGAAACGCTCAGGGGTTATTGTGCAACATGGGAAGCCCCTGCCCTTTGTTATGCAATTGCCTTAAATGTTCGATCCTCTAAAGGTGGGAGAGGGGCAGGAGTAGGTGAGAAGATAGGAGATTAACTGCCTGACAACAGAGGACACATTCGCAGAAAGAACGAGTGACGTGGCACTCTGAGCAACGAACCCGGGACCCTATAAAAAGGCCGGAAGAAGTTTTTCCCGCGCGCGCCATTGGAGAAGCCAATCTCATGGCTGCTCAGCACTGTTTTTGCTTATTGCGTTGAAACCCATCGGGAATAAATCTGTGTTATTCAAGTTAATTTCGAGTCTAAATTTATTACAATTTGGTGCCGTGACTCGGATGAAGGATATTCGGTGGCAACCCCTCTAAACCCCTCTAAGGGAGGCGCCCCGCTTTTTTTTTTTAAGTGGCCCTTGTGGGACTCTTGTCACCGGATCCTTCACCGACGAACATTCTAAATTGCAATAAGCAAAATAAATGCTGGCAGCCCCTTAAACTTTGTGCACGAAGACCTGAGTGAAGACGCAGGACGCGTGAGTATAGGCCGGTTATCCACTGGGTTGGGGCTGGGATTCCTGAGATACAACGGAGGGTATCTCAGAAGATGGGACAGAAGAAAAGTAGGCATTCTGTTCCCATGGGAGGGCAACCACAGGAAAGGCTTCCCCCGCTTCCTCCAGATAGTCCGTTAGGATTACTGATTAGGTATTGGGATGATTACCCCTCTAGGCGGGGTAAAAGCAAAACGAAAATGATACATTATTGTATGGAAGTTTGGGGTGGTACAGAGATCCGTAGAGACCACCTATATTGGCCAGTTTTTGCATCATCTGAGGACTGGATCTGTCAGGCTTTAAACATTTATGTTAATTCAAAGGAGCCTTTTAGTTCAGAAGAAAGCGAATATGCATTATTATGGATAAGATCAGAGACTAGGGTTAATCTATACCCATTAAAAGAAAAGGGGGGTGATAAACATGGCTCCAGAGAAATAAGCGGCATGAGGAAGAGATCCCGATGACACCCCCACCTTAAGTACCACCACCGCCACCCCCGGTACCAGTTCCTAGCCCAGTCCCTAGTCCACCCCCTTCGGCACCGAACCCAGAGAGTTCGGATGATAACCAGTCCACGGTGCCTGTCACGCGTAGCAAGACTAGACAACAGCAACAGCAAACACCGGGGCAACTATATCCGCTGCGAGAGATCGCAATGGGAGGGCCTCAGGCAGGAATGGGATATGTGGCAGTACCTCTTAATTACGGGGATGTTAGAGATTTTAAAAAGGAAATGGGGAGTTTGCTAGAAGACCAGTTGGGAGTAGTGGAGCGGGTTGGCCAATTTTTAGGGCCCAATGTATACACGTGGGACGAGTTGCAATCGATAATAGGAATATTGTTCACTGCAGAAGAGAGGGGAATGATCCGTAGGGCTGGTATGCGGATTTGGGATGAACAGCATCAGCAAGGTCCTGCAGCCGACACAAAATGGCCGCTGCAAAGACCTGACTGGAACAATCAGGATCCATTACATAGGGGTCATATGCAAGACCTACAGACTATATTAGTCCAAGGCATTAGAGAGTCTGTTCCAAGGGGTCAGAACATTGGCAAGGTATTTAGCGAACACCAAAAGAAAGATGAAACACCTACAGAGTGGTTGGAACGGCTCAGGAAAAACTTATCAGCTGCATTACTAGTAGAAGAAGCACAGAAAATAACATTTGGAGGAGAATTGCGTGTTTTGACAACACATAATATACGAGGGGTTTTGCAACAAAAATCTGATAAATGGATAACAGATTCTAGGTTGTTAAAATACGAAAGTATTTTAATTGAATCCCCTAAATTAACCCTAGAAATTACTTCCTTGCAGAACCCCGCACAGTTCTTATATGGGGAATCTAGCGAATAATTAGCACATAATTGTTTGCAAACAATTGAAGAGCAAACAAAAATAAGACCTGACTTAGAAGAAGAGGAATTGTCAGAAGGAGAAAAATTGTTTGTAGATGGCTCCTCTCGAGTCATTGAAGGGAAACGTAAATCAGGATATGCGATAATAAACGGAAAAACTAATAAGGTCTTAGAATTAGGGCCATTAAATCCTGGGTGGTCAGCACAAGCCTGTGAGTTGTATGCCGTTTTAAGAGCCTTACAATGGATCGGCACGGGTAGTGGAACTATATATACAGATTCAAAGTATGCATTTGGGGTAGTAGATACATTTGGTAAAATTTGGGAAGAACGAGGGTTGATAAATTCAAAAAAACAAACAAACAAACAAACAAAACCAAAACTTAATACATCAGGAATTGATCGCACAAATCTTGCAAGAAATAAGAAAACCTAGAGCAATAGCAGTGGTTCATATAAAGGGACACCAGAAAGGCCTGAATCCCATTATTAGGGGAAATAACCTTGCAGACGAAGAAGCAAAAAGGGCAGCCTTATTAAATCTTAAAGGATTGACTTATGAGCTGCCAGATCCAAAGAAATTAAGAGAAAATTGCCCTAATTGCAGACAAGGAACAGAAAGGGAAAATTATTTCACTTGCTATGAGTGCTGGAAAGAGTTTAACGTAGACGCTATTCCCTGTACTTGTCTTGGGTTAAAAGATAGACAGTGTCCTAGCCGTCCACGCTCAAATATATATGTCTTTAGTACTGTAGAAAAAGAAAAGCTAACCAAACTAGGGGCAAAGCAGCAAGGTGAACAATGGAGATTAGAAGATGGGAGAGAAGCAGTTCCAGATTTTACAGAGTTACCAAAGGTCAGGCGATACCGCTATTTATTGGTGCTTGTAGACCATCTCACACACTTTGTGGAGGTATTTCCAACACCTAGGGCCACTGTTCATACGGTAGCAAAAATAAAGTTAGAAGAAATAATTCCCCGATATGGAATAACCGAGCTATCGATTCCGACCGGGGCCCACATTTTGCATCAAGAATTATTACAGAAATCTTTCAGGCACTAGGTACTGACTGGCAGTATCATACTCCATGGCATCCACAAAGCTCGGGAAGGGTCAAACGAATGAATGGAGAGATAAAAAAGCAGATTACTAAATTAATGATAGAGACTAAGATGTCATGGGTAAAATGTTTGCCCCTAGCACGTTAAACATAAGGACCCAGCCGAGAACAGACCTCAGAATATCACCCTTTGAAATGTTATATTCAATTTAGAAACGCCACAAGATCACCCAAAAGTGAGTAATTTTCAGATGAAAAATTACTTAGTGCAGTTGTTGAAGTGAAGGAAATACCTTTGGAAAAAAGGGTTGGTGGTACAGCATCCACCTCTGGACATAAAAATACTCATAAAAACATGGAAAGAAACATCATTAACCCCTCGATGGGAGGGACCTTATGTTGTTTCACTCACTTACAGAAACAGCCCTCCGAACTGCCGAAAAGGGGTGGACACACGCCAGCCGAGTTAAAGGTCCAGTCAAGACTAACGCCTGGACTGCAGAGCCCACAGACGACCCTCTGAAAGTTAAACTACAGAAACAACAAATGGACTTGGGCTTGTTGAATCATATCGTGCAAGTACAGAAAAACGATAAAGTTGTTTATGAATATCCCATTTGTAAAAATCGTAGAGTTAGATGTATTAATATAAGTTGTAATTGTTATCCTTTTTATATGCTTTAGGTGCATAGTGTGCCAAAACAATTGGTGGTTGCATTGTATAGACGGTATTCCCCTAGAGGAATATGTAATCAATGTTATAATATAGAATTAGAAATTACAGATTTGGCATTGAAATCAAAAGTCACACGAAAAAGAGATCCAACCCGACAGTCCTGACTGGTGGTGTATATACACCTACGAAATATAGCCTGAGCGATTTTGCTCTCACCCTAATGAACCAGCCCCTCTAAAATACAAATAACAAGGGTGTGCTGTAGAACTACCATAAAGAAAATACTGTGCCACTATCCTATAGTCAAGGACTATAATTGGGAAGCATATAAACAAAGGCATGGAGAGCAAAAGCATTCAGGGTTTCCTGAAGAATATTCTTGCTGCCGAGAAGATGGTTTACCCCGTGGCTCGAAGTCGATGGGTGAGGCAGAGGAATAAGAAATGGTGGAAACAAGAGCCTGAGTGGAACTATGCCAAAATATTGGCCGAGCTACCCCAATGTTAAGCGGCACACCCAGGCACTAACTAAAAAGAAAGGAGGAATGAGGCAGAGTCAATGCAGCCCAATCTGGCACACTATGTTGATGTTGCTATTATTGCTGAGCTATGGAGAAACAGCGCATAGACTGTCTAAGTGGACTTTAATTCAAGCCGAGGAAAGTCGTGTGATTGAAGAAAATGTAACCGTACGTGCACCCTCATTTAACGTAACCATTTGTGATTTATTAGGACATTTAGGTTCTGGGGAAGACTGGAATTTTGGTCACTGCAAACCTCCACATAAAAGGGGAAGTGCAGTATCAACGTATTGGTGCCCTAGTTCCAATCCAGGAAAGGGATATTGCAACTATCCTAACAAATATTATTGTGCTTATTGGGGTTGTGAGACAATAGCGACAGCGTGGAGCGTTGCCAATCCGGATGTTTCTATGAATTATCTAAAAACCATGAAAGAATTTTGTATACAAGTGGTCGTAATCCCTAAAATTACTTATCACCTGAAAGAATATGAATATCAGCTAGAAACTGTCTTTACACACCGATTAACGAAAAGGGAACCGATCACTGCTCTGACCTTAGGTATAATGGCCCTCAGTGTAGCAGGTGCAGGAACAGGAATTGCCTCAATAGTCAATCAAAACCAAGAATTCGTGGCATTGAGAGTAGCCGTCAATGAGGATCTGCTAAGAATAGAGCAATCTATTACTGCGCTAGAAAAATCAGTCAGATCCTTGTCAGAAGTGGTCTTGCAAAACCGGAGAGGATTAGATCTATTGCTCTTCAAAGAAGGAGGCCTTTGCGCAGCTTTAAATGAGGAATGTTGTGTATATGCAGACCACACAGGTCTAGTAAGAAATACCATGAATAAGCTACGAGAAAATATAGAAAAACGAAAAGGGAATATGAATCTCAGGAGAGCTGGTACGAAACCTGGTTTAGACAATCACCTTGGCTTACAACCCTCCTCTCTACTATAGCAGGGCCGTTGATTCTTTTAATGCTAGTGTTGATGTTTGGACCATGTATTTTTAATAAAGTAATAGCTATTGTGAGAAGCAGGCTAGAAGCAGCACATTTATTATTAGTTAAAGCAAAGTATGAGCAGTTACCCAATCAAGATGATACTGAGTTATTTGTATTAAGTAGTCAAGAATTACAACGCTTTAATGAACAAAATAAGTAGAAAAAGAAAAGGGCGGAATTGTAATAAACAATTCTAAGAGTTAGAGATGTTTGTTCATTAAAGCTTCTTAAAAGGAAATGCTCAGGGGTTATTAAGTTAGAGATGTTTGTTCATTAACACTTCTTAAAAGGAAACGCTCAGGGGTTATTGTGCAACGTGGGAAGCCCCTGCCCTTTGTTATGCAATTGCCTTAAATGTTCGATCCTCTAAAGGTGGGAGAGGGGCAGGGGTAGGTGAGAAGATAGGAGATTAACTGCCTGACAACAGAGGACACATTCGCAGAAAGAACGAGTGACGTGGCACTCTGAGCAACGAACCCGGGACCCTATAAAAAGGCCGGAAGAAGTTTTTCCCGCGCACGCCATTGGAGAAGCCAATCTCATGGCCGCTCAGCACTGTTTTTGCTTATTGCATTGAAATCCATCGGGAATAAATTTGTGGTATTCAAGTTAATTTCGAGTCTAAATTTATTACACTTACGCGTGCATATGTGCACGGAAAGTATAAATATACTCGCAATCCTGCGAGAAGTTTTACTCACAGCCGTGGCAGCAAGGCAAGCGGAGTCTGCATCCCGGGGAGGGGGGCTCTCGGCGGCAGCATCTTGCTCGTGCTCCGAGAGACCCACGACAATGGGCGGAGTCTCGATGAGAATCCCGGTTTTATATTGGCTGATCAGATCTGACTGTAGGCATTCTAGAAGCTTCTCTGCACCCCCACACTGGCTGTGGGTGCCCCTGAAGCCTCCAAACATCCCCCACACTGGCGCAGGTGCCCAGCGGCTCAGTGGCACCTCGGCACTCCCTTCTCCTAATGGCCCTGGCCAAGGGGCTCTGGGGCCAAACAAAAGAAGCTGTTAGCCTCAAGTAGCAGAGAGAGAGGGAGATGTGCCTATTCCTTCCATACTGAAGGAGGGAGGGGGAGAGAGGGGGGTTTGCATTCTGCCACAAGGTTGTTCAGCCAGCAACAGGATGTCATCTTGAAACTGTATCCAATGGAGGATCCAAAACGAGGGGTCATTTTTCAAAATCTTGGGTTAAGTGACTCAAACATTTTATATTAAAAGAATTTGCTTCAGTCTTTTTCATCCAAAAGCAGAAATAACATCACATACTATTTGAAGTGTAATAACTTCCATGTTTTTTTTTTTCCAGAAAACTTGAATCTTAGCTAACACTGCTGAAACATATTCTTGGTGAGGCCTTAGTCTGGCTAGACCTGAAAATGTATTTTCAGTGTTAAGGTTCAGTAGATGTGAAGGTCACAGAACATCCCTGAGCATGGGGATGGGTTAGAGATTTGTCAAGAAGTGTGAATACACAGCTTAGCACAATGGCAAGATGAAGAAGACCCCCTTGTATCAGCAACCTGAGGCCACCACTAGAAGGTAACAGCAACATTGCAACCACAGTTTCCCAAATTACCTCCTCTTCAGTGGACATACTACTAAATCTGTGTGCAACAAGCCCCAGCAATGAAACACCTTGCCATTACACCTTGTCTTCTTCATTTCATGCAGTTTGCTTCAACTCTTCACATTTCTTTTTCCCTTCCAGGCTTTGGAACAGGTTGGTCCAGTGAGATCCAACGCACTGAACACCATCAGGGGAGAGTATGTTCCTCATGCACTCACCTTTAGTATATTTTTCCTTCCCTCCTCTGCAATAGATCATCATTTACCTTTAGCCCACAGCAAGTTATTGTCCTCCCCTGTTTTTCTATAGAAAAGTAATAGCACCAGAAATCACTGATGGTAGAGACTGCATCCAACAAAACATTTTAAAATTATTTTAAGCAAGCTTGTCTCTCTCCATGTCCTGTTTTACTTTGTCGTTGCTTGTACTCTGGTGTCCTAATTCTTTCCTTAATGAAGATGGAAATAAGGAGTGGTACCTCCAAGTCAATAAATCCACACCAGAATGAGAGACGGAAGACTCCAGTCTTCATATTCCAGCACTCTGTAGTATACTTGAGCACCTGCTCTGTGTCAATGACAGGCATCTAAGCCCAGCTGAGATCCTTCTGGCTTATCTTTTACTTTTTCTTAAATCAGACTTGAAATTTCTCAACTTATAGCTAAGAAAATCTCCCAGACATCCTTCATTTGATATTCTTAATTTCATACCATGGAACTATTTTAGAAGGTATCAACTGGATTTCTTTCAGATGAAACTAATACAGAAGCTGTAATCCAGTAGGACATATTACATACTTTGGATGCAAATGTAATCAGACTAGAATAACTCTATAGTTACTCCGAAAACATCTACAGAGTGGACTCTGCATCCTCAACACCTACCTCATTCACTCTACCAATCTGCTTCTGTTTTCTAATGCAGACATAGCCAAAACCCACCTCGAACCATTCATGAGCACAGACATCAAAGATTTTCCCTGTGAGACCTCATCCTCAACACAGCTTTACATAGCTCAAAAAAAAAAAATCTTTTGATATCAGTCTATGTGTACGCTTTTACTAACAGCAGCTTCATTATCTTTATTCATTTACCTCCTTTCACTGAGTGAACCTCGTGAATTTTTAGGACTCACATAAAAGCGAATGACCGACAGCATGTTGAGCAGCACAGAGTTTTTCTCCAGCTCTGGACATGTTGTTTATAGCACTGATTTGTGTGTTCACGTGTGTGTTTGTGTGCATCTGTGGCCAGACACACAGCAGTCTCCCACAGTGTGCATCTGTCACACGAATACTACAGCAGCACTGCTGGGCAACAACTCCTCTCATTAAGAGGTGCAAACCACCATTCTGCAGTCAAAATATCCTCTAATGGAAAAGATTTGTTTCAGGATTTTTCCACTTTCAAGCTCTGAAGCAAAAGTTTTTAAAGAAAATCTTGTCAAGATATTTTATTTCAAAAATAAGAGCATTCAATGTATCCAAACTTCTTATTCTTTTTTCTTTTTGTAACTTCTTACTGTGTTCTGCCAGCCTCCCTCTCTGTCTCCCATTCCAGTTTCTGTTCCCTTTTTCCTGATGATTTAGGTGGGGTAGGATACTTCCAACACTTTTAGTATATTTTTGTCTGTCACATTCCTCCTTCCTTGCTTCCCATTTATATTCCCACACAAAACAATACCCACAGGTCAGATTCTCCTCTATCCTGAGCAGCACGAGTGACACACACGGTTTAGTCAGCAATACTTTTCTGTTCAGTTCTTCAAGGTGACACCAAAACTGAGGCTTCTTTGCCTTAACTATAATATATTCCTGGCCCTGTGGTGTTGATGGGACCCCATCACACACTCACATTAAAATGTTCTACACTGTTTCTCGAGTAGTTATTACCCATTGCTGTTTAAAATCAGCCATTCCCCTTTTGAAAACAAATTTACAGCTGATAACCCTAAAAATTCACATTTTTTTAAAATAAGTATAACATTTCTACCTATATCTCACACACTTTAAATTATAGGAAAACATGCAACCTCCATATTCTCCAACTTCAGTATCCAGCAAGTTTAAATGAAGATAACTTGAATAATAGCACTACACCCACCAAGCCCTTTAGTCACTGTCACCTGTGGTGTCTGCAATTGCCTTGACTTAGTTTGGAGACTGTGGGTTGATTTTGGATGCCTAAACAGGTCATTTGGGATGTACAATTGGCGTTTAGTTGCTGTTCCAGAAAGACATTGGTATGACTTAAGTCCTGTGTCCTACCTGCCACACGCACATAGATACCTTGGAGACCACAGGTTGCTTGAAATGGTGATTTGCATTAACACTCAGGTAAATTAATAAATAGATGGCAGAGAGCCAAATCAAATTGTTACTGCTTCTTGAAGAAGTTTCCAGACTTCTGCTCACCTACCAGGAGTAGGTTGACTGGGTTGACACCACTTTTCAGAGGAACTCCTACACCCACCTTTTAAATGGGGGAGATGAAATGTGCTGATGAACATCTCAGGAGGGATGGGAGACAACCTTCATTTCCCAGAGGTCTTCTTCAGCTTCTCTCCTTCAAAGAATCAACAAGGTCTCTACCAAGATCATAAATACCTAAAGAGAGTTCCCTGGAACAAAGACCCCTGTCTCTGCATTCTGTCTGCAGGACCACCCTTTGGAGGCCCAGAACCCTCTTCCTTGTTTCCCCTTGAAAACAAACTCTTTTTCAGATGAAACATGCAGTGTTCATAAATAACCTTCAGTGACTGAGGCTGGACTGTGCAACAGGTAAATAAATCGCTTGTTTGAGAACAGAAGTTTTAAAAGACCAACAGCTGCAGTACATTTAAATTATTTTTTTCTCAAAAAAAAAGTACTGCAAGCAGAAACACTCAAAAGTACTGAAAAATAGATGACTCTGTATAATGCCTCAATTATTGAACTCATTTTTAATAACTAACTAATCTCAGATTGGAAAAAAAAAAAAAAAACAGAACAACACATCTTGAGATCTAAAGCAGAAGCACCTTCATGTTAAAGGGACTGGACAGAACCTTTAAACTTAAAATGTTATCGCAGGCAAAGTGAGAATTGAACGTTTTACTAAATGACCTCTACTGAGCAGAGCAGAACCATGATGACAAATGGCGACACAGAAATGCAAGTGACTTGAAATCAAATTCCAAAGTGAATTAATCACAAACCATAGCATGAAGAATAACTTTGTACCAGGACCCTGATTTATGTTTCCTGTTGGAAGCACGATGTGAAGATACAGTCTTGTATAGGCTGGGCAAAATTATCAAGAACAAGGCAATTCTGATGCGTACAATGCTGTTCTCTTTTTGATGCCAAGTACAGAAAAAGAAAAATAGTACAAATTTAATTTCTTACAGCCTGTACCACAAAGAATTTTATCAATCTCTGTAGGATGCTAAATTACTTCACTAACTGATTTCACCTAGACCTGGTTCAACCAGAAATGAGAATTCGACCTTTAGAGAAATGTCTCAGAATCACATCAAAACTCAAGGAATGTCAGGAATTCCTCCCTCAATCTACCTTCTTTTTGTCTACAGTTTTCTTCCTGGAGAATTATCCCTTGGCCTCCTGGCTTCTCCTCTTCAAAGTCAGACAAGGCCACTGGTGCTTCTTTCTTCTAGCCAAGCTGTACTTTGAGCACTATGTTCCAAGACTGATATTCAGTCATCTTGTTGTAGACACCTTCAAGTCTCTCCCCATGACTTTCTCAATTTCCACCTCTGCTTCTCTTCCTTTTCTCTTTCCAGCCCACAGGGCTGTCTTGGAGTCAGTCTGTATCTGAACAAAACTTGCGCTCAGCTCTTCTAAGCATTTGTGATCACCACCTCCGTGAACATTTGCAATGAGTAAATCCAGTGGCAACCCTTTTAGAGAAAGCCTTCAGGTCTTTTCATTCTATAGCTCAGCTTCCTCCATAAGTCTGTCCTGTGGTGCTGTTTTTTATTTTTTCCAGCATTTTTAGAGTTACTGACCATAATCTTTCAACTTACTTTGTTTCAAGAACATGCTGTTTCAAGATACAAGAGTCTTTCCCTGGAGTACATTCAGCACAGTCACTCTTCTGTGTCTGATTTATCCTCTTACAATTTGCATCCACAGACAAGATGTTCATGTTCTTACTCCAGTGGCAACCAGAAGGCGTTTGAAACCCCAGATCTCACTGCCCTATGATTTCCCTAAACATCAGTTTGCTCTGAAGGAAGCTCTTGCCTTTCACATATTTCTATTTGGTTTAGATAAATTCCACTTTAAATCTATGGGATGCTCCAGATCTAAGAATTTAGGTGACTAGATGACATGTTACTTAGATGGAAAACAGATGCCCCTGACCTGAAAACAAGACTTTTTGGAGCATGTGTTGCCACCTAACTTTAGATACCCAAGGAACCTCCTAATCAAGCCTGCCTGACAGCAACCAGTGTGAAGCACATCCAGAGTTAGGCAGAGCTGGAGCATGTGGATTATGCACAGGGGTGTTGGTAGAAACTAGACCCCTTAAATTAGTTTTAGGACTGATTCCAGTCTTAAGCCTGCCATGGGACTGTTGATCTTTCTCCAAAAAGTTGTTTAAAGGTTTGAAACCATCTTCTCTTTCCAGCACGGAACATCATCCTCTGAACTCTTCCCTGACTACACATGGCCAGGATCCTGCTGCATCTCGTCTTTGTTCCTATTTACCACAAATTAATTAACTCAGGTTATGAGCACGTAGTTTCTTTGTAGTGTCGACAAACTATAAAGCTATTTTACACCTTTTGACAGTGTATTAGCACTTCAGAGTTGAGGTAATGAGATCCCTTTATACCACAAAAGGGATTTACAAGAACTGCAGGGCTCAGAAACACAATCTACTTACTGTGACTATACGAGTTATATTGCAGATAATCTGTCAATCTGTTGCAGCTACATTGTAAATCTTTAGTGTAAATGAGAGTAAGATCTTTCAGTTCCCATGAACAAAGTGAAAAGAAACAAGCAGTTTACATTCTCCCCAAAATGAAGACAGTTTTTGCAAAAGACGGAGTTAAAATGTAATGCAATGGATTTTAGCTATGATTAAACAACAACAACAACAACAAACAAACAAACAACAGAACAAAACAAAACAATAAAATTTAAAACAAACAAACAAACAACACAAAAGCAAAACACCACTATATAGTCTCCA
Organism: Columba livia; assembly: GCF_036013475.1. Classification (NCBI taxonomy): domain Eukaryota; kingdom Metazoa; phylum Chordata; class Aves; order Columbiformes; family Columbidae; genus Columba; species Columba livia. The sequence goes on along the minus strand of NC_088604.1, from coordinate 4,568,434 downwards.
ATAATAAAACACAACACAATTTACTGCAGCATTTCAGGTGTCACACTGCCAAAGGAATCCAGCTTCTTCTCCAGACTCATAATCCCTTATTATTCTCTTTTTCGTATCCAAATCGCACTACCTATTCAAACTTAGCTTGGCCATTCCTAAAATTTCCAGTTCCAAGGTAATAATTGACAATACAGCCATTAGAAATGGGTACTTCAGAAAAGACTATAGACATAGATATAGATATAGAAATAGATAGATGATATAGATATAGATATAGATATAGATATAGATATAGATATAGATATAGATATAGATATAGATATAGATATAGATAGATAGATATAGGACAGAGATTTTTGCTGCTGCTGCTTCACTTAATAAAATGAACAGACAAAAATGAGAGCCGCTTCTCTCCATTTTCACAGGTGTTTAAAAACACCTATCTGAACTACGAGCCCTCAACCCTCTGGACTTTAATATTTTCAGCTTGTTTTTACTCTCTGTTATTTCCGGTCCTAGGTATATTCCCTAAGCATTTGCACGTTTCTAGCTTGTTTTGCAATGAGAGGAGTCAGGTTTGGGGTTGTTTGGTTTGGTTTGTTTTTGATGTTACACATCATAGAAAGTCAGGGATGTCTTTGCTCTGAAAGTGAGAGATGTCTTTCCATCCCCATGCAGCCCTGCAAGTCAGACTGGTGTTACCCCGAGGTAAAATGGGAGGTCCTTTCTAATTTAAAACTGCTCATTAACCCTTAGGACACCCAGGAGCTCATCAGCTTCTTGACTGCTGCACAGGCAACATGCAGCAGCCTCAGTGCTGGGCGTTGTATTTTAGATGGGATTTGCCCATTGTGTGGGACCAAACCTGACATCAGGCACAAGCTTTATGTGAGCAATGGGGAGATGGAGATGGGAAATTGGAGCTACTTGGTCCTTTCATGTAGGTGCTTTTGCACAAAGCCACCATGTGTCATCTTCATTGTGGCGCTATCGTCTGCTTGGGTCTGGGCAGAGGTTCTTTGTGGAGAGGTTCTGATGCTGCATATCACTGGAGCAGGGAATTTGGGATCATGGAACAGCCTGGGTTGGAAGGGACCTTCCCAGCTCCCGCAGTGCCACCCCTGCCATGAGCAGGGACACCTTCACCAGCTCAGGTTGCTCAGAGCCCTGTCCAGCCTGGCCTGGGATGTCTCCAGGGATGGGGCATCCACCACCTCTCTGGCCAACCTGGGCCAGGTTCTCACCACCCTCAGTGTCAAAAATTTCTATTCTGTAAAAATGTGGTCTTTCACTAGTGTTGAAATGTTGATATGAAACAGTTGTAATATTAAACATAATAATATGAAAGTCCAGATGAAAGCAAAATGATAGCATTAAACACCTTTTCCTTCTCCCAGTGGAGTAAAAAAAAACAAAAAAAACAAAACAAACTGACATTATCTGATAGAGAGGACAAATTGAATCATTTTGATTTTCTCCAGTAGGAAATATCCTTGAATGTGACCTAGTCCTGCTGAATATTTCACTTTCATGAAAATACAGTTTTTACCTTAAAGCAGTTCCACTTAAATATTTTTGAACAGCACCCTCAAGAAAGCAGCAGGTATCTGACTGAAGATGGGAAGGGCTGTGTGACTAAACAGTTCTAAGAAAACTTTCATTGTTGATCTTTCCTGTTCCACTGCACTGCAGAAAAAGTACCATCCCTATGTGCTGCCCCAAAACTGAAAAACATTTCCAAACATTTCACAGAATCACAGAATGTCAGGGGTTGGAAGGGACCTCGAAAGATCATCCAGTCCAATCCCCCCACCAGATCAGGAACACCCAGTTGAGGTTACACAGGAAGGTGTCCAGGCAGGTTTGAATGTCTGCAGAGAAGGAGACTCCCCAACCTCCCTGGGCAGCCTGGTCCAGCCTCGGGCACCCTCACTGGGAAGAAGTTTCTTCTCAAATTTAAGTGGAACCTCCTGTGTTCCAGTTTGAACCCATTGCCCCATGTCCTATCATTGGTTGTCACCGAGAAGAGCCTGGCTCCATCCTCCTGACACTCACCCTTTCCATATTGATAACTATGAATGAGGTGACCACTCAGTCTCCTCTTCTCCAAGCTCAAGAGCCCCAGCTCCCTCAGCCTTTCCTCACACGGGAGATGCTCCACTCCCTTCAGCATCCTTGTTGCCCTGCGCTGGACTCTCTCCATCAGTTCCCTGTCCTTCTGGAACTAGAGGGGACCAGAACTGGACACAATATTCCAGGTGTGGTCTCCCCAGGGCAGAGTAGAGGGGCAGGAGAACCTCTCTGACCCATGGACCACCCCCGTTCTGATCCACCCCAGGTCCCATTCTCCTTTGTGGCCACAAGGGCCCAGTGCTGGCTCATGCTCATCCTGCTCTCCCCAGGACCCTCAGGTCCCTTTCCCCTACACTGCTCTATAATAGGTCATTCCCCAGTCTATAATGGAAGCTGGGGTTGTTCCTGCCCAGATGCAGGACTCTACACTTTCCCTTGTTATATTTCATTAAATTTTTCCCTGCCCAACTCTTCAGACTGTCCAAGTCTCTGGATAGCAACATAGCCTCTGGCGTATCAGCCACTCCTCCCACCTTGGTGTCATCAGCAAACTTGCTGACAGTCACTCTAGTCCCTCATCCAAATAATTGATGAATATATTGAATAATACCGGCCCCAGTACTGACCCCTGAGGCACTGCACTAGATCCAGGCCTCCAACTGGACTGTGCCCCATTGGCCACAGCTCTCTGGCTTCTTCCCTTCAGCCAGTTCGCAGTCCACCTCACTACCCGATCATCCAGACCACACTCCCTCAGTTTAGCTATCAGGATACTGTGGGAGACTGTGTCAAATGCTTTAACCAGAGGTTACCCTGCCAATCTGTTAAGTCACATCAGTTCAGAAAGGAAGCAGAAAGATTTTCCCAGCTCCTTCACTGTCTTTGTGTAAATCAGTGAGCCTGACACCAAAACCATGCTCCACTCCTGAAAATAGCTCACAACCAAAGGTGCCAAGCAGGAAAACCCTTTTAAACACAGACCAGGGACATACTGCTTCAAACGCAGAAGCCAACTGTTCACATTTTGCATTATTTCCAGTTAATCTCCCATGCTGTCACTAAATGAGATGGGGAATGTCTGCCCGTGGGAGCAGGTACACAGGGTGGCACGACCATTTAAATGCTAAGATCAGTTTGCTACATCCCCAGCATGCGACGAAAGACAATTAGACACATCGGAAAAATGAAAATGAGCCCAAATGGAGTGTCCCTGCCTGGCTCAGCCTGCAGCCCTGCCAAAACCCAGACCTGGCAGTACAAGTTTTTCAGCTTACCAAACTTTGCAGGCTTTCTCCCATCTAGGGTGGAAATTTACCCTGATTTTAATGTTGGTTGCTTCTCTTCCTCTAGCCATTCTCCAGGTGTAGTTGGGGCAAGAATTGGAGGACATGTTTCAATTTTATATTCAAAGGTTTAAAAGAGGTGACTATTTATTTCATCCCGCCACAAACATCCACATTTGTGGTAATCCACAGACCTCATCCCTGTCAAGAAACACAAGCTGATAGAGTATAGCTAATAGAGTATAGATAAGCTATACTCTATATTCTATTCTATTCTATATGTATTAGCACCCATCTCTCAGTCCCCTTTACATCACGTCTTCCTCATCAAGATCAGCACCAAAATACAGAGAAACTGATTAAAGTTTATACTACAGATAATCAATGCATTTCTGTCAGGAAGAAGGACAAGCTATAAAAGATGCAACAGCTTTCCCTGAACTCAACTCTCTGGTTTTGTTTTATTTTTTTTTTCTCCCATCCACTAGGTCTTTAAAATCTGATGGTCATCTCATATTTGTAAATAAGAAAGTGAAGGATCAAGTCATTGTACATTAGTTACTGCATGGGAAGTGCCTAAGTGCAGTTTCTTATCTCCAGTGAATGCAGGGGGATTCAAGACAGCTTAGCCTTCTGTTCAAGAGCCATCTGCTTTAATACATCATGTTAAAGTCAAAGTCTTGAAAGGAAAAATGTTGTCACAGAAGGCAAAATCTTCCTACAAACATCACAGAGAACAAGTAGCATCTAAGGGAAAGTAACCTATGGACGTGACTCCAGAAAGGAAAAAGGGATCTGAACTCATGGTGTAACAGGGGTATGCAAATCAACGGTTTCCATCAGTGGAAAATAACATATATAGAATGGATGAACATTTCAGTAAGGTAAAAAAGCACATCTTATCTCCAGCAGATCTCAGCACCCTATCTTGAATCCCCTTGCTACAGACTTTTTTCTTTTTTTTCCCCTGGGAAGGTTTTATTTTTAATGTGTGAGTAAAGCAGAACAAATTCTCTCATGTTGTCTATGATCTCTTAATCTCAAACTCAGCACAGATACATAACACTGCTTAATGGAGGAAAAGCAAGAAGTATTTGATTACATGTTTGATCTCTTGAGGAATATACAGGTGCTGTAGAGCACAGTGCACAGCTCACAAACATTTTGTGTTTCACTATTAAAAGTGACTAAAATAAATAATTGGTTTAACTGATAATACTTTTTTCCCACTAACCCTGAAAATTTATAAGATTGTTTTGGTTACAGGGAAGTCTGGGACAGAAGAGCAGAATTGTCTCTATAATGTTATTTTCCACAGCCAGCATCCATTTCAAGTGCAAGGGACACTCTTTGCAGCATGACTCTCCATGACTTTGGAGGACTGAAACTACCACTGACATTTGCGTTTTGATTATGCTTCTTATAAGTAGGTATGATATTAAACAAAAGCTCTCTGTTTTTTCTTTACTGCAGAGATTTCACAAAATGAATGTAGCATGGTATTAAATCTGAAGTGTAGCATCGTCCATCTAGTTGGAGAGGTATATATTACTAGTCAAAATGCAAGGAACAGGCTCATACATTTGTGCCCTGTATCATCATAGTGTTACTACTCATGAAGTTTCTGCTAAATACACAGCAAAATTGCTGTATCTAGTGGAGTGCCCCAAGGGTCAGTACTGGGGCCTGTATTATTCAATATGTTCATCAATGATTTGGACAAGGGAATAGAGTGTACTATCAGCAGGTTTGCTGATGACACCAAGCTGGGAGGAGTGGCTGACACACCAGAAGGCTGTGCTGCCATCCAGAGACCTGGACAGGCTGGAGAGTTGGGCGGGGAAAAATTTAATGAAATATAACAAGGGAAAGTGTAGAGTCTTGAATCTGGGCAGGAATAACCCCAGGTTCCAGTATAAGTTGGGGAATGAACTATTAGACAGCAGCATAGGGGAAAGGGACCTGGGGGTCCTGGGGACAGCAGGATGAGCATGAGCCAGCACTGGGTCCTTGTGGCCACAAAGGCCAATGGTACCTGGGGTGGATTAGAAGGGGGGTGGTCAGTAGGTCAGAGAGGTTCTCCTGCCCCTCTACTCTGCCCTGGGGAGACCACACCTGGAATATTGTGTCCAGTTCTGGGCTCCTCAGTTCCAGAAGGACAGGGAACTGCTGGAGAGAGTCCAGCGCAGGGCAACAAAGATGCAGAAGGGAGTGGAGCATCTCCCGTGTGAGGAAAGGCTGAGGGAGCTGGGGATCTGGAGCTTGGAGGAGACTGAGGGGTGACCTCATTCATGGTTATCAATACAGAAAGGGTGAGTGTCAGGAGGATGGAACCAGGCTCTTCTCAGTGACAACCAGTGATAGAACAAGGGGTAATGGGTACAAACTGGAACACAGGAGGTTCCACTTAAATTTGAGAAGAAACTTCTTCTCAGTGAGGGTGCCAGAGCCTGGACCAGGCTGCCCAGGGAGGTTGTGGAGTCTCCTTCTCTGCAGACATTCAAACCCACCTGGACACCTTCCTGTGTAACCTCATCTGGGTGTTCCTGATCTGGTGGGGGGATTGGACTGGATGATCTTTCGAGGTCCCTTCCAACCCCTGACATTCTGGGATTCTGTGTGACTTTGCTTACAAAGAGGCACAGTCTCCTTTGAGGGGACACGACAGACACCTCATCTACACAGGATTGTGAAAAATGGAACAGAATGGAAAAGGCCTTTAAATTTTTTTCCATCCATGGTAATAAGAGTGTTGGGACCACAAATCAGGCTGTCACAAGGACAGGGTAGGTGTCCTCAACTACTGATTCAGCATCTCCACTTGAGTCGCACCTGCACCTGGTCCCTGTCCCCCGCTCAGCATCTGCTGATGTCTTTGGTCCAGCTTCTCTGGGAAGGACAAAGGCACAAGAACAGCCAAGGCCACCACACTAAACTTCCCTCCTGAAGCTTGTCAGGAGAGTTACTGAGGTAATAAAGTGCGAACGGAGCTAGAGACAGTGATAAATTTCCCTTCTGAACAATCAATAAAATTCTCTCAGCCCCGCTCAGGCCCATACTGTGGATGCAAGGGTCGTAATTACATTGTCAAAAAGTCGAGTTGCCCCAGTCGACTGAAACTCCCTTTCAAACTGATGTGTGATTGACGGGCAGTTGATGGGTGGCACGTTCTGATTGGCAGGGGAGTTGGGTAAAGCCAAAGGCAACAGTGAAATTTCCCATCCTGCTACAACCAGCGGAGCAAAGGACTGACACTCACACGGGAATTGTAGGAAACCCTTAGTCATATTAACATATCAAAGTGAGGAGCTGACAGCGCTTACTAAACAAGCTGAACTCAACCGTGGCTGCAGAGCATCCCTCAAACTTCCCAGTCTGAAAGAGTAAAAGACGTTAAAATGCGCCCGGTCCTGTCTTCACCAAGACAGCTAAGAATTTGGAAGCCTGCTTATTTAATGATTTTGATCTGAAATAACATATATAGATGTAGATACATATGTATCTCACAAACATATATTGTTGAGCATATCAGCCTCTTTCATATATATGAAAGAGGTTGTCACGCTCAACAATTTTTCTATGCCACAGACCACACTGGTGCTAAATTGGAGACAGAACAACATGTTTCTGTTTCTTGTAGGCAATATGAATCCAGCAAAAGAACACACTTCTTTTGGTCTTGTTTTCTAGTGGGATTCTACTGCTTCAATGCTAAATTGTGGATTACATGGTTTGAATGAATCTTAATTGCAGCCATGCACTGGGACTGTACATATTGCAAAGCTCAGAAGTTACTTCATAGCTAGTCTGCATTTCTTGTATAAGAAATTGATAAGAATTCTTGAATAAGAATTTATAAGAAATTGAAACAACGAGACGTTTCCACTAACAAGCTAAGCCATCTCTGACTCCATCTATCTCCATCTAAGTAATGCTTGGGTTGCTAACACAGACCTCATCTTGGTTTCCTCAGGAATGAAGAATCACTGAGAGTTATGTTGTAAAACATGTAAAATATCAGTGAAAAATGCCTCGAGGGTACCAATATAGACACCTGGGTTTACTTCTCTCCATCATATTGCCAAAATAACACTACAACAAGTACTTCTGCCCTGTTCACCTCTGTAATATCATGAGTTGTCTGTGAGGATGGAGACCACAAGCCAGTGGTGAAATGGAAAGTAGCACAAGGGACAGAGCTACATGAAGATATTATTGGCTTTACCCACATTGCTAGAGAACAAAACATGAAGAAGACAAGGCTCTTGCTACAAAGCACTGAAAATTTAAGGACAAAATCTTGACTTTCTCATAGGGGTCAAACAGAGAATGGAAAAATACTTCGAAGAAGCAGGAGAAGACGCAGAAAGTGAAACAGAAAAAGCTGATACCAGGAAAATTCAAATCAGGCATTTTAATACTCTTCTTAAAAAAAAAAAAAAATAATAAAAAAAAAGGATGATTAGCTCGGTAGAAAATACTGGCTCCCATCTCCTTGATGTCCTCAAAGACCAAGCCTTTCTGGAAGGCACACTTTAATCTTATGGGAGTTACTGAACTCAAGGCGGGGATAACTGTGTGAAACTCAATGGCCAGTAATGGACAGTCATTTCAGCCCCAATGATCTAACAGTAGTCCCTCACCGAGCCCCTCTAGGAAATGGGATAGAAACACTCTGCCTTTCTGCAAAGCCAGTTTACTGAAATTACTAAAGCAAGGAGGATACAAACACCGGCCAATATGAAGGTTGACACACAAGAACATAAGAGGGGGAGATGAGGCATTTAGATGAGTTGGATTTTTTTTTCTCCTCTATGACACATACCATCTTCAAAAACAGTCCATTCGTTAAGAGCTTGACAAACGTGCATTGCACTAATATTCATGCCAAGTTTGGACCTGAATTCCATATCAAATCTGCTGCACCGAGAAATGGTCATTTTATACCTGTGTTTAATAGCCTTCCAAATAAAGCTGTGTCTCTAAATTCTCCTACCCCTCAACGTCTGCAAACCTCTAACCATCTTCTGTCCTTTAGGTCTCCTGACTCTTCCACTTGGTAGGAACATAGAGCTCAGTTCCTGTAGTGCTCCCTTTCAGAGAAAATCCGTAGAATCATAGAATGTCTTGAGTTGGAAGGGACCCACAAGGACAATGGAGTTCAACTCCTGTCCCTGCACAGGACAACCCCACAGTTCACACCGTGTGTCTGAGGACGTTGTCCAGTCTCTTCTTGAACACTGTCAGGCTTGAGGCCATGACACCTCCCTGCGGAGCCTGTTCCCGTGTCCAGCACCCTCTGGGTGAAGAACCTTTTCCTTATGTCTAGCCTAAACCTCCCCTGGCAGGTCCAGTGGTTAGAGCAGAAGATCAGGAATCTAGGACTGAAATTCTTGGTATTACCACAGTTTTTCTGCATAACCCTGGGCTTCTAATTTATGACAGCAACCTGTGCTGAGCAGGTGAGGCTGTGCAACCCACCAGGAAAACAGAGAGATATCAGCTGTGCTCCTAACTCTGGAGACAGACCGATGACATTGGGATGACAGCACAGCATGGAGAGATGGAAAACACACTGACTTTGCTATTGCTTTGAGGAGTATCATCCAGCTGGCATAGGTTACTAACTGTAGTATGCTTCACCATGGGACCTACCTGGCAGATCATCATCTCTTGGAAAGCCCAAGATCCATGCTCTCTTTAGGGAGGAAACTTGCCATTTGTTGTGCAGAGAGAAGAGGGGAGAAAGACACCCCGTTCCAGGAGCAGAGCAAGCACACATGGTTCAAAACAGCCATCTGAAGTCCAGCTTCCCTCAGTTCCAGCAGGACAGGGAACTGCTGGAGAGAGTCCAGTGCAGCCACCAAGATGCTGAAGGGAGTGGAGCATCTCCCGTGTGAGGAAAGGCTGAGGGAGCTGGGGCTCTGGAGCTAGAGAAGAGGAGACTGAGGGGTGACCTCATTCGTGGGGATCAATATGGAAAGGGTGAGTGTCAGGAGGATGGAACCAGGCTCTTCTCGGTGACAACCAATGGTTGGACAAGGGGTAATGGGTTCAAACTGGAACACAAGAGGTTCCACTTAAATTTGAGAAGAAACTTCTCCCCAGTGAGCGTGGCAGAGCCTGGACCAGGCTGCCCAGGGGGGTTGTGGAGTCTCCTTCTCTGCAGACATTCCAACCCGCCTGGACACCTTCCTGTGTAACCTCATCTGGGTGTTCCTGCTCTGGCGGGGGGATTGGACTGGATGATCTTTCGAGGTCCCTTCCAATCCCTGACACTCTGTGATTCTGTGATTCCAAGGGACAGGGACATTAATTTGTGGACAGATACATACAAATTGAAACATCTTCTAGGCATGTAAATGACTTCCAGGGTTTCACAACTACTTGATACCCTCTGTCTTCTTGGGGTCCTGATTTTCAAAATTACTCAACTCCCAATACGAGAATGGAGATAAAGCAAAACATTCCTCCAAAAATTTTTCTTTGTTTTGTTTTCTATCATTCATTTGTCCTTTGCTTTTGAAGAGAGGAAAAAATGTACTTACCATGAATGGAAAGGGTTCCATTCCTCACTGCCAGGAACTTGATCCCATATGGAAACAATGGTGGAGAATTGAGGCTTCCGTAGAGATAGATGTGTGCTTTGTGATGGAAAGGGGCCTTGGGGGATCCCACCTGGAGCTCTCCTCCATCAGATATCAGAATGTAATGAGCATGCAGTTCTACAGGTCCTGGACCAATGAACAGGAGTTTGCCACCTGAAAAAAACAGAAGAGCAACTATAGGTCTAATAAACAGTCATTATCTCGCAGTGAAAAGATCTGTAAGAGGTGGGTCAATAAAGGTTTTTGCAATAAAATTATGAGATGAAGGGTAAAATAATAGTGCTTGCTTTCCCTGTACCCTTATGGATTTATCAGCTCTTTACAGACCGTACTAATTCCATCCACTTTTCAATTCTACACAGGCTCTCTTTCTTGACTTGGTCAAGGCCATTTAGCCTGGGCAGACATCTAAGTCTCTCCAATTCCAGTGCAGGGGGGGTTATGCTTGAAAAATCCCCATCTTAACCTACCCACTCTCCAAATGTTAAAAAGGGGTATTACTACTAAATTTGTATGTTACTTTTCAGATTACAAACTACTTGTGACAAGGAGAGGGGAAAACAGCTTTGGAACATAAGAACTGGCAACTCTTTTAGATTAGTGGTTGATTTAATTCTGCATACTCTTCCAACTGCTGTTCAAAACCAGATGCTTCCAAATACAGTGTAAAAAGCTTTTCCCTGTTAGCTGGATGTGAGATGATCTTCTCATCCCAAGAAAGCCTCATCTTAATCCCTAATCAGAGGTTTGCTTCATCTCAAAGCATCAGGTTTCATCTCCGTGCCAACATTTTCCTTTTACCATCTATTAGCATAACTGGATAAATTCTGTCAATAATACAGACCTGATCCCTTAAATCTTTCTAAAATAAGCCTCGACGACTTCTTGAAGCAATGAACTCTGTGGCTTAAGCACACAGTGCATGGAAAAGTATTTCCACCCCTTGGTTTTGACTTAGTTCTGTCAAATGCCTCCTTTGTTCTTGCCTTGTGTGAGCTGGCAATGACAGTCTATCATCTCAGGGTGGTTTATTCTTTTATCTCCTTCCGTATTTTCTCTCCTGCAAAGGACACAGTCACTATCTTTATAATGTATTTGGACAGAATGGACTCTCAAACACTTAAGCATTCTGCACATGGGACGTGTCTTCCTTGGATCTGATCTCCTTACAAAGGGTCTATCACCCTCCCAACATTTCCCTGTTTGTTAATTAGCTAATAACCGTGTCACATCACACCATAGCCAGCTTTCCACTGGTCTTAGCAGTTTTTAATAGTGACCTCTATGCCTACCAAAAAATTTGGCTTTTCTTCCCCACACAATGCTACCAATCCTTAGCACAAAGCATAAGGGAGATCAGACCTCTGCTTTAATTTCGGTATTGAGACCAAAAAAGAGAGGGAAGACGTTTCAATGTAGAAATCAGATTGCAAACTTTTGATTATTGCCTTCCTGTTATCAGGTCTTGTGGTTCTCAGTGGTAAGGGAGATACACAACATTTGGACACTTTCCACCCAGTTGTGTTCATTCCTGCCACACATGCTGCTTATCCTGATCTCCTTATTTATTCTTGCATTGAAGGAGTTTCCTATTTCATTGATCTCTTAGTCTTCTAGCAAAGTCTTATAACTTATTCACAGCTCTAATTCCTTAGTCTTATAACAAAACTGGTGTTTGCATAAGCACTCTCCATTGAATATTTTGTTCGCAGATTTCAGTAGGTTCCAGATAAGTTTTTACAGAATATGCATAATAGACAAATCTCACATTTTCTTGCTTATAACCACAGGGAACCACAGGATTGCTCCCACCAACACCAGCTCCCCTATGTGTAAATTGTCTCTTTCCCTAGACGTACTTTCTACATACAAATATATTTCTGTTAAGCTTATTATATAGTGTTTTTACAAATTATACTAAGTACACTGTAATAAGAAAGCACAAACTTCAGCTTGTTTCATGCAAAACAACACAAAATATCTGACTGTTATTCTGAGATACATCTGAGAGTTCTAGAAAAATGAAATGTTCTTAATACAAAATGTTCTATGTTGAAATTGGGATAATGCTTGAAATGGTATTCATTTGCAGACTGAAAGGACCATTAGATCATATCATCTGTGTACATCATTCTATTGAAAAACTGAAGGAAGTCAAGTCGTCTGGGTTTGACTGCTGCATACCCCCCAGAAAGGCAGACAATCAATTAAGTGACTTGGGAATACCATTCTACTTTTTTCTATGATCACATTTTCCAACAGTTAGTCTCTCTTACTGTTCACAATTTCTGCTTTATTTCCATGCTTAATTTGTCAAGGATGAGCTTTCAGGTAGTGGTTTTCTTTGTACTCTCCTGCATTGCACTGTAGAGAGGTGTAGAAAACAGCATTTTCTGTAAAGGTGCTTACAATAAAATCAAATTTCAACCCTTATTCAGACCAGTTGATGAAGTTTTTAAGAATCTCCCTGTAGGGAATGGTCTCCAATTCATGAAACAACAGATCCTCTCCTACAGCCTCTCCTTCTGAAATTGGAAAGTAAGACCTCCTAATCCTTCTGTTCCTTTATTGTTCTTGATGCTGCCCATAGAGACAAAACTAGTTTATCTTCACATTCTGCCTCTTGTTTTTCGCAGTTAAAAAAACAACATACTACCTCCTTTTGCCTCTTCATTACACTGGGAGATTGGGTGGGTATCCTTGGGCCATGTTGACTTCTGATCCTTTTCATAATCATGGCTTTATCTAACAAAGTCCCTTATTGTGTTATCACAGCTTTCATTCCTAATTGCTCCCTGCCCAGCTCTCTTATCAGTTGTGAAAATCTGCATTTGGTTTCAATGGCATTCCCAAAATATGATCATTGATGGTTCTCTGTGTACTTTCAGATCATCAGTGATGTGCAGTGGTATTCAAATAGGCACAAAAATGGTTTCCCACTGACATTTTATTTTTTGAGGTTATGCATTGTATGTCTGCTAGCTGCTGTGAGATCTTGGCAGGTAATCCTCAGTCATCATGCTATCACATGTTTTAAAGAATTAACTTCATCAAATATACTTGCTGGTTTCTTAGAAAATAAACTAAAGTTTGATGTGCTTTTTTCCATTAAAAAAATCTACCCTGTCATTCAGGAACTCATGTGGCTAGTAATTTATGGAGTCAAATAGCATTTAACTTCATACAGTTATTTCTTTTGACCTGTGTTTGATATCAGATTAAGCAGCCGATACTTTTTCCTTTATCTGCCTGGATCCTGACTCAAGATCAGAACTTCTACAGCCCTTTGTAACTTCCCATGTACTTTGATGTCTCTACCAGCAGTTTTAAAACTCTTGAATGAAACTGGACCTGTTTAAGAATGTGTATTCCTGAAACATATTATTTAATCTCTTTGTTATATTGACATTCTTGGTAATAAACAGACAGCTGGTCCATCTTCCTTTTATGATATAATTTACCATCCTGTTCCTCCCCATACTGAACAGAAATATTTATTAAATACATTGACCTTATAGCAGCAATGTTAATAATTTTATCACTGCAGTCTAGAAATGGAACTATAAATCACTACAATTTATTTTATTCTTAGCATACGAAAGACATCTTTCCCAAGGTCTTTATTGACTTTGTATGTTCTGTTCCTAATGAAATATGGTCATTTCTGTTTCCACTTCTCATACAATTTTTAATGAGTATTCTAATTGCTTCCATGCTGTACCAATGAGTCAGTAAGGCGGGGAGCCAAAATTGTCCTATCTTTTGATTGCAAAATCATAGTCTTGCCTCAAACCACCTTCTCAAAATCTTTCCCAATTTTCAACCATATTTAGTCCATCCAAAATTGTCAAGCTGTCTACAAGGCAAATTAGCTGGAACTGTGTCCGGTGTTGAAACCCTGGAGGGGTGGGGCCGGGGGCACCAGTGTAGTAATAGTGTTGCAAACCCCACATCATCTTTTTAGCCTGCCACTGCACTCCCTCCAGTAATTCCTTGTCCTTGTAATAGGCTAACTGCATGTCAATTGTCCTGAATGACTTTTTCCACTGTTGATTCAAATATTTTTCATACCTTTCACGGATTTCTGGGTGTCTGACCAGCTTAGATGATGGTGACTGCTCTGCACTGTGCACAAGCCCAAGCATAAGTCCCAAAGTTTTTCAGCAGAATCAGGCACGCAGTCACTAACTGTGCCATGCTTGGCCTGCAGGTTTGACCATCGTGGAGTAAATCCTACATAGAATCAAGGTTTCTACCCCTAGGTGAAGATTTTGATATGTAAGGATAATAATAATTGAACTTCAAGTTTTAGTTGTTACTCTGTGCAACCCAAAACCACTTTGCAATGGTGCAAAGATTTGCAAGATCAAGACAACAAGAAGTCATTTGCTGTATGTGATACTTTGGCTTTCCCTTAGAAGCAGACCCAACATGTAATAACAGAAAACAGATATATCAGCTAAACTTGCAGTCACACCATAACATCATTGTCTTTGGGAGAAAAGAAACACTAAAAAGAAAAGTTCAATTGCTGAAGATAAAAAAAAGCAGGATCACAGAAAATAAAATAAAGCATTAGCAGGGATTCATTTAGGCAATTACGAAGTCTAAGGGTAAAACAAACTCTAGCCAATCTTGCAATTACTTATGTCAAAAAATTGCATAGTGTGCTTCTAACCCTCAGCTCTCAGTATCTTTTTTTTTTTCATTGAGTCAGAATAAATACACAGCTCCTGCTTTACAAGATTGTCTTCCCCCTTTTTTAAAAGAAAATAAAAGTTATGCTCCCTTCTTTTATTGCACTTGACCTCTTCTCTGAAAGCAGAACGCAAGAATATTGCTCAACTGAGCCTTTGGCTGTGACCCTCAAATTGTTTGTTATGGCTGCACAGGAAAGTGAAGTCCTACATGTGACCTTGAGGGTGATTTTATAAAAATCAATCAACTACTGTTATGATGGCCTCCCCACCAAGCAAAATAAATACAATTAAACCCATAATCACTTCTGTACAGTAATGTGCAAATTCAATGGGTCTCTTTAGGTGGAGTGAGGGAGAGGGGGGAGAAATATGTTGAGGCTATTTGATACTTTATGAGAACATCAGAAGCACCATTCTTCTCAATTAACCCAGCAATTAGCCTCCACCTCTCTGCCCAGAAAAGAAATATTTCTTTATCTGTCTTTACAAAAAAAAAAAAGGAAACAAAAGAGAGAAAAACTAAACTGGAGGCAACTCCTTCTGTCCCACAGGAGGGGAGAAACAAACCAAATAAGAGAAAAAAGAAGAGGGAATATTAAGGGGAAAAAACCCTGATAATAAGGTGGGGGTTGTAATCTGCTATGTGAATAATCACAGCACCATCATGCCGGTGGCACAACTGGTTTTAGGAAAATAACTATAACTTCTGAAGTCACAGAATCCCAGAATGTCAGGGGTTGGAAGGGACCTGGAAAGCTTACCCAGTGCAATCCCCCCGCCGGAGCAGGAACACCCAGATGAGGTTACACAGGAAGGTGTCCAGGCGGGTTGGAATGTCTGCAGAGAAGGAGACTCTACAACCTCCCTGGGCAGCCTGGGCCAGGCTCTGGCACCCTCACCGGGAACAAGTTTCTTACTTTAAACTTATCCTTGGTGCCATCTCAAGGCATATCAAGGATAAGAGGGTCATTAGGGGCAGTCAACATGGCATCACCAAGGGGAAGTCGTGCTTGACCAACCTCATCGCCTTTTACGAGGACACAACGAGGTGGATGGATGATGGTCTACCTTGACTTCAGTATGGCATTTGACACAGTCTCCCACAGCATCCTCACAGATAAACTGAGGGAGTGCGGTCTGGACGATCAGGTAGGGAGCTGGACTGTGAACTGGCTGAAGGAGAGAAGCCAGAGAGTCGTGGTCAATGGGGCAGAGTTCAGCTGGAGGCCTGGATTTAGTGCAGTACCTCAAGGGTCAGTACTGGGGCCGGTATTATTCAATATATTCATCAATGATTTGGATGAGAGAACAGAGTGTACTATCAGCAAGTTTGCTGATGACACCAAGCTGGGAGGAGTGGCTGACACTGGAAGCTGTGCTGCCATCCAGAGACCTGGACAGGCTGGAGAGTTGAGTGGGGAAAAATTTAATGAAATATAACAATTGAAGATTTATCAAGTGAAGATTTATCAAGACTGTCCAGAACCTTTCTTGTAGTTTGCTTGTATTTGCTGCATTCAGATTTACATAAACAAGCAGAATTAGATCTGGTGATGGTTACTTTTATCCTGGCTCCCTTGTGAGATGCTCGTTAGAACAAAAAAGACTCTATTTC
This sequence comes from Columba livia, assembly GCF_036013475.1. NCBI lineage: Eukaryota > Metazoa > Chordata > Aves > Columbiformes > Columbidae > Columba > Columba livia. Next base: position 4,552,164 of record NC_088604.1, on the reverse strand, counting down.
TCAGGACAGTCTTGTATAGTCAGTGAATGCAAGGTGTGGCCTCAAATGATGGTAATAAAAAAGCCCTCCACATAAAAGCTTCACATTGGAATGAAGACTTTGCTTCCCTCTCAGTTTGGGAAATCCCTAGAGCACTCTAGATCACAACCTAAATGAGAAATATCAACATCTCTTTTATGCACTATGAGAACAACTATGTTAGAAGGATTTTTTTTTTTTTTATGAGGTTTTTGAGAAGGGCTATAAACTATTCTGTCTGAAAGCATGAATCCTCGTGACAGGCAAGGACAAACTTAACGCAGCAACTCTCACAATCCTCTATCTTTTGTTATTGTTTTGTTTTGTTTTGTTTTGTTTTTTGGTGTTTTTTTGTTTTTCACAAGTGCGTGTTGCAGCCTCTTTGCATAGTAAATGTTCTGGATACCCGGGCTGTGGCATTGACTGGGTCATTCCACAACTCCTGACAAAGTGTTAATAAATTATGTTCCAGTTCCTTCCCTATTGAGTGCACCCCCCACCATCTTCCACTCCTCAGTCTCCTCTTCTCCAGCTCAAGAGCCCCAGCTCCCTCAGCCTTTCCTCACACGGGAGATGCTCCACTCCCTTCAGCATCTTTGTTGCCCTGCGCTGGACTCTCTCCAGCAGTTCCCTGTCCTGCTGGAACTGAGGGGCCACAACTGGACACAATATTCCAGGTGTGGTCTCCCCAGGGCAGAATAGAGGGGCAGGAGAACCTCTCTGACCTACTGACCACCCCCTTCTAATCCACCCCAGGTACCATTGGCCTTCCTGGCCACAAGGGCCCAGTGCTGGCTCATGGTCACCCTGCTGTCCCCAGGACCCCCAGGTCCCTTTCCCCTACACTGCTCTCTAATAGGTTGTTTCCCAACTTATACTGGAACCTGGGGTTGTTCCTGCCCAGATTCAATACTCTACACTTTCCCAGTTACTAGTAATGTATCAATAGAATTGTCTTACATATTACCACTGCATCGCATCCCTTCAATTAAGAGAAAACCTCATCTCTGTAAAAAAGGATTTGCTGATTGAGAGGTCATCTCCTCAACCAAACTGCCTTATCCCATGGACGTGCAAGGAAGATCTGTTTTGGTTTGCTGTGGCCACCCTGCAACCATGGATAACAAATCTTCCCACAGTCTTCAGCTTGCTCTTACCCATTCCTCTCACTTGGTGTTTCACGTGACAAAGCCACAGGATCCCCCATGAGACAGGGTGGAGATATATTCCTGGCAACCATCCCTGAGTGGCAAACAAGTCAAAATGAAAAAAGATCCTCCTGTGTACAGGAAGAGCAATAGATTCCGTGAGCCTTAAATAAGAACAATTGATTATTTCATGGACCTGTCTCTTGCACTCTGTTGACATGGTCTCATGGTTTTTAGATGAGTCATACAAGTTGATTCAGCCCCTCTGCTCCACTCTGGTGAAACCCCCCTGCAGTGCTGGTCCAGCTCTGGGTCCTCAGCACAGGACACACATGGACCTGCTGGAGAGGGGCCAGAGGAGCCACAGAAATGATCCAAGGCTGGAACAGCTCTGCTGGGAGGACAGGCTGAGAGAGTTGGGGTGTTCAGCTGAAGAAGAGAAGCTCTGGGGAGACCTTAGTGCTGCCTTTCCGGACTTAAAATAAACCAATTAGAAAGATGGGGACAGACTTCTGAGCAGGGCCTGTTGTGACAGGACAAGGGGTGATGGTTTTAAACTAAAGGAGGGAGATTCAGGCCAGACATGAGGAATAAATTTTTGACACTGAGGGTGGTGAAAGCCTGTCTCAGGATGGCCAGAGAGGTGATGGATGAACCATCCCTGAAGACATCCCAGGCCAGGCTGGACGGGGCTCTGAGCGACCTGAGCTGGTGAAGATGTCCCTGCTCATGGCAGGGGTGGCACTGGGTGAGCTTTGAAGGTCTCTTCCTGCCCAAACTATTCTATGGTTCTATGAACCATAAGAAGAGTGTTGGTCTTTTATCCTAAGTAGCAAGTGACAGGACAAGAGGTAATGACCTCAAGTTACACCAAGGGAGGTTTGGATTGGATGTTAGGAAAATATTCTTCACCAAAAGGGCTGTCGGGCATTGGAACAGGCTGCCCAGGTCAGTGGTGGAGGCACCATCCCTGGAGGGCTTTAAAAGTAATTTAGACGAGGTTCTTAGAGACATGGTTTAGTGCTAGAGTTAGGCTATGGTTAGACTTGATGACCCTGAGGGTCTCTTCCAAACAAAATGATTCTGTGACTCTAAGACCTGTACCTCAGTTTCCAGCCTGCACAGGTCACAATGTCTGTGTGTCTGTACTACAAAGAAGTGCATGAGGACCGATCCACCAGCAGCAGGAAGCTGCTACTGTAATGAGGACCTGACTAGTGTCCAGGACGGGTGGAGACAGACTCAGCAGATCTTTCTATCCCATGGTTAGAGGCAGCATCTGCTTCTCTCAAAGAAACACATCCCCTCCTTCCATGCCTCAGGTTTCAACCTGGTCTCTGCTGGAGCTGAGTGTGGTTCCTCAGCCAGGATTAACCTTCACTGATCTGCTCATCCTGCAATGACCCAGAGGAGTCTCAAGAACTACTGAAGTTGTGGAAATTCAATTTTATTGGCAAGCAAGAGCCCTGGGAATCTAATGTACCTGCTGCACAACAGGATGAGAAAGAGAAACCTGCTGCCCGTGCCCAAACATGAACCAGGGTTAGAAGCTGGGGGAACAAATGAAAAACACATCAAATTGCTACAGATTTGGGACCTTAAAACCCTTTTTCCAGGAATGGCCATCTCTGTGAATTGCACCCTACTGAATAACACTGAATTCCTGCCAAAAAAACTATACTAACAAATAAAAGAACTTATGCCATTCATTTTTTTTCCCATGAAAACAGACGGGACTTTAAGAGTCTGAGATTTTAATTACTGCGGACTTGGTACACCTCGCTGTAACAGCACAGGAAAATATCACACCACAACAGTGAGAAATAGGGCTGACTTTTCTTCCTTTTAAATCTCAATTAAAAAATACATTGGATGAAATTTCCCATTAGCTGGTACTATTTGTACATACCATGTTCTTTCTTTAATTAAAAAACATGCTTATTGCAATACTGCCAGAATCGCTTTTACGGTATTTTAATTGTAATGTCTCTGCCTGATTAAAAAAGGAAAATATGAACTAGAAACTGCCTGCAAAAACTATCACAATGCAGATCCCAAATTGTTTGAGCAAAATGGTATAGAAAACATTGCAACACAAGCGGTTTCCACCCATACTTACTGACAAGGGATTTTAAACCCAGGTTAAGAACTGTTTGATGCCGTAGACAGGATAACAGAGGGAAAAGTTTTTTCCTTTTTTGGGGGAATTCAAACCCAGTCTTTATCAGCAGTGGCTGGAGCACTAGTTATTTGACAGCTATTTAGGTAGGTGTATCAGCTAATATTTGATGCTCTTTGCTAAAAGCATCGAAGCCTTGGAAAAAAGTCAAGCAAAATCAATATTTGGATTTCACTCCTCCCCAGATCCACTTATAGGATCCATTCTAGCCACAGCCTGATCTGAGCACGGATTACAAGAGAGATGCAAAATATTGATGGATAAGCATTGCTCTTTGGACATAGGTTCAAAAATCAGGTAATAACTGACAATGTCATGTGTATCTTTGGGGATTATCAGTTCTCTCTTTTTATATTTTTCCCTTGATATCTCATAGTTTGAAAATAATTTTTTTTTAAAATAAATTAATAAATTTAAAACCACTCCTGTTAACTGTGGTATTTTTGGAGAATGGGTGCACAGTTTTTAGAGGCATATGAAGTGGATCAGATCTTTTCAAAGCCTCGGCCTGGAGTCTGACCACGGATGCTGTTTTCAGCAGGAATGCTAAGATACAGCGATGCCCACAAGAGAGAGAAAGACAACCGATATTGCGACTTTTCTAGAATAGCATCCAAAGCAATCTTCTCCCTTATGCCTGCAAGGATGGCCATCTCAAAGTTGCCATTGCAAAGGCAACTGGGGGTCTTCAACCCCACCAGCGGATACTGGCACTGTCACACCAAAATTCATCCCCACGGTACCCCTAAAACACCAGGCAGCTTGTTTGGTCTCCAGACCTCCCTGGAGCACTATAAATTCAGACAAAAGCAATAGCACATGTCTGAGATACCAAACCATCAAACACAAAGGAGTTACTCCAATGCAAGCTCCACACAAAGGAAATTTCCATGTGTCCTGGGTTATCATAAATATTTTCATACTTGTGATGGCAGATTTCCAAATTAACTGCAATCTGCTGAATTTACAGAGTTATCTACAATCTGTCTATCTTGTATCTCTTCCCCAATCAGTATTGTCTGAGCAGTTTCACAGTCTGGCTATTAAACTTTCCACTACCAATAACCATGTGTTCAAGCTCCACTTGTTGAGGGGGAGGCAGAAGCTGCTGAGTCCCCATGGCAATGAGCAGGACCCAGCTGCCTAATCCTATTGCTTCGGTCTCCAGATCTTCTGTCCAGTCTGGTCACTACCAGAACCACAATACGTTGATACAGCCAAAGTAGGGTCATGTTAAGGCTGCATGTGTAGCTGACATCCTTGTTACAATATTCTTTAAACAATTTCCAGAGTGTTAAAATCATCATAAGGAGACACCACAGGGGAAGTATTCAAAAAACTCATCCCTAAAAAAAAAAAAAAAAGGAATTTCGAGAAGAAATGGGCCTGTAAGAGTGTTGGGCTTGCTGGATACAGCCAGAAAATGGTCAGTACAGTGTCTTCACAGAGGAATGGACTCAGTAGCATTAGAGCTTTTTTTTCATCCATAAATCTGTTATATTTTCAGTTGGTGAGTACACAGATAGCCTGATGCTGACTCCTGAAAGCCAAAGGGAGCAGAACTAGAATTTAATCATGTTCTCCAGCTCCAACAAAGAAAAACTCTCCAGCTAGAAGAGGAATGGAATGCTTCAATCAAAGCACTGAGCTACACTCACCTACAGGTGAGGGGTTTATTGCCATGCCCATCTTGCAGTTGGATAAGCTTATTAATTATTTGACATGTTCACAGAATCACGTAGTTGCTACTCTAAGGGATCACCTAACCATGATACATTTGAAGATGGATATCTGTATTCAAGATAAACAAGTCTTTGGTGGTGCACGTTTCTATCAATACAGGAGCCTAAACTCGCCTGAGTTGGACAGCTTAAAGAAAGGTAAGGTTGGGAAAGATGAATCCAATTCATTCTCAGATTAGAGTAGATCTCTGCATGCCTGGGCAGGAACAACCCCAGGTTCCAGTATAAGTTGAGGAATGAACTATTAGAGAGCGGTGTAGGGGAAAGGGACCTGGGGGTCCTGGGGACAGCAGGATGACCATGAGCCAGCACTGGGCCCTTGTGGCCAGGTAGGCCAATGGTACCTGGGGTGGATTAGAAGGGGGTGGTCAGTAGGTCACAGAGGTTCTCCTGCCCCTCTACCCTGCCCTGGGGAGACCACACCTGGAATATTGTGTCCAGTTGTGGCCCCTCAGTTCCAGCAGGACAGGGAACTGCTGGAGAGAGTCCAGCGCAGGGCAACAAAGATGCTGAAGGAAGTGGAGCATCTCCCGTGTGAGGAAAGGCTGAGGGAGCTGGGGCTCTTGAGCTTGGAGAGGAGGAGACTGAGGGGTGGAAGATGGTGGAGGGTGCACTCAATAGGAAAGGAACTGGCTGCCCAGGGAGGTTGTGGAGTCTCCTTCTCTGCAGACATTCCAACCCACCTGGACACCTTCCTGTGTAACCTCATCTGGGTGTTCCTGCTCCAGAGGAGGAATTGGACTGGACGATCTTTTGAGGTCCGTTCTAATCCCTGACATTCTGTGATTCTGTGATGTCTTGACTCCAAATCTAATCAAGGCACACGTGTAAGTGCGGTAGATGCAACAAGTAAACTTCAGCAAAGATGAAGCTCAGATTAACAATTATCATGTAGGTTTCTGGTTCTAAAGGGTTTGGTTCCTGTGTTTAGCATATTGCAATGCTGAAAATAACAGCATCTAGAGTATTTTAGTGCTGCTTTCCTAACTGAATCTACAGTATAAACCAAGCTTCTTGGAAAAAGTGATAAAGAGGAGCAATGATTTGAATGTCAGATGAGACAAAGACATAAAGATACTGCTCCAGACTTCATTAAATTCAATCAGACCTCCATTTGCTTCACGAGTGCTGACTCATAGATGAAATGTGCCTTTGAGTAGACCCAAGGTTCAAAGAGTTTCTGGTTTAATGTTGTGCCCTGCTTCTTCACAAAGTCAGAGACTGAGCCCCAAAATCCCTATTCAGATCTGCAGCCGTTCTCACATATCTGGGGCAGCGACCTGTCTCCTCTACTAAACACACTGTGGTTAAGAAGGATCTTGCATCATCCAGATTTAAAAATTTCACTGGGAAAGAGAAGGAAGAAAATGGTACTAAATCTTTCAGATTTTTTTTTAATCCCAAATTCTTCTTTTTTTTTTTTTTAACATAAATAATGCCTGGTGTAGCAATTCTTTAAAATCTCTGAACCTAGACTGAGCAAGTTCAATCTTTTTTGGGAAATATTTCCATAATAGGGATAAACTTGCAAAGTTTGTTTTGTTGCTTGGTTTTTTTAATAGAAGGATAATTCAAAGACAGATTAAAATATAATTGTCAAATGCATGCTTTTCATCATCATCTCAGTGAAAAACTAGCACCTTTGACATCCTTTTAGTATAAATAGTTTTCACCAGCAAAGACTCAGGTCCTTAAACATATAAAACCTTCTCTTTCTACTTTTTGAGCTTCATTTCTGTAGGGGCTTACACATAGGCTTACCTTCAAGCAAGCAATGTCACCAGAACAACTAATTCACTTAATACCAAGCATGTGCACAACTGTTTTCTCAATCAGGGTCTAATTTTCAGGGAGAAATGTTTCTGGCACTGAATGGCTAGTAATTTTAATTCTTACTTTGACACCCACAGAGATATAACTCCTGACACTTATGCTGAATCTATCCCAGGGTATGTGAACCCTGCAAACTCAGTGTTTCTCCCCATAATTGTAATTGGTTATTTACTCTCCACCAGCCGTGTTCTAGGATATTGGATTATTTATTACATTCAGTAGCTGTGGCCTCTGTAACATCGTTAATTTTGTAAAGGCTTTTGCAACACGCTTCCCTCAAAGATGCCAAACAAAATCGAGTTGATTATTGTTATCAGCGCTGCCATTATCACCGAATGCCACTCAGGACAGCGGCGTTTTCAGTAGCTGGGGGAAAGAAAAAGGAAAAAAAAAAGCCTTCCTACTCATATTGTCATTATGCCTCAAACAGCATAAACGATGCCTTCTGCATACATAATAATTAAACGCATCTCCTGTCCCCCAAGAGCATCTCCCAAGAGCAGACTCAGCCTATCCAACCAGGTTTATCCTCAATGCAGGAACTAGGCAAGGGAAGGGGAGATCATGGCCATGAAAAACTCCAGCCCTGGAGGAACAAGAGCACTGAAACCCCCCTTGTGCAGACCTTTGAGATGCAGCAGGTTGAGGGTGGTGGTGCTGGTCCCCAGCAGCAGGGTCCGGCCTTCTTCTATCGTGACGTTGTCGCCATCTCGCGGCTGGTGGCCAGCGGGCCAGCTGGAGTCCTCGTCCCACCGGCCACAAAACTGGAGGGCGAGCTGGAAAGGAAAAGACCCGGAGAGGTTCAAAACCCACGTCTTCCCACCCTTTGGGAATCCAGCTTGCCAAGAACACGGCAGAAGAGACGACAACGCCACTTTGACTACTTTCCCAATGGGATCCAACGTCAAGGGATGAAGGGACATTGGGGTCAGAGAGGTTCACGGCTTTCAGAAATGCCCTTCACAATTTGGGGTTGCCTCTTGTTCTATTCTGATTAACAAGAGGCTTGCCGCAGGTCTGGCTGCAGAAAGTCTGCAGGTTTCCTGGTGTGTGTCTCTCTCTGCCTCTCAAAAGGCAGAACTGCACATTTATTCCTGGCATTGTCAGAAAAACAGCCTGTGGGGTTTAGAATTAAAACACACAGTTAGATGGGCAATACTTTGCTTCCCAAAATTTTTCAAAGGCTCTCCTGCCACTCATCCACATTTAGAGAGACATTCCTACTTTTAAATACTTTTTTAGCTCACTCAGCTTATCCAGTATTATTATCACCTCTCCTTTCACGGCTTAAAAATCAATTCCAAATAAAGCACTGACTAACTCGAAAACAGCAAATAGACTGACTTGTGATGATCAGTGGCAAAATGATGCCTGCCTGTTTCAAGTCATGGTTCCTCTTTACCTCTAAACTTTAAGCAAGAACTTCACAGTGAAAGTTTGACCAGTTTATTGAGGAACGTGTACATACCTTTGCATGGACACGGGTGCACAAGTGTGGACATAGGTGTCCATAACATATTTTTTAGGACTAACATGTGAACTAGTGAGAACAGCCTCAACTGATCTGAGGTAGGGGAGGAAACCAGACATGGAAATATTTGTGGTCCTCACTGGATTATGCTAATCCGAAACAGCAGTGGAAAAAATGACCACAATACAAAAGCAAAATATAGTTACTCCATTTTCAGTTATTTTCTCCATCATGTGCATTAAAGCTTTTGTTCCATGTCTGTGGTTTAGGTGAATCAATACTGGTGGTGTTATGACAGTTATTTTTTCAACTGTGCTATTGTCAGTTTTAGCTTTATGTGCCTGATGTTCTATACAACATTTCCCATAGCACCTAGAGCAGTCAGGTAACTATTATATGGTGACTACTGTCCTAATTATTTACACCAGGGAATAGGCATCAGTTTCCAGGCTAAATTATACAACTGCTTTATGTCAATCCTGTCTGTGGGGTATAGATGCTGTTATTTTATATCTTCTGTCCCACTCTATCACTTTGCTACAAAGGGAATTACTTGGTTCACTTTAGACTGAAACCTGGGACTGCATTAACACGCACAGTGAAAACATCTGGGAAGTTAAATCTCTGGCGTCAGAGGGAGTGATCTTCATTAGCAAAGCACAGATAAGCCTTCACATCTGTACACAAATGTCACAGAAAGTACAATTTATCCATGGTTGCTACGTGTAATAGGATAAACCCCACCTTTATTACTTGCAAACACATATTTACATATTTCAGAGATTTAGGACAAAATTCCAGCTGAAATGAGGTTTACCTTCATCAGCTACCTTTCCAGAGATGCTGTGAATTACTCTTCACTGGTACTGCTTTGAACCAGATTACACACAATATACAAAGGTACACAATAGATCCACTGAAAAAGGAGATAATTAAACTTGTTTTTATCTCAGAGCAGGGGACAGAGGAGGCTACAACACATAGAAAGACACACATTTCCCAGATACACTGCTTATCAAGCCAACTGTAGCACAAAATTACAAATTCCATAAACTTCTGTCTCGCAACAACTCAATCAATGCCACTAGCTAAACACTGCCTGATGTGTTTGTGAAATGGTGGGATTCATAAAATATTTTGTTAGAAAAGTTTTTTAAATTGCTTAAAGCCACTCTGACATCACCCTGACCCCCTCAAGTCTCTTAGAAGCCTCCAATTAACTCTACTGGAAAAACAAGGGCACAAGGAATGTACCAGGCTGCATTTCTTGCTAGCACCAAAAACTTAGTAAACTGTTGTTAGAACTCCTGCAATACCAGAATTCTTGCAAGAATAAACTCTTCTGAATTTGACTTTTTTTTTTTTTTTTAAGTTGGTTCCCTTTCCTAACTAGAAAACATCTTAGTTCTTCATTTAAGGTTTTCTCTATATATTGGTGTTTAAGCTATTCTTTCTAGGTTTCTGACATTACCTCTTAGAAGACTCTGCACCCATTCAGTTCTACCAATGCCCTCTGGCAAAAAAGCCAGTAGTTCAGACATGCCAGTGTAATAAGGCACAAGGAAAGGCTGAAACCATCTGGGGAACTAAGAACTATCAATGATCTTAAGAACGTAACTCAGAAAATCTACAAATACACTGCAAGGAAGTGCTCTGTTACTTAGAAGGTACAAGTGTCCACAGTAAGACGCAGTCCCTATGCCATCAAGCTAAACAAAGACAGATTTTATTGTTCAAAAGAAAGTTTGCTACACAATAATGATTACATAGAGAAAATAAGTTGGCTAAGGTCATAAATATCTCTATTTTTCCACCCAGACCATACCTAAAGGTTTTCAGTGAGGAAATTACTGGCTTAGTCTGCTGCCATGTGCATCTCCTGCATGTGCACCTTTCAGCTGATTTCTGATTTGTATTAGCTTTTTTTTCTTTAAAAAATATAAACAGATTAACATCAACTAATAACACAGTACCAAGAGCTGTTTATAATTGCTTATACAATCCTTAAATTATCATGGAGAGAATAAATCCAAAGAATCTGAAGAAAGAAAAGGGGGGTTGCTCAAAGAAAGTACTTTACATTACCACAGAGCAGAAGAATGTATGGGGGGTGGGAGGGGTTAGAGGGAAAGCAGCTCTGTAGGAGCTGAGAAAAGACATTGAACTGATTGAACTGATGGAGAGAAATGAGATAGCAAGAGATTTTATTCAGCAACCCTTCTCTCACAGTCCTACACCCTTCCCTAAGATGAAAGACCACCTCCTGAAGACCTTTGAAAGAAGAAGGTGTGATCTAGCATGAGGCCAGTGAAATGGCCAACTGCCCCAAATCGCAAGAACAGTTTGCCTGGACCTTCCAAATCCCATATGATCGCCCTCTCCCTGTTTTCTGGGAGAAAAGCACCATGCAGTCTCCAACTCTAATGGACTCTTTGAGTTCCTCTGCTGAATGGTGGTGGTTACGTCTAGTTCCTTTTAAGCAATCCATGGTACAATAACCTATGGGACAGGTTGTAGCCCATGCTGACCCTACACACACCAAATACCACCGTTTCTGCATGCTACAGGTGGCACGGAAAACTTTGCTGCTCTGTAGGCTGAGCATGCTCTCACAACCACTGGGATGGACCAACTCACTTAAGACCCCGCAGAAAAAACAATGAGATAGCCATCTTATCTCTTGAAGGGCTGTATGGCCATGTCATCATCATGAAGAGACCCCAGCTCCTTTCCCTCTACCTGTGTCTGAGCATGATAAGAACTTTCCTCTCACTTTTTTTTTCATAGAAGAAAAACTCATTCCCTTTGCATTTTTTTTCCCAGCTTCGCACACAGCATTTAACTAATGGTGTTTAATTTAAACACTTCTCCATAAGACTGAAGAGCAGCAGCAGCTGGAAGCATCATGGTCATGGCTGAGTTCCCATCCAGGGCACTGCCCAGGGCAGTAGTGGAGTCACCATCCCTGGAGGGGTTTAAAAGGTATCTAGATGAAATTCTGAGGGACATGGTTTAGTGCTAGAGTTAGGTTGGGTTACGGCTGGACTCAATCCTGAGGGTCTTTTCGAACTGAAATGATCCTATGATTCTATCCCATGCGTTCTTGCTGAATGAACCATGGGGAACCCGCAGAGCCAAGGAAAGCTGCACATTTTTTTAATGTGCTTTTTCCAACTTCAGCACAGGGCACAACCAATGGCATGGACCTTGAAAGTTAGGATAGGGGAAAGAGGAGTTGATATAAAACAAGCCCTGAATGGTGAAGCTAGACCTGCCTGAAGTTGCTGAAGTGAGGTGGTAGCTTTACACTCTGGCTTCAGCATATACCAGATAGCTGGGAAGATGATTTGGAGGAAACAAAGCTTATGAGACAACAACATCTCTGAATCTGTCTGTGTCACTGTCATTACTCATGCTTGAATGTGGTCAACTTAAGCTAGGTTTAACAGGAGGAGTGAGAACACAAAGATGTTGTATTCCTACAAGGTCGAAGAAAATCAGTAGCTAGATTGAAGCCCAAGGAACAGCAGCAGAGCATGAACTGAACACTTAAAATCATCATGCAAACTTCTGTTGGATGCACCCTCATGTCAGACACCAATAGGAAACCCACCCCAGCAACATTTCACGTTTTGAATCCAGGACAGCAGACAAAACTAACTCAGTAGGGAACCAAACCTGCAAAATTTGGGCAGAAACCTCAGGTGGGTGGGAAATCTCAAGCACTGGGAATCCCTAAGGAGCCAGTTGTTCTTACTGAGGTACCAAAGTGCACAAGGACCAGGGAAATTATCTGACATGAAAATTCAATGAGCATAGTCCTGCAATATCTTACCTCCTCCACTTGGTGTGTGTCACGCACAACTCATTTCAAGCCTATACCTTCTGTACCAAGCCCATAGCTTCTCCCCCATTAGAGCTCCAAAACCATGAATGAATTAAGGTGAAATAATGTTTTAATAGTATACAATAAAAGATTCACAATCTCCTTGAAATTCAGCAAATTATCCACTTCCTCCCTGCTGTGCTTTCTTTTTCCGTTTTCAGGCAGATTTCTTTCCATTTTATATTTTTAGCTGCTGCTGTTGTCAGCCAGCCTGGGGTTGCCTTTATGTCAGCCTTTGGGGACATGATCTCTCAGCACCAGTTTCTCAGCTTATGCCTGTGACTACCAGGGCTCAGAAACAGCAGCTGCAACTGCAACAAATTAATAAATAACAGCGATGTACTCACATTCCCACACAGGCTGGCAAAAAGCTCGGAAAGGGAAGGGATTGTAAGTGACCACTCCCTCAATGTTTCATCCAAATTTTTGTAAATAACAGTCATTCTACTGACACAACACAGTTATCTGGTGGTTTTTAACTCCCTCTTCCCTAGAATGTGAGGCAGTCCTTGGGTTTAAAAGGGTTGGGAAAATCCTGTTTAGATGCAGTCTAGATAATTTGACCTCACTTTGTGGTAACTTTAATGTTTGTTTGGTTCGGTGGGGATTTTTTTTGACTAAAGTCCAGAAAAAGAGAACTGCAACAACTATTACAGACACAAAGAGCCCCCTCATCCTCTGATCAGAAAAAGGCAGAAATTATAAAACTAAACTAAGAACCAGCAATGTAATTAAACAGACACAAGCTTAACACTTTAAGTGATGGAGTACACAGAATATTTCAACATGCTATAAACCCATGACTCCAGCGCTACATTTGAAAACACTCCAATTTCAATGATGGATACAGGGAGCTCACTTTCCAGGCTGTGAACTCTTGACAGCTCCTTGGTTTAATACATCAAGGAAAAGATTTACACCCCACCCACCCAAACCCCCATCCACCTGAAGGAAAGAAAAACATGTATGTGGAGGAGACAGAAGACGAAGGGGGGTATTTTATTACAATAGATGACTTTTACAAGGAAAGTATTTGCAGCCATCTGCTCTAATTATTCCTCCTGTATTGGCCACCATCTTCCTGCAACAATAGAAATAATTATCTCCTCAAGGGCAAAAGAAAAATATTTACAGAAACAAACAAAAGTTGATTATTGTTAGCTCCCAGGGAAAAAAGAAACAACAAGCTACTTCTTAATGAAGGAGCAATTAGGAAGGTGGGTAGAACATCTATAATTAAAACAGACAAATTGGTGCAGGCTCCTCCCTCCTACACATACTTCAAGGGCTGTAAATATGTGTTATTTGCTGCAGTCAGTGGAGTTACCGTGTAAAATGCTGCCCAGTGCTCAAAGAAACTGAATCTGTCTCTTGGCATCATTCCCTGCCTCTCCTGCTTGTAGGACCTCTAACCAGTTGCCAAATTAACTGAAAAACACTCACCACAACTGCAAAGTCGTAAAATTTCAGTTGACACAGATAAGTCTTGCTCTGTATAACCAGCATCCCCAAGACAAGTATGATAAGGCACAACTTCAACCTGCTGTTATAAAAACTCTTTCCTGCATGCACTTTATCATTGTGTGTAAAAAATGTCTTTTTTTTCTATATAAAACAAAAGGGACTTCTACAATTGTCTTTCTGTTCCTGGCAGCCTGTTTTGCTGACAAAGAATGAAGACACATATACAGCTTCATGGGAAAGATGGAAAAAGGTCTTCCCAAAGAGGAGAGAAAATTCCTTACATTGTACAAAACCAAGTATAAGCAGCAAGAAAAATTAGTCTCTCTACCAACAGTACGTGCAACATCTTATTTCATAGAGAAATCTATGGACTTAGGCTTCCATACAGAAATTAGTAGAATTTAGTTGGCTCTGCTATGAAATGAAAGAATCACCAAACCGAAGCTGGTCAGAGCTAATAATGAATGCAGAAATTCCTGATGGTTCTTCAAGTAGTCTCAGGACAGGGGGTACTACATAATGCTTGTTATAGGGGTGCAGCAAACGGGCACCAGCTGGCTACGAAGACCTGCAAATCAACAAGGTTCTGAACCATTCTTTACCCTAGGCAATTTCCCTCTCCTTCCAAAAAGGCCAATTTTCACTACAGAAAAGCAAACAAGATGGAGATTAAGAGTTACCAGTTTTTGCAGGGTTCCTCTTGTTCATGCAGCAATTTCAGAGAATTTCAGAAGCTGCCTTCAAGTATTAAAGTAACCTCTATTGAGTTTATTTGGAAATCGGAGTGCCAAAGCAATCTAGTAGATCTTACAATGTGATCAGGGATTTCCATTCACATGCATTTCATTACAACACTCCAACTTTGCCATTGATTAAGGCATTTCCAAGGAGCTTTCTAAGTTGGATACAAGGGACTAGAAAATAACAACAAAAAAAGAACCTCTGGAGAAGTTTGTGATAGACAATCTACCTCCATTTTTTAGTAAAAAGTACCTCATTCACCTCTATAATTTCTATTTCATCTGTTTCCATTTGGAAAGTCCTTTGAAAGAAGAACATGGAAAAACTGGGAGTGTATTTCAACTTTTCTAATTTCTCTCAGCCTTCTCTCAAATAAATGGGCATCTCTTGGCTCCTTGGTTGTTCATCAGCTTCAAACCTTGAGAAATTTCTCACCTGGTTTAATTCCACATGATGATGATCCTGAAAACATGATCTGACCGCTGAGGTCCTCCTTCTCTGGGAGACAGTGTTAAGAGAATCCCTGGTGCCAGCTTATCAATGAGGAATAGGGTGATAGTTTTTATATGTTGGTACAAACTGCTTCGGCAAAACTGAAGAATTTTACTAACGATCAAGAGGGATGAAAGGAAGTTCCCCTCCAATTCATTATCATGGCAGAGACTACCCATGGTTAACCCAACTGAGCAGGCATTGGTAACCAAACTGGGCAACAAAGGTGGGTAGATAATGGGACCAACTTTTTCCAGTTTCTGAAAGAAATTATACAAAAAGTGGCAGGAATGGTTGTACTCGAGTCACATCTAGAGAACTATAACATTGGAAAAAATGAATCATTTATTCCAAAAGACAATATTATCTCCGAGAAGTCTGGAAGTAACTGTAGCTATGAATAAACTAAAGCTGAAAATTAGCAGAATGCTTCTGACTATCCATGCACTGAGATTCTGAAACAGGTTTCCAGAGGGAGTAGGAGACCAAACTGTTTTTTCCCTTCTGAATTGGTGCACTTGGCATGATTCTGATAGAACAAGCCTGGAACATAACCTGACAAACCCTTTTCATGGCCACAAGATGATGTTTTTATAACTATCTCCGTCATTTACTGCTACATAACTTCTCTTTACCTTTATTTCTAATCAACACTGCCTCTACCCTGAGTTAAAATGAAAGGACTACATTTCATTTTTTCTTTCTCTTTTTAATTTTAGCTGTCCTGTAGGAATCTTTCTGACTTCTGGTGAGTTGCACAGGCACAAAAAGGGAAGAATCTGGCTGGGCATGTTCTCTGTGGGACTGATGAATGACCCTAGTCTCTCTCCAACTATTACAGGATAAATCTGTTTACACACAAAAAATTGACCTGGGCTGGTGAGGTGGGACTAGAACCAGGAAACTGGCACGTCCCAGAGGTAAAAATGCATTTGCAGCCAACAGCATTAGTAACTCAAGACCATAAACAAGCCACGCTGTCATTAATTACTCAGACAGGGGCAGCCACAAAAGCAGTGAGAAGACCCAAAAGCCAACTGTAAATAGTTCATCGAGCTGATTAGTTCAGAAAAAAAATGAGTGGGCAGTTTCGGAGGTCAGAGCCCATGGCACAAGTCAGTCTCAGGCCAATTTGCAACTGGACAATGGCATGAGAAACAGCTTAATTCCTGTTTTTAAAAAAGAAAATAAAAAAAAAAAAAAAAGAAATCCCAAACAACTAAACCAGTAAAACCGCTCAAAAAAACAACCACCAAAAAAATAAATTAAAAAAAAGGCTTTTTCAGCAGGGGAGTAATCACTGCAATTTCCAAGCACAGAAGGTAAAGCTCTTTGCACCAGAGGTATTTAATTAAGGACATGGAGTATTAGTTAGATCTAATGGTGCTTTCATAGGGAGGGCACTGAAACAACATCACTGTTGTCAGGGCGTGAATATTCCAGATATAGCACAAGTTGGCTTCCTATACAGAGACAACAAAGCTCACCCAAATACAGGGTAAAATAACCAAATAAGACAGGGGTATAGGGGTGATATGGACAGCATTAAGCCACTCTGTAATCCAACAAATCCTTGGGAAAGTCCAGACCTATTTACCACACTCATGTGAGTCCCAAAGCTTTGTTCTTGGGTCTCTCAGGGTCTTTTGACAGTTCTGGTGAGAGATCAATCCTAGAAACAGAAATCTGTATTTCAAGCATAGAAGGCAAACACAGGAAACGCCCTTGAGCACATGATGGTTTTTTGTACTTTAGCAGAAACTCCCTGCGGCTGCTGGCAAAGGAGAAGATGCCCAGGCTGTTGATGCCCTAATGTCTGAGAAAAATGCAGAGACTCATAAGAAGAGGATGGGAAAGTCAGGAGCCAAACAGGCTCAAAGCGTGAAAATGTTTGGAAGTTACTGAATGCAGATAAAGTAACAGAAGCACAGACTTTGGACTCTACTATAAATCTACTGAAGATTCTCAGCTGATGGAAAGTGCTGTCCCTGGTGAAATGACAAGTAAAATTCCAATTCACTTCAAAAAAAAAGCTGGGATTGTACTTTTTGGTGACTTAGTTCAGCATGTCAGAGAATTATAGAAGAGCCCAGTTTCACAACAGGCAAATTTTTTTCTGCAGTACCTCATTGTTTATTCACAAGTATTTTCCTAATGTTAATTTATGGCTTGATATTCAGAGGTGGTGTATTTCATTGGAAGGTATCTCAGTGGAGTATTTTAATCTCAAACCCAGCTTGCATGAAAATCCTGTGCACGTAAACACTGGGGAATTCAGTGCAATATTCCAGTTCAGATACAACACGACTGGTTTTCCCTTTCCAGAGCGCAGTTAAAGGGCACACATAATTTACACATCTCTCTAAATCAGTGATTTCTCAAAGGATGAAGGTTTCTGAGACAAATTAAAAATGGCAATTTAACGGTAATGAGAAAATTGCAACATCAAGTTGTTTACACAAGCAGAATAACCAAGCCTGGTGACTGTGTTGGACTTTGCTTATGTACTGTGCAAATATTGTCTCACAAGTGGATGACCTTGACTTACTTTAATCTGAGAGCAAATATTGCAAATACAAAGATCAGCTTAACAATTTTGCAACCACCTGCAGGAAAATAAATGGAACTACACATCTCTGTGTCAACAGGAAGGATTTCTGAATGAGCAGATATATGTGAAATGGGGTGAGAAGAATGAGGCTGATCCAACCCAATGGTGTCAGTGAGGAGCTGATGATGACGACTCAAGTAGGAGAAAACAAAACAAAACAAAACAAAATTAAACAAAAACCAACCAAACAAACAAAAAAAACCCAACCTTGTGAGAGTCTCAAAGCAGCTGTGAGGGTGGGCTGGAGGTCAGAATGCTAGGGTGGGATCCAGCCCCTGACTTTCACGCAGCTCCTATAGGGATGTAGGGGATACAAATGAACCAATACACAAACCATCTTCACTGCCCATCTGGTTTACAAGAGGTTTTCAGTGATTTACCACTCAAAAGTGCTTTGAAGAGGCAAAGTGCTGCATGTCAACTACAACTGTGTGTGTCCTATGCATAAAATAAAGAATATAGACAGCAAAACTACACAACCCAAGGACAAACACTGATACTGCTATGTATACATCCATGTCTCCTCAGTCAATGAGGCAAGGCCATTGAAGTGACTGTGACAAGACACATTTCTTCTATTATAGAATCGTTTTGGTTGGACAACTTTTTTTTACAGTTTCCTGAAGAGATTCAGGCATATCTTGAAAAATACTTCATTACCATCATAGTGTTGCTTCTCTTAAAAATTCCAGGTGTGGTCTCCCCAGGGCAGAGTAGAGGGGCAGGAGAACCTCTCTGACCTACTGACCACCCCCCTTCTAATCCACCCCAGGTACCATTGGCCTTCCTGGCCACAAGGGCCCAGTGCTGGCTCGTGGTCATCCTGCTGTCCCCAGGACCCCCAGGTCCCTTTCCCCTACACTGCTCTCTAATAGGTCATTCCCCAGCATACACTGGAACCTGGGGTTGTTACTGCCCAGATGTAAGACTCTACACTTGCCCTTGTTATATTTCATTAAATTTTTCCCCACCCAACTCTCCAGGCTGTCCAGGTCTCTGGATGGCAGCACAGACTCTGGTGTGTCAGCCACTTCTCCCAGTTTGGTGCCATCAGCAAACTTGCTGATAGTACACTCTGTTGAAAGGAAAACTGATGGGCTTGCTGATACTTGTGTAGCAGAAGGGCTTTGCCTCATTATCCTGCAAGAAAAATTCATGGTTGACAGTACTGTGTTTAGTTTCTGCTGAATGACTGCAGCAGCTTCTTAAAAATATTTTCCCTGATCATTTTCACCTGTTTAAAATATATTTTTCAAATAGATTCCACATTTGAAATGGAAGACCTGAATGGTCACAAAAATTTTTGAGGGGGCTTTAGAGCTTTTCTGTCTGCCAGGCTTGGATCTGACGAGGCCAACAGCATTACACATTATTACCTTCTGAAATCTGCACCCTTGCTCCAGTGCAATGCTCTGCATAGAGACAGCTACTGAAGTCTTCTTTATCTGTCAGAAGTGAAGCTCTGAAGGAGGTTAGAGACGACCTGGCTTGGCACACTTTAATAATCATCACCCTCAGCACCCGTCTGCCATCCAGCTACTGAGCACCACCTAAAACAAACAGGTAACTTCACTAAAACAGCACAGCAGGGTATATTCAGAACAGTGTGGTTGTGTAAATCAGCCGGGAAGAATCTGGCCCCCAAGGCTGCATCTGTGTTGCAGGGATAAGGGCAGGTGTAATGCAGGTGTAACACAGGTGTAAGGGGCTCAGCCAGCAGTGGATCACAGTCATTTCTCTAAGCTACACCATTGCCCCTCACATTGTGCTGTAGAGGTGCAGGATCTGGGGCTCCCAGCATCCACTGAAATCATCCTCATCCTGAAGAAGTGTAAGTACCTGCACCTGGGTTGGGGTAACCCCTGGTATCAACACATGTTGTGGGATGAAAGGATGAAGAGCAGCCCCCTGGAGAAGGACTTGGAGGTGCTGGGGAGTGACAGATTGGACATGAGCCGGCAATGTGCACTTGCAGCCCAGAGGCCAATTGTATCTTGGGCTGCATCACAAGGAGCGTGGGCAGCAGGTGGAGGTTGGTGATTCTGCCCCTCTGCTCCACATCTGGTGAGACCCCCCTGCAGTGCTGGTCCAGCTCTGGGTCCTCAGCACAGGACACACATGGACCTGCTGGAGAGGGGCCAGAGGAGCCACAGAAATGATCTGAGTCTGGAACAGCTCTGCTGGGAGGACAGGCTGAGAGAGTTGGGTGTTCAGCTGGAGAAGAGAAGCTCCAGGGAAACCTTATTGTGGCCTTTCTGTACTTAAAATGGGCCTATAAGGAAGCTGGAGAGGGACTTTTTACAAAGGCTTGTAGTGATAGAAGGGATAAGGATTTTAAACTGAAAGAGGGTGGATTTTGACTAAATATAATGAAGAAAGTTTATAAAATTAGCGTGGTGAGAGCCTGTCCCAGGTTGGCCAGAGAGGTGGTGGATGCCCTGTCCCTGGAGACATCCCAGGCCAGGCTGGACGGGGCTCTGAGCAACCTGAGCTGGTGAAGATGTCCCTGCTCACGGCAGGGGTGGCACTGGATGGGTTTGAAGGTCCCTTCCAACCCAAACTGTTCTA
Organism: Columba livia; assembly: GCF_036013475.1. Lineage (NCBI taxonomy): Eukaryota > Metazoa > Chordata > Aves > Columbiformes > Columbidae > Columba > Columba livia. The sequence goes on along the minus strand of NC_088604.1, from coordinate 4,532,011 downwards.
TGATTCTAAGTGAATGGCAGCACCCAGCAGTGCTCTTTCCAGAGCTCTGTGATGGAGACTGAAGCCTGAGCTGCCCTTTCAATCCTATACCTGCCCAGCACAGGGAGGGTTCCACCCTGCACAGCTGTTATTTCAGTAATGCAAGCTTTTTAAATGGCTCAGCCTAATCTGCGAGCTTTCAGAGTCCACTTTCAAATGCAATGTCCTGTTTAGTTTTAGCACATCAACAACATGCTTTCTTAGCCTATCTGTATGCATTATCTACTGCTGTAATGTATCATGTACTGAACTACAGCATCATTACAGGTAAGTGCTCAGGTTTAAATGCAAACATAATTGCATAATGTGGTACAGCCAGGAAGAATAATGCAGGAAATAGAGCCAGCTCCATCTGATAGTGCAATCTGACTGGAACACCGGCCATTCGGATCAAACACACAGCCCAGATGGGGCAACCAAGAATAAAAGTGCTTTGCAGTATCTTTATTGTCATCATCGAAAACACTTATCTGCCAGAAAGGTAAAAAGGTGAAGATGGGACTCTTACGGAAAAGGTCACATAAGCAATAGGGTAACACTGGGTTACGATGGCTAAGATGTCACACCTTAGCTAAAGCTCCCTTTGCACTGTCACTTTGAGCTGAATTTGCCATGTCCTAATGGGAATCTGAGCATTAAGCGGTGTTTATAAAAGCACAAACTCCTCTTTAATTGCAATAAATCCAGATAAATCTTCAAATCCTACTGTGCAAGGAGCTGCACAACCTTCCTGATACAAGACGCCTTCCAAATGAGGACATGTCTACGGCAGATATGTCCACTTTAACACATTTATTTTAATATAGCTAACATTAGAACTGATTGTCAATGGAACAGTGCTTCCACCTCTATTTTTTTCAGTAGTCGGAGCTCACAGTGGCACACGATAGGCCATTTCAGCAGGGGTGCAGACAGCACCACAACATGAGCCAGAAGGCAGCTGAAGTTAATTAAATACACTTCTCACGGAACCGTTAACCCATGAACAGCTAAGCCTCCGCCAAGGAGCAGCATCACACACTGTGGGACAGTAACTACTCTTGTCATTTCAAGAGATTTTAGCCCAAAACTTCACTTTAATCGGACAACAAGATGAGAGACTAGCGTGAGAGAGAGCTCCCCAACCAACACGCTGCCCTCTGAACTGAGAGGCCTTTGAGCTAGCGGCACAAATTGCTGCTGTTTGAGCTATAAAGCTATCCCTCTGTCGTGCAGGGCTCTAACAGCTCATCTTTGTTGGGAATTCAGATCCCCTGAAATTATGTACACTCTGCGTCTTTCACTATCTGCCTTCCCACACACACATTTATCTGTCTATTAATTGTATGACAGGACATTAGATCCAAGATCCTTTTCCCAAGGAGACTTGCTGGCGTGTCGTTACCCCAATATCTGAATCCTTACCCCGATATCTGAATGCATTCTAGTGCTTAAGGGTGCAGATGGGTGCCTAGTAACATTTTCTAAAGGCAGATTTGATTTCAGGGAGAGAGAGGCACCATACCAAGGTACATACCCAAATGAGGATGTACGTATGGGAGATCCAAGTGCCTCGGTCCAAACCTAAAACGTCTTATCTGCTGCTATCTATCACCACCTGGAGAAACTCATCCAAAACTTTTACCCCATGGTATCTGCCCTCAAATCCCTTAGGTACCTGGTAATTCAGTAAGCGCCTCTCCCAGGACTAAAAATGAACAGTGGTTTGGGGCAATGGTGGTAATCACTGACTGCAGTCCTTCCTGCATGAAGAATCTGTTTCTGCAGAGCTGCCTGAGCTTTCTCAGCTTTGACACCACTTTGTGGCTCAGGTGGTTCCATTCCCTGACAGACTCCTGTGCTGACCCCAGCAGGGCTCCCCAAAAGGTATTGCAGAACACCACCAACTGCCCAGAAACTTCTTATGCACAGATTCATTTGACACAAAAGGGTTCAAGACAACAAGGAGCTAAGTCCTAGGAACAGCAAACCAGACAGACAGATCTTAGGTGAGTCATCCCTATGATTAATACAGGATACAATTAATATGGCAACGTGCGCTTGCAGCCCAGAGGCCAATTGTATCTTGGACTGCATCACAAGGAGCGTGGGCAGCAGGTTTGGGAGGTGATTCTGCCCCTCTGCTCCGCTCTGGTGAGACCCCCTGCAGTGCTGGTCCAGCTCTGGGTCCTCAGCACAGGACACACATGGACCTGCTGGAGAGGGGCCAGAGGAGCCCCAGAAATGATCTGATTCTGGAACAGCTCTGCTGGAAGGACAGGCTGAGAGAGTTGGGGTGTTCAGCTGGAGAAGAGAAGTGCCGGGGAGATCTTATTGTGGCTTTTCCGTACTTAAAAGGGACTGATAAGAAAGATGAGTACAGAGTTTTGAGCAGGGCCTGTTGCAATAGGACAAGGGGTGATGGTTTTAAACTAAAAGATTCAGGCTGGACATGAGGAAGAAATTTTTTACACTGACGGTGGTGAGAGCCTGTCCCAGGTTGGCCAGAGAGGTGGTGGATGAACCATCCCTGGAGACATCCCAGGCCAGGCTGGACGGGGCTCTGAGCAACCTGAGCTGGTGAAGATGTCCCTGCTCATGGCAGGGGTGGCAATAGGGGTGCTGGGAAGTTTGCTTCCCACCCAAACTATTCTATAGGGTTTTTTCATACCTCTCCACCAAGCTTTGCAGAGTTTGGTTGAACATCTAAAGTCACACTGACTTGCTGTGCATGCCCACATTGGGTTGCTGATGAGCTCAGGGAAGAACTTGACAGTGATGAAAGCAAAAACTGCATCTTCCACTCAGCAAACACAGGCTAAGGCAGGAGGAAATGAAGGAAAAGAAATGAGAAGTAGAAAGTGAAAGAGAGAATATGTGTGAAAAGGGGAGAACCATAATCTTTAAGTGGGTGAAGCAGAGCCTGACTCTTGATCAGCATCACAGACCCAAAGAAGATGTGTGAAGCAGGAAAACAAACCAATAAGCAAAACTGCAATCTCTTTCCTCAATTTTATTTGAGGAAGTCAAATTTACTGAGCTCCTCGCAAACTGTCTTTGGCTAAAATCACTGCTAATGAGCTCTGACACTTGAAATTTAACTGAATATGAGCTAACAGCTCCCAGCCCTGCACCACCCATGAAGTTAACTGGCAATATTTTGTTAAAGCCATAGACAGGCTAAACTGCCACTTTATGGAGAAGACGCAGCATTCACAGGAAAGTGTTTATAACGTCCACTTCACATGATGCTTCTCTGCCCTGGGATGTCTGCTTTTCTTCATGGGGACCACAGAGCTCTTGGTCCACTTCCCTCCTCCCCATCACCATTGTGATTATCTACTAGTCTTTCTGAGGTAGCCTTACGATCACTCAATAAAGTGCTTTGCTCTGCAGCTATTCAGAAGGACAGATTGGAAATGAGGGGCATCCACTTATGAAGCCACCAGTCAGGTGAAGGTACCCAGCCTTTAGCAAGTCAGTCTATCACCCAGTTATTACAGACTTATCGTGAAAAGACCTTGTTTTTACTGTAAATCACATAAAATTAACCCTTTCCTTAAAGACAGAAGGAGGGCTCTAGTAAAGTAGTTGTGGCACAGAGCCCGAACATGCTGGGCTTTCCTGCTGTTGCAACAATAGTTTTTTTCAAGTTTTTAATAAACACTCTCTGCACTGAAGTAGTATGGCAATTCATTTGTTCTCTAGCTGTACACCTGCTTCACACTGTTTAGTCTATGAAGAACCCTGTAAGAACACCAACAGCAACAAAACCAGGAAAAAATCGAACTTTAAAAAACAAATAAAGAAAATAACACACACTATTCACCCTTACTGTACTTCTGAAATTCTGCATACAGAAGAAATCATGATATAAGACAATCAACTGTCCATGACTATCAGTAGCTTACTAATGGACTAAACTTTTCATGGTTTTGCTGTCCCAAGGATTTACCCACTTTTTTTCTCAAGGAAGAAAAACACAACTCTGTCCCCCACACAGGTGGTCTGTCCAAGGCTTCTTACCATTTCTTGTGAATTGAATGGGAAACCTGATTCTACTCACAGCTCAGGGCCTGGCTGGGTACCAAACTCAGCACTTTAGAGCTACATCCCTCTAGAAATGGTGTAATCCAGCACCGACACCACACCAAATTCCCTAAATGACAAAGGCATTACAGTGCGTTCAGATACAGTCTACAGCCTAGAAGAAAACATGAAGGAGAACCTCCTCCTCTGCAACTCGTGGCTCATAACTGCCCACCTGAGTTATTGGCCCATATCCTGTCTGTGCTTATCCAAATGACTGAATGTCCCAGAGAACCCAATGGCTTTGTATATATGCAGCAAGTTTTTCTCCTACATAGATACCTGTGAATAAACCACCAATAATGTGGAGCGAATTGCACTAATATGAAGCCTCCACGACACCTGACACATACCAACACTCATATGTAGGCTCAGCATTTTGTAAGATCAAATAAAATAAATTTTGATTTGGGTGAGGGAAGCGGGGCATCAAGAGTGTGGATTCAATTGAGTTCATAACTGGGAATTTGTGAGTCACTTGGGACCTCAATGTAGGTTTTGGTGTCTAAAATCAAATACTAAGAAAATGTAAAAATAAAACTACCCTGATTATTCCTCAAGTCTCAAGGCAAACACACTCCGCACCGAGACCTAGTATTTCAGTGCTTCAGACCTGGGTCTGTGTCCAATGTTATGGTCAAATATGGTCAAATGGTTCTCGGTCTTGGACACATGCTTTTGGTGGTAGCTGAACAACGTGAAGATAGTGTCTCCATCTGTGATTCAGCCACACAAAGGGCTCCTCCAATGGGCCCATTCTGATCAAGTCTACGTTACCAAAATCTCTCAGCTTTCTAAGAAGGGCAAGCAACATGCCCAGCCCTTGCTAGGTGCTGAACCAGGCCCCAGAAATATTTGGGAAGTGGTTGTATGTCAGCCAATGCTTCTGCCCCACAGAAAACCCCTGCATGGAGCATCAAGTCCACAGTACTTCTCTGTTTGGAATCAGGAAGGTGACGCAGAGTTCTATCTTAGTAATGCAAGGAGCTGCCTGAAAGCATCTTCGGAACCTACCACACCTAAGGATGGGCAAAGATGCTTTTGTATGTTAAGCTATGCTCCAACACAGAACAAGTCTGGCCTGTGTGTGTCTTCAAGGAGCTAAGCCCTTTTTCCTATTGGATTTAAGATGGGGAGACAGAGAAATCTTCCCTCTGACTTCACCCAGAGCCCAATGCCATGCACCCCAGCATGAACCCAGCCATCGAACACCCCCATCTCCTTCCCCCAAATTGACAGAGTCCCACAGAGAGAGAACCAGAGCCATGCTTCCAACTGCAGAGAACCCTTTCCCTTCCAAAACTGCCTAAATGCCAAAGGAGTCAATTAGAGTCCCTGTCATAATTAAATAGGAAAGTGGCAGCAAGAGTCTGCAAGAGCCTGGGAGTGAGTAGAGAGAAAATGTGCCCAGAGTCCCCCAGGAAACTCTTCCCTGCACCCTCTTGACCTTAATTCAAGCCTTCTCTTTGTGAGGGAATGGAAAGATTTGCTTTCTGTTCCCTGGAGAAGCCTCTGAATTTGGGTTTCTCTTAAGGGCGGGGAGCAGGAATAAATGGAGAGGGGGAAAGAAAGCAGATCTTATTAAATTGATCTGTGCTCAGTTCTGATTTCACACAAATGTGTTTAAATGCAAGTGGAAAGGCTCTGATGTGTTGTAAGTTACAGGGGACAGGCATCCCACCCTGGGGGTAATAGCATCCCACCCAGCACCTAGCAGCATCCCATCATGGGGATAAAAGCATAACAGATTCCCATCCTGAAGGAAACTTCCAACAAGCTTTTAATGCAGCAGGGTGAGTGATGGGAAGAAGAGGGCTCCCTGAAAAGGTACGTACATTTTAGGAAGCAATCTCCCGAGACACACTAGAAAGCTGATGTGATCGCAAAATAATTATAAAAAAACAAGAGCTGTTCAAAATGGGGGGAAAAAAAGAAAAGCTATAGTTCAGCCCTTGATTTTTTGATCTGACAGTAAGAGAGGAAAGAGTTAAACCTCAAATCAAGCTGGAAAAAAGTTAAAGTAAGAGGAAAAAAAGCACAGCACAAGCACATCTCCTAAATTTCCCGTTGCAGCCCAAGGCTGATCCCATTAAACAAAAGAAAAAGGAAAAGAAAAAAAAAAAAAAAAACAGAGAAAGAGAAGCAATTTTGCTCATCCTTTTCTCACACACCTAGCAGCCACTTTTTATTATTATTTATTTATTTACCTCCCCCTTTCAGAGCAAGGCCCTTATTTTTCTCATTTAGTCCAGCAGAGATTGTCCTCCTGGAATGACCTTTTTTTTCTTTCTCTCTCTCCTCCTCTCCTTCTTCCTCCCCCTCCTCCTCTTTGCCTCTAGGCCATTGCCCTCATGCCAGTAACTAGATAACACACTCTATCAGAGATTTTTTAAAAAATCATTGCAAAGGCACTAGGGCTGATAGTGGCATCAATCGTAGCCTGACACAGGCTCGGGTCAACCATTTATCTCTTCACATTGCCTGTGGTTACTGGGGAGGCCATCTTGGTTCTCTACATCTTAACAACCTTGCAGATGGTACCTCTCTCTGCTCTGATAGCATCCACACACCAAAGACTGGCTTTGTGCTTTTATTTTTATTAGATTATTACGGACTCCTCCGCTTCCTTTCTGTCAGGCTTCAAAATCTTGGTTGGCTTCGTTGTGTTCCCCACCCCCTTCTGAAAATCACACTGTGGTCAAGATGGTAGGTTAAGAAATAGGGAACATGGATATGGAAGGGTGGGCTTGCTGGGCTGTTAAAAGTGTGTATTTGTTAAAACTATACGCAATATTTTAGAATCATTTAATCTAGTCCTAATCCAGCCATCCTGTCCTGTGTAACATGGTTATTTTGAGCTCTTTGCACTGCTGAAGCCCTACTCAAAACCCAAGACACCATAATGTCAGGTGCTATCAGGATGCTCCCTAATAAACTGTAGTCAAAGGAAATATTCCACAGCCTCTGCCAGATGTGATGACTTTTTCCAAATAAAGGGATCTGGGGTTTTACAGTATCTAAAGGGATAAACAGGAACCAAGTTTCACTTTTTATTATAATTCTTCCTCAAGAAGAGAGGAGAGGAGCTACGAGAAAACTACATATCAAGCTGGAATCTGCCTTGTCTCTTGCCCTGTAAAGTTTTCTGTGCCAAGGTAAAGGGGGTGAGGACGAAATATGTCCAACCTCACAGTCAGCACATTTCACCCATACCCTGCTTACCTGGTCTCAAATTGCTGTAGTGGTTTTCCTCACAGGTATTACAGGAAAGGGGAACACTGTAGAAAGCAGAGAGAGGATTGTTTGTCCTTTGCAGCTTTTGCTGCTCCAGGAAATAAAAATACAGACAGTGTCGTAGGAGGGCAGGTGGAGGTAGATATCCAAAGGACACCAAAGGGACGGAGTGTAGGAATGATAGTGTTCCAGGACTGTACCAAGCTCAGAAAGCAAAGGGAAAGAAGTCTGAAAGACAATACCCCACCTTCACCCTTAGACACTGGTGCTTTATTGAAGTTACTGGATTTTTTTAAAAACAAACAAACAAACAAATAGAAGATACTTATTAAAATATCTGACCACCATCTGACCACAGATGTCTACAGGCAAGGGTAACCAACTATGAGCACTTCACTCTCAAAAATACACCCATCAAACACCCACACAATGTGAGAATGGCACTATAATGAGTAAAGGAGCATCACACATCTACCACATGGAGCACCAAGAACCTGCTGTCCCTGCAAGGGAGAGTCATCTCCCATCACCTGTAACCCTCATAGGTGGACAACATGGTCAAGAGATTCGACATCAGTATGGCTGTGAAAAATAAAGTAACAGCCCTTTACGTCCAGAGTGCTCTGTGCTTCCAGAGAGCCTTTTATTCCCTCTAGAAAGCTACCTAGGATTTGTCACCTATATAAAGTAACAAATATCTCCAATGGGCTAAATGATCTCATCTCCTTCCTCGCTTCCAAATACTGCAGCATCCAGAGAGATATTAAATGGGGAAAATAAGGGAAGGAAAAAAAAAAAGTAGTGATTTTAAGATCTGCAGAGGAATCCAATGGATTTGCAGAGCTAGTCCTGATTACATTCAGTGGTAGCTGAACAGCAAGGGTTTCCTGGGTGACTGTGTGTAACTCAGACACAGACTTTTTTTTTACTCAGAAGAGCACAAAGCAGTTATCTTGGTATCAATCACCTCGGTAAGAATTAACAGATCCTCAATACTCCAAGCAACTTCTTAAACCTCAAGCCCTTCCCCTAATGCCCTGTTTAAAAACAAACTAAAAGCAGCACAGCAGAACCAGGCAGAGCCATGATCTAGGATGGCATTTTTATCTAGCAAGTTATTTTTTATTAGCCTCCTGTTTCTTAATAGAGACCCCTTGAGGGCTGGGTTGCAGAGAATTCACTAGTATACCAGTTCAGCTTCCCTACGACTGACTTAATATACGTGGCATCTGCCCTCTGACAAACATTATATTACGCATGATGATTAGGTCTGGTCCAGTGATCCGGAATAATAATCTGAAGGCTCACTAAGCATAATGGGTTCACAGACATCCGAGCCTGGTCGAATCTTCCCATGAGCATCCTTTACGTGTGTTATCAGTGTGTTTTCCATGTCTCATCAGTGTCACAGTAGCTGACATCTCATTATGCAGCCAAGGTGGAAATGGACAGGTACTGAGCGAGCATTAGAACTTTTCTTTTCCCTTTTACTATTTAATTCATATCTTCCCATTATCCAGTGTATCATGAAACTGTGAACTAATTAAGTCCTATGGGATATACAATCAGTGCTGGATGTTTTTTTCCCTTTTTTTCCCTCCCCTCTCCTTTTGGTAGGCTAAATTGCACTATATACCAATATAAAAATAATTCTGCAACTCTTCCATAGATAATAATGGAGCAGGTTACAAGCACTAATGATGTTGAATGCAACAGTGGGCCAGACACCTGCTGCTTACTTTGTGTGACTTAATTAAATCATATGGGGTAAAATACTTCAAACACAAGTTAAAGTAAGGGCTTAAATCAGTTTCTGAAGAAATACGTAGAAGCTATCCTCTGGGGGTGATCAGACCAGACCCCAGGAAAAAGCCAAGTTGATGAACTCAGATTTCATGAAGTCTGCCATGTAACTCACAGACATCCCGGTCAGCATCTTGAACTCCCCAAAATTGTGGTGGTCATCTATATTCAGAGCTGAGCCCAGCTCAGATTGTAACCACACAAGCAGCATCTCTGAGACCAGATTTGAAAGGACAAAACTTAAGTGATGGATATTGCATCACCTCCCAGAAAATACAGCTGTTTGCCCTGGCTGAGGTTTCTGCCCAAAAGTTTTCAAAGGGGTTCAACTTGGACCATAAATTCAAGCGACTGACTCAAGGGAGCAGCACGCACAACATGAATAGGACAGCCAACATTTAAAAACAACCAAAACTTTCTGATTTTTTATGAAAGCTACAGCCCACTTTTCAAGCAAAGTTATGTTGAAATCAGAGGTAAAAAGACCTATTTTCTCTGCGGAATTAAGGTTAGCTATCCTTGTGCAGGTCATATGAAAATTAAGGTGTCCACAGTTAAGATCTTAATTCTCATTAACATCGATCTTCACATGTTTTTATCAGGAGATAAAAAGAGTTAAAGAAATGGGAGGAAAAAATGTCCCTGTGAGTATCAAGGTACAACGATCTTCTAGTACCTGGAGTTTTTGTACATCTAAGAGAATAAAAGAAGTTCAAAGGAAAACCACCTCATTAACTCACTGTGTGCTTCTGTTGTTTGTTCATCTCATCACATAATTTTGCTGTCCCTGCTTTACACATGCACTTACAATTCAAACAGATGGTGAGAGAAGACCATGGAAATGTATAAAATACATTTTGAATGTGAGCAGAGAAATGGAGGAATGGGTCTGGCAACATGTTGTTATTCAAAACCCAACTAGCACAGCTAAGGCCCAATTCCTAGATGAGTTACAATAGCTATTTAATGTAATTCTTAATAAAGCTGACACAAAGATCCAGGGTGAATTCACTGTCTAGATGCTGTTCTGCAATGTCAGGCAAGAGAAAAATTGACTATTTCCAGTGCAAGTCTCCTGCTGGTGAAAGCAAGTAGATCGAGCTGATGAACGTGTCTCTTATGCACAGATTCCTCTTCATTGTCTGTGAGCTATTGGTAACTGGGCTGCTAAAAGCATCATAGAAACACAGATCTGGAAGAGATCACCATGTCACTGGAGTTTGGTTTTCTGCTACCAGGGGGTATTGTGTCACCCAGTCTCTCCCATAAACCCACAATGCCCCTTCCCAGGCATCTCTGGAGCCTTCAGCCCAGTATTCTCCTACCAGGAGGTTGCTGCAAAACCTTGTCGCATTTGCAGTCTATGTTAGCCTCATTTCTAACCTACCAAATCCCAACTAATCACATTAATCTCTTGCTTATTATTTTAAGAATTATGGATAGGTCCTACTAGATGTCTCATAAAGACTAATGTTTACTTCTCTTTGAAGCTTGTATTCTTTACACTCAAGTTCCTAGAACCAACTTTTAGGGTGGATTTTTGGGTTATTTTTGTTTTGTTGGTTGGTTGGTTGGTTTGAGGGGGGAACGTTATTCACCTCCTACTCTGAACCAAGGTTCTTTCTTCTTACCAATGCCCATTCATTCCATACTCTTGACAAGCCTCTGCCAACCTTTCTGCAACACCTCCTTTTACTTCCAATGCCATCCTGAAACTAATCTTGCTCCATCGTCATCTAATCATCTCTACTTCAACCCTCCCACAAAGCCCAGCTGTGCTAAGACACTGGTGAGTTATCAACCTGTGGGCATCATTCAGCTGGCAGAAGAGTAAGCAGAAAACAAAACACCATGCTGAGAACAGCTACATATGAGCCCAATTTTTTATGAAGTGCTTTGAGATGCTAGCATGAGGGTGCACTGGAAGCACCAGATGTTATTATAAAGAGATGTAACCCCATTACTTGTACACCAAGTTGTGCTGCCTGTTAATAGCACCATTATCCTAAGACACGTGGCACTATTAATGCATTTCACTGCATTTCACTGAACCTGGGGACTATTATTTCTACTGGAAAGGTAAGGCCAGTTCACATGACATGATTTAAACCTTTACAGTGAAACATGCATATGCTGCACCAGGTCATAAATCTTAACAGGATGCTGTCAGCGAAAAAGGGACCAAAATTGAAACCATTTATCTGAACTCCCCACCCATCCACCTCTGCTCACCCATGTCAGTTTTGGGAAGAGGGATAAAATGCTTCCAAATGCCCACTGGGATCATTAAACAGCAGCAAATCCCAGATCTAAAAACACTGCTGGTTTCATCCTGCTCTCCCTGGAGGAATTCATTCATTCAGGACACTTAGGACTTCCTTGATTTTCCCCACTCTGAGCAGAAAAAAAACATGACAGACATAAACCTTACTACTTCTTCCTATTCTTGCTCCTACTTGAGTCAAAAGACAACCTGTCATCATCTCATTACTGAGACTACAGGACCTGAGACACAGCCAAGCTGCTCACATTGTGGCCAACAGCAGGTAATAGGTCATCTAAGCCGCAGCTTGGGCTGTAGGGTGGGAGAGATGCCCTCATCATGTTTGGGAAGGAAAATACGAATGGAAGGAGTAGTTATCATTTGATCTACTACACACCGAGCATTTCCCTTTGCTGGCCTCCTGCACTTGCCAACTATAACTTGTTTTTAGCTTTGTTTTCTGGGCACATTTCTCACAGCATCACTAACAAGGCTGACTATCAAATGGACACTGATAGGTAAAAGCCTACACGTGGCATTCCTTCACAGGCCAAGGACACCATTAACAGAATGAAGAAAATCAACTGTATTTTGGGATACGCAGCTGCAATAGTAGCACACACATAAAGTAGAAGTGCAGGGTAAATATTCAGAGACTCTTATTAAAAGGTGTAGAATCTGATGCTAGAAACACACCAGAATTACACTACAACTACTTCTGGGGTGGGGTGGTGGAGTAAAGGAAATGTCATTGCAGATGGCAGAGTTTAAAATTACCATGGTAGCTTTAACACCAATGACAAGCGAACGAACTTCACTTTCTTAAGTTTCAACTATACTAAGAACGATAATTTGATTTACTAAATAAAAAACAGCATATGTTTTTTATCACATTGAATGTGTAACTCTTCCCTGTATGTGGTAGGTCTCCACCACTTCGCAGGAACTGCTTGTTTAGGAAAAGATGGTGACAAAGGGGTATTTGACGTTCACCAAATATTCAGCGCCTCTGAATTTCTTCTTACAGGTGGCACAACCCAGTATTCAGCTCAGCACTCCCAAAAACTCTGCAACACCACAAGGGCTCTAAAAGGATGTTTAAGGTTTGCGATGAACATTTTTAGGTAGAGAGCCTTACGATGATGTTGATTCTGAGTCATAGCTTTTTGTAATGAAATCTGTGTATGTCTTCTTGCTATACCCACATGTAGCACTGAAAGACTCTCCTATTTTACTATAGATACTGAAGAGGAGAGAAAAAACAAGCAAAAAAACAAAAACAAACAAAAAAAAAAAAACAACAACAACAAAAAAAACCACACAAAAAGCAAAAAAAAACACACACAAAAAGCAAAAAAAACCCACAAATGCTGAATGCTAAGTCCCTGCCAGAGATCTGAAACTCTACCTCATAGCTAGGGTTTCTGTTCAAGTAACAGAAAATAACACTTATAGAACAGACTCTGAATGTATATTAAAAAAGAGAGTGTTAAAAAAGCTATACATTGCCCAGAAAATAAGGTAAAACTCATTTATGTCTCATAAAATACAAGATTAACCATAGTTAACCATTAATTCAGCTGCACTGCATTAGAACTGCTATTCAAACTTGGAAAGCATTTAATATTATATATTGCTGCTGTTCAGCCTAAATTGTTTTGGTTTGTTGTTTTTTGTTTTTTTTTTTTTTTTGTCCCCTTTAAATGTACACAATATTACAAATTTAATTTTAAGCTGTTTGAATCAGTCTGTAAAAAAGATTTGATTATACCTGAGTGTTCTGGCCCCAGTTTTTCCATATCTCAGTAATCTTGGCGGTAATTGGCTGATTAGCTCCCTCACACTCCATCTCTGCCTCAGTTTCCATGGTAATGTTACAGGAGCTATTATAGATGAGAACTTCATCTCTTTCCACTTTAGGGCTGAAACGAGAAGGGAGGTTAAATGGGGTGTCATCAATCTTAATGAAATGCAATTATTTTTACTCTTATTAATCATTGCAAGCCATTAGCTTGTGGCAACTCCTGGCCACCATTTGTCAAACTTTGCAAATTTCTGTAATTTTGTTTCCATTCTTTTATTGTTTATTTGGGTTTTTTTCCCCCCTTCATCTGCACACACTCAGGATGAAAATACATGCAGTAAATATCTCTCAGTGATGCCTTTCTGCTTCCCCAAACTATTGCAAATAGTAACAAATGCCATTCAAGGACCAAGTCGGGAAGATAAGTGCAGACAACAGGGAATCAGTAGTGTTAGGATCAAAGATGGACTCCTACATGGAGTAGGGTTTGTTTGTGTCTCCCCCCTCCCCATCTTACTCACACTTAGCAACAGGGAATGAATAACTTGCAACTCCCCTAGGGCAAGTGGAGAAATTGGAAAAAACACACACACAACTGGCTAACTGGTCCCTAATTCCAACTGTGAAAAAATGAGCTCATTTAGGGGTTCCAATTCCTGCTACCCAGCTGATTGCAATGACGCTTTGTTGCTAGCGTTGGAACATTAACTTAGTAAATTAATTAAACTTACTTAACAGCCCAGACTAAGCAGATTCGATATATGTGCAAGTTATACTAACAGACATTTGCTCTAAAGCTTCCACTTGCATAGGGGGAAGATGTGATAGAAAAGGTGGTGGGGAAGACATATTTTTTTTTTTCCTTGGTCTTGCTGTTGACAGCTGCTGAGTTTGGTAACATTTCGTTGTGGGGTGCTATAGGATCCAACATTCCTCAAAACGAGGGGAAAACTTCTCAATTTACTTCTACAGGAATCAGGTCAGGGGAGTCCAATGTCACTTCTCATGACTTCCCCAGCCATTTCTCCTTCTTCCTCCTCTCCCCACCCCACCATCAAATACACACCTGCAACTTCAGGAAGGGGAGTGGAAAGGAGATAATTTACAGCAACAGCGACACATCTCAGACATTATACTTTTCTGAATAACTAAGAAAGCACAGGGAGCACAAAACAGAAGATCAAATGGGTAGAAGTAGACTTTTCAGAGGTCTTCAGGTTCCTGATAGCCCCATCTAACAGGATTTTCTACAGTGCCAAAATTGAGAGCAAAAATTCTACCAAAATCAACCCAATAGGAAAAGCAATACTCAGAGCTTTCTCAGGAGCTTGGTGATCAGGACGATTTGATGAACCTGAAGTTTTCAAACTATGTGGCAGCTCAATGTACGAAGAGCTGCTCTGATCCAGGGGGTATTTGTTTTGTTGCCCTTTTTCAGGATTAAAGTGTTAAAGGAAGCAGCCACATTAGCAACGACAAAAAAAAAAAAAGAAAAAAGAAAAAAGAAAAGAAAGAAAAAGCCTTCTGTAAGTCACTGAACCTTTTAAACAGCGAATTTTTATTTCTATATTTAAATGAACCTTTCCCTCTCCTGTATCAATAATCAAAAGCCAGCCGTAGGGAACTACTCTTGCTTTTGATAGCAATGCTTTGAGAACTGCTCTTGTCCTGTACAATAATTGAATGGACGGGGCAATCTCTCAAGACCGCATAGTACTTCTTTTTAATGCTACAAGAAAAAGCTGCATCTTTAAAATAACCAACTGTTAGAAAGGCAGAAGGGAGTAGTTTTTGGCTACATGAAGGGCATGGGCCCCAATTTGCCGGGCATTTAAGTCAATACAAGGATCTCTGAGTGTTTGTTCACAGAATTGTACAAAAAGTCACCAAGTTTTGCTTGTGGGCAGAGAGGCGATTCTTCCCTGTCCTCTCGTAGGTGCATCCCAAAACTTTGATGCTGGAAAACTGTTAACAAATTGCAGCGTTTAAAGGAAATGCCAGAAAAGAAGGGGTGAAAGGGAATTCAGAAGTGTATGTTGACAACAGTGTTGCTGGTGGCAAGACTTGCACTTCTTCTAAGGAATATACATTTGCCATCAATGCTTTCATAAATTATAGACTATAGTAGAGATTAGATTAGGAGAAGGTTTATTCAAACTGCTGTAAACCTACTAAGAAATAAAAGGAGACATTTAATGTACAGTGAAGCCAAGAATGATTTCTGGTAGTTTTATCCCCATGTTGGGATGAGTGTCTTAAGTCTCGAACATTTGTACAGAACTCAAATCCATATCTTTTTATTATTGCTATTGTAACTATTGTTAACTATTGTAACTATTGTTAACTACAGCAATCAATGTGCATTATTTCAGGAATTCCCGAAATAGCTCTTTTTTAGTTTGAGCATTTTAAATTTATGACACTTTGCTACAAATTCCATTGATATTTTGAAACTTAATATTTTGCAGAACTGAAATTTGAAAAACAAATATTTTCAAAAATCTCTGAAATAGGTAATTTGGATGACTTTAAATTTTTTCTTCTGCTGCTTCTCCCCTGATCTTTCAGATCAGGAAACTCATCTTAAATCAATCTTCTTTGCTGTTAACTCCCTTTCAGCAAGACCCCATTTGGAAATAGATTCACCAGAAAAAAAGAACATCAGTACTCTGGAAAATTCCTCAGCAGCCCAAGTTTTAATTTCTAACTACAAGACAAGCATGAGCACAATAGGGAGAAAAGTTAATGACAGTAACAAAGAGCTTGAAGAAGTTGGAAGAATGGGAAAATAGCAAGTAAGAAAAAGTTGTTTTATTTGATTCAGAAATCTCTCCCTGATGGGATAACCTGAAGGGATAATAAACTCTGTCTTTGGGACAATCAAAGTTAAACTGGACAAAAACACAGTGAAAAACAATAAGGAAGCAGTCAGCAAATGGAGTGCACAACTTTTCCATCCACCTCCCTCTCTGCTCACCCTGCTGAGACCAGGATGGAGCAGCTACAGCAGCAGAATCATTGCTGCACAAACCAAGAAAACGAGCCAGCAGAAAAAAAAAGTATTGCAGATGCATTTTTATCAGTAAAGAGCTGAGCACAGTTTTGATACCCAAGGAACAGGAAAGAAAAAACAAAACCAAAACCAAACAAACGGTATTGGGGTACCCTGTTCCTTTCAAGTTTGTAGCTTACTTGGTTTGGGGCTACACTGGTGTGAGTAAAAGGAAAGTAAAGCTCAGCTAGACAAGACAAGGCTTTTGCATTTTCTTGTTTTGAAACAAGGAGCAATAGAACTGATAAAGTTAGTTTAATTTCAGGATTATTCCCCCTCCCCATCCCAAATCTCCCTCAACAAAATGGTTCTCCCCGTCTCCTAGGGTGTTATAGGACATTACCAAAGCACAATGTGACTTTGGACATGCCAGTTGCTGGCAAACAACGCAGAATTCTGCCTTCCTCTTCCCCAACACGAAACTGATTTCTTTCTGTCTGATACAGATCTTCTCAAAACTGAAAAGAATTTCATAATTCTGAAGATGTCCGTTCCTTATGAAACACAGCTCAAATTGACCAGAGCTCAAAAGCTGGTGGGGAGGAAATGACAGATTGACAGGGGGATGCTGTAACATTTTGTCTTTGGTTTGTTTCTTTTTTTTAAAAAAATAAATTAAATAAAAATGTGCAACTCTTATCTTGCTGTCTTTGGGCATCTGAAACTCCCTTCGGTGACTCACAACACATAAGGAACAGACAAGGACAAGGACCAAATCTCCGCAACTCCATTAAAATACCTGGACTGTAGCATCATGCACAAACCAGGAACAGGTTTACAATGTAGAGCAAATCATACACAATGTATCACAGGGGTATTCTAATTCTTTATTTGTTTAACGTCTTTTGGAAAGTTCTGTTCAACTGTTTATTCATTAATTCAGACCTCTCTTACTCCTAGGAGTAAATGTTCTGCAGGTATAAATCCCCACTGTTCTATTAAAGGCAATGGTACCAATTTATATTGCTGAGCAATTTGGCCTTGGACTTGTAAAGGCTGAGCCTTGAGTAAGTGCCTGAGCACCCTTGCTGCGTAAATATTGCACAGCCTGCTGGATTTTCTCTGTGACTTTTTGCTCATGAAACTGCTTGGAGAGAAGACAGAAAAAAAAAAAAAAAACCAGAAGACAACTTCTGTTTTTTATAATGCCTAATCTTTTTCCCCATTGGCATCCGCCAGATGTTGCTTCGGATCAGAAGATAAATATTAAAACCAAAGAAGGAACAAAGCAGGCTGTTTACAAGATGGATTTTCTGATGTCTCTCAAACACTCTAAAAAGATGGGAGGGAAGGAGGGGGGACTAAAGATGCTTTGATAGACACAAGGAATGAATTTCACAACCCAGCGGAGCTCTCTAGTGGTCTCAAGGCTGAATTGCTCTGTTGGCATTGACCTAAGAAATAGAAATTAGTTCCTTCAGTCTATCATCTGGCAGGGACCAATTCTGCAAAAGTTAGAATATCTTCTGGAGGATGTCGCTCATGGATGGGCTCACTCAGCTGTTTGAGAGATGCAGAACTAACCTGGCGAAGAGTCCAGCAAAATGCCTCCGGGGTGGGTTGATGTCCCAATGAGGTGGGCTGTCCTCACAGACATACAGGTAAGATAGAGATCCTCTCTGGCGATAGGAACCCACTATGACTTGGACATCACATTCAATGAAGGTGGCTCTTTCTTCTCGGCAGTCAACAGAAGAATGTGTCAGGCCACAGAGGATGGCCAAAGATGCTGCAAAGACAAGAGGGGAGAAAAATATAACCCAAGGCAGCCTACACATCACTGACATTAAACAGATTTTAGCAACTGACAGTTGTCATTGCAGGTTCCCAATGTGTTTGTCCATCAAGGTGCATACTTTCAGAGGATGAGTAGGTCTCCACACAACTCTTCAGCCCCTTTTGCTTTGGCTCGTTTGTACATTGAGCACCAGGATGGTCTTTGGGATCATATGACCCTGTCCAGGAGGAGGTGACACATGTAGTTAACTAAGAGTATGGACATTTCTTCTGGGGAAGATGGATCACAGTTTACAGACCAGGTCTAAGGCACAGATCTCTTACCAGGGAGTTGTGACCACTTAAGGTATATCACAATTTTGAAATCCAGAAACAGATTTATTGAAATATTTCCACAGCTTGGAGGGTTTCTGGGAAACTTGTATCAACTTGGATCTCCTTACTTTGTACCAGAGTGTGACTGGAGACTTGGTCCGAGATTAACTCTGTGGATGTAGTAGGAAGCGTAGTCATAGCAGCTGTTTTGCTTGGAGGTTTGTTTAAGGAACTACTGATGAGAACAAAAATTATGTTTTCTTATTCTAAACCCAGAGAATGCAAAGAAATTTAATTGTCAACTGTCACTAAAGTTCAGACCAGTTGAAATATTTGGTTTTGACGTTTAAAAATAAATTTAAAAAAATAATAATAAGTGAATCCTTTAAGCATTAAACCATACCAGAGATCAAAACTGTTTCTCCCTAAACCATAAGCATGTAGAGACTTTTGGAGAAGTTTTGTTAATCCTGAACTAATTCGACAGTTGTAATGAACTCCTGGAAAGGTGTGTAGACAGTATTACACTCTGCACTCAAGTATCCAAGAATGTTCCTCAAATATCAGAAGAGAAATTGATGGGAATTTGTTAAGAAAGGAGGGGTTTTTGTTTGCTTTTTTAAATTCCTGTTTGTTCAAAACATATCTTGTTTGCTGGGAAAGTGTCATTGTCAATGAATGTCTTAGGTCCTAAGCAATTCTGAAAATGGTTTTTGAAATGGTAAAAACAGGAAAATGCTATATTTCCTATATTTAAAATTTTAGAACTTGTTGCTAAAAAATATTATTTCACATGGGGTATTTTTTGAAAATTTTATAGCAGTTCAGTGTTTAAGGGTTTGGGTTTTTTTAATATTAAAACGTAGCAAATTCATTTGCTCTGAACTTCAGAGAGAGAGCTCACAATTTTTCTGTATTTTTCTTCTCTGGATTTAGAGTAAGAAAAAAGTTACTCACATTGTTACTTCACACATTTTGCAATATGTTTAATTTCTTTCCTGTGCCAAATTCAGGGACAATTATTTTGTTTGGTATCCATTCAAACACAGCCAAACACAATCCCTGCTTCAGAGACCTGCACATAAATATGAGGGAAGTCATAGAAAAGCCTAAAGGAATGATGGAACCATGCATGTATTTTGCTTTTATTGTCCAGAAATTATGTCTAGAGCTACTGGAGTTGTCCTAGAGTTCCCACAAGAAGACTTATGTCTTCTGGGAAACCAGGTTTCCATTTGAAGGGTATTTGAAGTGGTACTAAACGTCTGTGTTTTGCAAAATGAATACCATCCAAGCAGACTAAATACTACAAAGAAATTGCCTTTGCAACAACCTGCAGCAGAACCAATTAATTACCAGAATTTCTCCAAAAGAGATGGAATGTATGCTCTTTTTCCAGCCAGCGAGAGTCTGAAAACTTCTCAAAACTAGCAAAGATGAAGGACATCCAAGCAGCTATCGCACTGCCCCTTCTTCCTCCACAAACCCACAACTTTCCTGTAGACAGAAGAATTTGTTCCTCTTTTGTAACAGCTCCTTTTGCTTTACTATTCTATTCTACTGGTGACATGAAAGGTTATGAGAAGCTCAGATGTGGTGATGGAGAATGTACAACTGCCTTAGATGAATAATGAGGAGAAAGATGGGAAAGGGGAAAAGTGGGGAAAAGTGGGGAAAAGTGGGGAAAAGTGGGGAAAAGTGGGGAAAAGTGGGGAAAAGTGGGGAAAAGTGGGGAAAAGTGGGGAAAAGTGGGGAAAAGTGGGGAAAAGTGGGGAAAAGTGGGGAAAAGTGGGGAAAAGTGGGGAAAAGTGGGGAAAAGTGGGGAAAAGTGGGGAAGAGAAGAGAGAAGAGAGAAGAGAGAAGAGAGAAGAGAGAAGAGAGAAGAGAGAAGAGAGAAGAGAGAAGAGAGAAGAGAGAAGAGAGAAGAGAAGAATTTCTTCAGTTGGAAAAGACCTATCATGATCATCTAGTCCAAATGCCTGACCACTTCAGGCCTGATGAAAAGTTTAAGCATGTTATTAAGGGTGTTGTCCAAATTCCTCTTAAACACTGACAGACTTGGGGCATCAGCCACTTCTCTAGGAAGCCTGTTCCAGAGATGGATGGTCAAAGGAAGATTAAATTCACATTCCACAGTTTGAGAAAAAACAACAGGTTGCTGAGCTAATCAAATTTTTTTTTTTTTTTGTGGTTTTCTTTCATGGTCTTGAAAAGAACGTGGCAGAGTTTTCCTAGGTGAAAAAACAGCTGAACCCTGTTTTAGGATGAATGCTAGAAGTGACCTACAGAATCTCAGCATGTGGATATTTTCCTTGATACCTTGCTGCTGTCAAAGATCTTGCCTGGCTCATGTAGGTTACCAGAGGATACCTCCTGCATAGTACTTAAAGCTCAGCAGAATAGCCTGTCACCTTTTGGATACTTTGGAATTGTTATATGGCAATAGAGCATTTCTAACATGCTCCAGTGCCTTTACCTCAACCTTAACACACCTGTGGGAACAGGAGGCCTTGCATGCTGCAAACTGCTGGAATAAATTTTAAATCAAACCAGGCAAATTAATGTATTAGTTTATAAAATCTAAGCTAAATAACATGGCTACAAACACATCAGCAGAAGCAAAACCCAAGAAAACCCTTATACACCTCAGAATCAAACCTAGGACTGCTGTCTCTGAAGTGGAAGGAGAGAGAGGGACCTCTTCTCCACATGCTACAGCTCCTGTCCATCTGATGGAGATACTGCTCTTCAAGGAGAAGACCATTTCTTCTTTCTTCCTTCAAGATCTCTAAGGTCCTCCTATGCCCCTGCTCCCAGAGGATTTAATACTTTGCTTACTTGAGAGGAAGTCTGGGACTTTCATGTCCTTTTCTCTGACCATTAAACACAAATATCCCTTGGTATTATTTGTGCCATTATCTCCTGTCACAACAGTAAGAAAAAAAAGTAAAAAATAAAAATCAACTCAAGATTGCAGCACACTTAGTATAACCTAAAATAACAGTCTATTCTGGGACCCAATATTTCTCACTGAGTAATTGTTTAGTATTCAAATCCCAAAATGAAGCTTCTTTATGTTCCCTATAAAGATAAAATCTGCTAATCACACGTAGCACAATCCCTTCACTGAGATGAATGCATGCATCCCATTATGGCTTCTTTTTTGAGATCAGACACAACGGCAGCCAAATCTCTGCATGTTGGTAATGGGTTAGGGACTGACTGCCCCCAACCCTGTCTTTGAGGGATACTCTGGCTTAAGCCAGGACCCTGGGATGCTCAGCACAAGGGCTTTGTTCTGCGCCACTATTTAATAACAACTGCCGGACATGTGATGAGGCTGAAACCTCCAGGAGTTCCAAGGGCAGCTGCAGACTGATTGAACATCTGCCCGAGGAGTCCTGGTGCCAAACTGCACATCCCCGGTTATTCACCGCTCACAAAACAGAACACAGAGCATAACATTGACATGTGCTTAGGAGAGAAGACAAAGGTTAAATTAAAAAAAAAAAAAAAAAAGGAGAAGGAGAGGAAAAAAAAGACCTGTTAAGGTCATCAAGTCCAACCTCTGCCTATAAAGAATTGTTCCCTAGGAGACATTCATTTCGCACAGCCGAGTTTCAGAAGTCCCAAGAGGTGGCTTTGCCAGCATCTATTCCACAGTCTGATAGATCTCACTGTCAGAATATTCCTGCTGTGTAATCAATATGCTGCTTTTTTTTTTCCCCCCTCTTTCTTAATTTCATTCTGGGATTTGAAGGACAGAAGGGACCGTTTGGATCCTTTGAGTTGATGTCCATAACAAACACCAGAGGCTTTCACTCCTACTCAGGTTTCAGTTGCCACAACACATCCTCTTCATATTTTCTGCATTTATTCATGCAAATCACCCAATTTTCCTGGCTACAGTCCCCCTTGGTCCCAGCTCAGTGCACCACCTTGGTACTTCTGCACTACAGCAACCAAAGCTCATTCCCCTCTCTTCTTGCCCCATACAAAGAACCAGCCTCCATTTATTTCTAGCCTCAAATCTAAATCTTCTTCTCTAAACACCCACTTTTACCAATGTAATCTGGCTGACAGTAAGTCCAGGACTTGCTAACAAAGAACCCAAGTGCTGTTACATCAAAACCCTAAAGCCAGACCTGTTATTCCAAGTCCTCTGGTGTAACCAGGAAACTCATCTTTTTCTCTGATGGATCTTCTTATCAGTTCACCTCCTTTTAAAGATGCCTTCTTTACCCTCACTACAATGTCAAACATATGATCTCAAGTACCTATTTACTGCAAAATTTATATATGGTACTTATTCTATCACCTAATAGGAAAAATCAGTTATTTTCTCAACTGCCTTAAGCTTCTTGTCAGTCTTCCTATCTTTCTTAAGAGCACAATTCAGTCCCACAGAGGTTAATCATGTGTTCTGTAAATTTAACCTGAGCTGAACAGAATCCACAGCTGTATTTACACTCATCACATCACACTGCGACACAAGTAACAAGGCAAGAACAAGAGAAGGGGAAAGCTCTTGGGATCAAGCCAGTTACCCCTTTGCCAGACCTTTAAAGACTTGTGGGTTGGTTTGAGTGGGTTTTTTTGTTTTGTTTTTCCTTGAAGGGAGTTCATTTTTATTAATTTTAATAATTTCAGTGTGAAAATCAGATTTAAGCTCTGTACTGATTTTTCAGCAGCTTGCAAACAACAGGAGGCTTCATAAAAGTATCTGGGCTTGCATTTCTATTCCTTGTGCTCTGGATTGAGTGTGCCTCAGTACTTAGAGTGTCCAGCTCTTTTCAATAATAAAACCAAAACCTTACTGCAGCCCCACTCAATGCCTGCTCCTAAAGATGACCCCATGGGGCAAGGTTTATGGCTGTATCCTGCTGAGACCAGTAGCTCCTTGTGTCTTACAAAACCGCCTGTTAAATGGGAAGGAAGTCACATTTCCGACCTGCAGAACCTTGCCCTACGGATTTGATCACAAGCTAGATGGACCGGTTGGGGATTCCCACGTGAACATCTCTAATCTTAAGCAGACCAGACACAACATGACCTAGTGCTGAAACCCTGACTTCCCCCAATGCCAAGGGGAGGTGTTTCTGCTTCACAGCCCACTGTAACAGAAGAAATGCAGCTTGAACTCTTCACATCTCATCATCCCATCTGTGAGCAATGCCATGAAATGTCAGACAAGCGTCCAACCCAACCACAACAACCTCTGCACCAAAAGGGCTCTGGGGCACAACAGACCTGGCCCTACCTTCTCCTTCACGGCTCATGGTCCTGCATCCCCAAAGTCACTTCACCACCTCTCCCACGTGGAAAAGGCTTTGAAAGAAGTGCCTGTGCACTGGATGGGCCAAGTGGCAAACTCCCCTGGGCAAACAGCAGCATCTAAACCACGAGGTGAGGCTGGATTAACTGCACTTAATAAAGCCATTCATGCCCTAAGTGGTGGGGGTGCGCAATCCCTGAAATATTAGGAGAAAGCCATCTGGAAAGTATCTTGCCTTACATGCAGAGTGACCAATACTGCACATAGATGTCCACAGGCTGAATACGCTTGCCTCAGGGAGTACAAATAGCCTGGCAAACACAGATTTAAGCAGCCTGGAAGTATTTTTTTATTATTATTTTTGAATGTAAAAGGAAAATATATTTTCTTTTAAATACTTAATTCACAGAGAAACAT
This sequence comes from Columba livia, assembly GCF_036013475.1. Taxonomy (NCBI): domain Eukaryota; kingdom Metazoa; phylum Chordata; class Aves; order Columbiformes; family Columbidae; genus Columba; species Columba livia. The sequence continues at coordinate 4,508,004 of NC_088604.1, read as the reverse complement.
TTTTGCAACTTGACCAGTGAGATTTGCAAGGCTGCATGCTGCAAAATCCACAGCAGGGAAGAGAGGTAATGTCTTGTAACTGGCCCAAAAGCAATAGTGCCTTGGTCCCTTTGGGTCCTGAGGCAAAGCATCCTTTGCATCTTCTCTCCAGAAACACAACCAACAGGCGGGCAGCAACCAGCATTCACTTGCTGACATCTAGTGTCAGTATTAAGCATTGTGGTCTTGCCTGTAAGATGGTTTTGCCCAGGCTCCCTCAGCCACCCACCACCCAGTGAATTTTGAACTCAGTTATTAACGTTTTCACAGTTTGTATCAATTTGATTACATTTTATACCACTATTCTTCCTGCAATAACAGGACTTCCCTGGTTTATATCTTATTTTTTGAGGACTCCAGCACCATGTATTTTTTCTTGTTTAAGAAATAGTAAAAAGCAGTTTTGTGGACTGTACCTGGCTCCTGTCTAAAACAAAGAAAACTGAGTCTTAACAACCCCTTGGTGTCTCCTTTTGAATGCTTGGAGTTGGGATTTAAAGTCCTTTTCTTTCCCCATACTGTCTATTTTAACATTCCTCATGGATACGGAAAGGAACCATTCAAAATGAAAAGAACAAATTTGGAATTTCAGAATAACAGATGCTAGAGGGGACCCTTGGATGCCTCTCATCCCAACCCTTCCTTGAAGGAATTTTAAATTTCTCATTGGACCAGTTTCTCAGCAGCTAATCTAGTGAACTTCTGACTCTTTTGGAGGATAGAGATTCCACACACCTTGGAGCAAAACCCTAGCAATTCACTGTCACCTCTCTTCCAGGTCCACAAAACAGAAGAGGCCATGGAACTTGGGTCACCACCTTTGGATGGCCACAGAATGGCAAATATTTCTGTAGATCTCAGGATGTTATCCCAGCATCACAGCTATGAAAGAGCTGAAGTGTAATGGCACCAAGGGTTGCAACGTCACAGCACCAGGGTAGGTGCTCCATTCTTAGCATTTAGGGAATGGCATTATGTCTCAGTGTGAGATTTAGAAGTCTTAAATCTTGCCTTTTGTAGATCTTAGGAGCCTGTGTGCTGTGCTGCCTGTAGGAGAGGGAGGACATAAATCTTGTCCCAGCAAATGTGTATTTTGAAGAGTTTCCTCCAAAACTGAGACAGGGTTATTTCTCTCTGAGACAGCTGGAGATCCTGGCATTGTTCCCTGCTGTGCTGCCTCTCTCTATTTAAGGAGGATGCTCTGACTGTGGAATGATCCTCTCTTCCTCTCAAGGAATTAAAATCCTCATCTCCACCTTCCCAAAGGTATGAACTGACCACAGGACATCATTTGTTCACCCTCTCAGTCATTCATCTTCTTCCTTCCACCCACTACCTCACCAAAACAGTCCCACCATGCAGCAAAACACAAAATGTATGTGGCCACAGAAAATAAGACATCAGCTCACTAGACCAGTCACGGTGGCCAAGAGGAACTTGGGTTCCCAACCCTACAGCCCTCATGCACATTTTCCGTGAGACGGTTTTCCCAAGGAATAGCTGTCACAAGGAACTACTGTTGCTGTGCACATCTCATAAAGACACAAAAAGCATGTGTAGCAACTCTGACCACAGGCACATGGTGGATCTATTCCAAAGGCCACGGCCATTGACTCAAAACCTCCCCCTGGCAGCACTTGTCATTGTACAGGGCTCAAAACTAGAGGTCAATACTGTCTTAGTTCCTCTTCTTTCTCCAGGGTTGCTGCTGCACTCTGTTCTCCCTGGCATGAGATATACTGCGAACCCTGAGTTTTGGGTCAAGCTATGTTTTTATGTGATATTTTTAACACAATGGCTGGGTTTGTGTCTTAGCTGACCATGTAAGCGTGGGGCAAGGCAGCTCAGTTCAGTGGTCATCATGTTGTCCAGCATTTCACAGGGGATGCCACAGACTGTGACCAAAGTCTTCCCTGGGGAAAACCCAGTTCCATGCAGATAAACTGTTCCTCCATTCAAGCCACCTTGGAAAAGGACAGAAAACGGGATTTAAGACAGAGTCTTGCCAACAAGGGTATTTTTTTGAATTCATAATTTTTGCTATTGTGCCAAAAATACCCCCTGTGACCTCAGTGCCCCACAATACCACCCACAGAGCTACAGTAAGTCTTTGTGACTTACCCCAGTTGAGATGCACAGCTGTCACCATCAGCTGAGAGGTGAATGTCAGGTTGGAGGAAGCCCAGCCCCTGGGGACATGGAGGCCCAACACATGATACTCGCCAACAGGGAGCAGAGGAGCTGAGCACTGCAAAGTAGAGTCAGCGATGGTGACACCACTACAAGAAAAGTCTCCAACAAACACGTGGATAGTATCCATCTCGGTGACCCGTGATACAGTCACTGTTAAAAGGAGACCAGTTGCAAAAAGTGAAAGGAAAACTGGGGTAAATTCATTGTTGTAACTTATTCTTCCAAGGTAATAGGAGATGCCATCTACTTTTAGACTCAAAGCTTTAGTCCCATTACCTGGTGGCACCGTGCACTGGATAGCTACACAGGTGACACTGAGAATGAGGCAAGGGTGGTGATTGATGAGAACAGAAGTCATTCTCTTTCCTTTCAGTGCTGAGCCTGCTAAGGTGAGGAGGCCTCCACCGTTGGTACTGAAGTTTTGTGGGTAAAACTGGTACACCTGAGGCAAGATGGTGAGAACGCTGGATGCCTTTCTGAAGCAAGCTCGCCCAATTTTCCTGTTGGATATGGAAATGTTGTGTTTCCCTGGGGCAATGCAGTCTGCCTGGCACTCGATGCTGGTCTCATTCCAGAAAGTTACCTTGCAGATAGGCTTGTTATCCACGTGTACCACGGGACTGTCACTTGGCCATGCCAACCTCTCTCCTTTGATTGTCACATAGGTGAATGTTCCATTGGTCTCCCAGGTCACCAAATCTACAAGGGATGTCCACTGTTCATGCAGGTGGAGTGTACAGTCTCCAAGGCAGACACTGCTGATCCCATTGACATTCACTGTGACATTAAGAGTCCAAGATGCCTCAGCCAGATGCTGGTAATGCAAAGGATGGGGTCCTGGAAGGACAACACAACTAATGGCATCATTACGAGAGTTCTGGATTTCACAGGAATAATTACCCTCCAGGCTGACCTGTACCAAATTTCTCCTGGATTTTAAAGCAACACCAGATATAGTGAGTAACATCCCACCACAGACTGATCCTTGTGATGGGAATATGGAAGTTATCTGTGGAGTTACTGTAAGGGCTTTCAGCCTTGCTGTCACATGGGCATATCCTAGCTGCCTCTGGATAACCTGGATGGGGAAAGTCCCCGGTTCCAGGCTGCTCAGTGGCAAGGAACACTGATAAAATATTGCAGACTTGTTGCCATGTTGAAACTCAAGTTCACATTCACTGTGTCCAAGCTTAGCCACAGATCCCGTGATGTTTATCCCCTGGATGCTCAAGAGCAGGTTGCGATCTGTGATTTCCATTTCAACAATGGTAATCAAAGGAGTCAAAGCTCTTTGGTAATTAAAGGTGGTGGTTCTTTTTGCAGAAAGAGTATATTGAAGTGAACTGTTCCTGATGACTACATTTACTCTGACAGAGATGTCTTGTGAATCTTCATTAGACAAATTAGCAGCTGGTGGAGTCAGACACCAAATTGTCTCTTCTGCCAAGTGAGTAACTGTACAGGTTTGCGTGTTCATTGAAACAGAAACCAGGGCAGGGTTTTGGCTAAAGCCCACCCCAGAGATTGTGAGCAGTGTTCCACCTAGAAGTAAAGCAAAACAATGGAGGAGGACATTATATGCAAGAAACAAATCAGCTACTGTCAGTGAACAATCACAAACGACGATTTAGCTGACGAGCACAGCAGACAGTCTTAGCCAGGTCGAATGGAAATATTATAGCTTAATCTTCAAAACTGATAGCGTTTGCTCTCCAAGCTCTCCATGGCTTGAGCACTTCACAAAGTGTTGAACTAATCACATAAACTCCAAACCTCTGAGTTTCTGTATCTGCATTTGTTGTGAGCCTGGGAGAGCAATCTGTGGAGGACCTGAGGTTGCATCACAAGAATTTCTCTGTTTTCTATAAAAGTGTTTCCAAGGGCTCATGTAAAATTCACTGCAGGAATTCAGCTCTTTCCCAACCCCAGCCAAATGACAAAATAAATCAACCACCTCAAATCTGCTTTTTAAGATTTGAAGTAAAACTTTTTTTTTTAAAATGCAATGATGTTTTGCTCTGAAACACCCTTAAATTATTTCCAATGTTTAAAAGCTTGGAATGGGATTAATAAATATTTCACTTTTGATTAAATTTACATCAAAAAATGGATTTTTTTGTCTTTTCAACTTAAAAATTAATGTCCCCTTTGAGATGACTTGAAATTATTGTTTGCTTCAAACCACATTTGTACCCTGCTTTCCACCTAACTTTCACACAGAAAACCTTGAAAGATGGAGGCGTAATGACTGAAAGAAACAGCACAGATGAGTCAGGTGTGGGCGCGCTTTGTTTTCCCAATGGGAACACACAAGGATACATGAGCAAACACTTTGGGAAATCAAATTCAAAGCACAGGCACCTCTGAGCCAGCCAACCAGATTGAGGGATGCTCACTACAATCCCACGTCTCCAGATGCTGCTGTCTGCTGGTTGATGCCTGCATAATAAAGGCCCACAGATTTAAAACACCCTCATTTAAAGTGATGTGAAATAGGATGCCCTTTCCATTCCTGCAGGAAAACCGAGCCCTCGATCCCTTTAACCTCCGTAAGTGGCTGAAGTTATAACAACATAGTTTACCCAGAAAAGATCCACAACACGGCTCTACGCTGAAAACCTCTGAGAGGTACTGGATTAATGGCTCAACCCTGCAAAACACAAACAACATAGAGTTTTTTGAGGGCTGGGTTTTTTAATATTATTTTCTCTCTTACTGCAGCATCATGCTGTAAGAAATTACAACTCCTTTAAGGTTGGAAGGTCAAATGCCCACCTGGCACATCGTTTTTTTTTTTCCTCAATCATTTTGGTTGGAAGAGACCTTCAAGATCATCAAGTCCAACCATAACCTAAATCTAGGACTAAACCATGTCCCTAAGAAGCTCATTGATAAGTCTTTTAAACCCCTCTAAGGATGATGACTCAACCACTTCCCTGGGCAGCCTGTTCCAGTGTTTGACAACCCTCTCCATAAAGAAATTTTTCCCAATATCCAATCTGAACCTCCTCTGGCATAACTTGAGACCATTTCCTCTCATTCAATTATGAACACTGTCTGATCAAGTGGCATCCTGTAGGTCAACTTCAGTTCATGAGGCACAACTGAATTGCCCATCAAAAGAAGCAATAATGAGATTTCTGCCAAACATATCCCAATGTAGCCATGCCCACAGACAGGAGATGCAAGATGAAGAGGCATCCCAACTGCCTTCCCTTTTTGCATTCTCCCACCAAACTAAGGAGATATCTACAGCAAGAGGAAACCCAGACACACCTCCTGAAGTCCACTCAGATAAGTGTACAGCTCTGTTTCTGTCCCACCTACATCTATTTTTCCTCCTCCTCCTTTCAAAAGCATTCACAAGTTCTAAAAAGACACATTAGAGAAGTAGATCTACCCCGACATGCAATCCAGCCCAAAAGAGATCATAATTGTCTTCTGAAATGCCCCATCTCCCTCCACTTATCCATGCCCAAGGACGAAGTGATGGTGCTGCTAACAGGTTCCAATATCCAATGGGTTCAATCCCTGCGTGCCATCCCATTGACCACAGGCTTTCTCCTTCTGAAGTTCATTAATGCAACAAGCAGCTTAGGGTGGATTGTGAGCAATAAAACAACCCTCTTCTCACCAGTACAATGGTTTCAGGATCATTCCTATCAGCCATCATGTATGAGAGCTGAGTGGCTGAGGAGCAAAACTGTGTTGCTTGTGAATGCATTGTTGCATTCCATTTTCAGGTCTATTTTCCCCCACATCTTAATTTATAGTACACTTATCTAGGCAGGAACTTGAAGTGTCACCTTAAAAGATGGAAATAGCATCATCTAAAAATTCTCCAAACAAAGCATATTTTTTTATTTTTCAAACTAGCTTTTGTTTTGCTCATGAAAAGTGTTTCTTTTCTTCTGCTGTTTTTCTACAGAAGGATTTATCTGCATTTGACCTGAATCTGTGAATACCTTTGATTGCCTGAATATGCATTTTTCATCAAATCAACTGTTTTTTTCTAAAATGTTTCTCTCCTGCCTCCTACTGATCCAAGGGGAGTTAATTGACTAGCATTAGCAGTTTGCTGACTTGGGTTCCATAGATCAATAAATGCCTTCATAATTATTCATAATTTTATACCACACTGCAGATTTCACCATTAGGTACAGAATTTGTGAAAACTCTTACCTTTCTTTTCAGATTAACCCTAAAATACCAAATAGGACAGAGAATGAAATTTTTATCTTAGGGAAAGCACACACTTTAACTCACCTTTTTAAAGCGATAGTAATGTTGTTGATGATGACAGAAACATTGTGCCATCCCACAGCCAGGGCTGGAAGAGTCACATTAACACCACAGTCCATCTGCACCTGGATCTGTGCCCACGAGCCCCCAATTTGCACCTTGATATCTGACCCTCGGTAGCTGGCAAACTGGGATATTCCAATGTGAAGCTCCTGACCCCCTGCAGAGAAGAGAATGGATGAAATTATTTCAGTCCTTCTGTCAAGAGTTATTTTACCGTGTGTAACCATCGCCCAAGAAAGACCATGGAGTCCCATTGCGCCAGAAGTGGTCCAGTCATGCTCATCATCTCAAAACAAAAACTAGGAGATGACAGTGGTTCTGTATCCTACACATCCATTGGCATCCCTAATAAGGTCACCAGCCACCAAAGTTGTCTCAGGATGTTGGCACAGTGAACTTGGCTATGGCCATCTATGGCATCTTTTAGCCTGCTGGTGCACACTCAGGGTGGGATCCATGCACCCTTACTGTAAACATCTATAAATAACTGCAGCTAATTAGACCCAAATCCAATCTTTCTAAGGCTCACATAAACTGGAGCTGAGGGGTTGTGTGATTTTTCCTAAATTCCTGACAAATAATCCACATCACATTTTTCCAGCAACTTACTCTTTCTTCAGCCATCTAACAGGAGCCTCCCACAGCTAAAAGAAAATTTCAAGTTGCCCCACATGCCCCACATGCCCCAAATTTCAAGTCAGTTGCCCCACATGCTCCAAAGTACCTTGTTTTCACGAGATATGGCTTTCTCTCCTATTTAACCTCTGCTGTGAGACAAGTTATATTCATATGATAGAGGATACTTTCCTTTATTTGTGTATACTGCAGTAATAGAAAAGGACAAGGGCAGTAGAGAAGGGAATTTCATAGCCTAAATCCCTCCTGAAATAGTTTAAAAAATTAGGGTGATATGCCTCAGTCCAAATATAAATGCATTTTCACTGAGAGCACTATGTCTGTAGCGAGTTAAGAAAAACAGACCCTTTATCGTGCAATTTATCTTATTGTAAGGAAAACATCCAAAATAACTGTGGTGAATCCCACCACAGCAGCACCTGTTTCTCTTCAGTGACTTTTTAAGACATCCAAGCCACAAGCACAGGCTGAGAGAGGTTTAGGAGATGAATCTTATCTCTCTATATTCTCTGAAGGGTGTGAGTTCAATTGCACAGAATAAGCAGCACAAGAAGGGGCCTTCAAGTCCAACTCCCTGCTGTCAGAGACAGCTATATTACACGAATCCCCTTCCTAAATTCATCAGACAAAATATCTTAATATTTCTTTACCATCCCCTGGAGCCAGAAAGCCCAAAACACCCACAGAGTTGCTGCAGACCAGCAGGTGAATATTAGCTGTCCCAGAGCAGCTTCATTTTTGCCCACTCCTCTTCTTCACTGAGCTCACTCCATTTTAAAAGCAATGATGCATGTGCCACTTTTCCCAGCTACACAGCACAGTAATCAAGAGCAGCTCACCTACTTTACATTCTCACCTTGTCTAAATGAAAATTAACATTTCTGGGTTATCCCATCCTTACTAGAGATTCAAATCAGAATAGCAAGTTTCTCTCACAAGCAGAGACCAGGGTCACTTGGCTTTAGCATCTCCTCCACTGCTGGTATGGTCCCCGTTAACATTCAACACCGCAGCTTCAGATTTGGAGAAGTCTCTCCCTTTCACAAAGCCAGAGAGTCTGTATAAAGCTCCTCTCATCTACCAGCTCCTCTAAGCAGGTCTTGAAATCAGTACTTTTAAATTCTGCGTGCACAAAGAGTCAAATAAAGTTTGAAAGCCTGAGAAGTTGGATATATTAATAATGTGAACTCTTTGGACTCTTGGTCAATTGTCAGCTTAATCCTAGATGCCTGGAAGGCATCAGTGTAATTTATTTATTCTTTTTATTATATAGTAGGAAAATTATATTAAAAGCTGAAGCCATGGAGGTTCTGAATAGAAGATTGAACTCAACCTCACCACGATTCACAAGATGCTGTAACATTAACAAATTCCTTACACCTGGGTTGCCTGTGGCTAGAAAAATCTCCCCTTGGTGCTATGGTATCTGAATAATATTCAGATGATAAAGGACACTTTCTCTTATTTATACATTCTGGAGTAATAGAAAACGGCAAGGGCATTTGGGGAAATGAATAGAAATTCCGGGCATGCAGCAAGAAATGCATCTCATCGCTGGCAGTCACCTAACTCCTTGCATCTCCTCCAAGTCCAACCAAACTGCTGAGCTGGGGTGAGCCTTATCAAGATGTGTGCTGGAGAGGTTACAAAAGAGAGAAGAAAAAGAAATTAGATTATTACGTCCTTGGAGGAATGGCAGTGGGGTAGGTAGGAAAGCAGGAATATTTCTGTCTTCCTCCTATCTTCCTCTTTCTTTCAGATACTAGGAACCTTGGTTACTGTTCACCATCAATACCTTCTATTCCCAATGCCCAGCCAAAACCTTGTGGGGTTGAAAATAAAAAGCAAGCACAAGCTTTCAAAAGATAGGAATGCTGAATGGACCATGAGATCTGCTTGGGATTTTGGACCCCCAAAGTCCGTGAAGTCCATGCTAGTATTCCAAAGGATCACAAGGTCAAACTGGAGGAAACAGTCTGGGTTGGAAATTGGAACTAACAATCAGGTGTTGCCTCTTCTGCTTTCAACAACCCAAAATGCACATGATGTGCTTTATGATCAATTCTTTGGGATCCTGGAAAAGGACCCTCTCTAGAGCTCATTCCTCTTGTTGTGGCTGAACCTGTTAGCAAGAATGAATGAGTGGAATAGTTTCAGAGCAAAGTTAGAGAAACATGACAGAAAAGGAGCACTATACCACACCTGGCATCCTGTGGACATCATCCATACCAGCCTAAGGCAAGCAACTCATCTGCGAGAGCAAATCCAACATAAAACAACCAGGACTGACCAGGACTAGCAGGAAACAGCAAAGACACAGTGCTGGATCACCAGACTCCGTAGACATAAATTCCCTCCTGCCCTATCACCATCAGCAATAAAAACACTTATACAGACGATGCCTAATACTTGTTTGCAGACTTTTCACCTGCTATGCCGCTTCTGTTTCTGCTCAGTGATACAACAGCAGGGTTTAAGGAAGGATCATACTGGAACAAGTTGGTTACTGTTGTTGACTGGTACCCAGAAATTAATGTAACACTAGCAGCAGCATCTTCTGTCCCCTGGTAACAGAAATTAAGAAAAATGTCAAGGTTAAGAATGCACTAATAATTAAAAAAACACTATTCCCTGTCTTATCGTCTTCCCTATCCTATTCCTTCATCTCCCATACCTAATGAGTCAGGCACATGGGAACTGATGAAATTGTATGTACACCGGACTCTACTTAAATGCCTACAGTTACAAAGTCTTTAAAGTCATCTATGGAGAATTATTTCAGACTATGCAGATTTCCACTTGCCATATCCATAATAGTAAATTGAACAGGGGTAATTCATAGGCATAGACAGTTATCCCTATGCTTAAACTATTAGCATCATCCTGGGTATAATTTTGCCATGCAGCAAAGTGCACTGCTGCTAAAAATCCCTAGGCATGTTTTTGTACAACACACAGATAGTGTCCGAAGGAGGCCTGGATGTAAAGTAGAAGACTTGGAGTTGAAGAAGTTTCAAATATGTGAGCAGGAACTCTCGTCCCAGCCATGTTTAATCGACTAACAAATAACAGAAAGTGGAGACATGCAATTTTACTAGAGTTCAAAGTGCCAGTTTTGTTTATGTAAGGCTTAGCTAATGATGTTACAATCTGGATTTTTTGCTGTTTCACTAGTTTTCATAAATTGCCTAGCTGTCTATCTTTAACTAAGTTCTAAACTGTAGGTAGAGCCCACGGTAAACTTTCCCGCAGCCAAGACTTGGCTGATGGGTTACCATTTGCCCTTCCACTAGTGTAGCTCAGGCTAGGAAAACATAGAAAGGCCTGTAGGCTGCTCAGTGTTCCCAAAAAATGTGATTTCTTACCCGAGGGGGAACTTTACATTCAATTCTTGTTGAATTTTGGTCACCCTCCAAAATTGGGCAACACTGAGATCCAAACAACACCAAGTTTACCCCTTCCAGATTGGTCCCCCTGAGAGTCACCCTCAGTCCTCCTAAAAAAAAAAAAAAAAAAAAAAAAAAAAAAAAAAAAAAAAAAAAAAGTAACACAATTATCCTGTTACATTCAAGATATGGAACAATATTTTTATATGCAAAGGATTTTTTTTAACAGGTAACTACAAAAGGAGCACTGTGCCTCCTTTGATCTGATGTTGATCTGCTTCCACCCTTGCTGTGTCTTGCTCTTTCACCACAGGTCCTTCTTTCCTAATATTTGAATTCTTGTCCATGATACAGGAGGACTCAGTTTGTTTCTCGGTTTATTTTTTAATGACATACTTATTTAAGCCGGCAAGGTCTGGCCTGTGATCTCAAACTTTGAAAGATCCTCAGCCCAAGAATGAAATAAGGAAGGAAGGAAGAAGCACTAAGAATGGAAAATGAGCTTAACACAGCAGGTGCTTTCACAGTTCAAATAGCTGCCAAGCACCCTGCTGTCAAAAAAGCCTTTAGCATGTGTCTAGGAAACTTAGGCTGGAAAGGGGACTTGGCAGGGCTCGAGTCTTAGCAGAGTTGTGAGGAAAGTCATGCAGGGCTTGATTCTGCAAAGCACTGAGCAACCTCAGCTCTCCTTTGTGCCTTCAATCACATGCGGGATCATACCCAACACAAGTCAGACTTGCACTTGATCTTTCTGCAGCACCCAGTTCCAATGCAAATAGTCAAGGTGCTCCTCTGCTTTTTTCAAGTAAATAGAGGATTCAGGGATATTTCAAACAGAAACAGAAAATAGGAACACAGCTTAATGGCAATTCTAACCTGCACCTTGATGTCATTCAGAGACAAAAAGAAATAAATTGTCCTTTGAACTTACAGCCATTTGCTCTAAGTATCAGTACTGCAGAGTTTTAGGAGTATGGCTAGACAGACTGCTCAGGAGCAATTTTTATTACTGCAGTGTTTATGTGCATGTGCTATACCATCATGACCATATTACAACACAACCAACATTTTACGATTTTTTTGATGTGTGATGTAAGCAGACTTCTATGGTAGGGTCACTATATATGGATGGCAGAGTCCCTTATACATTTTCCTCAGAGCATCATTTCTTGCTAATTCTATAAACCACCAGAAAAGTCTAGAAGTTTAATCTTCTAGATTTTCTCAGGCTGGCAGAACACCCAGGCAAATAGCAGCATTCAGATAGGGTGACAGCAAGTTCTTTCCATTTACTGGAACAGGGTAGTATCTTTAGAAGGGCACCCCATTCTTATAGAGTTGGGTCACAGGGAACTCCAAGCATGGTATCACTGAGGCCAGTGATGTTTTGACAAGAAGAACCTGATGCAGCAAAGTACAAGATGCTTTCTTGGCTTCCTCTCCTGTAAATTTAAGTTTGCAAAGCAGAAACAACAAGAACTCAAAACTGAAGCCACTTATCTAATGTGATAGTTGTCAGATAAGGAGCCTCAGATTTAGAGTACAAAATCCATGTGTGTTGTGTAAACACTGATGCTCTTAAGTTTTGATATTTACACTTATATCCATATGTAATGAAATACTGCATATGTGCACTTTACGATAAGATTGAAGAGAGGTATTTTAAATGGAAGAAATTAAAAACACAGATGGAAGCTGTAATTCTTTCCAATTATAAATGTTCAAGGCATATGTAATATAAGTTAACATTATACTTGCTTTCTTTTTAATGAGTGACAGATCACTGTAATTGGGAGAACTGGATTGTCAACGAAGGAAATGAGAAGTAAGGCCCAAGCACTGAAACTTGATATTGTTGGCTTTTTCTTTTTAGGGTGTGTTTCTGTTTGATTGTTTGTTTGTTTAATGAATTAGAGCAGTGAGTATCAACCTTATGCATTGTATCACCCTCCCACTGAAGAAGAAAAAAAATGGAGGAAAGAAAAGGGTTAGAATATCTTTCTTGCCATATGTTTCAACAAAACATAAAAGGGTGGCCATAACCTCTTGCTTTTCAGGTTAGGAACCCTACATTCTCCTAAGACTACCCCATGGATCGTCCACATAGAGGTTCACAGACTATTGTTTCCTCCATTTGCCTGCTCCAAGGTGGCCAAGCATGGCACAATCCATTCTCTAAGCCACACGCTGCACCTAGGCCTTACTCCTGTTCTCGGTGGTGTTTGTTAGCATTAACTCAAAGCACCTCAGTAATGAAACTAGGAGGTTTCCAGACAAAAATCTTTGTAACTTTTACTATCAGAGGCTACCTCAGTCACCTTGTTTCTAGATGCATTCCTGGCTGCTTGAAAACAAGTCATACACTGGGACCATTGGTGTTTACTACGCAACCCAGGTGTGTCCAGAGTGTTCTTCACATTCCCCCTTGGGTTGGGGAGACTCTTCCCACTCTTAAAAAAGAAAGAGTGGCTTTATACATCCTTTGGTTAGGCTTAGCTGTAGTTGGCTGGGCACCTTGCTGGAACTTCCAGGGTCTTCCCTGGAACAGTTCAGATGAGAGTCATAATGGTCCTCTGGCCCAAGAGTCCTGTGGAAAATCTTCCAAGCTCTTGTCTTCAGGGGTGGAACATATCACCCTTTATTTCCTTTCCTGTTTCAAGGAGACGAGGAGTAACGGAAATGGAAGAAGATTGAGTTTGAGCTTCTTTAGGCTTCTCAGTTTTGTATCTAAACACAGAGGAGTTTTCCATTTTATCACGCAAAATATGAATTCACTTCAACTGGACTGACATGAACCAAAGTTTAACCATTTCACAATAAGTCCAGATTAATTAATATATTATAAAGCTACGTGTCAAATGCATATGGGGAAGATAGGCCACAAAACACTGATAGTCTTCTGGGTTGTTGGAATAAAGGCACCTGCACTAGAACTTACTATTCTCAAACTAAACTAGTTGGGAAACTGATTGCCTCCACCAAGAATCAAGGAAAGTTTATCACTCATTGAAAGAAACTTGTCCCAGTGCTTTTGGGTACACACAATGTGTCCAACCATATTATGTCTTTTTGTCAGACCTTGTTAGTTGAAGAGGAGAAGTGAAACACACCATGTAAAGCAAGAAACAAAAAGCAGATGTTCCTTTTAAGATGGCCTAGCATTTGGACCTACCAATCTCTGAAGATGTAGGAGGTTCAATAGCTATCAGCTTTGGCTCAACTCTTAGGAAGATGTCTTCTCCCACGCTGCCATTGAGTGCAAAGCCATAAGGTCTCACCAGCAGTGTCACCCGGTAGACTCCAACTGGCAACCTTTTCATCTGGCAGACCACTTCAGTCTGACTGAATGTTATGACGTGGCAGGTCACGTTGTTCACCTCTACCTGCAGGGCTAGCTTCTCCTCAGTGAAACCAGCACCCCTGATAACGACTGTGGCCTGGGATCCATCATCTGAAGGAACATAATCAACAAGATGACTTGTGAATTTTGATGTAGCAATGCCCAGGATTTACTTTCAACCAATAGGCAAAAGTTTTTACCATCTTCATTGGGACATCCTATAAAGTGCAACACCGGTGATTTCTCATTGTTCTTCATCACACTTATTCCTATCTGTCCGTGTTCAGTTATTACCTTTTCTCTTTATTTTTTATTAATAATAACTTGAGCCAAGAGCCACCTTCTGCTTTAAGCACCAAGCTTATCACTGTCATCATATTGTCAATGTAAAAACATGCCTGTGCTATGTATTTTAAGACTGGAGCTGATCAGAAGTGTCCCCCTAGAAAGTGACGTTTTCATAAAACCAGACATTTCCAGAAGAACACACACACAAAAAATCATCAGCATCTGGCAGATCTTTTTCACTGAACTGCACTTTTGGCATTTAGTTCAGACACAAAGCCCCATTACCTGATGAATACTCCACATCCCTGACTAAGGGTGTCAATTCCTGGCTGAACTGGAAAGAGCACGAACCAGAACAGTTTGCAGGGACATCATTCACCACCACCACCACCTGGAGATAGAGAAGAAGGTCATCCTGAAGCCAGGAAGGGGACAGAAATGTTTTCTAGAGCCACATCTACCTGGTAGATCTGCAGAACAATGCCAGTAGCCACACTGAGCTATTGAGAACATTCTTACTGTGCCAGCACAGGGCACCATCAGGCAGCTGTTTGTCCCACTGCAGAGTCATTACAAATCTAATTTCAAGGCTTGCTAGGGCTCAGTCTTAAGCAAAGGAGAGCACAGCTTTGGACGTTTTATCACCAGCCTTTCTCAGTGTCTGCAGGATTCTATCTCACATCTTGCTGGGAGCCACAGCTCCTCCACCTCCTGCTCTTCATTGAAGACCCTGCTTGCCATACCCAAGGAGTCCTCATCCTGCCTTGGGAACAAGTTTATTATGATTAAAGCACCCTGTAAGACTAATTAGAATGGATCTCAAAATGTGTCCTTGCAGCATGCAGCCCTCATTTTTTTTCCTTTGTTGTTCATGCTGAAACAAGAAAGCTGGGATGTGACCTTGATTATCTAACAACAGATATCAAGAGGTATCTCTCCCAAGATCTCAACATCTCAGAAGGGTCAAGTGGCAAAGCACAGGGCATAGGAAAGCCCCACTTCATCTCTCTCCCAGGTATTAAGGGTGTGTGCCAAGAGGTCATACCAATGCCTGCAAAAATCTAAAGTAGACTGTCTCTGAGAAATGCAGGGAGCACAGAGTTGCAAGGTACTCTGCTTGAACAGAGAAACAATAATTAGAGGGACAATTTTACACGTGCTGCTAGCAGCAAGCCAGAATAAAGCTTCAAAATTGAGGAGGAAATCTGATTGCTGCTTCTGTTCTTGTTTCATTTGGTCTATTTGAGGGTATGTCTGTACCACAGATGGCAGAGATATCATAGCTGATTGAGCCACTGGAAGTAGGGATGTAGTCGTCATGTCTGGGGAACAGGCTTGCCAAAAAAACTAGAATGACCTAGTCCCAAGTGCTGCACAGCTGTGCTTTGAGCACATCCAGCATCACTTTGATTTAGCTAGAATGCCCAGCAGCCTTTGCTGGAAGCAAAGCCAGCAAGGCACATTGCTCAACAACATCTGAGTTTGCAGCACATGCCTCCATCCAGCAGACTCATTCAGCCAGGAATCCCTCCTTGCTTCCTTTTCATGCATGGAGAACTGAGACCCACAGAGGCTGAGGGATTTGCCTAATTCACAAACTAGTACCGCAGCCACCACCTCATTTATTTTGCCTATCAGTGTAACAGCTGGAATGCTGCAAATAAATAGTGTCACTCCTGAGTTTGGTGGCCAGCACCATAAGACCCAGGGGTGGTACAAAGATGTCAGCCCTTGGCCACTGCCTCAAAAGAAATAGGCTGTCTTCCATCACTCATGATGATCATTCTCCCCACCTGCAATATGCTCTTGGAGGAAAGTCCTGCTGCACAAGCCAGGGAGATGAATCTGACTGATTTATGGCAAAGCACGGAGCAGGAGATTTCTGAAAGGATTTAATGGCATAAGCAGGTTCCTGAATACCTGTGACCTCCCTGACTCAAGTGAATCAGTAGGAAGTGTGACAGCACATGAACTCACCTGTGGTTTGTTATTGAAGGTAGCAAGCATGTCCCCAAATATTGGCCCAATAAACACACCCCCATCATAAACCACACGACTAGAAACAGTTGGCTTCAGACCAATGAGGTTTTCAGCAGAGACCTGGAAAAGAACAAAGAATCTGAATTCCTTACCCCTTTCTATCCTGTGATTTTAAATTAAAATCTTTCCCCCAGGGTTCATGCAGAGTCATTACAAGGCAGCAAATAACTCCTGGAAATCTCTTCTCACACTTCTTCTGTGACTCCTACCTCTAGGTCTAAAGTTTCATTGCCCAAGACTTCACAACACCTTCCTGTTCCCATCCTCACCTTACAGGTAAGAAACTGAGGCAAAGAGATTCAGGAACCAAATTTGCAAATAAACTTCCAATACTGACAAATATAATTTGGAATCAGGCAAGGAAATAGGTTTGAACATCGGCTTCTCAAAGATGTGACTTAGGTGATAAAAGGGCCTGTGCTACAGCTGAAAATGCAGCTTAAGTCTTTTTCTGCCATCCAGGTCAATGTCTTGAGCATTAGAATTCTTTGCTTCAAAACTAATTTTACACTTTTAGAAGCTGGATATACAAATAAATATTTTTTTCTTTCTGGGAAAGAAGCAGCTCAATCTGAGTCTTTATTCAAAAAAGATACTTGTGCTTGAAGGAAAACTTAATAAATATTGAGATAGGACAGAGTGAAATGAACCTTAATCTGTAACTTAAAAGAACCATACATGAACCCATACAGAATAGTTCTTAGAAAAAGACCTTCCTGTCCCATAAACGATGCCACAAACCCGTGTTGAGATTCAGTTACTGAACTATGTGATTATAACTATTTTCATTTCAGTATAGCAGACACTTCATTCTGCACAACTACAACCAAGCACAGAACTTACAATCTAGCTTCCTCATTTTGAAGCACAGACTCTGCAGATGTAATTTCTTCTCCTGTAACTACAATTGCTTTTTTAATCATCTAATCTGTAATTTGCTTAAGCTGCTATTCCTGATGGGAAGACACTTAACTTAAGGTCCCATCCGTGTCTGTGTAAAAACAAATGCTGAGAGAATTAATCAGCCAAGGCCAAGACTTTGAATGAGGTTCAAAGCAGGTGTTAGTAAAAAAAATTACTATACATTGATAACGATGGGCAAGTCCCCAGCTTTTGTCTTCCAAGTCAGAGTCCAGATTCTTTCATAGCAAGAGTTTGAGTCTTTGGTCACAATGAAGTCACTGGTGTTGAAATACGGGGCTGTAGAACTGTCAGTGTTGTCTTGCAAAAGCTGACGGAGATGGTGGGAGGAGATGTGCACTGAAACGCCTGCAAAAGACATTAGAAAAAAGTGGCTATCCTCATCCCTAGGAGACCACAGCTACCTGCTCCTAGAAAAGAAAGATGTTTAATTATCAGTGTGAGGCTGTTGTGGTTCAAATATCTGTAACTACCAGCAGCAGAGAGAAATTTAATGGGTGTCAAATGCCAAAAGATTTGCACTATTTAATAGCTTAGAAAACCTAGAAACATTTTCCCAGTTGGGACCATCAGAAATTTTGTGTAAATAATACTTTTCATTACATACAACCTACATTTTTGGAAGGCGTGAAATTTCAGTGTGCAAGTTATATTCCTTCAAAATAGAAAGGTCAGAACCTACCTAGGTGTGAGGGGCATGGGGGAGCCAGCCTCTCAAGAACACTTTGGAGAGTTCAATCCCAAATAAATACAAACGATGTTTAATTTCTTTTGACATAGACACCTGTAGACATCTAAAGCTGCAGATATAATAAATATTTCTAAACCAATTCATAAGAAGGAGGGGAAAGTACAAGACCTGGGAACAGGGTAAGAGGAATGACTCTGTTTTTAAAAGATTATGTTCAAAGCAGGGCACTATTGAGATGCATTTTCCTATTTTACCATTTGACTTTATAACTGATTCACCAGTTCCTCAGTCAAGAACTTTATAATTGGCCTTGCTCACTTTAATCCTAAGCTTCTTTGATTATATATACCAAATGCAAGAAAACCTAACACACCTAAAGGGTGACTAACTCAAGTCAAGCAATTCTATGCACAAAAGCTTTTGTGGTATCTGCAAACCAATTACCAATCCCGATAATCCTAGAAGAGAATTAATTTCCTGGTAACCTGCAAGGGTCTTATCATACAAGAAAATCAGAAGTACACATGTTGAAGAAACATCAGCATAATGAAATCTTGAGATGCAAAATCTTCTTTAAAGCAAAGTATTTCATAGTGGTTGTCTGGATTATGGAACAACACCATACCTAACACCTAGAAATACTACCCTGCCTATAATCCTTAAATCTTGTCTCAAATGACATAAAATGCAAAGATCTAGAAACTATCACAATAGGTTTAACCTGCCAGACTGTACCCCGAGCATTTCCAAGTTTCAATATTGTCTCTTCTTCACTTGGCTTCCTCCAAAGGAAACCCAGGAACTGGGCTTGCATCTTCTCTTACCTGGTATTACTGTGTTGGCCAAGTGGATGCAGAAAGTCCCTCCAATAGGCGGGGATGACTTTTGGAGTCTCTGAATGGTGAGGCCAACTCTCACATTCTCCGTGGAGACATAGAGGTAGCCATCCTCCTTAAAGCCTTCCCCAAGCAAAGCACCTCTGTGTGACAGGGTTTGCATGAAGACATAAACAGTCAAGAACCCCACTTGTGACACCCCCATGTCAACCACCACCCATAGGAACAACACTCTTGAAGGACCTGGGGAGAATACATTCAGAGTTCAAACAGAATTGAATACTCCCAAGTTATACTTACACGATGTAGACAACACACATGACAGAAAACAGTGGAAAAATACCCTTTTTTAATTGTGATAGAAGAAATAGTTCATGCAGCACCAAGCACAAGCAAGTCCTGCCCCAGTACTGGTAGTTTTAAAGGATCAACAATGTAGCATAAAGCTATTTTACTTAATCCTGTAGTCTCTTTGAGTCTATTAAAATCTTAATTGCCCTGAATTGCAGCAAAATTTCATATAAGACTTCAACCAAATCCCAGTTTCAAAAGTTTATTTTTTTTCCCTTGTCACTAAAACTCTCTTTTTTTAAAGGAAAGATAGACTCTCTGCGATACAATGATGCCACCATGTGGTTAAGTGTGTGGTTAACAGCTGAAGACTCAGCTCAGCTGCGGCTTTTAATTTTAATAATATGAAGGCAAAAGGACCTGCGAGCCTTCTCATCTCATGTACAGCCAGTACATCAGATTTTAGCTAATATTTCTGTCCCTATTGTTGCAAGTCATAATAAAGCCCAGAACATGCTCAGTTAAGGAAAAGACCCAAGTTTGTTTCGAAGACATTCTAAGACAGTGACCATCCCACCCATTTTTAAAGCATGAACTGATTTCTCTTTTCAGCCTTGACTTCAGCATCACACACCGGTTTCCTTTATTTCTTCTTTGGTGAGATGGAAAAGCTGACCAGCGCCAAACACTTCTTTTTCTCCTTGTTGAGAGGTACTGTGATCAATCTGTCTCATAATCCTCTTTTAGATAAGCTAAACGTTGAGCTTCTTAAATCTTTCCATCCAAGGCATTTTCACACCAGTCTTTTCCTTTGTGCTGACCAGGATTATGTCTCTGAACCCCAGCAGGTGACTGATGAATTCACCAAAGCCTTGGATTTCACTTGGCTGCTCTGGAAACCAGACCAAACAGGCTAATTTTCTTCAATTTTTAGCCACTGCTTAAAGGAGAATATTTCTCTCTTTAGGCCATTCAAAACTAATGACACATTGCTTTGCTTTTGCTGGAAAGAGAAGACACCACAAGGTAAGACACCAAATTAAGTTACAGCAGACTGACGTTCACCTTCTTCTGAAAGGAGCTTTCCTATGGACACCTGGGCAAGTCAATAAGTGAAGTAACTGATCCAAATGAAGAGCTGGCTGCTGTAGAGAAGGGGCTGCATCATTCCAGCTTCACTCTTGCCTGGCTCTATCCCCACTAGGTCCTTGCTGACTCAGTTGGACACAATCCAACATTTACAGGACTTATTCTCTGCCAGTATGGCCCTTTAATGTTGTTCTCTCTGATCTGCTTAACTTTTGGCTTGACCTCCTCTTTCATGTTGGGATTTCCAGAACACAAACCATCTCAGTAAACAGAGACACATAAGGTGGACTTCCATTGACTAACACAGCAACAGGTGTTATTCAAGTTGTTTGGGAGCATCTCTGGCTGTTCTCCATCCACTGTTCCAGAAGGTCTTATAGTTCCTTCTAGTCCTACGTCATATCTTTGTGGCCCACACATATCTTACATACCCTAGATTAGCTAAAACATCTTAAGTACCTCTGGTTCAGCAACTGAATGCCACTCATACAATGGAACTTCAAGAACCAGAAGATCTGATTAATACCAGAATCAGGTACCTTCACTAAGATGTCTACAACATATGTTCAAGATCCTACATGGTGAGCAAAGCTGAAAGCTGAGCACAGATATCTGTGTGTGATTCAGCAGTTTAAACAGTCTGAAAATGGTCCATTAGAAATGCGTAGATGAGAAGACCCCAATGAAAGCACAAGGGCTGCCAGACTGCAGCCTTATCCTCCACTGCTTCCTGTGTCCAGTCTTGGACAAAACGTGCTCCAGATGTGTCAGGTTGAACTGCAGGATTACAAGTACTGAGATAATCTACTCACTGTCCATACCTTAGGGAGAGAAGGGGCAGACTTGCACCACAGCCAGACACCATCCAGGACACATTGTAAGTGGGAGAAGAACCCGTCACAGATACTATTTCAACTACTCTCCCTCCCAGCCAAGGTGGTTTGGGATCCCTCTGAGAAACTGAAAGAAAAAGAGCACATGCATTCATTAGAGTGAGGAAAATAGCTGTCTTTATGCTGAGGTTATTTTCAATTCATAGCTTCATGTTTTTTTGTTTTGGTTTGGTTTTTTTTGGTGTTTTGTTGGTGATGGGTTTGTCTTGTTTTATTTTTTTCTGGGCAAGACAATCGAAGAATTTGTAGAAACACATTTGAAAATAAACAAAAATACTTTTTTTTTGTCAATTCCTTCTTGATTGTTTTCACCACAAAAATATAAGTTCAAGAAAACAGAATTACTTTTGTGCCTGTTGTGAAATTCCCTTCCATTTTGAAAAAGTTTCAACCAGCCCCATAATTAAATATTTCAATGGAGTAGCTTGGAAAGGTTGTAACATTAACAGAAAAGAAATAAAAAGATTCCTTTACCAGCCACAGCTCTGTCTGTGATGATGACTTCATCGAGGTAAAATGACCCAGATTTTTTATTTTGAAACATAGTGCTCAACAAGTCAATCTGATGAACAAACACTGGAGAATTGGCAGGGAGGTCCTGGAGAAGCGCAGAGCGATTCACACAACCCTTCCAGAGGTCAGTGCAGGTGAATGTCCAGCTGAAAGACACCAAAGTTGTGCAAGCTCTTGTTTGCTATGAGGTAGTGGCAATAATTGACTTTTGAGGTGCTTTGTGAAGCTTCCAGGTGACATCAGGTACTGCTGTTATTACTACAGTTGTTACTTATACATAAGACACTTACTCAATGACTTGTGGTCACTCTCTATGTCTCTGTTGGGTGTTAGTGAGAAACAAAGATTCAGATTTCTGTTTAGGTATCCACCTGTGCATCACAAGACTAGGGTGTGAGAATGACTGTGGCTGCTCTATTTTTGGCAAAAACACTACAATAATCTCAGTCACTTCAACAGGAGTAAATCCAGAGATCAGGACTCTTGGGAATACCATATGATTCCTCAAGGCTCCCAGCTCTCTCCATGGTGTAGTAATTTAATCCGAACCCATTTTTACCCTTCCAGGCACGCACACACACCCCTCACACAACCTTACACACACCTGAGCTGCCAAATTATCTTCCTGAAGTTCTTCAGAGACTCCTGATTTTTTAAGTTTGCCTGCCCCTAACTGTAATTCTAACACCAAATGTTTTCCGCTCATCTAAGTGAAATAAAGAAAGCCAAAGATTATATCAACTTTCAAAATTTCGTGTACCAATGATCTCACAAGAAAAAAAAAATCATCTCTTTGTTTCACTGCAGAAAATCTATATAATCATGCAATCATTTGGGTTGGAAAAGACCTTTAAGATCATGGAGTCCAACTGTTCACTTAACTGTCAAGTCCACCTCTAAACCATATTCCTAAGAACCTCTTCTACGTGTCTTTTAAATACCTTCAGGGATGGTGACTCCACCACTGCCCTAGGCAGCCTGTTCCAATGCCTGACAACCCTTTCCTAATATCCAATCTAAACCTCCCCTGGTGCAACTCGAGGCCGTTTCCTCTTCTCCTATCACCAGATTTTTGTCCTAACACCCAGATTTACTCAGTAAGTCCTCAAAAATAATGGAAATATATCTGAGGAATGCCTTTGCAGGGCCAGAGGATGTGTGAGCTTCCCCCAGCTGACAGATTGTTTCTGTACAAATAAGAACTTACTTCTAGTTTTCCTTGGACACCTTACTATGGTAAGTGTCATCTCTGGAAACTATAAGCATCTGGATACCTTTTAGAGTCAGCTTCATTGAAATCCCAAAGGCAGGTAAGGTTCCTCTTCACTGAACATAAAGAGACATTGGTGTAGGACACTGAGATATGAAGGACATTGCTCATATGGCCTTTATGTGCAAAACAAAACTGCAAAAATGGGGGGGAAAAAAAAAAACTTTCACAAATCAAAGCAGATAATTTATGAGTAATGTCCATAGAAGACATTATATTCTATTTAATATTAGTAGGGAAATATTTTACTCAAGGTCAGATTTGGCTCTTAGTATTCACTCCCCAGTGCAACCTGCTTAGCAGGAGCACCCACTTACATGTGTGTATTCAGCAAGGTCATATCTTGGTAGAGTTGATGGGGAAGTTTTCACCAGCTGGCTTGGTCTGTGAATGCTGAACCTGCCACAGAAAGGTTCTGTACCACTGACAATGTGTCCTGTGGTAACGAAGTCCTTTATATCTGACAGAATAAAATATATAAATATATAAAATAACAATAATTAAAAAAAAACACAGGGGATGACAGGCTTGAAAATAATTCAGAAGACACAGTCAAGAGGTTCATGAAAACACAGGAAGTGAGTATCCAATACTTGTCAAAAAGTCCTTTTCTTAAGTATTCTTCTACCCAGATAAATTGTGAACATCTGCAGGGTGATTGTTCACTAGTTTAAGGGTGCTGAAAAGCAGGAGGGACCATTAAATTACTGTTCTGACCATAAAATCTCATGTCAAATAACTCTGTCTTTAGCCAGATAGAGTATTTTGACCCAATCCACTCTTTCTTTCCAGAAAACACTCCGAGAAAGTTGGAAAATTATGTATAAAGCAACAGTGAATCCACCTTCCCCTTGGAATGTTTGTTCCATTGGTCTATCAATGATGTTGTTGAAAAACTGCTGGGATTTCTTCTGTTTCTAGTAAATAAGAGAATTTCTTCCATCGGTAAGTACCGACAACTCAACTTTTCTCCCAGTGAAAAATAAAGCCTGCCAAATGAAGTTAATAGCAGGGCTTGAGAGGAAAGAAAAAAACAATCAAAATGTGGTCGTTTTACATTTTGGTTCTTTGCACAACAAGCAATGGGCCTGTTGAAATCTTCACTGGAATAAATTATGAATGCAGTAGTCTGGCAGTGTTCAAGGGGAGGCTTCATAAATACAGGGCAGGGAGAATCACTAAAGTACATATATTTAAAAGAAAAAAAAATCACCCTCAAGAGAATAATTGAGCTGAAAATACTTTCTATCTGGAGAGAATTAATGATTAATTATTTTACATAGTCATCCAGTTTTTAGTCTTCCCTAGGTATCCATTTTGGTTTCTCTTGACGGCAGGACACTGAGGTAGATAGAGCTTGGTCTGAATGTGTGTGGCTGCTCTTTTATTCTTCTGTCATCCATTCACCACAATTTCGCCATTGTTCTCCTGTCTTTTAGGACATAAATAACCATCATTGGCTTTTAGCTCAAGTTTTTCCTTTTTGTTTGTTGGCAGAATTGTAGATTTGGAATCACATAATTAGGTTAAGAATGTCCAATTTCTATTCCATTTTTTTTTTGCCTAAAGCTTCCCTCCATTAACGATTAAGTTAATTAATTGCTTTCCTCCACTTGGAGGAACCAGTCACCAAATACACATATTACTGGCTAGGACTTGTTCTCCATCCATGCTAAATACAAGGACATGAGACAAGGTGTCTAGGCAGTCATCTGCTTTTTGGCATAGGATTAGGACACTGTTCTTGTTGTCAGGTATATAAAATAAAGGAACATTTTGATGTGCATGATTGCTTCATGATAGTAAACTATTATAAATATATGTATATTTTTTTACAGAAGCAATTAATGTTTTACGCCTGTCTGACCAGTCAAGTATACCACAGATATTTGCACTGTTTCAGTTTCAGTCATCAAGAAACACTGAAAGTGAAGAGCTCCAGAGCCAAAATCATTCATTTCCACAGCCTGAGCTGTAGCCATGGGCTATGCCAGGTTTGCTTTTCCAGCAGGCATATTGAAACATCAATAATTTCACATGGGCCAGAACTTGGATTTTTTATCTCTACTTCTAATAGTGATAGAATCATTGAATTGTTTCAGTGGGAAGACACCCTCAGGATCACCTGGTCCAACTGTTCACCTAACCGAACTCTAGCACTAAACCATGTCCCTAAGAACCTCAGCTAAATGCCTTTTAAGCCCCTCCAGGGATGGTGACTCCACCACTGCCCTGGGCAGCCTGTTCCAATGCCTGACAACCCTTTCCATTAAGAATTTTTTCCTAATATCCAATCTAAGCCTCTCTTGGTGCAACTTGAGGCCATTACCTCTTGTCCTATCACTTGCGATGTGGGAGAGGAGACCAACACCCTCCATTCAGACACTTCAGAGATCAGAAGGTCGCCCCTCACCTCCTATTCTCCAGCCTAACCCCCAGGTCCCTCAGCAACTCCCACCACACTTGTGCTCCAGCCCCTCACCAGCTTCATCACCTCCTCTGCACTCTTTCTAGTATTTCAATGTCTTTCTTATGATGAGGGGCCCAAAACTGAACAGTGTTCAAGTTGTGGCCTCACCAATGCCCAGTATGGTGGCACAATCGCTTCTCTAGTCCTGCTGGCCAAACTATTCCTGACACAAGCCAGGATGCTGGTGGCCTCTTGGCCACCTGGGCACTCACTGGCTCATGTTCAGCCACTGTCACCAACACCCCCAGGTCTTTTTCCTCCATGCACTTTCCAGCTGCTCCTCCCCAGGCCTGTAGCATTCAGGGGGTTGTTGTGACCCAAGTGCAGGGCCCAGCACTATCAACTAAAGCGTATTACCTGCTTTGATAAGTGTGTTGCAATGACCACGTCATGCAACATATTTCAGAAAGAATGTCTCATTACTACATTAATCATATTGGTTTACATATCTCTTCCATAAACTCCCCCATCAGAATACATCCAAATAATGAATAGCTGAGAAACATGAATGTATGTACTTAAACCCATCAAAAGTGTACTTTTAATGCCATTAAAAGTTTGAAGCCCATATATTTCATAAACGGAAATCAGTTCTCACAGTAAATACTGCTTATTTGTCACAGAAGATCACTACCTTCTTTCTCAAAGTCATCGTGGAAGAGGATTTTAGCAGAAGTTGGCTCGGTTTCACATTCTATTGAAAGAAGTTCCTCTATTGCTGTTTTCACCTTTAAAAAAAAATGAGGAACATGAAAATTAGCTGCAGTCCAACAGTTTCTGGCTCATTTCAGCAGAGAGCTCCAACACACATCAACACGTTTTTCATCAGGTGGGGAGCAGTGGCGAGGCAGCTCTGAATGAGCAGGTAACCAAATGGAGCTGAATTTTACCATCTACAACACAGAGCATAAAATTTCAGGTCTGATACCCTTCAGGGGTGTGAGGCATCCTCAGAAAGGTGCAGATTTCTTATACAAATTATATCACGGCCTGGGCATCTGCATGCTCCTCCTGCTGTGTTGACCAGATGTCCAACAGTCACCCAAGGTAGTTTTGACAGTGACCAACTACAACATCAAGAGCCTATGGGATTTTGAAGAAGCCAGACTAGAGCTCATGCCTGGAGGAAGAGCCATTCACGACAAATTACATATTAGAGAAGAAGTCCAAGGGTCCAGTACCTAAAGATACCACACACTTCATTGCAGACTTGACAGGCCAAGGTCAGATGCTGTGATATGCTTAGAATATAGCTGGGAATCAGACCCAAAAAAAATCTCACTGTGAGACACTCCCAGTCATAAAAATCACTTCTACATCATGTAAAGTTTATCTTAACTTCTGGGTCAAACACTTAATGGCTGCCAAGTGCCAGAGTTCCATCCATTACACCCCAGCAGAGGACTGGGTGTCTGCATTTAAGGATGCCTACCTGGTGAGCCGTAGCATTTGTGGGGATCAATCTGCGTGATACGTTATTCCAGGAGATGCTGAAACACCCTGTACCAGACACAGTCAACATCTGGCAGACAAAGAAATAAATAAATAAATGAGATATGAGATGCACAGTTTTCAAACCTGGTGTATGGATCTTCTACTGAGGATTTTACATCCAGCATCTTGCCTTTTTAAACCCTCTGTAAATCAAAAGTACCTTCAGCTGCTCTTAAACTGTTCTTGTCCTCCACGGTCTTTCCTGACACAAGCCTTGGGCTCCCATTCTCAACATTAACAGGACCATAAGGGATACTGCACCTGTGCAGATATTCTGACAGCCACTAAAGCTTCTGACCTGCAGCTCTGAGATTTATGCACCAGAACAAACTTTGCTCATTGCTGAGCACTTCATCAAGCTGAAACTTTCCATCATTAGGTTGCAATATAGGGTTGACTGGATAACATGCACTTTGAGTGCTCTGTCACTAAGAGAAGGAAATAAAACTATCTCCAACTTGTATTAATTAGCGTTAAGTCATGAGGTGAGGTGCTAATGTAAAGATAAAACCTGAGGGGAGTTGGCATTGCTTACATTTTAAAACATAATGCAACTATAGGGTTCACATCTGCCCACCAAAAAGCCACAAACACCTTCAGCTCATGATGTTATTAATCAGAGTTCTCAGCAGGTTAAAACAAGGTCACATCGAGCACGGACAAAGCCTTTACAATTAGGATTTGCTGCTATCCCTGTCAACTGAACCAGGGCTGATTGAGCTGCCAGGTCCAAGCCCAAAACACCGACCTGCACTTCTGGACGCTGCAAGGCACGAGCCCGAATTTCGTGCCTCTCGGTGTAGTAGTTGTTCACCACATGGGGATTAAGCCACGTGTTGTGTATCTGGACTCCGATTCTCATCCCATTGCTGGGAGCCTCTCCATGGTGCAGCGCTTCCAGGTAGTACTTGGAGCCAGCAGTTAGTTCAAATTTCTGGGATTTTGGCTGCCAACTCTCACTCCAGCTCTTCACCCAGTTCTTGGACCATTCTGAATTACCAGCAGGGAGAGAAGCTATTCTCACCTGTGTCCAGATCAAACAAATTAATCACTAACAGAGACATTTCTCCATCCCCAAAAGACACTTCGTCCAATACCACAGCTCAAAAAAGAAACCAAAACAGACTTGTGCTTATAGCTGATAGCAGTGGATTGATGATTGACCCATTCCTTCCTATTACACAGGAAAAAGCTGCCATCTCCAAGAGCTTTGCTTTAGGTTTTGATACCATAAAGTTAATTCTTATGGCTGAACCTAATAACAGTTCCCATACAGCTTTTTATGGATGACTTCAGTTCTACATCTTACGTCCTCTAAATACAAAAGAACTATGTCTACAGTCTTCTGAGATGCAGTAAGTTACCATTATTAAGACCAGTAATGCTACTTTTTTAAAAATAAATAAGGAGAAGTAATTTATGATACTCTAGCCCTGTTGACTTACTAGGCTTAAGAACAGCTTAGATAAATATATCACTATTTATAGCCTCCCGCCAGCTTTACAAAGGGAAGGACCAAGGTCTTCAAATGTCAGAATTTCAATAGGGAAAAAAAAAGAAGTAAATGGAGGAAGTGAGATAAAAAACCTTCAGGTTCCCTTGCACAGGTTGTTAGTGATGCTGATGTAATGAACTGAAAAAATAAGGTCTTCTGGAAATGGCAATCAAAGACTCCAATTGCAAGAGTGAGTGTTTTTTATGACGTGAGCAGCTGATAGGGCCAAAATAAAACAGCAAATCATACAGTTTTCACTCTGTAACAGATTCATAATAAGGGTCAATAAGCCAATTCATACTGGGGAAATTCCCACTTATGATACCTTAATTAAAGCTCTTTCCTATCAAGTTGTCCTTTTTTTCTCTGCTAAGAGTAATACCTTTTGTTCTGGATCCTGGGACAAACTTAAATGGAGAGATGCCTGACCATCCGCCTGAATCCAGAAGGTGTAATTGTTGGTCTGAGGAGCCACAAAAAATCCACGAAGCCTGGAGCTAAGTGAAAGCAGAACACCCATAAACAAAAGCAGAATAACCATAATATACAAAAAAAATTACTGAAAAAAAAAAACACTAACAAAAACAAAAAATAGCCCCACACCCCACCTTCACATATACACTGATTAACAAGGAAAGACTGTGAAACCAAGATATAAAAAACAAATTCAGAAGTTTTAAAGCTGGAAGAAGCTCATAATGAACCATTTTTATATTAAATGCTGTTTATGCTTTACAGAAATTTTCAAACATCAAAAAAAAAAATCCATGAAGATATGTATGTTTTTGTTGTTGATGATGTTTTTGTGCATTTCTTCTCAAGAAAGGTCTTAACCCTGAGCAAGCAGAAGACTCAGAATCATGCACAAGATCAACTGAGGAAAACAGAGAAGTAATAGAAAACTGAAAACATTCGTGCACATTGCACAGCTTTATAAGGGTGTATCTGAAGAGACTACGAGCACCAACACAGTTCAGATATATTCGCATCTTGGGGCAAATCAGTTTATTTCATTAACTCCAGCTGCCAACATCAGCTGAGGATCTGGCCCTCCACATCTGTCCAAAGCTCCCAAGACAGCCTCTGACTGGAGCTCCTTCCACCTCCGCAGCAATTCCTTTTGTGATATTTCACCACATCTAGGCCAGGGAGAGCAGAAATACTGATTTAAAGAAAAAGGGGGGAAAATAAACCCTTCCCTGCATATTTGGAGCTTCAAAAGGACCTTGGAACAGAGGGTCTGCTTTGATTTGTAGAAGCTATGAAGTAAGGCTCTGCTATAAAGCGCTGTCAGGTGGTATTGCTACACCTTACACCGCTACAGGTGATTGCCGTGGCTTCATCTCTTTTCAAGATGACTGAATACCTGAAGGACTTCTTTGCCCCAGACAGAAATCTTACTGGGGAACTGGCATTAGGTACAAACTGCCATCTATATCCAGGACCCGCTTCTGTCAGATCAGAGGCATCATCCCAGACTTCAAAGAGAAGCCCTCTGTTTCCTAGAAAGTTAAAATAAAAGTGTTCTCAGTAGCAGCCAACAGAAATCCCAGAGCACATGCTAGAATCAGTGGTGTAAGGAAATAGGCCAGAAAAGAAAATTTCAATAATAAATTGGCTCTGTTTGTGGGTCTTTTTCGCAGTCCAAGGCAGCACAGAGATCTCACTTTAGGGAATTTGTTCTACCTTGAAATCTTCCACCAGAAAGAACAAAATTCTGCAGAGAGCAGGGCAGCCAACCAAGTTCATACGTCTGCTCCTGCAGGGAAAAGGTACTGGGATGACCCACGGTGAAAATGAGCTGAGCCTCATTTTATGCACAATAATTTCCTACTGCAGTGCTCCACTCAAGCAATGTCCCAAGGAGCCTCTGCAGTAGCTCTAGTTCAGCTATCCTTCCTCTAAATATTATCCATATTTTCTTCCCCTCATTTTGCACTGCACTACACACCAGGTTGACCTTTGTCCCACCATCACCCATTTGCAAGCTGTGAGCTGAGCTCTCCTCCGTGCCTTTCCTTGCTATAGGGTCATAGGATAGTTTGGGTTGGAAGGGGCCTTCAAATCTCATCCAGTGCCACCCCTGCCATGAGCAGGGACATCTTCACCAGCTCAGGTTGCTCAGAGCCCCGTCCAGCCTGGCCTGGGATGTCTCCAGGGATGGTTCATCCACCACCTCTCTGGCCAAACTGGGCCAGGCTCTCACCACCCTCAGTGGAAACAATTTCTTCCTCATGTCTGGCCTGAATCTTCCTCTTTTAGTTTAAAACCATCACCCCTTGTCCTATTGCAACAGTTCCTGCTAAAATGTCTGTCCCCATCTTTCTTATCAGCCCCTTTTAAGTACTGAAATGCAAAAATAAGGTCTCTCCAGAGCCTTCTCTTCTCCAGCTGAACAGCCCAACTCTCTCATCCTGTCCTCCCAGCAGAGCTGTTCCAGCCTCGGATCATTTCTGTGGCTCCTCTTCCCTATCAAGTCTGGGAGAAAATGGCGTGATGTAGAAGCAGACAGCATTTCGGAAAGCCTCGTTTCTTGATTGCATTAGTCACCAAATTATTTCTGTCCTCCATTCCCATGTGTATTTGCTTGTTTGGACTTTCAGATATTTGAATACTGTACCTGGTTGGGGGACATCAAGCCTCCTGCCCTTGCCAACAGGCTCAATGGTGCATCTGATTTGCTGGGGAGAGACGTGCTTGACTTTACAAGGGACACCTGGTGGTAAGAAAAGGAGACAAATGAGACTTGGAAACACAGCTGAGCTGTAGCATGAACCCATTTTGTTTCCAAAAGGTGTCAACACTTTGCTAAAAGCCTGGGCATGGACTGTTCAGGCGAGCAATATGGGTCATGCCCACAGTCAGAATAACTGGACCTTCCTGATGGTGAGTTCTACAGCTCCCACACTGGCATCCATCAACATCAGTTGGGTTCTGTGGTCAGGGCCATGATCACTGCATTGAAAAAAATAAAAAAGAAAAAAAAAAAAGAAATTGAATACATTTCTCCTCTTACCTGCAACAGTGACCTGCACCGGCTCCTCAAAGAAATCTCCTGTGACAGTGAGATCGGTGCCTCCTCCAAGACTCCCACTATCTGGGAACACAGAGGTTATCTCTACAGAGGAAGGAAAAGGGGAATCACAGAATCATTCTGGTTGGAAGAGTCCAACTATTAAACTCACAGTGGCACTAAACCATGTCCCTAAGAACCTCATCTACATGTGTTTTAAACCCCTCCAGAGATGGTGACTCAACCACTGCCCTGGGCAGCCTGTTCCAATGCCTGACAGCCCTTTCAGTGAAGAATATTTTTCCTAATATCGAATCTAAACCTCCCCTGGCATAACTCGAGGCCATTTCCTCTCATCTTATCACATACTACTGAAAACAAGCATTGGAAAGGTTAATCCCAGCCTTATTTCTGTCCAACCCAGCAGGGTGTTTCCACTGCTTCCAGCCCAAGCGGGCTCTTGTGAATGAAACAGGCATTGCACTGATCCTTCATGGGGTTTTTGGCAGCCACTGGGATCACACCAGGAATGAACACAGATAACCTTGTCTGACTCACTTCTTAATTTATCCAATAGGGTTAGATATTACTACACTTTCCAATCATCCCTTAGGCCTCAGGGTCAACTGGAGAGCACTGTACATCTGACGTCCAAGTGTCTGCATCATGACCACGAGAATCTTTTGGGATTCTATCTCTTTACAGTCATGCCCTTCCACACTGGATACCCATTTTTCTCTTTGATGACAGTAACTCAGATGTCCTAGTTTAAACACCCAATTGTACCTGTATAGTTCTGAAAAAAAAGACTAATAAAAAGATGTGGGAAGTTTGTCCAGATCTGCGTATTTTTCTTAATTTATCTGATGTTTAGACTTCACTTTTACGATACTGACTACTGTCAAGTGAAATACAATCTACTGGATAGATCTGGTAGATCTTGTGTCTGCAGGTGCTCTGCTAATAATCATCTCCACTCAGGGTTATTTCATTTTACTGTGCTTCAATTTGTAAATAAAATTTGACATAAAATTGCCCTTCTCTACAAAGTGGTTTGAATGCATAGATGAAAGAAGCTGTATGCTGTAAAAAATATGCAAAATGCAGTTGTGTATTGTCTATGTTCCATAAGGAACTAAAGCTTTCCTTACGTTAATTTCAGTCAACTTAATGGGAAAAGCTTGATGGGACCTTGCTGGGGACTTGTGCAGGTGAACTAAGTGGCCTTTCAGCTTTATGCAACCTTTGACTAAGGTTGAAGTCTGCTTGCCCATGACCATAACCTTGAGTGGATGCTCAAGATTTCATTGTCTGCTATCTACAGTGTAGCTGTAAATGTCACATAAAGTTTATTATTGTTAGTGTACATTAATATTATTTATATTTTTAACTAATGATGTGGTAACCTGTCATCCACCATTCATCCAAAACTCAGTTCTTGGAGTGGTTGTACATAATTTCCTCCTTGTAGCTGATGTGGGATCTGTGTCATCTTAAGGTCTGCATTTCTAAAATCTCAACCTTACCAAACACAGTGTGATTTAAGGGGGAAAGGTTCATCTACATGCAACATTTCCAGTCTACAACTGATTTGGCCAGAAAAGGAAAAAAAAAACATCACCCCAAAAGCTGCCACACCACTGTCCTCTGACTGCCTCAAGTTAGGCTGTCCAAAACAGAGTTCAAACATCTCCCTGTCTAAGAGGAGCACTAACTCACTGGGGCTGTAGGATATATCCCCTGGCAGCACAACCAGTCTTAGCATTCAAATCTAATTTTCCTGAAATTTTTGATCTGCAGATTTTTGTGTAGTCAAGCCCATAGCAGGAATGGCACACCCAAACTGAGGACACAACAGGATTATGTCCTTGAGAAGACCAACAGAGGAAAGACCATGCTGGGACTGCCAAGGGACCGTGCAGGAGTTGAGGTGAATCAGTGAAATACCTGAATGTGTTTGATACAAGAAAAGCTCCTGTTTGGCACTGATGAGCCAAGCATCTTTGTGTACTGCTGACCTGCAAGAGGTAGAAAACGTCTGAGATATCCTTGACCATTTAAGTAAGTAGAACTTATTTTTGCAGAGCTGGACACTCACTCTCCAGAGAAACAGTGAAACATTTGTACACGGACCAACAAGACCCTTCACCAACACACTGAAGCACTGATTCAAAAGACTCCATCATACAGCTAAAATTCTTTGTTAGAAGTACTGTCCCATTGTAAAGTACAGTTTTGACACTGTCAACACCCATTTTCACCTCATTTTTTGGCTAAATTTTTTCCCCATTTGGATGAAGAGTTAAAAGTGAGGTGCAAGGATTTTATTCACCTAGGATTAACAGACGACTTATGATTTGGGCACTGAAGCTATGGTCTTAAAACCCCAAAGCAGAGATGCTTTGGGGGAAGAACATTCCCTTATTCATTCCCAATCTGATGATCAACTTCTCAAGATAGCAAAACTTCATTTCTAAGCAATGAAACACAAGATTCAGTAAAACATCATACACTTGTCATGAAGCTGTGTCCCCACGCAAAACCATAGAAAAAGGAGAGAAAAAATACTTGTTTACTCACTTTCCTTTGTTAAACACCGAGAAGCTAACATTGTGGGACCCTGGAGGAGAGAAAATAAATATACTTTATGGCAGAAGTTTGGGGGGCTCCATGAAGAGTGCATCCAACCAAACCTTGTCCAAGTGTCCCATCTTGATTCTCCTCTTCCTTACAACAATGTAACTGTGTTGATTGTGGGAGAGTGCTCATGCAGGAACTGAATCCAATATCAGCTTAGGGAGCTTAGACCCTTAAATCATAGTCAGACACTGTACTATAGATAAGTGCAGTTATGTATCTGAACTTCCAAGCTGAATTTCAGAGGCAGGATTTGGTTGCCTGAGTGCTCTGTGTTGTCTTATACTCCATGGATCCTATCTGACTTCACTTGCCATGCTAGGAAGGTGTAGACATCCTTCAAGACCTCCTACACAGCTCTGGATACATCCCAGATGTCCTAAGACATCTCTATATTTCAAGCTATTGAATTGTGCCACCAGTGACTACGTGAGAACTAGACATTCAATTCTATTTTATGTATTTAACTCAGGTCAACTTTCCCAAGCAGGAAGCTTGCTGCTCAGACAAAGCCTCATAAAGAAATCAGAAGCTTCTTCGGAGTGCTGACAAGCAAGCAAAAATGAAAGAGATCCAACCTGCTACCAGAGGAACCATAAACAGAAGTGGGCACCTAATTTATTCCTCACTGATAACAGAGCAGTAAATGGGAAGGTCCATCACGTATAAGAAGAAATAGTTAAAATAACAAAGAAAAAAAAAAGTAAACTGCGCAAAAGCCCAAATGACATTCTTAGAGTCAGCAATGTTCACATCATCTCTGTCATGGTTTCTCTTGAGCACCACACTTCATTTTCTCCAAGGACGTGCAGAGGATGTGAATCACTGCAGTGCCTGCGTTGAACCGTGGTAAACCCTGACATGAAGCAGGTTTTGTGGGTTCAACCTTCAGCCAAATTCCTGACTGGAGATAGAGTGGGAATTTATGATGGACACCTTCTCTCTGTCCTCTAGACCTGCAGGAATAACAAATCCCCATGTTTTTTCCCCTCTCTTTTCACCAACCTATGTGATTTCCTTCCACCCGGCATTGCAGGGTCCCCCATCCATCCTCTGCCCAAATAGGGTAGCTGTGAAGAGACAAATGACTTCGCTAAGCCTTGTAAGCAAAAGGAGCAAAATACAGTGAGAATCATCTAACTAAAGATGTGGACTTACACATCTGAGCTAGTCTTTAGAAGTAAAAGAGAGAAACAGGTGAGGTAGGAGAGGAACAACCCATCTTCCCACTGACCATCAGGAGCTTAAGAGGAAGCCTACCAGCAACACCCAGCGCTCCAGGTCATTTCCTTTACCCTTGTTACCAGAGGTTTATCCTGTTGGTAACCTTAAGAACCCCCATTTGAAATAAGAGCTGAGGGAAGACAAGTCTGGGAACAGGGTGAGGGTGAATAGGACAACAAAAGTGTTTCCCCTCATCTTACTCCTCTGCATGTCCCTAATCTCAAAGAAGGAGCCAATAGCAATTAAACCAGATATGCTGGAATCACATCAAACTTCTGGAGCCATGGAACAAAGCAAGTCCCATCATCAGCTCGCATTTGCATAAAAGTACCCCTCCTGGGAGCTAGAAGGAATTTTACATTGCAATAAGAGGGTCTACTGAGGACCCCAGGAGTCTTAGCACTGACTTCTGTGGGAACAGGTTTTTCCCCTTATCCCCTGTAAAAGCAGCCTCCCTTTTCCAGGGCTCACAGACACTGTGTGAAGTGCAGCATTCATAAAAGAAAAGCTGGTGTGGAATCCATGGGTTTTTTCTATAATTCAACAGGGTGCAAGAGCCAGCATGCTAAAACATCTCCTGCAACTAATAGAAGACAAAGATATATTTATAACAGTAAATAAACAGTATTGGAGCCCAGGCACCAGAGCCTGACTGCTTGTGTTGCTGGATTTTTAGAGTTCTATTTGCCCAGTTTGGGCTAATCCACCTTTCAACTTAGAGTCTATATATGACTATGCATTGAGAGACAGTAACCCTCACCCACCCATCACAGACCATATGGTCAACTCCACATGGTCCCTCTCCATCTTAAGCCAAAGCAGAAAACTTCTTCAAAAGCCAAGTATTTCTTTAGTGCACAAGCTGCACTGACCCCTTGCATCAACACAAACCAAAGATAAGTCAAGAACTGACATTCTTCCAGCTCGCCTGTCAGCAAAAGAGCAGAGACTGGTCCATCCATCTCCTTCTGCCACAAGGACAGCTGGCCTAGGCAAAAAGTAAACAGGGAAGATGAAATACGATACAGCAAAGTTTCACTAATGAAATCCTATTCCTATTAAAATCAGCAGCCAATATTTTCAAATGGGACAGAAATTTCACCTCACTTGTGTCTAGCATTTATCAATGTCCTAGAAAATTAGACAAGCCCTTATCTCTTATCTTACCTTAAAGAAACAATATGGCAAGGGACAGCTTCCACTGAAGAGGAGGAATCAGGTGGGAACAATAAATTCACAGTAATTAGCACAATAAGCAAAGGTCGGCAATAATTCTTTGAGAATTAACAAACAACTAAGGAAAATATTCAATTAAAATATTCAATTAAAAATGTAGTGCAAATACTTTGTTATGATCCATGCTTCAGACTGTAGTTTTATGACCTTTTATTAAAAATTTGTTTGTTTTTTTTTTTAATACAGTACTGAGATGCCTTTCCTTTTAAGGCTGAATAGAAAAAAAAACAGCGCTGTAAAATGTTTGGTTCATCATCACTGGACCTTGCATCCCACACAAAGCATGGAAAAGTGTCCAAAACACACTTCAAAATATAAAATGGTTCTCCTTTTTGCTCCAAATCCTGAATCAGTATGACTAACTGACAGACTGCTCTGTCCAAGTCCAAGTCATTGCCTGGTGCATATTTAATAACACACCAAAAATGGGGAAATTATCCATGTGAAGCTACAATGTGAACCTGATTGGTATGTTAAAATTTTGAGGCCATTTCCTTTTTGGCAATAGTGCGTTTAAGCTGTAAATAAGTAATCTAGCAAGGGAGCATGCAGGCATGTCCAACCTGCAATCAGACAGAGCAGCCTTTCTTCCCACTGATCAAAGGTTTCACAGTTCCACTAGAAACAGGTAAAAGAATAATTAATATTGAACAAAAGATGCTAATGTGCATCTAGAGGGTGAAAAAGTAGGGCTGATAAGTGGATGCAACTGGCATGGCAGGAATCTGCACTGGACTTTCATTCATGCTAGCGGAGAATTTAGTAAATTTACAAGGGACGTTTCCATTGAGCCTGAGAAGTATTTAAGAAACATCTTGTGGTCAAATATCTGCCGCTGTGATTAGAATTTCTAACTACTGAGAATACACACCCTTCCTGGCTCCTGAAATGATCCTCAAAATGCCACACAGTAACTAGAGATTAATAGTTTACCTTTAAAATACTTATCTGGGCTTACTTCTTCACTGCCATTGACACAAGTGCAAGGAAATCATAATCCAGTAGTATCTGAGAATGCTTCCATACATGTGGAAATACATATGGTAGACGGCAGGTCAGCATTCACGCTCATTTTGGATTCACTGTTTTTGAAGTACTGCTGGCCTGAAGTAAATTTTTAAAATCTACCTGCTTTGCTTTGTTGCATGTAACCATAGGAGCAGCAGAAGATAAAAATCAAACCTTCCTTGAGAACAAGGGAGAACCAGAGAGGGATTAAAGCAGTGAACAACAGAGCCCTTTGTCTCAAAACGCTTCTGCTTTGTCTTTCAACTCACCAAAGCATCTGCTTCAAACTAATAGTTTTTCTAAAAATGCAAATGGAAGGGAAAATTTATTTAACTTTTAGATTCTGACATTATTTTAATTAGTTAAATTTTAATTTGCTAGCCAAAATAAGATCTACTGCAACCAGATGCAATTACAGTACAATTCACACTGAGCTGTGATTGACTGTGCTGCCAGTAAACAAACCAACTAGCTTAATGGACCAGTTGCAATTAGATTAACAAAGGTTGCTGGAGCCCAACTCATGGGATGCAATAAACCACAAAGGAAGTAAATGGCAATTCTGGGCCAACTGGTTGCAATTTATTGCTGTCAAGGAGGCTGATAGAAGAAACACCAGTTTACAGGGACAGGGGCAGATAGCAGCCAATATATAATTACCCATCAATATAATCCACGTGGAAGTCCAGGGTCTCATATCTTTCAGCAATTGTCTTCCCATGGATCTCTATTAAATTTCCTGTTTAAAAGGAAGCAGGAATTCAAGAGAGTCTCTTAGAAGCCGAGAATCTATATTTGCAAATTTTATCAGCTGAAAAAATAAGCTCTTGGTCTTTGCAAATTTTGCAGAGAGGTGCCCAACTGACTGCACTGACGGTCTCAGCTTCTACCATAGTTCAAGGTGACCTTGCACTTAATACTCTTTTCCCAAAACTACACTCGGAGATCAAACATTCAGCTAACACATAGAAACTTCCATACAGACACCCTAAAGCAAAGTATGAGAATCTGGAGCCCAACTGCACCTGAAAATAATTGGAAATGAGGGATGGACTTAGATTTAGGAGCATCTATGTGATCTAATCATCCAGGTAACTCTCTGCACTCTTGCAAGACCAAAATGTTTTTATTCATCTTGACTTTGGAAATCAGCATCTCAATTTTCTCTAAAGAAGCCTGCAAATACAAATAATAGAAATAGGGGGGGAAAAGTATTCCAGATGGCAATCAGCTGTTCAGACCAAAAACAGCAACTGTCTTCTCATGTAACTTTGATCCAAACCCATTAACCAAAAGACCTGTATGGCATTACAATATCATCACCTAATAGCTAATTCTTCTTAAGGCTATTACTAAAATAAATAAGGTCAGATGACTCAAAAGTTGAGCCTATTTAGACCTCCCATTTCTCCACCCAGGCAAAGTTGGGCTGCAGAAGCCAAGTACCAAATAGCCTGGCCACTGTGCATCACTCTTGTACCCAAAGCTGCAGACTCCCTCCCCTTGTGCAAACCCATTTTCCTGTTCAGCATGAGCTTGGACATTAAGTTCAGAAAGTGCCTATTTCAATCCCCAGCAAGACAGATCCCTCATAAGGAGAAAGACAGTATGGAACATCAAATAATAATTAAAGTAGGCTCCAGCTTAAAGAAAGGTCCCGTACCTGGGATGCCAGATGGTGGACTAATTTGGTAAACCACAGGTGTCTGTGCATCAGAAAACTGCAAAGAGGAATTTGTAGTTAAATGGCAGTCATTTTCGCAGCAGTCCAATGAGATCTGATTACGCATTGCTCACAACACAGTTGGCAACCACATTTCAGAGACTCACACTTCAGATATGATCTTTGAAGCAGAGAGTCCTGTTCTAAGAAGGGAGTAAGCACAAATATCCCCTTCTTGCCCCCTCGGCATTCAGAGTATGGCTTACTGTTATTTTTACATCTTCCGTGCCCATGTTGCCCACCTTGGTTTGAGTCGGTCCAGAAGACATGGTTTAATACGTTATAAATTTTCTAAGCCACGCTTTACCCAAAGTTGAGACCTCCATTTTATTTTCCATTATGGCACCGTTTTTCTTACCAATAGTGCACTATTAAAAACTATTGCTACATCACAGATAGCCTTTAGCAAGCTTGCTGGGTACCCTACAGCAATGCAGCAAAGAAAATGCTTGTATTGGCCCATATTAATGCAGTATGTTAGAGGTGTCTTTGGGAACGTGCTACCTTGGCCTCTGAGGTAACAGCAAGGAAATACTGGAAATCTGTTGTTGGGTACTACTTTTGAATTAAACAGAGGCCATAAAAAAAAGCAGAAAGATTGTCCTTTGAAACAAGGGTCTCGGAAGACAGAGTACAAACAGGGATCTTTTCCAAGTGAAGACAGGTCATTGTCAGCCTCCCAAAGTAGATGAGACAACACCCTCAGACACAAGGTGTGAATTTTGGGGTTATCCTGTGCAGGGACAGGAGTTGGACTCGATGATCCTTGTGGTTCCCTTCTAACTCAGGACATTCTATGATTCTATGACACAAGGATACCTGACCTGGCACATACTTTTGCTGTATTTTCCACAAGTAGAACAGCCCTTTTGCCCTTTTTCTCCAGTTAACTCTAAAATCTGTGAGACTTATTTTTTTTTAACCAAAATTGCTCTAGAATTTTTTTTGCCTAGGCTGACACCAGTCCTATTCAAATGCCATTATGTGTGGGAGCACTACTCATCTGTCAGGTGGCCAGATGCACACATGGTCCTCCACACGCTGTTGACTCATATGGAACCAGTATTTTCTGTAAATATCCCTGCCCCTCCCTGGAAGATGCCAAACCAAACAGGACAAATGGATGGCTTCAGCAGCTATAAAGTGCCTTATGTTCAAATTTAGTATCTGGATCCCAGGACTAAAGGAAATAAAAAGGCAGTGGAAACCCTTTGGAAGTGTTAAAAGAATTCCTGCTGTAGATGAGGAACTGTCTCCAATGCACTAAGTATTATCCAGTGCTGGGTAAGATGCACATCATCTTGTAACAAGCTGTTGTAGCTGAGACCATGTGGTCCAGTGTCATCTGGAATGTACCTGGACAGTCAATTAAAAATAGCTGGATATCTTGGGAAAATCTTGAGGGTGGTATAACACTGACCAGGTTGGCCAAGAGAGGTGGTGAATGAACCATCCCTGGAGACATCCCAGGCCAGGCTGGATGGGGCTCTGAGCAATCTGAGCTGGTGAAGATGTCCCTGCTCATGGCAGGGGTTGGATTAGATGAGCTTTGGAGGTCCCTTCCAACCCAAACCATTCTATGATTCTATGAAAGCCACAAGAAGTTATAGAAAGGGAATGTGGACTCTTGGACTATGGCTATATGAGTAAATGAAATAACTTGGAACCTGCCTTTGGAATCGCAGAATCATTTAGGTAGGAAATGACCTTTAAGATCATCGAGCCCAACCATATTCGGCCCAGGGAACAGTGTGGCTTATAGCCATTTAGGGAAATTCTTTCTCTACACCAAAAAGAAGATGGCCTGATCCACACTGTACAATGGGAGCAGACTTGCCATCACCCCAAACAGAAAAATCTGCACCAAGAAGCAGCAGGTAGGTGATCCCAGATAATGCTGGAGATCACACTCTGACCCTGCCTTGCCAACTAATATAGGCACAGCCTTACATTTCACAGGGAGACCTTGGAAAAACCACATCAGTTCTTTATTCCTCAGATACTTGCTCTAGAAATTAAGAGTAATGACATCGTCTTCCCCCATTGCAGAATTTGGCACTCTGGAAATGAAAATCATTATGTAAAAAGCAAGGGTCATATCAACAAAAGTATGGGCTTAAGGTGATATATAAAAGTACCTGTCTTGTTCAGATTTCGTAAAATCTGTCTCTCTGCTTCCTTAGGAGCTACAAATACATCCAAAAATCTGACCTGCCGTACTGCTAGCTGGCTAAATCCTGTTTCCATCTAAGCCATTAGCTGCTTGATTCCATTCATCCTACAGAAAATGTACTTTTTCCATGTGTTTCCATTGCCCAAATCACCCATTTCTCAGAGCATTCTGCACACATCACCTTCACCACCTTCTTTTCGACCCTTCTGCTGTCCTCACTTGCACTTGCAGATGCTTCTGTCAGCCCAATAAATAGCATAAGAAATTGGTTTCCTGAATCAAATCAAAGACAACGTTGCACATGTTGGGGTGTTTTTTCTGAGTTTTCCCTTGAACCCCATTCCCTTTCAAAGCTCAGTCTTTGCTTCTCTTCTCCTCATGGTCACATTAAAAATAAACAAGTAGCCACAGACTCTCCAGTGATGGCTACTTCTGAGAAGAAAAGGAACATCATGCCAGACACTGGGCTGAAAATGATGCAGAGAAAGAAGCCAAAAATGAAATAAAAGTTAAGGCCGCTAGCTGACACAAGTCTTCTGAGCTATTCAGACTTGTTGCTGCCTGCAGCAGGCTTTTTCAATCTAACGTGGAGGCAAAATTAATTTTTAATATGTGTAGCTCCCAGGTCCTAGTCCCAAAACAAAGAGGCACATTGTGTTTTATTTAGCTTGGAATGTGCCTCATTAACGGCATCCCCTGGTGATTTTTCATCAACTTTCTAAGCTAGCTGAACCACCCAACGACTCTTTGGCTTTAATGTGCAATTTACTGAAAACGCTTGGCTTTCTTGCTCGATATTCAAAGATAGAACTGAGGTGGGATGTGACTTCTGAACACACCAGGCATCATCCTGAAGTACACAGCCACAGTTAAGGATTCTTCTCTGAAAGCTATTCTGACGCCATGGTCATTATCTGGTCTCATACCACCATAGTCCAAAACCTCCTGAGACCACATGTTTTGACATAGAGTGACAAAGGGAAAACATTGGTCGAGTGGAGTAGTGAGCCTTTAAAATAATTGACAAACAGACATGAAATTACAAGTGAGGTCTGAGCTTTCCAGGTCTTGCTCATCTTAGGTGTGGAGAGCTGTCCTAGAACTGAATAGATGTCCTTTCCCAGAACCAGCTTTGCCCATGGCAGATGTCCTTGCCCATGGTTACCTCTCAGTGCCACCCTGCAGCTTGGACAGTAACACCAGAAGAAACCAGCATAGGATCTTCTGACACAACAGGATCTTCTGACAGTGTGGCTTAAGCGCAGAGACAGATTAACTTGCACCTACATTTTTGATTTGGAAAGATTTTTTTAGTCATCTAGTCTACCCAGTGCCAGAATGATGAGTACCTCCATGTACCTGGTTTTAAGAGGCAGAAGGAACATCCTAACTTATTGTCTTGACATGCTGTATGAGGGATAATATTTCAACATATTATCTGTGATATTAACTCTGAGTGTGACTCCCTTCAATACTTTGAAATTTTTATCACTGCTTCTATACTTGCTTGGTGGTTACCTTGAAAGTATAGTTTTCTTTCTCCACGTCAGTCAGGTTGTTAATTACATGTCCTCTAAAGATCACCTCCACATAGTACAAACCCTCCTGGGGTGAAGACCTAGGTGGAAGAAAATGTGTTGTATTATTTTTATACAGATTTGTTTTATGTTTTAGGAAACACGAGGTCCTTCACATGGCCTCCATTCTTAGCAGATCCACTGAGGCTTCAATGGAGCAAAGCAAATTTACACTGCGAACCCAAACTTTAGACATATGAACCCAAACTCTAAAACTGCAATTTAAAAGAATAATAGCAATAAGTTACAGTTAAGTGCAGAAAGTGATAGGACTACATCAGAACTCTATCCAAATTGTACATTAATGCAAAACACAGGCATGCTCATTAGTGTTCATTAATACTAATTAATAATTACTATTCATTAGTATTAAAATAACCCAGGGCTGCCTGGATTTACAGAGTATCTTGGTCCTGGTTTATAAGTTAATTCTTCATCCTTAATGCAGGCAGTTTCTCAGCACCGCATTCAGCAGAATCAACTCCCAGCTGAATCTTAGCAGCAAGAAGTGGAAAAGCCCCATTCAGGTCACTCTTACAGCCTCTTGTGACATCTCTATTCTTCCAATCAAATAATCTTTTTTAAAGTTATGACAGGGTGGTAAACAGGGAGCTTATATTGTCCAGCTGGTGCTTGAAACTGTATTTGTTTCCCGTTCTATCCATAACCTCCCTCCATTATCTTCGACAGGTCAAAGACACCAGAAGCTGGTAAAATCCCTCCCCAAGATTTTCTTGGGAGCTTTGCATCTAAGAATTAGACGCCTGCAAACCTTTGAGTATCTGAGTCTAGCCTCTCCAAGAAGTCTCACTCTGACTCTCATGCTAACTAGCCTAGTGCTTCATTAACTTGAAACAAAGATAAATGCAACACGACTTAGGAGGTGCTCAGGTGCAGACACAGTAGCAGTCATACAAATGCCTTAAACTCCCAAACTGCCCGCAACAACCCTGAAAGAAAATGAGGATCCTATCAGACAAATTACAAGGTCTCACCCACACTGTAGTCATGGATCATACCTTGTTCTGCATCTTATAGTGGATAAGTCAACATACACAGGAGAGACATCACATGGCAACCTGGGCAGATCTGGATTCACCAGGAACACCTCCAGCTGGGAGCGATGGGCCAGAAAGACATGTTCTCGCTGGTGAGAAGTTGAACCTAAGTAGCCAAAACCAACCAGAATTGCTCTGTGAGGACAGGATCACCCACACTCAGTCACACCTGATATGACCATTTTTGGATGTACAATCCAGATTCTCTTTAGGAGCAACACTTAGAACCTCTGATCAGGCTTTTAAAAATCATGTTTGCGTAGTTTTGTGTTAAAACCAAGTTCATCACACCATGCAACAGCATGGCTTTTTTGCCTCTAATACAATATTTGGTCTCTTCCACATATATTCTAGGCAGAGATTGACAGTTGTTGGGAGTTTTAATCACCTCAGGCATCTACATTAGAAAAAAAACCCATGCTTATAGATACTTAAAACAACTGCAAAATTAGAA
The DNA here is from genome assembly GCF_036013475.1 of Columba livia. NCBI lineage: Eukaryota > Metazoa > Chordata > Aves > Columbiformes > Columbidae > Columba > Columba livia. Next base: position 4,463,711 of record NC_088604.1, on the reverse strand, counting down.
TCATTTCACACAGTTTTTGCAGTTGCTGATGTCTTGCGTAGTTTTGTTGATAAAGCCTCAAGTTGGCCGGTGCTGCAAGGTGGACCTGCTTAACCTATTTCTTCAGAGAAACCTGTCCAGAGGATCAAAGACTTCTAATCTTCAGAAAGTCAAGTGTTATTTGAACATAAACTTGCATGCTTAATTTTTCTAGTGTAATTAAATAAAACTGCAAACAAAGAAGGCTTGCAGACAACTCTCTTTTCGCTCACAATCTTCACAGGTGGTCCCCAGCCCACACATTCACTTTAAATGACATCAGTTTCTCAACTGTGCCTTTCTGGCTAGGAAGGCCAATGGTAACTGAGGTGGATTAGAAGGGGGTGGTCAGTAGGTCAGAGAGGTTCTCCTGCCCCTCTGCTCTGCCCTGGGGAGACCACACCTGGAATATTGTGTCCAGTTGTGGCCCCTCAGTTCCAGCAGGACAGGGAACTGCTGGAGAGAGTCCAGCGCAGCCACCAAGATGCTGAAGGGAGTGGAGCATCTCCCGTGTGAGGAAAGGCTGAGGGAGCTGGGGCTCTGGAGCTGGACAAGAGGAGACTGAGGGGTGACCTTATTAATATTTACAGATATATGAAGGGTGAATGTCAGGAGGATGGAGCCAGGCTCTTATCAGTGACAACCAGTGATAGGACAAGGAGTAATGGGTTCGAACTGGAACATGAGGTTCCATTTAAATTGTAGAAGAAACTTGTTCCCGGTGAGGATGGCAGAGCCTGGCCCAGGCTGCCCAGGGAGGTTGTGGAGTCTCCTTCTCTGCAGACATTCCAACCCGCCTGGACACCTTCCTGTGTAACCTCATCTGGGTGTTCCTGCTCCATGGGGGGATTGCACTGGATGAGCTTTCCAGGTTCCTTCCAACCTCTAACATTTATGTGATTCTGTGAATTTGCAGCAAGCTGCACATTTTCTCCTGGTCCAAGGAAGGTTTTTCCCCTTCTCCCAAGGCCTGGCTGTCTGCTTCCCCTCACCAAAAACAAAGATACTGATTGAACTCTGAGTTCCCAGCTGTGATTGTCTCTGCCTGCCACACACTGCTATTGGAGAAACATCTCCCTTGAAGACTTGAGCTTCCTTTCTCCTCTCCATTTCATCATCTCCATGGGAATGCACAATATACAGACAAGTAAGACTTAACACCATTCATCATAGTTATAAATGACTGAGTGTTGAAAGTTGAGCAGCTGAACTGAACCTACAGCTGGCTCAGAAACCACCTCTTCCTGGTGAATCAATATTCAGCATGACAGAAAATCAGGCCCAGCTTTGTACAGTTAGGTTTGGGTCTACCTGAGCATGGCATATCAATTTCTGTGATTTTTACACTGATCTCATGTTTATCATTAGTGTTTCTAAAGTTTCGGCATCACAAGACCTATGAACAAATGAGACTTTCAGCTTTTTTCAAAAAAAAACATAAAAACAACAACAAAAAAACAACAACAACAAAAACCAATGGCAATAACAACAAAAAAAGCAGTGGCAAGGAAGACATTTCTAGCCCCACATCTACAAAAATGAGGCAGAAATCTGACTTTTCTCGCTTAGAAAGAACTTAAAACCAAGCAATCATTAGTAATATCTTATGAAGTAATAATTTCAAGCCAATTTCACCAATTATGGGTGTCACAGCCCCTGTACCTGTTGCTTAGGGTTTGTTACTCAACCATGAATCTCAGAATGATTCTCTGTTATTTTGACATGTGCTTCAAAAGAGCTTAAAACTCACCATCCAGGGTAATGGTAATCCACGTTCCTCCAGCGACACTGCCCTCTCGGGGCTTAATGAGCAATCCTGTGGCTGTTACTGCAAAAACAACCCAGCAACATCTGGTTGAAGTGTAATGCAAACATCTAGAATATTTCATTCAGGATAAGACATAGTGGTCTGACCACTGTCTCTCCACTGATCCCACCCTTCATCTCATTTCTGATTTTTGGGCATCCAAATTAGTCATATCGATCATCCTTTTTAACCCCTACAACTGTCTCCCCCATTTATTAGTTCTGTTTCCCTCAAGATGGTTTTAATGCCTTCAAGGCTTGGTGAACAAGCTACAGTCTGAGTCCTTTGTCTTCCCCAAGAATCAAAATTAACACAATAAACCTCATGTTTATTCCTCCAGCTCTCCAAGAAATGTGCTTTCTCACTTTTACACACTGTCCACAAAATATATCTACTTCTGGCTCTGAGACAGCCTGTCCAGCTTCTTCTTGTTGAAGTTCTTATGAAAGAATCACAGGACTGGAAAGGAACTTCTGTTCCATGAAATTAAGTCACCTGTAACTCGCCATACAATGTCTTTCAGAAAAGTATCAAATTCTTAAGGTGATTTAGGATTTACTTTGGTTATCCTGATCCTCTGAAGCTAACAAGGATGAACCAATGTCTGTTTTTTTTGTTTGGTTGGTTTGGTTTTTTTTGTGTTTTTTTGTTGTTGTGGTGTTTGGTTAGGTTTTTTTTGGTAGACAAATATCAGAATTTTCAAGAAGTCCTTTTACAGTGATATCCAGTTTCCTGTTTAGCATTTCAGGAGATTTCCAACTTCTTGGCTGCACAAGAATACAATCTCATTGAACATCAGTATTGATCACTGAAGCCAAATATTGGACACACTTGCATCACAAGCCTTAATATCAACACACAAACAGCAACATGACTATCATCTAGTGAATTAAAACCAACAGGTGTGAGATAAACACAGATAGAACAGGAACAACTTACAACAAAATCAGAAATCTCCACTGGCTATGGAAATAATTTCATTAAGGGTAGACAGTGTCCAGTATGCTGCAGTAAATATACCATAATTTTCAACACCTTTTAGAGATGCTTCTCCATATCTCCCTCACAGTCTGTATCCAGCCCAACAGCACCGGATTTTGCTGGTGTTGTATGATCAGTGTGGTTGGAGACAACACTTCTCTGTCACTCACCTGCAAAGAATATCAGCTCAGCACTCAGAACAGTTGATTTCCAAGGGAACATCTTGAACTTTAGATGGGGATTTCACAAGAAACTGGCTCCAAGATCGTGGCTGCAGGCTATAGCACCTTCCCTGTAACTTTAAAACAAACCCTATTTGTATTATTTCTTCATATTGCAGAACTGTGGGGGCAGACAAGATGGACTGCAATGTGAAATCACAGAGAAAACACTGATTTACCTCTCACATGATATAAAGGATCGATATATTGAAAACCATAGTCTTTTTCCTCCCACCTAACAGATCTATATAGAACATATGCTCCTCCAAGCAAATCACTTTCCAGGCAAGCTCAGGGTGATCTTTCCCCAACTTGGATCATGTTTCAGGAGACTGACTCTGATTAAGGATTAGGCACAGACAAATTGGTGAAACCAATGGCAGGATTTACAGCTGACTGTGTTAAAATCTCCTAGTTCTGTCCTGCTTCATGTGAAATTGTTGTATTTATTACATTAAATCATGCTATAGTCATCTCCTGCTCTGAAAGCCAATGACTTGAGAACCTTTATGATGAGGAGAGACTGTGAGAGCTGGGGCTGTTCAGCCTGGAGAAGAGAAGCTGAGATGGGATCTCATAAATGTTTATAAATATCTCAAGGGTGGGTGTCAAGAGGATGGACCAAACTCTTTTCAGTGGTGCCCAACGACAGGATGAGGGGCAACGGGCACTATTGACTATTATGTTCTCTAGCCTTCCACAGCTAGCTCCACACTAGGAATGGCCCGTGCTGGCTCCTCAGGTGAGCTTAGGTATTGCTTGGAAGAGCACTGGTAGACTTGATCACAACAGTGCTAGGAATTGCACTAATAATTTAAGAATATAAACATTTTAGTCCTTGTAAGCTGTGAAGTTCCTTGGTTTTACTTGCTGTCATAGTCAGTCATACCTTTAAAAGGCTATGCCAGAAACCATTCTAACTTTTAAAAATATAAATCATTAAATTCTACTGCCTTCAGCCTGGGTTTTGTACTAGTATGGAAATAACCTAGCCACGTTTTAAATGACAAAGAACCTCAAATTCTCACCAGTGAACACAGAGAATTGGACACTTGCCCAGAAAATCCCTTGGTGGTTAACACTCAGCTCAGATCACAAAAGCCCCAGGCATAAAGATAAAATCAAATGGCAAAAAACTAATTTTGGATTGTTTTTATAGCAGGATCTAAAGGGCAAAATTCACAATCACTGTATGAGGCACTGTATAATCAATAATTCTCAAAGGAAGAGAAGAGCATGTAGAAGAGCAAAATGATGCAAAGTCAGACAGCCTTTTGCATCCCTGCTCCACCAGTGAGTTATGGAAAAAAGGACAACAGCAGATCTCAACTCTTTGAAGGCCCCATTCCTCCACAGGACAATGGTACCAAGAGCTCATACGTTTTTCCATGTAGTGGTCTGTCATGGAGGCACCCCGAGGTTAGTTTAAGGGACAACAGGGCCCGAAACAACTTTTATTAAACCGGCGAGAAACATGGTTTTAGCACTCCAAAGTGACTTAAATACAGGTTCAGATATCAGTTGAGGAAAAGTATTAAGGGGCAGCAACTAATACAACAGGCGGTCCACAGAGTGCATGCACACGGCTTCACCCAAAACAATGCCGGAGCCATCCTTGAGTCCCAGAGAAGTACACACTTGCCTAAACACGGTGTGGGATTATTTTTAAAGAGATATATGTACTCGTAGTGAGTACGGAAAGTGTGCACTCAAGATTGTGCGAGGGTAAATTTATAATACACTCGCAATCCTGCAAGGGTTAATTTACTTACACGTGCAAATGTGCACAGAATAATACACGTGCTTATGTGGAAGCACGGAAGGAAAATACACTCGCGATTGTGTGAGGAAATAATTTATACACGTGCTCGTATTGAGCACAGAAAGTTACGCGTGCATATGTGCACAGAAAGTACACGTGCAAATGTGCATGGAAGGAAAATACGCCCGCGATTATGCGAGGATTAATTTTACACGTGCTCATATTGAGCATGGAAAGTTACACGTGCATATGTGCACGAAAAGTATAAATATACTCGCAATCCTGCGAGAAGTTTTACTCACAGCCGTGGCGGCGAGGCAAGCGGAGTCCCCATCCCGGGGGGGCTCTCGGCAGCAGCATCTTGCTCATGCTCCAAGAGACCCGCGACAATGGGTGGAGTCTCAACGAGAATCCCGTTTTTATATTGGCTGATCAGATCTGACTGTAAGCATTCTAGAAGCTTCTCTGCACCCCCACACTGGCTGTGGATGCCCCTGAAGCCTCCAAACATCCCCCACACTGGCTGCAGGTGCCCAGCAGCTCAGTGGCTCCTTGGCACTCCCTTCTCCTAATGGCCCTGGCCAGGGGGCTCTGGGGCCAAACAAAAGAAGCTGTTAGCCTCAAGTAGCAGAGAGAGAGGGAGATGTGCCTACTTCTTCCATACTGAAGGAGGGAGGGGGAGAGAGGGGGGTTTGCATTCTGCCACATGGTCTTGCTTCGATGAACATACACTCTACACTGATTCAAACCCTCTTGTACATTGGTGAGTGCCTGTCAGGTCACCTGAGAAAGTCTGTCTATGGCACTGTCTGTTTTGTTGCCTTCTGAAAATGTCCATAAGACCCATCAAAATGAAGCCAATTGAGTTGATTAACAGCTATATTAATTAAAAGAACATATTCAAATAAAAAAAAAAAGGGGAAGGGGGCTGGTTCTTTGTTTGCTGTTGCTACAGTAGTTCAGAATACCTCATGCTTTAAGTAATTTTTAAAAGGATAGACACATGCAGAGAAATAACCTGCAGTCTATAGGCACAAAGTGCTCTTGAACACTGATTAGAAAATATGGTCAGCTTGTGTCCAAAGGTGCTGAATACTGTCGAGGCATTGTACGTTCCTTACTTGAGAGGAAAATGGAGGGAAAGGAACTTGTTTCTCTGTTCCTGCTTCTGTTTGGCCTTTGCGAGATAACACAGTAAGGAGTTTCAAGGCAACAGGTTGGAGAAGAAACCTTCTCCAAGTACTAAAGGACAACCAATACTGATCTGGTAACTGTGATATTTTTATAGCAATATATTGACTCATGGGAAAGGGAGGGAATGAATGGACGACAGAAATAAATGCTCAGGACTGGACAGCAAAGTATTTGGTGATAATGGTTGAAGAGGATGGAATCCAAATAAAGACAAATCCACACTTGTTACACAACCCAATACAAGCAGATATTTAGGGCAAAACAGTCGGTGCTGAAGACCCAACATCCACACTACAACCATTTACGGGTGTCACACACAGCAATAATTCTAGTCTAGTTCCAAGACTGAACGTCTGTTAGTGGCTTGAGTGTTGCTTCAAACATATTTTTGGTTAAATTTATCCAGAAGGATTGGCATCTGTTCACAGAGACTTAGGTTTGTGGAACAAGTCACCTTAACTGGAGAAGACTTGCTTCAAAAATGCGTTCCTGGTCTAAAAGGGACACTAAAGGAGATCCTGTGCAGCCTCTAAAGCACCTCTTCTTCCCCTAGGAATGGGGACTGTTTTGTAAGATTAGAGTGGAATGCAATGCATCCATAGTGGGTGTTAAAGAAAAGCAAACCCTATAGCAAAGCTGATGTTGTTTTTCATATCCTTCCTCCCCTACTGGTATTACCATAAATATGGTTTTAAGATTGTCCAAATGCCATACAACACAGTCATGAAATCTCAAACAAAAATGGCTCCTCAGAGCTGCTGGGTCAGAGCAGGGATGCACAGGGCTGCCCAGTGGAGTAAGTGTGAGTCAGCACCCTAGAAGAGACGCAACAGGAGAGCAACACTCTTAGAGGTGAGAACTGGGCAGAATATTCAGTTGCCATGTAACTACAGCAAACACTAGCCCCATAAAGCCAACTTCTAAACTTCTATTGCTCATTGTGTCACAAAACCTGCTATAACAACTCACCCTATATTTCTTGTACATTTCAACACAACTGCAGTTTGTAGAGGTCAGAGTCAAGAACCCTAATGCATGTAAACTTTGCATTTCAAAACAGGTGCATAAAAGATTATTTAGGTTTACATTTATTATTCTTATAAGGACTTTTTCCTGATGTTACTTACCTTATTAAATTTATTCTTCTTCTGTTCATCCAAGGAGCAAAGTGCAGACACTCTGGTACCAGCATAACTGCTCCATCCCTTTGACTATCTACCGCAATGTTCAGTTTGAGGTTGTGTAAGGCACCAGTTCAGTCCCTGCGTGGGTAACTGAGTCACCATGTGCTGAAACCCACCAGACTAGTTTCTCAAAAGGCTCAATACCTCTCACAGACAGCTCAGTGCTGTCCATTGGGCATGCTTAATTATTAACCTAAGCTACTTGCTGCTATTAACTGTTTTGTTCCAAGTCTTTAATGACGATAATGGAAGTAGCCTCTCATTATTCTTCCACTGGTATATGACTAGATCCTCCAACAGGAGGAGTATGAATTCATTTTATCCTCTATTTTTGCCCTAAAACATAAACAGAAAAACTGATGGAATGCTTTGCTGATACCCAATCCAGGACTGATTTTCACATCAAGTGGACTTCAAGTTTTCCTTGTATACTCTTAATTCATTTTTTTTCATGTCATTCCCAACGGTGTCTGCATTTGGTAGGAATTCTGCCCAAAGGGTGTTCAAACCTCCTACTACATTTCAAGTACCTACAGCTCTGCGGGTCTTTATACAATCAGTGGAGAAAAAGCATGCAGTGGACTTACACAGTGTTATCATTACCCCTGTGGAGAACCACATGCCCCTGCTGAGATCAGAGAAGACCCAACTCAGCCCACCTCAAGTCCTGAATAGCTGTGTGAACATTAACCCTACTCTGCACTCATCTGCTTCAAGCCCAGATGTTTTTTTGGTAGAGTCATCAGAAATACAATGGGCTGTTGAGCCCCTGCACTGGTGTGGATGCCTTCATGGAAGTTTCCACTGAAATTCAGAGGAAGCTCTCACCCAACATAGCTACAGTTTAATGAGTGACCATGCACCAGTCAAACAACAGCAGTATGTATGCACACTCTTACCTCATCCTCAAAGGGAGGTGAAACAGCCTTGCTTGATTTTCCTCAGCCTCAATTCATAGGCACAACAGCACAAAGTCACAGGCAGTCAACCTTTGGAGAAGTTCCAAAGTTCTGTCCAGCAGTGGAACCAGTTGTATTTGGTTTTGTTCTTAGACCAAGCCCCAGTGTCTCAACTGCATATAGCCAATGATTATAGGAACTCAATGAAAGTTAACCCTATCCTGCTCAGTAGTCTGCACTCAGTTTACTTATTAGCCAGAATTACATTGGAAAGACAGTCAAAAGAAAGAGTAAACTTGAGGGAATTCTCCAACAAAAAAATGTTGTCAAAGAAGGAACAGTTCAAAGATGATAATTTGGACACAATAGACAGATCCAGATGCTGGTAACAGGGTTCATCGTCATCCCCAAATGAGGGGATGGACCAGGTCTAGAAGCCAGGACTAGAAACGGGACTAAAGACCAGTGTTCCTACAGCATAGCTCAGGAGGGTAATGCAGGCTCAAAACTGAGGTTAAGTAGGGCTCCTGAACCCATGGGCAGGGCGTGGATGGGGTCCCAGGTGAGGCTGATCAGGGACATTAGGGCTTAGTGCTGCCCTTGGGTCCTGATATTTCTGCTCCCAACATACTCAGTCACTCAAACTCTCTAGATGAAAGTGGGCAAAAAAAATGAATTGTCATCTCTGACATTCTGCATTGCACATTGTGATCCAATCTTAATGAAATATTTTATATATAAATATAAAGTGTTGTATGTTTTATATATATATATACACACATTTATACATGAGGTTTGCAGCTCCAAAGGATTTGACTGCGATAAGTTTATTCTTTGCAAAAAGTGTCAGATTAGGTAAGAGACTCCATAGGGAACCATCCACCTGAATGAACCAAAACACAAAAAGTAAGGAAAGCTGGTGGAGAATATCATCCTTAATAATCAGAAACACAGGCCTGTAATTCAGATCAGGAGAGGAATAGTTGAGTCACACAGGGGTCTTGTTATATGAAGTGTAAATACTCTCCCATTACAAGCTGATGAACAGATTTAGGTATGATTACACACCAAGGAGGAAAGCAATACAGTTTGACGAATAAGTGCATATTTGTATATATGTGCAAGCAATTTTTTTCCTGCCAAAGGAAAGTTCTGCTGAAAAAACATCACCTCAGGCTACGTGGTTTTGTTTGTTTGCAGTTGTTCATTTGGAGGCTGCAGATTTTAGGCATATGAGTAGAAATATCCCTATGGACAGGCTCAGCATCGGGAATCTGAGAAATATCCCCAAGCTGCAACCAGAAAGGACATAGAGAAAAGCGGGAGGTGTGAGCAGCAGCTCTTCGTCACTAGGTGGAAGTATGGAGCCGTTGAAGACCCGTTCACCACTTGAAACACAACTGAAGAATATCCAAGGTGTTGCTGCTTTGTTTGACACAGGTCCAGGACCAGTTGCTGTTAACCCCCTGTGTTTGAGAGAAAGCCCCCAACCCAGCAGACAGAGCACAAGAAAATGAGATATGAGCCCTGTTCCCAGCTCTTTCACTCACTAATGCATGATGTGGACCAAACAGCTTCATCTTCAAGTCATCTGCATGTGCAATGGGGACTGCAGTGTGCTGCCTATGGGCCCTTTTTGCACGGCAGGTGCTTTTCAAGGGTAGCAGTATGTGAGACACTAAGTTTCCCCAGGACATGAGGAAGAATTTTTTTTACAATGAAACACAGGCCAAGGTTGGCTAGAGAGGTGGTAGATGAACCATCCCTGGAGACACCCCAGGCCAGGCTGGACTGGGCTCTGAGCAACCTGAGCTGGTGAAGATGTCCCTGCTCATAGCAGGGGTGGCACTGGGGGAGTTTTGAAGGTCCCTTCCAACCCAAACTATTCTGTGATTCTGTGACTTGCAGCATTTCTGGGATGGAAGAGCTTTGCGGGAGCCAAGTGAGGGCTCCCCTCGTACTCCTCCCAGACATCTCATGGCAGCCACCTCGTGAGAGGAATGCGGCAGGTGTTGAACACCACATGGCATCTCTCAGCTGAACAGCTGAGTGGGGGATAATCTGAGATAACCTGAGGTTCAGAAATTTTGTCTGCAACCACTTGGGAGGTCCTCTCCTCCCTTACAGACCTGCTGGTGCATGCACCACCTCATGCAAGGGGGCACCAGCCTTTCCTACCAGCTCCTCACTAAAGCCAGACCTCATCACGAGGGAATGATGTGGGAATGATGTTTGCACTCACAATTTCTGCACCCACACCTGTAAATAAAGCACAAAACACCTCAGAGGAACGTCAGCCTAGTGGGACTCATGCTTGGACCAGCAGCATCGTGTTTCTCTTGGACATGGCTGATGAAAAGCAGCTTCCCCTTCAATGTAAGGTAGGCCATGCTGGACACACAGTAGGAAAAAAACAACATGAAATTATTTGAACTCAGGGACTCAGTCGAGACATGGGTCTTGGAGAAAGGTCTGTGCTTTCTGGCTTAGCATCGTCTGCAGTTAGTGTCCTCTTCTAGCCCCTACCTATCACATTTGTCATGTCCCCAAGCCACATGCAAACAATGTGTGCCCACAAGGAGATGGGTTATCCGCTCACACCCTCAGCCTCCTGCCAAAATCAAATTGGGACTTCTGCAAATACTGAGGATCTGGAGTAAAGCTCCCAGGCCTGGAAAGTCTTGGAAGAAGATTTCAACATTGCCCACCAGCCAACCTGTGCCTCAAACTTTGTGGATACATCTGTGAGTGAAATAAAAGGATCAAGGGCCTGGGCATTGCATGTTCATGGATCACAAATTACAAACATGATCCTCTGCGTGGTTTTGGCCCAGACCAGCCCATGTTAGCCCAAACAATTCCCAGGCATGGGTCAGGAGTCAATATGGCTGGTGCTTGCTCCCAATGAACAGTGTGGATGCAGCAACTGATTTTTTGAGGCTGTTTCTGAGTTTAATGCATAGTCATGGCTGCAAAAGCAGGAAAGGGGCCTTGCAAGGTTGGTTTGCTAGTAGATGTGTAGCCTGGAAGACTGTACAGGCTAGTTTGTCCTGCAAGGGCAGCCCCTGCTCTGGCCATGCTGCTCCATGCAGAGCTCTTACAGCTGCTCTTTCTTTCTATTAATACTTCACTTTTTGTGTATTGGCACAAACTTCCTAGCAACCAAGGTCACAAGAGAAGGTGTTAAGAACCTGGATTGATTAATAATAAATCCTGGGGTTTGATAGCATTTTTTTATTGAGAGGCTTGTTAGACACCAGTGGGCAGTGTGTTGAGCTGGGATTTCCAAGGGAACCTAGGGGTTTTGGAAACCCCTCTCTGATTGAATTCTCCTCTCTGAATCCCTGCCTTCCTCCTTCTGGCCCTCAGCATCCCTCTGAGCGAAGCTACCCAAGGGAAGGTGAATTGATACAGCACAGTAATGCTAAGCAGGGATCAAGCATCTATCAGGGGTTGTGTTTCTTTAGTTGTAATCAGTATTCAATGGTATCCATAGACCAGGTGAATATCTCTCACCACTATCGGGTCCCACCATGAAAAGTGGACTTCACCTCCTGTCTCCACACTTTCTACAGCCCTGAGCATCCTGTATTGGGGACCAGCATCACAGTCTGAAACGTCTGCACTCACCAAGCACCTGTGTTTGCTCCTGGAGGTGCTGGAATGGGCTGAACTGCTCCCTGTGGTGAGAGCTGTGCTCTTTCCATCACACTCTTAGCCACAAAAGCAGGGCTGAACTAAGCTGGCTTGAGATTTTAGGAGCATCTTGTATTGTAAAATAACACAAAGAAAAGTCTCATCTTTCCTTCTGAGTTTCAATGTACCTAAGTCACAAATCACTCATGTCGGGATGCTCACAGGTAGGGCAAGAACAGTCACCTGGGCCATGCAGAGAGATTTCAGCAGCAGTGTTTGCTTCTGAAACATTCATTCCCCCATTAAACACTTAGCACAGAAATCTGAGTATGAGAAAGCCAATATAGCTACTACATGAACTTTTCCCAAGTCAGGTGAAGAAAGAAGCCCCTGGTAGATCAGGAATAGCACTCAGGTCTCCTTAACTCTGATATTTAAGGCACCAGGCTATAATCTGGCCAGCTGAGCTGCTCCCTTGCCATGATTTACACAAGGTGGGGTGATGAAGGCAGATAACATCAACATGAATACTACATGAGCTGATCTAGGGAAGATAATGAGAATTTTACAAAAGACGATTGAAAGCCAACTAAGAAGATGAAAAGAAAAAGTATCCTTTGTATTTATTGGGCAGATCTAATGCTTTCAACTTTGCCTTTATTCCTGCTCCTTTTCACTAAACAAATTAAAATAAAGAAATCCTGAAAATCTTACCTTGTTTTTTTTTTTTTTTTTACCTTTTTCAGATTTTAAAACATTTTATTATGACTAATTCTATTTACATTTAGAGCCTGTAACTGAGCTGCCTGTCTTGCCTGGTTCATTTTTCTAGCCAGTATGAAACAGGCTTAATTCCTTCCTTTGAGAGCAAAAACGTTGGTGATTCCAGGATCCTTTCTTTATAGGGTCACTTTTCATCATGATAAAAGTCTGTTGAAGTTGTTCCCATAGCTACTCTCGCTGCATTTTAAACAGGCGATGAACTGCTTTAAATACTGAATTTATTGACAGTGCAGCTGCTTTAATGACAGGTTTGAGGCTTCTTTGGTTTCAAGGCTGAGTGTGCATCGGCTCATGTCCCCTGTGGTCGTGTGGGTCACGGAGGGGATGCGAGTCACTCAGCGCCTGGCCATGGCAGATTCTGGAGCCTGGGGATGCACAAGGCGAATGGGTGAGGAGAAACCAGGACCTTGCAGGGGATTTGCCTTCTGCAGCTTTGGTCTTCTTGTCGACACATTGAGGACACTCCCCGGCTCCTGTGGGATCTGCAAAGCACATGGGATGGCCAGAGAAAGCAAAAGTCAAAATTGGCTCCTAGACCCGTCATGGCATACAAATCCTCCTAAATAAAACACATAGCCATAAGGCACAAGCAACTTCAAATAAAGCATTAGCTGCATCTGTACTGTGAAAAAGCAACCTGGTATTGAGATCTGCCCAGAGATCCTTCCCAGGGAAGTTGCCAGCATTGGACACTTTAAAGATTCAGCTGGACCGGGTGCTGGACCATCTTGTCTAGACTGTGACTTTGCCAGGAAAGTTTGGTCCAGATGATCCTTGTAGTCCTTTCCAACCTGGTATTCTACAATTCTAAGATTTTTCTCTTCTGGGTTGCTCATAGACACCATCTCATTCACATTTGCCAACAAGCAGGGCTCTGTTTCAGTGTGATGGACCATCACTCCTTCAGTCTCTGTATTACATCTCTTTTTATCAAGCTAACAACAGTATCTAAGAAAAGCTACAGCTCTATTGTGTTGGATGTTTTGTAACCACATAATACGAGGTAGTCTCTAGCTTAAAAGAGGTTTTTATTTAAATAGGGGCAGAGAAACACAATCCCACATGGCTGTGGGAAAAAAACACCTGCTACAGACTCTGCAAACTTTGTGATAACATGCTCACAAGAATCATAGAATGTCCTGAGTTGGAAGGGACCCACAAGGATCATCAAGTTTGACTCCTATACCTGCACAGGACAACACTAAAATTCACACCATGTGTCTGAGGACGTTGTCGAGTCTCTTCTTGAACACTGTCAGGCTTGGGGCCGTGATACCTCCCTGGGCAGCCTGTTCCAGTGTCCAGCACCCTCTGGGTGAAGAACCTTTTCCTCATGTCCAACTGACCCTCCCCTGGCACATCTTCCTGCCATTCCCTCGAGTTTTGTCATTGGTCACTAAAGAGAAGAGATCAGTACCTGTCCTTCCTCCTCCCCTTGTGAGGAAGATGTAGACCATGACAAAGTCTTGCATCTTCTCTGGGCTGAACAAAACAAGTGATTTCAGCCTCTCCTCATACTCCTTCTCCCCTCTAAACCCTTCACCAGCTTCACAGAACTGCACAGGTCGGACTGCAGACCGCAGAGGCAGCATTTGCTGTTAAATCTAGAGGGATTGCTTCAATGGAAGAAATCTCCCAGGGAAGTCCAGGCAGGCACTACTGCAGACTGAAGCCACAGCATTTGCTTACACAAACAGCTGGTAGCAGATTGGGTTTCCAAATCAAACTGCAACCCAGCACCTTCTGAGCTCCATCCATCATTAATCTTTTCATTAGGAAACTTGTTCCTGGCCTGGTCCCCAGTTCTCAGAAGAATTATTTAGGCAAATACCAACCCCGCTGCTGTGTCCAGAAGCCTCTTTTCTTCTGTCCTTGTGGCAAGGCAAACTCCCACTTGTTTCTCATTTTAATACAGAATTCCTTCTGTTCAATGAGTTCTCATTTTAAAGGCTGCCACCGCCCCATCTCCTCCATCCCTGCTCCCCATGTCTGAGCAGGGGGAACAGGTGGGACAGCTGACCCCGGTGAATGAAAGGAGAGCACAGTTTCGTTCCCTTCACCCCTTTCTCACAGCCTGCCCCTGCTGTCAGTGATCCCACAGCCCCCAGGGAACGGGGATTTGTGTGTATTAGTCACATGAAAGGAAAGAGCCTGCAGCAGCCTGCTCCTGGGCTTTGCTTCACCTCCAGACTTGCCACTGTATTCCTCAAAGCTGGAATCCAGTGACACGCTTTTTTTTCATTTTCACAAATTTATGTCTATGTAAAATGTGCCAAGGCCTTGATAAAAAAGGGAAAGAGAAAGGCAAAGGCAAAGGAAAAGGAAAAGGAAAAGAATTAAAAGTAGAAGAAAAGGAATAAGAAAAGGAAGAAGAAGAAGAAGAAGAAAACATTTTAAAGAAAACATTTTATAAAAAGAAAAAGAAGAATAAAAAATTTAAAAAAGAAAAAGAAAAAGAAAAAGAAAGAGAAGAAAAGAAAAAGAAAAAAAAGGAAAAGGAAAAGAAAGAAAAAGAAAAAGGAAAAGGAAAAGAAAAAGAAAAAGGAAAAGGAAAAGGAAAAGAAAAAGAAGAAAAAGAAAAAGAAAAAGAAAAAGAAAAAGAAAAAGAAAAAGAAAAAGAAAAAGAAAAAGAAAAAGAAAAAGAAAAAGAAAAAGAAAAAGAAAAAGAAAAAGAAAAAGAAAAAGAAAAAGAAAAGGAAAAAGAAAAAGAAAAAAGAAAAAGAAAAAGAAGAAGGAAAAGAAAAAAGAAAAAGAAGAAAGAAAAAGAATAAGAGAAAAAGAAGAAAGAAAAAGAATAAGAGAAAAAGAAGGAAAAAACACCACCAACAAGACAAAACAAAAAGCACACACAAAACCAACAACCAAACAAACAAAAAACACAACCAACCACCACCTTACAATGATTCAGTTATGCAGAGGAATGTGTAGACACAGACACTTAATGGAAAATGAGATCTTTTTCTGTCGTCACATCTTTAGGGTGGGATTTGGTCTCATTCATTCACCTCATGTGAAGCTCCACAGCCTGTCATCACATGGTGGGTTCAAGAAGAGCATTAGTGGTCCCTCTCACTCCTTAATCTATTAATTCAATGTCACACACAAAAAACTCTCAGACAGACCCCCCACCAAGACAGGCTCACGTTTCCATACTGGTCAGTGATCCATGTCTCAGGGATGTCATCCTTCTCTTGGGTGTAAAAACCACAAACTCATGGAAGTCACACTGATAAACACCAAATCTGTTACACCACTAGAAAGCAATTCAAGTACTTACATAACCCTAAGTATGCTCTGTATTGCCAAGGTCAAAGAATAGGTTTAACCACAAATTTAACTAACCTTGTTTTTTATGGATACACTAATTTCTTGTGCTCATACCAGCAGGTAGGAACAGCATTTCCACCACTCTCAGCTATCTCTGGTTGCTGGAAGCCACAGACCCCCACATTAGCTCAACAACAGCAGTTACACTGTGAGCAGTTTTACACTCTACCCAGCAAAATCAAAGCCTTTTTCTCACATATTTCAGGTGCTCACACACACAAGATCTGCTTATGCATCAGCTTGGCCATTCCCATAATCATCTTCAGGTAGATATACAGGTCCCTGGAAGCAGAGGGAACAATTTATTCCCACCAAGGCTGGGATAATATCGTGTCTGGTTGGATGAGACACTAAAGAAAAATATGCCTTGACTATTGGCACAAGTGTCTTGACCACTGGTACAACCACAGGACAGATGTGGGGACTGGGCACTGCTGTTCTCTTAAATGAAGGTGTCAGTGAGGTTTCAGGGTCCAATTTAAGCCCCTGCTATTATTAGTGCTATGATTCTTGATTTCTTTTCACAGTCAAAACAACTCCTTTCACATTTCCTTCTGCTGTTCTCCTTATGTTCATAGCGTCTTCATAAACTGCCGCAATGCAGCGAGAAACCATTTCCTACCCAGTCTTGAAAAAAATACTTCAGTTAAACCACAGCAAGATTTTGTTTTTCCCCAGATTTTCAACACCACCAAAGACCTGAATAACTGGTTACTCACACAGCACTAATCAAGATATCCTTGTGCCTGCTGCTGCACAGACCCACTGACCCAATGGAGAAGCAAAAGGTAGAAAAAAAGAATACGAAAGCACACAGGTGGGGTGAGGAAGGAAGCCTTGTTGACAGGCTGTTCGCTTAAATGCATGCCTTAATGCTTTAATTTATAAGCTTTGCATGGGTTAAAACGCAAATTGAATGAATATTCATTCCCCAAAAGCAACACAATCCTCTTGTTTTTAGGGAGGGGTGCTGGTTCACTCCAGTCAAATGCTTTTCAGACAGTCATGTTTTCCAGTGCCGCATGTGCGTATTTATGGGGGAGGGTCATTAAAAATAAAAGTGCCAGTGTTCCCGCTGTCAGCCCTTTACCCACCTGTTCCTCTTTTAGCCCAAATGTGTCCACCTCTGACCCCTTCGAGGGTCCAAGTCACTTGCAAGGCTGTGTCCCTCACCCTTTGCACTCCCTCCCCCGTGGCAGCTGTGTCAACCTCAAGGGCAACAGCTGGGGACTGGGGATGATGCCTCCAGCTCCTGGGTGGAGATACAGAAAACGGCATCTGCAAGGGCTCCAAATCACTGTCATGAAAGCGGGGACTCTAAGTCACATGAGGTTTGGTGCTACCTGAGGCCACACCTCAAATCCTGTGGTCAGTTTTGGGTGGCTCACTGCAAGAAGGACCTTGAGGTGCTGGAGCGAGTGGAGAGAAGGGAACAGAGTTGGGGAAGGGTCTGGAGCACAAGTGTGATGGGAGCAGCTGAGGGACCTGGGGGGTTCAGCTGGAGAACAGGAGCTGAGGGGAGACCTTCTGATCTCTGAACTGCTTGAAAGGAGCTTGGAGCCAGGGTGGTCGGGCTCTGCTTCCCAGGAACAAGCGCCAGGAGCAGAGGAAACGGCCTCAAGTTGCGCCAGGGGAGGTTGAGGTTGGATGTGGGGAACAATTTCTTCCCCAAAGGGCTGTTTAGCGTTGGAACAGGCTGCCCAGGGCAGTGCTGGATTCGCTATCCCTGGAGGAGTTGAACAGACACGTAGATGAGGTTCTTAGGGACATGGGGTAGTGCCAGTGTGAGGTTAATGGTGAGACTTGGTGATCTTTGGTCTCCTCAACCAAAATGATTCCATGGTTCTGATTCCATTTAAATCCCAGGCCCATAAATGCAGCTTAATTAGCTCTCAAGATGTGCTCTTGCCATAAGGTGTTAATTTGGTGTTAATTGCCTGCCTCAAGGAACTCTGGATTGGGTTTTTGGACTTCAGAATGTGCTCAGCTGTGCTGTGATCACAATAAGCTACCAAAGAATCCTGGATACTTGCTCTTCGTGGATGCAAAGATGGGGAGGGGAAGAAAGGATGAGATCAGTTTTTCTCTTGAATGCTGTGTAAAGTCCTGAAATTACCTGGAACTTACAGGAAGGATTTTTCCACCTTCTGGCAGTCAGGGACAGTAAATCTCAGACCCTGACTTCAGAAAGAGACAGATGCACAGGCTGATGCAACCCATGTATGTCCCTCTATGTCTGCAGGCTACTTTCCAAAAGCTTGACACAGAATTGGGGCTTTATGATACCCTCCTTAATCTGTTTAATTGTAAAAAATACCAATAGGATGAGATTTGAACACTACCTTAATGCATCACTTTTTTTATCCTGTCTAAATACATGTCAGAACTCAAGAGGAGCAAAGCAATGAAGCCGGTTGCCTTCCCAGCAGTCTTACCTGACCCACCTTTACTAATGGATGGCCTCAGAAATCTCTTTTCTCTCTTCCTAACTTTCAGAAAGCATCTGGAAATCTGAAGTGACAACTCCATAACTGAGACTGGATATACTAAAAGGTGGATATACCTGGAGCTCAGGTTTACTTACCAACTCTGTCCTAGAGTTACTAGGGACTCTATATAATTCATTTAACGTCTTCAGGCTTACTTGTCAGTAAGGATAACAGCAGAAATAATATTAGCTTAATGACATCTTGGATCCTCAGACGGTGAGCCTGGTAAGGTAATAAATGTCTCATTACCCATTTTCTTCTCATTAGTCCAAGACCAAAAGCAGCTAACATCTTAGTTATGCTCTATGTTATTATCAGTTTTACCATATACCTTTACCACATCTGTGCCAACAGCTGGACAGCACTATGCTGGTTGCATAACTCATTGTAACCTTCATATGTCCAAACCTTGATTTCACAAGAGCTAAGTAAGCCAAAAGGCATCACGATGGAACATGGTGGTGCAGGAAATACATCTCTCTAACTGGGGTACTCCTAATATAGGAAATGAGGAGCACTTGCCACATGAGTTACTAGCATTGTTGGGAGGAGCTGGGGGCCTCTGTAGGCTTTGCTCTGTTCAAACCCACTCAGTGGAGCCCTACTCAGATGCTTTCAAACCAAACATGTTGTCAAACCAAACTCAACAACAGCCAGTTGAGGAAATGGTAAGGTTCAGGAGTCTTTGTTAGGAGATACGTTGAATATTGGGTGGGGTGCAAATCAGGCTACTTCTTGGCCTTTTTCTGGAGATTATAATATCCTCCCATGCTTGCTGTCCCTTAGTAATGGTGTAAGGGAATGTTGAAGTTCTGATTGCTGTAATTGGACTGATGATACCTGTTGGTAGTTGCTTGATCAGGCCAAGTCTGAAGAGGTTAGAGACCTGATCTTCCAATCAACTAACCCAGAAAGCACACACAAAATTGTATAATCATAGAATCATAGTATTATAGAATGGTTTGTGTTGGAAGGGACGTTAAAGATCATTTAGTTCCAACCCTCCCCACCATGGGCAGGGGCACCTTCCACTAGACCAGGTTGCTCAATACCAACCCCTCCTTGAACACTTCCAGGGATGGGACAATCCACAACTTCTCTGGGCAGGCTGTTTCCGTGCCTCACCACCTTCAGCCTGGTGGAGACTTTAAGACTAGGTGTCCCCCAAGGGGAGAGGGACTTAATTTCTGTATCCAGGCCATAAGCATTCCAGGTTCAGCCTTCTTCATTCTGGAATCTGTATTAACATTCTCCATCTTTTCCCCATCACCTACTCTCCCAGGCAACGTGCAGGCACGTTCCACCACCCAAACCCTCTCCAGCTCAATCAGCTGTCACAGTCCCCGCATTCCTTCAGGACTCCCAGCATTGGCAGCTCTGGACATCTGCTCTTTTCCACCCCCGCAAATATGCAAGCAGGTGTGAGGCACCACAACTTTCCTTGTTCCGAGCCACTGTCACCCAGGCAGTGAGAACCAAGGCATGGCCAGAAGGGCGAATGATCTCTTCCTCTGTGCATCTCTCTGAGGATCACCATTCTCTCCATGACCACTGAAGCAAACCCAGAAAGGATCAATCTTACATTTTCTGTGGCTGAATATAATTCCTCTTTACGTCACTCTAACAGAGACTTCACACAAATGATGAAAATGAGGAAAGTCCATGGCTCTTGGTGCACTGCAGCACGTAGTTACAAAGGGGTATCTGGAGCATGTGCTGCTTAGTTCAGCAAAGCCACAGAATACTATGCAAAACAAATGGCATCTGGATTACTCTCACACTAAAAGGACCCACAATGAAGAGATTCTGAAGAATAACAGTTGCTGTTGAAGATAAAGATGGAAAAAAAAAAAACAAGTTTTTCGCTACTTATTAAAAAAAAAACACTGCTCGTTGCTTTCCTCCAACCAGCCAAGCTGAAAGGTGATGGTAGGCATTACATGGTTACATTGGTGAAGAAAATAAAGTAGCAAAGCAAAATTACGCTATTCACATCAGCCAGGAACAGCAGCACTACCATACAAAATTGCCAGGAGCTGATAACCATCATCATCTCGGAGGGGATGAGGCAGGGATGCTGTCCCCTCAGGGGTGCCTCCTGAGGAGAAAGGCCCTTATGACTCTGGTCAATTCATCAGATCAGACATGGCCACATCACAGAACATTTTCACTCTGGATCTAAGCATCTGCTCATTTACCTGCTGCAGCAGCAGTTGACATCACTACAACTTTTCATCTCATGGAGTCTGCACTTGCCTCCCCACCCCAATTCCTCCACTTGAACACCTGTGAAAAGCTCCAATATTTAATAAACCCTTTTTCTGATCAGGTTTGTACCACCAGCCATCTGTTACTGAGTAGCTGTTCTGCACTGGAAGGAATCACAGAATCACAAAATCACAGAATCACAGAACGTTAGGGATTGGAAGGGACCTGGAAAGCTCATTCAGTACAATCCCCCCGCAGGAGCAGGAACACCCAGATGAGGTTACACAGGAAGGTGTCCAGGCGGGTTGGAATGTCTGCAGAGAAGGAGACTCCACAACCTCCCCGGGCAGCCTGGGCCAGGCTCTGCCACCCTCACTGAGAAGAAGTTTCTTCTCATATTTAAGTGGAACCTTTTGTGTTCCAGTTTGGAACCATTACCCCTTGTCCTGTCACTGGTTGTCACCGAGAAGAGCCTGGCTCCATCCTCCTGACACTCACCCTTTATATATCTGTAAACATTCCCTGACGAGGGAATAGAGTGTACTGACGAGGGAACAGAGTGTACTATCAGCAAGTTTGCTGATGACACTAAGCTGGGAGGAGTGGCTGACACGCCAGAAGGCTGTGCTGCCATCCAGCGGGATCTGGACAGGCTGGAGAGTTGGGTGGGGAATAACCTAATGAAATTTAACAAGGGAAAGTGTAGAGTCCCGCATCTGGGCAGGAACAACCCCAGGTTCCAGTATAGGTTGGGAAATTACATATTAGAGAGCAGTGTAGGGGAAAGGGACCTGGGGGTCCTGGTGGACAACAGGATGACCATGAGCCAGCACTGGGCCCTTGTGGCCAGGAAGGCCAATGGCATCCTGGGGTGGATTACAAGGGGGGTGGTTAGTAGATCGAGAGAGGTCCTCCTTCCCCTCTACTCCGCCCTGGTGAGACCACATCTGGAATATTGTGTCCAGTTCTGGGCCCCTCAGTTCAAGAAGGACAGGGAACTGCTGAAGAGGGTCCAGTGTAGGGCAACGAAGAAGATTAAGGGAGTGGAGCACCTCCCTTATGAAGAAAGGCTGAGGGAGCTGGGTCTCTTTAGTTTGGAGAAGAGGAGACTAAGGGGGGACCTTATTAATGTTTATAAATACATAAAGGGTGAGTGCCATGAGGATGGAGCCAGGCTCTTCTCGGTGGCAAACAATGATAGGACAAGGGGTAATGGGATCAAGCTGAAACACAAGAGGTTCCACTTAAATTTGAGAAAAATCTTCTTCTCAGTGAGGGTGTCAGAGCCTGGCCCAGGCTGCCCAGGGAGGTTGTGGAGTCTCCTTCTCTGGAGACATTCAAAACCCTCCTGGACATCTTCCTGTGCAACCTGACCTAGGCATTCCTGCTCCAGCAGGGACTAGATGATCTTTTGAGGTCCCTTCCAATCCCAAACCTACTGTGATACTGTAATACTGTGAACATTAATGAGGTCACCCCTCAGTCTCCTCTTCTCCAGCTCCAGAGCCCCAGCTCCCTCAGCCTTTCCTCACACGGGAGATGCTCCACTCCCTTCAGCATCTTTGTTGCCCTGCGCTGGACTCTCTCCAGCAGCTCCCTGTCCTTCTGGAACTGAGTGGCCCAGAACTGGACATGAGAGACAAGTACCCACTGAGAACTCTAGACATGAGGCACCTAAAAAAACAACCAGGTGAAATCTTCAGAGAGAATATTTTGGTATCTCTTCTGCATTAATTACACAAAATGCCTTTCTATAGTGATTGTTATGTTTTTCTCATTCCAATTGAGGCCAGTCACCTTACACAGAAATTAGTCTCTTCTTGGTTAATCTTACAGTGCTTCAAATGTTACAAGAGAACAGATACCTGGCAAGTTTCTAGTTGTTTATAACATTGATTATTTTATGAATGGTAATCAACATAGAGCACTGCGAATATTTAAGTGCTGAATGAAAATAAAGTAAAAATGAAGTTAATGTAGTTTGGATAGTTTATGCCCGACAGGTTATCACTTAGGACTCATTTGGAAAAAATAATAATAATAATAATAATAATGGTTTAATGTATTCAACTTATTTCAAAGTAATTGGATTTTAGGGGAAAAAAAAAAATTAAGGCAAAAAGGAAGAGCATCCATTTTGCTCTTAAAGTTTCCATTGGCAAGTGTGTGCAATGTACCAAGGTGGTGCATTTAGAGGAAAAAACACTTTTCTTTCCGTAACAAAAGGGCTGATACCTTATAAAAACTTCAGACCAGCCAGGGTTAATCTCATGACTGCATGGTACCATGTGAGGTCCCTGAGCTGAACTGCTGCTCTCAGTATCACTGCAAGGTGTATCAGCCGCTCAAAATAGAAAACATCCACACTTTACAGCATCCACATGGCCACAGGAGAAGTCACAAGCCCAGCTTGTGCCCAGCTGTTGTCCCCGCATCCTGGTGAAAGTGACACTGCCTGCAGGCACCGCCACACTTCAGTGACACCAAATCCCCCTCTGGGTTGCCATGTCCAAAATCTGCCAGGTATCTACTCAGCCTGTTATAGGAGAGTTTCAGCCCCCAGCCACCCAAATATGATCTTACCATGCAAAGATAAATGCAGAACGTGGAAAAATGACAAAGTCAACCATATCGTTCTCCCTCTTCTGCAGGTGGGTAATCTGAGGCATGAGGGCATCCTCTTGCTGTCGTGGCCTCCTCGCTGCAAGCTCATGTTGCTGGCATGCACAAGATGTGTTCTTGTCCCTTTTCCTTCCTTTCCATGGTGACCTTGCACCTGTGCTACCATCAGCCTGATTCAGCTATATCTTTCAGGGACAGCAGAGAGGTTCTGTTTCCAGCACCTCGGTAAGACCATCATGCTTTTCCAGTTGTGTTTCCTAGGAGCAAGTTGTCTATGTCATAGCACTAACGCCATTATAGCTAAGTTTCAAATGGCTGAGTGGAAAAATCATAGAAACATAGAATCACAGAATACTTTGGGTTGGAAGGAACCTTCAAAGCTCATTCAGTCCAACCCCTGCCATGAGCAGGGACATCTTCACCAGCTCAGATTTCTCAGAGTCCCATCCAGCCTGGCCTGGGATGTCTCCAGGGATGGGGCATCCACCACCTCTCTGGCCAACCTGGACAGTGTTTCACCAAACTCAATGCAAAAAAAAAAAATGTCTTTATATCTAGTCTGAGTTGCCCCTCCTTTAGTTTAAAAACATCACAACAGGCCCTCCTCAAAAGTCCATCCCAGTCTTTTTTATCGGCCCCTTTTAAGTACAGAAAGGCCATATTCAGGTCTCCCCGGCACTTCTCTTCTCTAGCTGAACACCCCAACTCTCTCAGCCTGTCCTCCCAGCAGAGCTGTTCCAGCCTCGGATCATTTATGGGGCTCCTCTGGCCCCTCTCCAGCAGGTCCATTTGTTCTCCCATTTCTTTCCATCCCACTTCCAACCCTTTTGAACACCGATGACTTTTGCAGAGGCTCCAATGCAGAGTGTGACACCCACATGTGCAGCACCCTCATCACCCCAAGTCACATCACAGGGGCACCCCCCCATTCTGCACAGCACCCCAGCTCTGGAGGCTGTTCTGGGGGGCTGAACAGCCCCCAGTCTGTGTGCTGCACCCTCCCAGGCTTGGATGTTGCTTCAGAGGAGCGAATGCCCATAGGGAAGCACGTTGATCATCATCCATGTAGCATCACACACAAGTAATACGAGGAAAACATTGCATTGAACAGTGGGAGCTTTTGGGGTTTAAGTAATTTATTCATATTGCTTAGTTAGACAAAATGGTCCTTACCAATCTATTCTCTTTCACAAGCTGATCAAATAAGCATTGCTTCCTACTATCCAAGAAATTCTGAGCACCAGAAAAATGTTTAAAGAAAAAATATACTTTTTTAAATTTGGATAGTTACATGCAATTGTGAATTCAGGGGAAAATACATCCTTTTTTTCAATTAATCCTATTGTTGTTTACCATGGAGCAAGGGGCCAGGGGGGTTGTCCCAAATTTGACAGGACCAGTACAACGATTCTTCCTAAGTGATTTATCATCATTTCACATTTTTTCCCCTTTTTTTCTTTTTTTAATTTTTCTTTTCTTATAATCAACATTTGGAAACATTCTCAGCTTTCTGAGAGTGAAAGAAGCAAATTGAAAAGTAAGCCTGTCACTCTGCTCCTTACCTTATGAGACCTAAACCAAAATACCCTTTAAAAGTGCATAACATTTTTCCCGTTTTCTGTCAAAACATTGATACCCAGTGTCCTTTTTCTTCTTTGGGGGAAAAATACTTTTGAAATGTACTCAGCTTTTTTAGCAGGAAAACTTTTTAATGTTAAAAGAAGAGTGACCACATAACCCTGCAGTCCCTTCCAGAGGTTTGAACACCCACCTGGAATAAAAGCAGTAGTAGGACAGAGACAAAAGAGAAAGAGCAGGCTCTATGGTGAAAGACAGCCTGAAATAAGACTGTTTGAGACAGAAATGCCCTAAAATAAATGTAAAAGGACCAGACAATGCTGCTGGGTGCAGGAACTTGATCATCCTCCCTTCAGGAACATCCTCAGCATGGTTTTAGCTGAGACAACTATTCTCTCGCAGCATTTTCCAGGCACAGTTCAGGAGTTTCCGTGGGCTAAGACACATCCCAACAGGCAGCTGGATGCAGCAACCCCGTTTTGGTGCTTAAGAGGCTCTAATAATACCAATGTGGACCATTTGGCATCAGGGCCGGGGAACTGTGCCAGGCATATTTAATTTATTAGTTTAGCTGTGGAGCAAAGGGTGTGACTTTTTAAGTACTTGCTGTGCCATAAACTCTTTCCAAGAACTTGAGCGTGTCATCCTGTGCCTCAGTTTGTCAGCCATAAACAACACTTTGATAGTTCTCTCTCCCAGGGTGGGACGAGGACCCAAGAGTCACTCTGAAGTTGTCAAACACCCCATTAATATCATCTGCCAGACAAGACGTTGGTTAAAACCTCTCTCCAAACATCCACCAATACAAATATGTTCATTTCCACTCTCCCAGAGGTGCTATTTTTTAAACAGCTCTGATGGAGAAGAAAAGGTAATTATGGTTAATGGCATTTTCTAAAGACAGCAGAGTGGGGAGAAGCCAGGGCATTGTTTTTACACGTGGCTGTACCGGTGTGACCTGTGGAACTGGTTGAGCTCAGCTTGCAAAAACCCAGCCCCTTCTGTCCTGCCCAACAACGTCTGCTAAGCCCAGAGTCCTACTGCAGTTTCAGACCAGCTCCAGCTCCCTCCTCCTTCTCCTGCATCCATCTGGCCACTAAAATATTAAGCTGATGTACCTGCAATAAATACCTTTGTTCTTAGAAATCTTTGGGGTTGGTTTTTTGGGGTATTTTTTGTTGTTTGCAATGTTGGGGTTTTTTTTGTGGCAGTTTTTTTGGGTTTTGGTGGGTGTTTTGTTTTATGTGTGTGTGTTTTGGTGGTTTTTTGTGTTTGGTTGGGGTGTTTTCTTTTGTTGTTGTTTGGTTGGGTTTGGTTTTGGTTTTTGCTTGTTTTTTGGTTTTTGTTTTTTTGGGTGGTTTTTTTGTCGTTGTTGTTTTTGGTTCTTTGCTTTTCATTTTTGGGGGTTATTTTGGTTTTGGGGGTTTTTTGGGTTTTGGGGTTTTTTTGTTGGTTGGTTTTTTTAATGGGACCAAGCAGCAGCATCGGAAAAAAGGGATAAAACCAAGACATGCCCTCTCAGCACGGGACAGCTGAAGCCATGTCACTCAACGTGCCGCTGTCAGTGGGGTGATTGAGGTGGACAGGAGGGACGGGAATGGCCACAGGCTGTAAAGGACACGGGCAGGTGGGAGGACGGGGCGATGGGGTGGGCTGGCGGGGGGGTAGGTGATACAAAAGGGACAGTGACAGCCTGGCAAGGACCACATGGGGATGGTGGGGGAGCATCTCAGGGGTAGAGCAAGGCAGAGAGGGGAGGCAGAGGAAAATCCAGGGTTGCAGAAGGCTGGTCTGTCCTGAGTAGGATGAGATAACTAGCGGTAGAAAACTCTTTAGCAATAGACCTATCAAGGGAGTTCAAAGGATGCTAATGGAAGGAAGGTGGGGGAAATGAGGCCAGATGGTGGAAAAGTGAGTGAGGGGAAGGGAATTTAATAAGATGTCAGAGTGGTTCCAAATAATGTTTATCGATATGGTGATAGGCACTTGATATATAAAAACATAAATATATATATATAGATATATGGAGAATAAATATAAGTATATATATACTAGGGAGAAGAAAAAAATGAGGCAGTGGTATAGAGGAGAATGGGAGAGGAGGAAATAGCCACTTGCCCACACGCACTCACACACGTGGGGGGGTCAGTAGTATAAGCTGCTTCAAGGGATTTTTTTTTAGCCCCAGCCTCTGCTAAAGGACTCTTGGGCACCCCAGGCATAGGCTGCTTGCTGGACAGCATTTCTGACCACACCATCTCCTGCTTCCTTGGGGAAACCCTGAAGAGGAGGAAAACACAGCTCGTTGAAGATGCCAGCCCATATAACACCCCTGGGGTGCTATGAAGCAACAAAGAACCCAGGAGAGGAGGATGAAGAAACCGACCGCTTTTTTGCTGGAGGTAATGTCTGATTTGCTTTTTTTTTTAGTTCAATATCTCCTGCGATGTGAGAATTGCTGATATTTATTGCCAAGCCCAGGGAGAACAGGGTTGCATGAAGCATCGTAAGGAAGTCTGGGCAGGGCAAGAGATGCGAGGATGGAAAAGGGAAGAGTGATGCCCTTGTTGTCCAAACAGGATCCCACACTCAGTACCAAGATCCCCCACTGCCTGGATGTAGCCCATGGTTGTGGCTTTGGAGCATCCCTTCACAGTGCATGTGTTGTAGAGTCATAGCTGTGGATAGGCAAAACCAGGGGGTGTGTTTGATTTTCAGCAACATCTTAAAAAAAATAACAAAAAACAACAAACAGGGTTTGGTTCACAAGAGCAGAAGAGTTGGTGTTTGGTGCTTTCTTGGCCAGATCTCGCATCTCACAAGGCAAACCTTCAGTGACCCCGGGGATACAGGGACCACTGAGGAGGGACTGTAGGATCTCAGCCAGTCTGCAGAGGCTGGAGGGCCAGTGTCATCTCCTGGGAAGTGCTGCAATCTCAGATTGCTCCCGAGGAGCTTCCTTTGACTGTAAAGGGTGTTCAGATGCAACCTTCTAGTTTTGTTTTGCATCTTGAAATAAATGTTCAGCAGCACGTTTCCTCTAGTCCCTCCCTGTCCACCAAAGCCAGCTGTTAGACTATGGCACCTCCACGTAGTTTTTGATATATTTATCACCCCAGAATCCTTAGTAGGCAACAAAGTGCTTTCCCCATTTCACAGATGGAAAGCAGAGTACAGGCATACAGAGATGCAAATTCATCCCTGTTACCTCTAGACCCCTAAATCAGGAGCCTAAATGAAGAGAACAATCAACCCTGGCTCCTTCTGGAGTCAATGGAGAGAGATGGGTCCCTTTCAACACACTCCTGGGCCCTCTTTGTGGGTTTCTGCCCTCCATGGGTTCCTTGTATTCCAATCATGTTAACAATACTGGTTATTTTAACTGGGAATGCAGGACAGAAGCCGTCAAGAGCCCAGTATTGGTTTATCCTCCTCTTGTCTCAGCACATCCCCCCAGCTCCCTGTGGCTGGACCACGAGGGAAGGAACTAACCAAAAAAGACACTAGAGAAAAAGGGCACTGTCCGCCTGCCGAGGGCTGTACCCAGATCACACCATTGTGCCTCTTGGCTTCCAGGAGAAACCTCAGGCTGCAGAGGGGGTTCATGATACCAGGTGATCCAAAAATCCCCAGCTAAACAGTCTTAGATGCAGAAAGAAGACAAGGGAGATTCTCCACCTTTTCAAGCCAGTGGCAAAAATCCTACCAGCTTCCTGAAGGGCAGTTATCCTAAACTGCACTATTCTCTAACTTCACTTGCATTCAAGATATGGAAAAAAAAGGGAAAGCTAAAGGGCAAAGGAGACCAAGCTGAACCTGTATGGGTATTGCTACAGGCTCTCTATTTTGTCCCAGGCAAACAATTTCACCTCTGTGCCTCAGTTTCCCCACCCATAAGTGGGAAATATTGTTGAGCAGGTTTTGCTCAAGGGCAGTTATTCTGCTCTGGTGCGAAGGATCAGACTGGCTAAAGAAAGTATGATGGGGCTAAGCCATAGCCAAAATGTCAGTTTAAAAGCACCATTTATTAGACCAGATCAAGCAAAGAATACAATTTAAGGAGCCATAATGTGAATACCTTTTTATGTTGAGTTAAAAGTGGTAGAAAATCAGACTAGCGGGATGGACAGGAACACTGCCAGGACTTCTGGTGATTCTGACACAGCCTTTCTAAGTAACCCTGGGCAACTCACTTATTTTCTCCAGCTTTGTACTATGCTTAGCACCTCTCGTTTTCAAGACACTAAATGTCAGCATGCTAGGAGGTGCTTATTGAGGCCTTATTCCCACTTACTTCAGGCAGAGAATTCATGACCATAGTATACGGAGCAAACCAAATAAACTCTGAGACACCCTCATGAAACCCCACCAGATTTTGAAAAACACAGGCCTACAAAACACCTCTAAAACCCAAGTTCCTAAATATAGTCTCTGGTGAGACACAGGCAATATTTTGCAGACAGATGCAAACTTGCTTTGCTGAGTTTTAAACTTCCTGGAAGCTGTGGTCAGGATAGCATTTAGATGAAACTAATTAGCCCTGCTGCACAAATATACCCTCAGACAACTAATTTGGGTCCCAGGGCTACAATGTTAACCAAAGTGATTTGCCCACAGTCCCACAGAAAATTTGCAAAAGAAGCAAGAAAAGGCTCTACGTGAGTTTTTGCCTCATGCAAGGTGCCTCTTGATGTAGGTAGGGGGACAATGAGGTGGTAAATTCCCACTTTGCAAAGGTTTGGGCTCAAATCCTTTCTGTGGAGAGGAGCAGAGCACTCAGAAGAATTAGGGAGAGGGACTGTTACACCTTTTAGCTCTCACGCTGAGGTTTTTTATTGCTTTTAAGTCAATGGAATGACTCTTATTTACCCATTCCCTTCTTTTCACTGCCGCCACATCAATACACTTCATTGTACATGTGAGTGTAGACAGGCTAAGCAGCCTCCATCCTCCCAGTGACAACTGCTCGTAGGAAAACATCCACCTTGCAATCCAGAGTGGAAAAAGAAATTTGACAAAGAGCCCAGAAGAGTGAGTGCACGAATACCAGGCATGTTATAGAGCCCGTTTGGGGAGTATCACCTCCCATGTTGTCCTCGGTGGCAAACCATCCCGATCCCAGTGACCCCAGGGGGACAGCTGTCCCATTCTTTCCTCCTTCTCTTCCTCATGCCAGGCATGGACAGATGTGGCTCTGGATATGCCTCAGACGATTGGGTTACTCTCAGAGGCTCAAAAAGGCATGATCTGTTGGCTCTTAGTTTGCATTTCTGTTGTTTGCAGTGAACATAGTGTTCTTGGGTAGTCAAAATGCCAGATACTAGCTCTGAATTCATGCGTTTATGCCCTATTGGCTTCCTTCTTCGCAGGTTTTTATTGTCATTCTTGTGAATCTTTACATTTATGTATGTGTCCCATTTCATTCCTTAATTTCTAGTAATTTAGCTATAATTTCCAAATCCATGTTTCCTCACTCTGCACATTTTTTGTTGTTTTTTTCTTGAACCTCATAACTGTTTTCTGGCAAGTCGACCCAGTAAGCGACTGCAACTGTCTCATTCCCTTCAAGTCGTTGAATTTAATACAAATCTTGCTCAAGTTAGGTTTCAGTAACTTCAGTACAATCCCAGTTTCACCTGCCTAAAACCCCAACCCACAAAATGTACCAAATAATGTGTATAAATAAGGAATATTCACCTACCTACATGCTTGGAAACAAGGAACTTTTAAATTACTAGGTCTGTTTCATTGTTAATTACTCAGAACTGACTATATGGTCCCAGAATTCATATGATGGCTTGAGAATTTAGTAAGCACCTATAAACATACCTTATAATTAACTGAAGGACAAAATATATATTAAATTAGTCTGGAAAATTAATCTGTGCAAAACTTCTGTGCTCTAAAACTCTTCAGCTTATTTCAGAACAAAAAGCAAAAAGGAAATCCCTCAGAAAGGAGTAATCTTGGATAAGAGCTGTTGGCATTTCTGTAAGAACACGGGAGTTTAGACAGCTTAGCAAAAGTCAGGAATCAAAACAAAAGCTTTGCTAAAGATGACTGCTATTCATGTCTGCATAAGATTTTTCCTCCCTTTTCTTTAATCCTTTTCTTTAAATGTTATATGTAGATATATATATATATATATATATATATATTTAGTCCCTTCAACTTTAGGCCAAATTTTTTATTAAAATAATGAATTTTATTGAAGGTGTTATTTCCTTCTCTATTTTCTAGATAGCAATTTTCCATTTCTTCCATTTTAGGAATGGAAATCCCCTCCTCCTGCCCTCGGTCTCCTCTAGGTTAAGCTTCCAGGCTCCCAATGCCAGTCTGTGATGGTACCTGTGTGTCTTGTCAGTGCTGCCCAGATGCTACCGTGATTGGACATACAACTTCTGTGTGTCCAATACCCAACAAATTAGGTGACTCTCACCTCCTTACTCTCCTCTGTCATGCCTAATAGCCATGTGTACAAAGGTACAGTCATGTACTTGACAGCAAATGGGATGAGGATTCTAGAAACCTGGTACTGATCCCATTTTCCACTTCCCTCTGCTGTGCCTCAGCTTCCCTGCCTGGCACGTACAAGTTTGCAATCAAAAACTTTTGTTCAATGGCAATGAGAAGCAGGAAATCTGGGGTCAGAGCTCTGGGGGGCACTTTGCAAGCTTAAATTGAATTTCATTGGGAAAAGTACCTTTTTTCCTTACTGGAGAAAATCTCTTAAAATACACAGCTGTTTCTATAGCCCCTATTCCAGTCTTGTTTGCAACACCAAATGCAGCACAGAGACGAAACAGGGTTTGTTTTATCTACCTGATTAAGTGCTTATAATAATGAGTAATAAAAATCACACAGATCCACATGAGGGCTAACTGGCCTAGGAAGTAACATATATTCATATATTATTATTGATAACTCGTGTAAACAGATTTCTGCACCCAAAAGAGTGGGAACCCACAGACTGAGTCACAGCACTATTGAAATCTCTGGGAGTTTTACCCTGATGTCAACAAGACTTAGCTTTTGAGTTCTTAATCTTAACTCAAAATGTAATAAATGCTCCTATAATGTTGGTCTGTCTTACGTTTTAAGAAAATAAAGAACAGGAATGTTTGGCTGGGGGCCTTTTTAGCACCTGTATTGCCCTTGGTTTAAAAATCTCTATATAATGCAAATGAGACACCACTCCTGATCATGTGGACTTTTAAGCAATATCAGTCGGTGCATGACTCGTATTTCTCTGAAATTCTTATTCACTTGCTTGTATCAGTTACTGACATCAATGAAGTAATGACTGAGTTCATGAAGTTCCCTGTCATTAATTGTTCTAGAAATCACAGAATTGCTTTATCTTGCTTTAAAACAAACAAGCAGCTCCTCCCAAAAGCCACCAATCTGTTCACTGCACTCAGTAAGTCTTTTTACATGAGGAGAATTACTTACAGCAGCATTTATAATAACAGGATCACGAAATTTGAAAGTGAAAATAAATCTGAACCATTCCTAGACTCAGCAACCTCTAAATCC
The DNA here is from genome assembly GCF_036013475.1 of Columba livia. NCBI lineage: Eukaryota > Metazoa > Chordata > Aves > Columbiformes > Columbidae > Columba > Columba livia. The sequence goes on along the minus strand of NC_088604.1, from coordinate 4,431,466 downwards.
ATGGAAAAGAAACACTACTAATGTTGTATGAACTACGAATTTGTGTTTGTAAATAGCGCAAGTTTTCCAAGTTCTGCTGGATTGCTGCTCTTTAAAGGGATGCAGCTATTACCTGTCCCAGGAAGTTCCCTGTCAAATGTTGTGATAACTGAAACCTGAAATACTGCTTCAGCAAAGTAATTTTTGTTACAAATATCTGTAATTGCCTCTCCACTGTCGACAGATACAGAAGCAGGGTCCAAGATGAGGCTCAGGAGAGAAATATGACTCTTTTGCTGTGAGCTTCCCATACACCATGGACCAGCCATGTACCTCTCAGCATCACTTTTCCTCCCAACACACAAGGAAGGTTCAGACTGGATATTAGGAAACAATTATTCATGGAAACGGCTGTCAGGCTTTGAAATAGGCTGCCCAGGGCAGTGGTGGAGTCATCATCCTTGGAGTTGTTTAAAAGACACATGGATAAGGTTCTTAGGACCATGGTTTATCACCAGAATGAGGTTAATGGTTGGACTCGATGATCTTGAGGGTCTTATCCAGCCAAAACGACTCTATGATTCTGTCATCTTATGACTCTATACAAATCCCCCTTCCATGCCTTGTCATATCCACAAGCTATTTAGTCCTTGAAATTTGGCTGTAAGTAAAAACGTAGATTACTGACCAGATCAGCCCCAACTGAGCATTATGATGAGCAATGCCATGGGATGGACTTCCATCCTAAACTCTTTTATAGATGTACATCATGTAAGGATAGAGATTTATTGAGTAACTGACAGAAAGAAAAAGCAAGGGTAGAAAAACTGAGGTGCTTACGTGTGAGATGTGAAAAATCAGCCATGTCAGGGGAAGTTCCAAAAGAGACTTTTTCTGAATTAGCATCATGCAGGGGAACACCTCTGCCACGGGGAAGGATGGAGAGCCCTGTAGGCATGAAGACAAACCATGACCCAACCTCTTAAACACAATAAAACACCTTGAGAGTGACAGAGGCGGGAGAGAGGCCTCCACGCTCCAAGGAGACATACAACCTCGGAGGAGAAGATGTGCTGCTCTGCTCTCTGGAGTCTGTGCCTAGCCAGCATCCTCTCACCAGCATCTGCCTTTAAAAAGCCTTTGTGTTTCCTTGAAATCTTGGGGCTCTTCCCACCTAGATTTTAGTGCTGAGACTGTTCCTCATTTGTTTGACTCTTTTAGAAGAGAAGACGTGGGAAAAGGCTTATCTTCTTTTTCTACCCTATATATTTGTGTGTACTAGCTGTGTATCACTAGCCTAGTATCATTGTTACTTCTGTCCCTTTTCTCATCCTCAGAGAGGCTTCAACTTAGAAAGAAATAATCTTTACGAATCTTCCCCACTCAGAACAAGAGTGTGCAATAGCCCCAAATCAAAGACTTCATATAGGAGTGGACACCAGGATACCCTGTGATTCACTTTTGCAGGTCATTTCTGTCATTAAAAACAGAAATCCATACATATGTCCTGACCTCTGTGTCATGACAAACTCCTCTCAAAGGCGTACCAGGACATGACATGAGTTGGAACACAGGAAATTCCAATTAGATATCAGCAGACAGATTTTTCACCACGAAGGTAGACAAACCCTGGGGCAGAGACCCAAAGAGGCTGAGGCATCTCCATCCTTGGAGAGATTCAAACTCAGCTAGACATGATGCTGAGTTCCAGTATAGGTTGGGGAATGACCTATTAGAGAGCAGTGTAGAGGAAAGGGACCTGGGGGTCCTGGGACAGCAGGATGACCAGGAGCCAGCACTGGGCCTTTGTGGCCAGGAAGGCCAATGGTACCTGGGGTGGGTTAGAAGGAGGTGGTCAGTAGGTCAGAGAGGTTCTCCTGCCCCTCTACTCTGCCCTGGGGAGACCACACCTGGAATATTGTGTCCAGTTGTGGCCCCTCAGTTCCAGCAGGACAGGGAACTGCTGGAGAGAGTCCAGTGCAGGGCAACAAAGATGCTGAAGGGAGTGGAGCATCTCCCGTGTGAGGAAAGGCTGAGGGAGCTGGGGCTCTTGAGCTTGGAGAAGAGGAGACTGTGGGGTGACTCATTCATGGGGATCAATATGGAAAGGGTGAGTGTCAGGAGGATGGAGCCAGGCTCTTCTCGGTGACAACCAACAGTAGGACAAGGGGTAGTGGGTACAAAAGAGAACACAAGAGATTCCACTTAAATATGAGAAGAAACTTCTTCCCGGTGAGGGTGGCAGAGCCTGGCCCAGGCTGCCCAGGGAGGTTGTGGAGTCTCCTTCTCTGCAGACATTCAAACCCACCTGGACACCTTCCTGTGTAACCTCATCTGGGTGTTCCTGCTCCAGCAGGGGGATTGGACTGGATGAGCTTTCCAGGTCCCTTCCAGTCTCTAACATTCTGGGATTCTGAGCAAACTGACCTAAGTTGGCCCTACTTTGTGGCAAGAGATGCACAAGAGGCCTCCAGACATCCCTTCTGACCTAAACAACTCTGTGATTCTGTAACTTAAAAGCTTGTTTCTGAACAACCTGGCCAGGCTCCAGTGAGCTGTTGTCTGCTCTTGAAAGTGTTGCCTACTTGGCCAGAAAGCTCTCCAGGTTAGGGACTATTTCCCCGTGCATGTATGAGTGGCTGCTTTTCTCAGCCACATCCTCAAGGCCTTGCCTCAATAATAATAATAAAATGAAAGGGAAGAACACTCTGTTTATCACTTCTCATCTTGTCGGGCATTGGAACAGGCTGCCCGGGGAAATGGCTGAATCATAGTCCCTAGAGGTGTTTAAAAGATGTGTAGATGAGGTTCTTAGGGACATGGTTTAGTGCCAGTGTTGAGTTAATGGTTGAACTCGAAGATCTTGAAGGTCTTTTCCAACCAAAATGATTCTGTGATTCTATATGACCCTTTTTTTTTTTTTTTTTACAGCAGACTCTAGTGTTTCAAGATTTCAGGGTGATGAAAACAAGTCCAATACATGCCGAACATGGACCTCCATGCGCGCACATGAGATTCCAGCCTTCGTCACTCTGCAATGGCACACATGGCAGTGCTTGCAAATGATGGGCAGTGCAAAATCTGAACCATTTGAAAATATATCTCCAAACCACCCCAAACTGACTGAGGCCACCAGCAAAATTACAGGTTTTTATGCTGCCACGTATTTTTCAAAGAGGAAACCCAGCTCAGACCCAAGAGGAACCCAGGTTCAGACCCCCAGCTCTGCAACACTGCTTAAGAGCAACGTTGCCTCTTGAGGAGTGGAGGATGGACAGCTGTCCTGCTGTCCTGGTCACCATCCAGACTTCTCTTATGAGATTACATGCTTCTTTATATCCCCATAGGGATTAGGCTGCTATGGAATGTAAGGAAGTGTGTGGTTTCAGGGAGACATCGCCAGTGTTCTCTGCTTCCAGCTACTGCAAGACAAATGCTTTTCTGTAATTGCATTTTACTGGAATTTGACTTTGTCAAATGCAGTCAGGCAGGTTATATTCAGTCTACAGTGGCCTCGGTGCCCACGGAAACCACATAAGGATCTGCAAGTCTAAAAAGGATGCAAACTCCTGGATCCATGCAAATTTGATAACAAAGATGTACTCCGCATATATTTCTCCAGAAAAATCACCCATCTGATTATAAGCTCCACCTAAACAAAAGTTTATTTACACTGTCCTGAAAATGGTTTTCAAGGGCATTCTGAAAATCACTACATCGCAGATAGCCTCAATTATTGTCATCCATTCTGCGTTGGTGGAAAACGCTTCTGATTTAGTGACATGGAGAAAGAAGTAAACAGCACTGGGCAGGAACGGCTTGCAAAGAGCAAGACTGAATGTGATCTAGATCTCATATCAGTTGCAAAACTCTCCTCTTTACTCACAGTAAGTCAAAACAAGATCTTTTTTACTAAGTTCAAAATGAATGCTACAGATACAGGAATTGCTGTAGGGGATTGATCATGATTAATTCAATACACTGTCTCAGCACCGTAATAGACAGAACAAGCTGCAGAAAGTTGCCTCTTATTTAATGTGACACTATAGACAAAAGCAGGCATGCAGCCCTTTCAAAAATTACAGACTTGTTTTCCTAAATATGTTGTAATTTGGGATAGTCTTGCCATGTACACAAACACCCCTATGTCTTCTGAGCACTGTTTAATTCTTTGCTCTGATAAGACCGTGTAGCAATGAGTTCAGTATATTCTTTTGCAAACTGCAAGACAAGTGGACTAGTTGCCTTTCACCCACCTAGGACAGCCTGGAGATATCTCCAGAATACCCTGAATATCCTGTTCCTAGGAGCTGAAGACCTCAAGCCATTTCTAACAGATTACCTTGTTACCCATTAGGGCAAATATTCAAAATTGTGGCACTTTTCAATCAGTCTAATTTGTTTTAAGAGAGCACTTAGGAAATATTTTGAAGCTCTGCAGTGATGGGGACAGTTGCTGGCATTATGGTCAAGATTTTGAGAAGTTTTCATACCCTCATTTCCCTTGGAAAATTGTAGGAATTCCACCCCAAAATACCCTCAGCAAACCTGATGTATTTAGAGGTTCAAAGAGATGTCTATGCTGCAGAGATTAATGATTACATCTTAATTTTAACCCTGCTATGAGTGGTACTGTTAGCAGGTACGTGCAGTCATTCAGCAAATTCATACCCATATATGACTTGGAACAGGCTGCCCAGGGCAGTGGTAGAGTCACCATCCCTGCAGGGGTTTAAAACACACATAGATGAGGTTCTTAGGAACATGGTGTAGTTCCAGTGTTGGGTTAACAGTTGGCCTCGATGATCTTGAGGGTCTCTTCCAACCACAGTGATTCTGTGATTCTATTCATCCGACCTCTGGGCCGGTTCTGTAGTTCAGGTTGGACACACACTGCTGTAGGCAACACTGGAGCCAACTAGCTTATATCCCAGCAGCTTGTATGAGGCCATTGCTCGGCCTCATACTCCAAAGAGGCTTTGGCATCTAAGAGTCTAATTTGCACTGTCTACACCACTATTAGTTCTCTAAGTGGTGCCAGAACCTGTGTTCTTGTTATCAAACCAATGGGCAAAAAAACAACTGTTCAGCTGTCTCACTTTCTTAAACAGATGGTCATCTTCAAACTCCCTACTGGGAATGGTTCTTGATATGTTCTAATTCCCAACCTGAGCTTGGGAACTGTTGGGGTCAGTGCTAGTCAACACAGGCCAAAACTGTGCCAACAACTGTGCTAAACACAGCAGAAACCACTGAGTTCCTGTGCTTGTATCTCAGCATCATTTAATATACCAATATAGACCTTGAAACCAATGACATTTATCTTCCTCAGTCACCAAGATGGTTTGCAAAATTTCAGTCTGAATCAAAACCAAGGCTTCTGCATCTGACCCAAACCCTGTGGTCTCCTAGATGTAACTCAAGAAGGTGCTTGTCAAACATTGTTTCATCCTGTCCTTCTTCTACGGATTTCACTCTTAGGTTATGTAGACTAAGTCTGAAGAGAAACAGAGTAGAGGAAAATTATCTTTTTTTGTTTAATCATAACAACTGTGCAAAATAAATTGGAAAGATGGGAAAAAATAAATGGGCACACATTGGAAACAGCAGGCTGGGGTGTGAATCCTGACCTCTGTTCTCTCCTCAGCTTTGTTGAGCAACCCACTGCCCGTGTCTCAAACACAACACTTGTTTTCTTCATCCAGTGAACACTTTACCTCTAAAACTTTGACAATGTTGTAGTCTGTGGAGATCTGGATTTCATTTAGCTGCCTAAAAATATGTTCCTAGTAACTCTGGAGACATCTTAAGGATTGTTGACCGGCTTCTCTCTCTTCTTCAGGTATGTCTTATGCCATACCTGCATGACACATGTGGTTGTCTCAGACTCTCTTTACAGTAAGAGTGATAAAATACTGGCCCAGGTTACCCAGAGAGGAGGTGGATGCCCCATCCCTGGAGACATCCCAGGCCAGGCTGGACGGGGCTCTGAGCAACCTGAGCTGGTGAAGATGTCACTGCTCATGGCAGGGGTTGGACTAGATGAGCTTTGAAGGTCTCTTCCAACCCAAACTATTCTATGATTCTGTGGCTCCTCGGATGGTGCCAGATGCTTATGTGCTGGCAAATGAAGCCAACGCTTCTGGCTGGTCAGCTGAACTTGTCCCTAGTCTTGACTGACTGTATGAATTTGGGGTTTAAATCTGGAGTGGAATCCCATCCCTCATTTACTTTCTGCAGCTGTCTCCAGCCTGCAAACGCCTGTTCCACTGGAGCATTAACTCATCAGCATTAACTCTTGCCGCACAGCATGGGGCAGAATTAAGTTACAGGCACACACTTGCAAGGACACATGAGAAGAAATAATGCAGACTAGTCATGCAGACACAGGACTGACGTTTAGGGAAAATTATAGCCTGGCTGGAGGTCAAGGCCGCTGTTTTAACTCTGTTCCTCCCTCCATCATCTGGTTGGGCCATTCATGCTCGGACTGAAGGTAAAATTATCAAATAGCTTAAGGACAGGTTTAAGTGTTCATCACTTCCATCAAGGCTGCAACAGTCTAGTCCTACGGGAGACTGAATGAAATTAATATCATAGAATCATAGAATAATTTTAGTTGGAAGGGACCTTCAAAGCTCATCCAGTGCCACCCCTGCCATGAGCAGGGACATCTTCACCAGCTCAGGTTGCTCAGAGCCCCGTCCAGCCTGGCCTGGGATGTCTCCAGGGATGGTTCATCCACCACCTCTCTGCCCAACCTGGGACAGGCTCTCACCACCCTCATTGCAAAAAATTTCCTCCTCATGTCTGGCCTGAATCTTCCCCCTTTTATTTTAAAACCATCACCCCTTGTCCTATTGCAACAGGCCAATAGTAATAGTGGCTGAATGCTTATTTGAGCTGTTCTTTTGGCAGCAACGTGGATACCTACATAGGGAATAAGGAATTTATACTGCTGAGGTTGCCTTGCTAATGAATAGCCCTGATAAAAAAAAAAAAGGAAATTAGAATAAAGCAGAGGAGTCCTGAGGTTACTCAGGTTAATATTCCTCCCAAGACTGAGTACTGTTAGGGGCAAAAAAAACAATCACCACAAATACCCCCCCAAAAAACTCCTAAATAAAATGTATCTCAGAAAAAAATGCATTAGGTCCCTGTAAAACCACATGCACATGGAAAGGGGCTTATGTACAGGGTTGGAAAAATGCTGCTTTTGTCCTGTTTGGAAGCTGCCCCATTCCCTGCTGCTCGTGGTCGCCGGCAGCTGTCTCCTCTGTGGGAGTCCCAGGTACAGCTGGAGGGCTCGGGACGGCACTCTGAAAAGTGATGCCTGACTGACAACTGGCAGGTGACTTCAATAGACAAAGGAGGCGTCTTTCCTCCTTTCCTCCTTCTTGCTTTTCCTTTTATTTTTTATTACTTAAATTTAAATAATAATAATAATAATAATAATAAAGAGGAAAAAGAAAGAGAAAGCAGCAGGAAGAAAGCAGCTATATGAAGAGAAATCTCCACAGAATCACAGAATCACAGAATCGACTGGGTTGGAAAAGACCTCAGAGATCATCGAGTCCAACCCTTGGTCCAACTCTAGTCCGTACACATGCGGCTGTGGCTCAAGATGAGCAGATGCCAATCTCCCAAGCTTCAGAGGACTTTCCTCGTTATCCACTCCCAGGCTCATGAGCTGAGACCAGATACCAAGATAAACTCAGACTCCATGAAATATCTAGACAGGGACCCAGAATTCGGCTCCCCAGCCTGAAATACTGTCAACTTGTGCATTTGTGAGAAATTCACCCTGCTCCAGATGCTCACCCAGGAACTGGGACATCACATGGACCGTGTGTAGGGACCAGTTCCTGGTGAAAATAGATATATCAGAAGTCGTCTAAGATGGAAAGTGGTGAGGTTTCCTAAACCAATGTCCTAAGCTCTGCACCATCTTTCTTTCCATTTGGCAGTGGTAAGCATCAGTGCTTCTAACTAATCAATCTAACATATCTAATTCCACTTGCAGGTAAAGTGCAATGAAGCCAAGCAACTTATGTGGTCAGGAGCTATGCTCTGCTCTGGCTGGTCAAACGGAACCAAGCCCATCTTCCTCGGAGGTTTGGTCCCCTTCAACCAGCTATAGCAGTGTTGAAAACATCAAGCCAGGAAGATGTGCCTCCCTACACCTCAGCTCTACCCCATCCATTCCTCCTGGAGCGATCTGCTGCCCCTCTGAACATCTCCAGAGGATCATCTGAGGACGAACCACCTGAAAAGGTTTGAAATATGTTTTTGGTTTTAATAAGCATCACTGTAAGGGTGCTTGCCCTTGCAAGGACACGTACGTGTGCCTACTCCAGCATTACGACAGGCCCAAAATGTAGCATACAAGGCTTGCTGGCTCTGTAGTATTCAGCAGGTTTCTAAGTCAATGTGGATCTGCAGGGCCTTGACATACAATCTTTTTTGTTTCCCTTCCCTACCAAATGTCTATCCACACACCCCCTTTGCTGAGCATTGCCAGTCCCAGTAATTTGTATTTAATTTTTTTTTAAAAGTGATCAAGAACAAGAATAACATTTCATTGAAAGCACACTGTGTCAACGTGTCTTTTTAATTATTTTTTAATGCAAAAAGGTGCTACAAATAACCATGTTCTACAGGGTGAAGGTTAGCCCATAGCCACTTAGCCCACAACACACACACATCACTTCATACATCTTCGTGCAAGGTATCTTCTGAATCTTCCCATCCACACCACACTGCAGCAAATGAAGAAAACCAGCCAAATAATTTGAACATGGCTTTGCTGACAGGCCCTGACCTGTTTCCTGAGCCAGTCAATGAATTTAGATGCCTAACTTTAGACATACACCTCAGCAAGTTGTTCTCTGTCCCCGCCTGAGCAAAAAGAAGTGCAAAGCTATCAATAAATAAATGAACAAACATATATCAATGTAAGTTCATTATGTTCACTATCTGGGATGCCCTGATATTTTGCTGGATGGATGGGGTGGAGAATGTTGTGCAGAACATCAGTGGAATGGATGCTGTACAGAACAAGGACCAGCATCAGTGTGTCCCGATCAATGTGTCTTCTACAGGACAGTGATGCTCCATGGAGTGTCACATGCTCCCCATCCCTGCATTTTCACTATGGAGATGCACTGGGGCACAACTTCATTTTTGCCAGGTCTCCATGGACAACGTTCTTTGGAAGATGCAGACACACAGGTTGACAGCACACAAAGTGCCAGTCTGGCCAGGATCTGTGTGACAGACAGAACAAAGGACACCAGCTATTAGGTCCCCATCTCATGTCATTGGGGTTTTCTAAAAGACAAGTAACATGGGTTTGCTGGCACTACTGAATCTAAAAGGTGCAGTAAATTCAGGTCAAAAAACAAATTTTTCCAATATACTCAAGTTTTTCTCTCATGCCAAATACACAACTCGTAATGAACAAGGACTGTGTCATCACTGACAGCTCATGGATCTTAACCACCGCATGAGCAGAGATGCCACATGTCAGAGTCCTAAATCCCCAGAGGTCTCTTAGTACTTCAGGCAAAATGCTCCCAGTTTGAAACAGCTCCTGGAGATGAGTCAAAAGGGGATTTCTTTTTAACATCTCATATCTTCACTGCATCTCCACTCTACACAGCTTGGGTTTTCTCAGCCTCAGCACTGCCCTGCAGCAACACCACATCTATGCAAGGTCCACCTGCATGGTACAGCACTGGGGTTTGCAGCGAGAGCATCCTAACACAGTGGGCAAAGAGAACATTAAGATACACAATCCTCAGCTTTTCTGGCTCCCTTTTTCGTGGCAGGAAATGTTGTCTGGAAATACGGTCCAACAAAAATAAAAACCAGCCCGAACTGAAGATCCAACAGTTCCAGCATGGTACTTAGGAGCTGTATCTCTGCTAGAGAAATCACAGAATCCCAAAATGTCATGGGTTGAAAGGGACATGGAAAGCTCATTCAGTGCAATCCCCCCGTCGGAGCAGGAACACCCAGATGAGGTTACACAGGAAGGTGTCCAGGTGGGCTGGAATGTCTGCACAGAAGGAGACTCCACAACCCCCCTGGGCAGCCTGGGCCAGGCTCTGACACCCTCACCGGAAAGAAATTTCTTCTCATATTTAAGTAGAATCTCTTGTGTTCCAGTTTGTACCCATTACACATTGTCCTATCATTGGTTGCCACCGAGAAGAGCCTGGCTCCATCCTCCTGACACTCACCCTTTATATATTTATAACCATGAATGAGGTCACCTCTCAGTGTCCCCTTCTCCAGCTCCAGAGCCCCAGCTCCCTCAGCCTTTCCTCACACGGGAGATGCTCCACTCCCTTCAGCATCTTGGTGGCTGCACTGGACTCTCTCCAGCAGTTCCCTGTCCGGCTGGAACTGAGGGGCCACAACTGGACACAATATTCCAGGTGTGGTCTCCCCAGGGCAGAGCAGAGGGGCAGGAGAACCTCTCTGACCTACTGACCACCCCCTTCTAACCCACCCCAGGTACCATTGGCCTTCCTGGCCACAAGGGTCCAGTGCTGGCTCATGGTCACCCTGCTGTCCCCAGGACCCCCAGGTCCCTTTCCTCTATGCTGCTCTCCAACAGGTCATTCTCCAACTTACACTGGAACCTGGGGTTGTTCCTGCCCAGATTCAAGACTCTACACTTGCCCTTGTTCTATTTCATTGAATTTTTCCCTGCCCAACTCTCCAGCCTGTCCAGGTCTCTGGATGGCAGCACAGCTTCCAGTGTCAGCCACTCCTCCCAGCTTGGTGTCATCAGCAAACTGGCTGATAGTCACTCTATTCCCTCGTCCAAATAATTGATTAATACATTGAATAATACAGGCCCAAGTATTGACCCCTGAGGCACTCCAGTGGATCCAGGCCTCCAACTGGACTCTGTCCCATTGACCACGACTCTCTGGCTTCTTCCCTTCAGACAGTTCACAGTCCACCTCACTACCCGATCATCCAGACCACAGTCCCTCAGTTTAGCTGTGAGGATGCTGTCCTACAGCATCCTACAGTCCTATAGCACTGGCAGCGACTGCAAAGTAGGGACATGACAAAGACATGGCAGCTTATGCTCAGCCAGCACCCATGACTTCCCAAAACCCTCTTGCCATGCAAGGACCTGGCTCTTGGGGTTATCCAGGAGCACGCCCGTTATCTTTAAATCCATTTTTACAGAATATCCTCTCAACCTGTTTTCGTTTTGATTTTGCTGACAAGCCAAAGCCAACACCTTTGTCTAGAGCAATGATGTCCAGCAGAAAGAAGGGATGGAAAAATCATCCCAGCAGTTCTTACTTGTCTCCAGATGGAGTGAGACACATGCTTAAAATCAATCCTGCTTTACAAAGAGATTTGTGCTCTAGTCCCATTTAAACAGATGCCTAAAATATATGCTTGCAGGCTTCCCAAGGAACCAAAAATTGAGATAGTGACAATCGGTGACTCCTGTCTTACACAGTTCACCCAATACAGTGTTTCCAGTTTTCCCTCCTCTGAAATGCACAGCATCAGCAATGTTGAGTATTGGAAATCGATGCTGCCATTCCCATCAACTACTGTATCTTTTTTTTTTGTGAGTGTGTATGTGGATGCTCTTTCATTTTCCAGTTTACCCTCTCAGATTTGTTAAGATTTTCTTGCTTGTTTGTTTTCTCTGTAATCATTTAATTGGTTGTACTATGTACATAATGAGATTCTCACAGCACCTCAAAGATTATGGATTTTGAATGTAAAAATTTCAAGAGGTAGTTTGGGGGGTTTTTTTATATTTAAATAAAAAGAAAAAAATTATTATTATTTTATTTTTCCAAGGGAAAAAATAAAACCAGCCATATTAAAAATAAAGCCAACCAATCAAAACAAAACAAAAGCCCAGGAAAACCAGCACATAAGTGGAGATAGTCCCACAACTTAAAAAGGAAAAGAAAGTTCAGAAAACTGTCTTGCTAAGTACCTCAAAAAATTCCTGTCAAAAATATGAGTGCAGAACAAGTATATTTATCTACTTGCTCCACAATGTGAGGAAAAATAAAATATATAAAACAAGACAGAAGTTCACATTTAGCTTGTTGATGTGATGTTCCCTCTTGCTAAGCATCCTTTGCTCTGGAGTAACTGGGTAAAGGGAATCCTTCCTATACTTGTGTTCCTTCTGCATTTCAGCAGTTAATATACCAGAGACTCCACCAGGAGATTTCTTACCATTGCCATAAATCAAAACTAATAAAAAACGCCAACAAATGTTAAAAGACAAAGTCTTTTTGAATACTCAAAGCTCATAATTTTGTTTTACAATGATCTGGAACAAAATACCTTGTTACACTGAGGATCTAAAATCCAGTTTCCATGTTAAACTATCTTACAAAAAAAGAAATAAAAATATTTTGGTTTGCTTTGTTTTCCAGTGAGGTTTTTGAGTCATTTCGGTCCCCCAAGAATTGTTTGGCAAAGCAAGAAACAACACTGAATATTGAACTGAACATGGTTCAGCTTTCTCTGCCCTGGAGTAATCATGACAGGACAATATCTCATTCCTTTCTCTGCTGAGCTCTATGAGACAAGAGCATCCATCGTCCTTAGTCCTGGCACAGCAGGAACAACGAGGCCCATAGACAGCGGCATTTTCCCACATACGTTATACGCATGATTTGACTGTCACCACGTCTCATTTCACTTCATCGCTGCTAATGTGATTTTTTCCACTGACTTAAGCAAAAAGACATATTCGTCCATTTCAACTTCTTAGCCAAACAATTACCAGATAAGAAGGAACAACAACGAGTAAATTCAGGAAATAAATAATTCTTAGAAATTACCGAGTTCCCTTGTCTTCAGAAAGCACAAAAGTGACCCAATTTTTGTTCACTGCAGACACTTTAAAGCCCGAACCACTTTAGGAACAGCCTTCAGAAACTCTGCACAAAACAAACACCTTGTTTACAATAAATGACAACGTGGCGTAAATCCACCTTGAGAATATTCTGCAAAATATTTATGAATGTAAAATAAAATGAAATTTTATTGGGCATAATTTGTCCCAACTGTCCATTTTCAGGAAGTGTTGTGTTCATCCCAAAAGGGCATTTTTCAGAGGAAATATATGCATGGATATATATGTCTATATGTTCACTATGAAAAATTCAAATGGCAGACTTCTGTGACCTTGATGCAATCCACTTCAGTATCTTAGTGTTTCAAAAACAGTCACTTATGATCCAAAAGCTTTTGAGCATGGTTGTCACAGGGGACCATGGTCAGTCCTTGCTTTCCAGGGCGTAAAGCATTACTGTTCTCCCCTTTCTCCTCACAATTCTCTCGTGAAGACGAGGACCAAAACCCACCTCTTGATCAACTACCATTTATCTGCTCTTTCCTCAGCCATATCCAGGTTCTGCCAGGGCATGGGACCATTTAATCCAGTTTAAAACATCCTTTTCTCTCCCCTGAGGGAAAAAAGATTGCCTGCACACATGCAGAAAGCCTCTGCTAGTGCCGCCTTCGGTAACAAGAAAGAAAGAATCATAGGATGACAGAACCATAGAGTCGTTTGAGTTGGAAAAGACTCTCAAGATCATCAAGTCCAACCATTAACCTCACACTGGCACTACCCCATGTCCCTGAGAACTTCATCTACACATCTGTTCAGCCCTTTCAGGGATGGTGACTCCAACACTGCCCTAGGCAGCCTGTTCCAATGCCCGACAGCCCTTTCTGGGAAGAAATTTTCCCTGATATCCAATCTAAACCTCTCTTGGTGCAACTTGAGGCCATTTGCTCTTGTCACTTGTTCCTGGGGAGCAGAGCCCGACCCCCCTGGCAGTTCAGAGATCAGAAGGTCTCCCCTCAGCTCCTGTTCTCCAGCTGAACCCCCCAGGTCCCTCAGCCGCTCCCATCACACTTGTGCTCCAGCCCCTTCCCCAGCTTCGTTCCCTTTTCTCAACTCACTCCAGCACGTCAAGGCCTTTCTTGGTGTGAGGGGCTCAAAACTGACCCCAGGATTCAAGGTTTGGCCTCCCCAGTGCCCAGCACAGGGGAACAGTCACTGCCCTGGTCCTGCTGGCCACACTAATGCTGATATAAGCCAGGATGCTGTTGTAAATAAAACAGATGAGCAATCACCATCTGATAAAAATTTGACTTTGCCTAATGCAACTTTATATGGTAAAACCCTGTTTGAATCCTTTGCAAAGAAACTTCAGACCGGGATGATGAGACATTTGGGTACTTTGCCTGCTTGTCTCCTTCCGCTCGTCTCGTTTAAGTTGTTTATCAGTGATCAGTTCTTGTGCACCACAGAAGTCTTGTGATATGTAGCATGACCTGAGCTGCTGCTCTTAGACCTAAATCCCATGTCCTGAGCCAGGAACCCCCTGAGCATCAAGGGAGGTGAAGCCTTAACTGATTGTTTCAGGGAAACCAGAGTTTCTTTACAGTCGTACATGCAACTCCTGTATGTTGATACAACCTTCTAATTGCTCTGTGCAATATGGTTTACACAGGTAATGTGAAGAGCAATCATGAAATCCACCTTTAATCATCCCTAACTTTTCTCTCCTCCAAAACCTTATTGCTCCTACCCCACTCATCTTGTTCCCCCTAATGCAATAGATTCCTCTGTTCCTGAGTGTCTGCATCTTATTTCAAGGTTTATTGTATCTACAGAGACTTAATTTCAAGCATTGGTAATTTCAAAATGGTGCAGAACTTCTTAAGTGAAGGTTAGATGTAAAGACGATAATTTCTGGACTGTCACCATGATGACCATGTGGTCATAATTATGTGAATAACCTGTATAATCCACAAATGATTATTTTGTAATTTTCTCTACTTATGGGGTAGATAGAGATGGATAAAATTGCTATTTCAATTCTGCGCAGAGGAACTGTATCCGAATAAATACACAACCAGCCCACACAACGAAATCTGCTATTACAGCATACAAACAGAAAGTAAAAATAATATACAGATTCATCTTATGATGTTTATGAAACTGAAAAGTGTGTTTAAATTCTAGCTTGTTATTTCTCATTCAAACTTTTCATATCACAGAATCACAGATCACAGAATGTCAGGGATTGGAAGGGACCTGGAAAGCTCATCCAGTGCAATCCCCCCATGGAGCAGGAACACCCAGATGAGGTTACACAGGAAGGTGTCCAGGCAGGTTGGAATGTCTGCAGAGAAGGAGACTCCACAACCTCCCTGGGCAGCCTGGGCCAGGCTCTGCCACCCTCACTGAGAAGAAGTTTCTTCTCAAATTTAAGTGGCACCTCTTGTGTTCCACTTTGTACCCATTGCCCCTTGTCTTATCATTGGTTGTCACCAAGAAGAGCCTGGCTCCATCCTCCTGACACTCAGCCTTTATATATTTGTAAACATTATTAAGGTCACCCCTCAGTCTCAGGACATTTAACAAGGAGAATTCAGTCCATATAAAAAAAGGACAGCAGTCCAAAACTGGAAATGGTGCAAGTAATCTTCATGATAATCAGTTTCAAACCAGAATGCTTCAATTGCTTTTGAGATGGAGAACTGGCTCCTGTATGAATGCCTCACATCTGGCCACGTGAGGGAAAAGGTGTTTGGAAACACATGAGCCAAAAATGGAAAGAAATGCCTTTATATGTCAGCTGTTGGTATCCCTGGTCTGGAATCACAAGGAAGCATCATCGGTTCAGGGTGTCTCAGGAGAGGTCCTCATGCATTGTCCTTTCCAAACGTTTCCACCATTACCTATAATCCATTACCATTTCCCAAAGATTCTCTGGTGGAGAAACCAGACATTTCTTATCTCCCTGAGGAACAACAGGGAAGCAAAGACCAAAATACGGTTATTGCAATCTCTTTGTGGTCCATGTGGGACCTCTGTCTGTGAGCTGCTTCATAACCTCTTCTACCAAATCAGACTGGCCCGTTAGCAACAAGGAGGGTTTATAAACAACATATTTGTGAGAACTGTGGCTACACAGCTCCTTGGCTGGGAGGCTTATGGTCTGTGGCTAAAAATAAAACTCTTGGCAGAGCTGCTTGAATTATCTTTTGCAAATAAATTATCTGATGAAACAACTACGTTATCTGATCAAGTCTTTTGCAAGGAAATCATTTACATCCTAATTTGCTCTTTGTGACTATCTGCCATGGAACTGGTTTGGATGAACTACTGTCAGCTAAGATTTTGTCCATATCTTCTGCTGTTGATGTAGTATAGATATTGTTTGCTTAATTCCCACTGCTCTTTTACTAGATGTGCAAGAGTTTGACCACAGAACTATTAAAAGGATCCAAGGGTACTTAAAGAGCTGGCTGATGCCATAGCAAGACCTCTCTCCATGATTTTTCAATGTTTCTGGGAATCTGGGGCAGTCCCAGTTGGCTGGAAGCTGGCAAACCTTGTCCCAGTCTTCAAGAAGGGCAACAGGAATGACCCTGGTAACTACAGGCCTGTCAGCCCCACTTCTGTGCCTGGCAAAGTCACAGAGAAGAGTGTTCTGCAAGTTATTGAAAAACATCTGAACAACAATGCATATCACAGATATGCAGTCGTTGGTCCCAGCCAGCACAGATTTGTAAGGGGAAAGTATTGTTTGACTATGACAAGGCTGCACACCTAGTTCACCAAGGGAAGGCAGCTGATGTGATCTTTTTGGATTTCAGAAAAGCCTTTGATACTGTCTCTCACAGTCTCCTCCTGGACAAGATGTCCAGCACACAGCTGGGTAAACACACAGTGCAGTGGGTGAGCAATTGGCTAATGGGCTGGGCTCGAAGGGTTCTAGCAAATGGGGTCATGTCGGGCTGGTGACCAGTCACCAGTGGGTTCTGCAGGGATCCATCTTAGGGCCAGTGCTCTTCAATGTCTTTGTAAATTACTTAGACTCAGGATTTGGGGTACCGCTTAGCAAGTTTGCCAATGACACAAAATTGGGAGGAGCTGTCAACACTCTTGAGTGCAGAGAGGCCATGCAGAGGGATCTGGACAAATTGGAGAACTGGGCAATCACCAACCCCATGAAGTTCAACAAGGGCAAGAAGGATCTGGGGGTTCTGGTCAACGGCAAGATGAACATGAGCCAATAGTGTCCCTGGCTGCCAAGAGGGACCTGTATCCTGGTGCATCCAGCACAGCATTGCCAGCCGGGCAGGGAGGGGATTGTCCTGCTTTGCTCTGCACTGGTGCAGCCTCACCTGGAGCACTGTGTGCAGTTCTGGGGACACAGGATAAAAAAGATATTAAGCTACTGAAGAGTGTCCAGAAGAGGCTATGAAGTTGGTGAAGGTTTTAGAGGGGAAGCAACAGGAGGAACAGCTGAAGTCACTTGGTTTATTCAGCCTGGAGTAGAGGAGACTGAGGGGAGACCTCATCACAGTCTACAGCTTCCTCACAAGGGGAAGAGGAGGGGAAGGCATTGAACTCTTCTCTCTGGTGACCAACAACAGAACCCAAGGGAACGGCAGGAAGATGTGCCGGGGGAGGTTCAGGTTGGACATGAGGAAAAGGTTCTTCACCCAGAGGGTGCTGGACACTGGAACAGGCTCCCCAGGGAGGTGTCACGGCCCCAAGCCTGACAGTGTTCAAGAAGAGACTGGACAAGGCCTTCACACATGGTGTGAACTGTGGGGTTGTCCTGTGCAGGGACAGGAGTTGGATTCAATGATCTTTGTGGGTCCCTTCCAGCTCAGGACATTCTGTGATTCTATGAAGTGTCAGAGACCCAGCTATTTCATGTGATGTGGGCTATGGTCTCTATGGGATCCTGTGACACATTCATGTCCTGCAGCGGATGGGAGCGTGAGACACAGATGCTCAGTGGATTTGGGGCTGTGGGTGGTGACCTTTAAAGGACTGGACTTTACAAACAAGGTTTATCACATAATCTCATTCTCATGAAATCAGAGTGTAAACTGCAGTGCTCCTGTCTTCTTGAACATCCTCACTCTCACCCAAGATGCAGTGACCTGGCCAGGTCACTTCATTCCCACAGACCTTTGTTGCTCTCTCCTAATCTGGGATGGTGTTCTTGTGGTCCCATCTACCTTGGGGTCCAGAGGGACTAAAGTAAGAAAAGCCCCTAAACCTTCTGGTTTGCTGAGCTTTGATACTGGTCCTTCTTATCCCTCTACTGTTTTGGGGCCTGCCTTGTTGGCTGTTATTCCTTGCCTCCTCTTTGCAGTGGAAAATTAAGAAAGTAAGACGTACAAACAAGCACTGGAGAATAGATGATGGCCTCCAGCACTGATGGAGAAGCTGTTATACAAGGAATAAATGATCGGACAGGATTGTACATTGTTCGAAATACAGACAGGACCACAATTCATTTTTCTAGCCCTCATCGGGTTCAGCACAGTGAGTTCACACAGAACAAAGAGCTGTTAAAAGCAAAAGTGTTGGTCCATTAAAACAGAGAAATTACTCAAGAGCTCTGTTTGGACCTATTTGTTTGGCCCCTGTAGCCATGTCATCAGCACAGAAAGGACCAGGTCTGGTTAAGAGGCATCATTCAGGCAAAAATAGGACATGAGGCTTCTTTCACCTACCCATTGTCCCTACCGCACTGCTCCATGACCGTATGTCTCAGAGGAGAAGACCTTCAGCAGTGGTTATTCTCTGAAATCTCTGCCTGGGATAGTTCTGGAAACCACATTTCACTGCGGTCAGAATTTGCATACGTTTGGAAAAATGATGAATTTCCTTTTCTTCTTAAAAAATAAAATGTCAACTCAAACCCCAACTAGGTGAAAGGGCTCAAAAATTAGAATTTTCATTGCAGATTTGCAACTCTTGTCAAAACCACTCTGAGTCACTTATTCTCTAATACTTTCGAATTATGACACTTTCTTGCAACACGAAATGTTGTGGCCAGAAGTCATTTACCTGTGAGAAAAAAAAAAAAATGGGTCTTGACTTCTTAAAATGAGATGATGAATGACCAAGATTTTCAGTTTTTACCCAGCAGCAGGCAAATGGCCACAGTGTAAATTACTTTATTACTCAGTCTGCCTTATCAAACCCACCTGGCAGCCCTGACTATAAGCCCTGGGATATAGGTACATTGACTACATCCATAATAAAACTTGTTTTCTGAACTAATTTGGTCTGAAAGCAGTGGGCGGCTGAGCGCAACCCGGTGGCCAAGCAGCTACTGGTGAAGGGCTGGTGTCTCGGCACGTAGCACCAACCTCTCAATGCTCCACGCGACTCCTTTTCCAACAGCGTTGCCTTGCACCACTAACAAAGCCACAAGGTGGTTTCATGGGTGTTGTGTGGTGCCCTGCACGGAGAAGGTTCCTTCCTCTTCCCCAAGCAGCTCATGAAGGCAGATCATAGAATCATAGAATAGTTTGGGTTGAAGGGACCTTCAAATCTTCCCCAGTGCCACCCCTGGCACGAGCAGGGACATCTTCACCAGCTCAGGTTGCTCAGAGCCCCGTCCAGCCTGGCCTGGGATGTCTCCAGGGATCCTGAACCTCATGGACATCATCGCAGATGATGAGAACTGAGACTGCAAGGAGGTTGCACCTATTTAGTGATGCTGCCTCATCTTTCCTCCCCCTTGGTCCTCATCCTGATACAGTTCAAAATTTCAGCCTCAGATTCTCATTTTTACTGTGCTTTCTGCAAGTTTTCCCAAAAAAAAGTAAGCCTCATCATACTGGGAATGAAGCTAAAGAGCTAAATTTCATCCTCATGAGGCATTTGAGAGCATGAAATCAAGAATTCCAGCATCCCATATTCTGGTATGTCTCCTCTCTTGCATCAGCCAGAAGAGTATACACAACTGCACAGATAACCTCATGCACTGCTGCATTTCTTGTTTCGTTGTCCGATTGAAGTCAGGGGTGATACACTAATGTAAAATCGCAAGCTGTGCCCATGTAGCAGCTCGTATTTGCAATTTTTAACAGATGGAACTGATAAAACTACACAAGAATTTATTGTCTTTTTTTTTTTCACCCAATGGATGATGCAAAAAAATAACTCTCAAATGTTCTCCAGAGAGTCTGTGAGATGTTTTTCTCCCTATTTTCAGTTTTGGAAATTCTGAGCAATCTTGTGCAGCCACTCCTCATTTACTGCAGAAAAAGTCAGAAAAGTATATGTAGCTGGAGGTGAAAGAGGCTGATAAACCTGCAACTGGCAACTCGTTTTGAGATAAGGATGAATACACTGAGGACTTCCTGGTAACCTTCAGAATTTACTTCATTTCAGATAAATTTTAACTATAGTGGTCCCAAAAAGGAAGAATAAAGATTTTCCACAGGCTGGAAATCTGACATTGATTTTGTGCAAAGAGAGTTTCTGATTTCTCTTGAACTTGGAGCACCACTCTGCAAGGGATGGGTGGGTCAAGCAGAGATCCTTCCAAGAAGAGCGAGGAAAATATAAAATGTGCAAAAGTCTTGAAAGCATGACCCAAGAGGAAAAGGAGACCTGAACAATTTGTCCCTGTACCCACTGGGGATGGGAAATAAATGTCTCAACCTGCAGTAGTGAAATTTCAGATGGAACTTTGGAAAGGGAGGAGATGCTGAGGGACCCCAAGTCCTTCTCCCCCTGCTTCCTGCCATTGGCTGGGGCCAAGGTGTGGGCGAGAGACAGGATGCGAGCAGATAGCACAGTAAACAGAGAATTTCAAAATGAGTTAATTGCTTGTATGAACCATTCTACCAGCTTGAGTGTGAGCCAATTTTATGCATAAAGGGTTTCTTCTTGTGTAGTTTGTAACTGGTTGTGAAATGTACTGCCACAGGATGTCTTCGAAGCCATGAAAATAAAGCATTAACAGAGAGATCTTTAATAGATAACAAAACCGTTTGGTCATTAACATCATTGATAACCACAAAAAAAAAAAAAAATGAGGAGACACATTAAATCGTCGGTGCACAAGGGAGATCCTTACCACCTCTGGTGGTCTGGTTTCAGCCTACCATCAGCCAGTCATTGCATGTCTCAAACTTTCCATTACACATAGACAAGTACCTTGTGATGGCCAGGAGATATCTTCCCTCCCATCAGGTGTCAGGTGCTAATTCAGCCCAACTTTACAATGAACCCTTGGGCACGACTATAACACAAGTAGTGATGCTGCTGCTCATCAGGGTCCAGCTGGAATGGGATCACAGAACGGTTTGGATTGGAAGGGACCTTCAAAGATCCCCCAGTGCCACCCCTGCCACGGACAGGGACATCTTCACCAGCTCAGGTTGCTCAGAGCCCCATCCAGCCTGGCCTGGGATGTCTCCAGGGATGGTTCATCCACCACCTCTCTGCCCAACCTGGGACAGGCTCTCACCACCCTCAGGGGCAACAATTTCTTCCTCATGTCCAGCCTGAATCTCCCTTCTTTAGTTTAAAACCATCACCCCTTGTCCTGTCGCAGCAGCCCCTGTTTAAAAGTTTACCCATATCTAATCAAAGAAGTCATATCCCACACCCACCTCCTGGCAGCATAAAGCCCCTCTCCACTTACCCAGGCTACATTACAGTTACATATTAATCATCTAATAATTACCACAGAGCAGACAGAAATTTCCTGCCTCTTGTTCAGTCTAACTCATGTATCTGGAAGCCCTTTTTTCCTCCCTGTCCCTCCAAACAGCAAACAAAAAAAAGTATGAATTGACTGGTCTAATTCCTTTATGTTGACTCCCTGGTTACTGAGCATCTATTAGATATTAGTCATGCAACAGACGTGTCAACCACTGGCAGTAACCACAGCTGTCAAATAACTGTGATATTGATTTAGCTGTGTTCGGAAAACTTAGGCATGCAGGAGGGCACGATAATTTCTACTGCAGCTGCTGGGGAGGAAAAGCAGAAATATCCAATAGAGGAAAAAGGTTATTCTATCTTTTCTGCTATGTCTCCTGTACAAAGATCAAGGGGTGGGAGGCAATGGGTGATTTAACCAGTTTGGAAGGGACCTCTGTATCTCTCAGCCACCCATCCACTCAGAGCAGGATTACATTAAATTAAAATTAAACCCCAGTGTTTAATCAAGGTTCTCAGAGCTTTGCCATGTCAAGCTCAGAGTTTCCCTCAGATAACCATTGCCTACAGGTTCAGTCTAATCATTGATATCCTAGAAAATACCTCCACAAGGCACAGCAGGTCATGCAATGCTTGTTTGTAAGAAGAGTGTTCCTTTACTTTATAGGCATGTATAAGAATATGTACTCAAGAGGAAGAAAATGCATTCTCTCGAACAAGAAAACAAAGAAAATATGTATCTTCCTGCATGTGAATAGAAAAGCTCCTTATTTTTCAAAAGCAGCATAAACTTAACTGATAGTGATTGAAAAAAATGGTTTAAGTATTTTGAGATATTTGCCATTTCTCTTTTAATTTACAGCAAGCTCAGTCAGGACACCAGAGCTCTGGCACTAATTCACACTGTGACTTGGAGAGGTGAAAGTGTCGTCAAGACCAACATGCTCAGATTTAGGTGCCTGAAGGCTCTCAGCTGGGTAAAGTACTTAAGTAGCAACTTAATCTCAAAAAAGATTTCACCAGAGCTAAGAGAAGGGCTAGGCTTAATTTCAAAGGCTTTAAATAATCTTCAGTCTTTTTGTTCCAGTAAGATTTTGTTAGTGTCCCAGTTTTCAGATCCCTAGTTAAGAGAGAATGAAGTGTCAGAACAAAAGAAATGCCATGAGGTAAAATCTAATTTCACGGAAAAAAATCATGTTCTATTTTTTATTTCACTTCAGATTGGGAAGAATCGGAAAATAATCATTTGGATCTGGAAAAATCTTGGAACAAGAAATGTGATCGTTTTATTTGTATAATTCAGACCCTGTGGAAGCATCTCAAGAGGTGTATTTTCTCCTGACATCCTCTCCTCTTGCCTATGACAATTGCAAGTGAAGGCGTTCATCACTCAGAATAAACCGTGGAAAGTCTTTTGGGGTTTTTTTCACCATTGCAATGTCACATTACATTAGCCATGTTTGAATGGTTAACTAGTCACCTTTCAAGTACTGAGGTAACCCAAACCACAGACACATTTAGGGTAGACAAGCCTGGATTTAGGGTCAGGCTGCTTGAACCTGACCTTCTGTTGCCTTGCATGTTTTTGAAATCTTTTTGCTTCTAAAATTGGAAATTTAACTAACCCACTTTGAATGGATATTTCTGTAAACGGCATAAGAGAAAACCCCTTCTGAGGGAACAATTTCCTTTAACCTGTACGTCTCTAACTCTAAGAGGGAAACTGAGTTACACCTTTAACTTTTCAAGCATCAGCGTCTTTTAAACAAGCTGCTATAGGTCATGGCTATCCCAGAAACTGCAAACTAAATTCTACCCTTATTTACATCCTCCTTTGCACGGCACAAGGTGAGTAAACCTTGGACTTACACATAAATATTAAGCAAATGTAAAAAACATTCCTTATTTGCATCATTTTCACCAAAATTAGACCTGAGAAAAGAACATGCATCAGCAGATCAACACTAACTGTTACTTCATTATGCCTGTCCAAGCTACTTGTAACTCACTGTCAAAGCAAAGTGATGAGAGTCATTTAGAAATGAAAAAGAAAGAAAATTTAGAGAAGGATAGATTCAAGGTTCAACCCCTTCTTTCTAAAATGTAAGCTCCTTTTTCAATAATCTGTCTGGAATTCAGTCTATGAGCAGCATCAACATTCTTGTGTCTGTCCATCACCCACCTACTCCCCAGGATTCTCATCAGAGAAGAAGGTTTATTATATCTTGCAGTTCATTACGATCAACATCATTAGCTGGGAAGCTGCAGCCTGAGAGATTTGAGCCTACCCTTCTTCCTATGTACCAGGTTTTGTAGCACTATGGGTGAAGAGTCTTTCCTTGGGAGATGTTTTGTTGTCCTAGTTAGCTATGCCATGAACTATTTGCCAGGGACAAGAAGACACTGTAGGTTAGTGACTGGGATATTTGCCTGGGAGAGGCATCAGTTTTCTAGTTCCTGGTCCATTATCTGCTTTATCCAAAATTTCCACGTCCCTACTTTGCTGCTGATTGGCCGAACTCTAGAGCTCTGACCTATCGATGGATATGGAATGACAGCACATAAGCCACCAGTCCCAGAACACCCCATACATTCCAGTGACCAAAACACTAGAGGGCCGTTAAGTTCCTAAAAGCAGGTGAGAGGAACAAATACAGACATCCCTCCTTGCAGGCAAGGTCTTTTTCAGGGTCAAGCCCATACAGCTTTTAATATATATTTGTGTTTCATCCAGACATCTGTCTAAGAAACAAAAAATAAGGCAGTAGCTGTCAACCAGAGCAAAAAGGATGATTCAAAGTCAAAAGGAGGCACAGCCCTGAAGCAGCCCAGCCTCTCCAGATCTGCAACCCCCTCACAATATCCTACTGAAAATCTAGAAAAATATCCCCGGATTGGAGAAAGGGGTCCTGACTGTCACCATGTCAAATGAAGCCCATCCACTCAAACACAGGGGTTTAAATATGGCACATTTAAATACTAATATGGCACGTTACAGCTGCAGTATGTTGGTCTTACAAGGATGGAGAGACAGCAAGGTGGGATTGGTAGCTGCACAGAATCATTGTTCACTGTCACCCAGGACACAGGGCTGGGACACATGGAGTCATGATGCCTTGGGGCTACACAATGCACAGTATTTTAGCTCCCTGTATTTTCAAGTGTGCTCTATTAACACCTATATATCACAGACAAGGTGCCTGCAGTTCCTTCCAGTTTTCCTGCCTACAAGAGGAGTCGCCTTGCATCTCTCAGCTTTCACAAGGTTTCTCTTGATCCCTCTGTCCACTCCCTACATCACACATACAAGCTTTAACTATACCTATCACACTTCCCAGACTCCTTTCCTTAGGATCACAAGCCCTGTCTCATAGCACAAAAGCCTGAAGTGAACTGTAAAAATGGCAAGCTCAATATCAATAATCACTTTTTATTTTTTTCCCCTAGATGGAGAATGATTGAATTTGGGAACTCTCTATCAAGAAGCATTGTGGCCAAAACTGGCATGTCACACTTGAGGTGTAGCTGTGGATAAAACCAGCCTGATCCAGACTAGGATGTTTGAGAAAGAAATAGGAGTTTGAGAAGGAATCTGGGTCCCCAGGCACCAAAGCAAGTGGCAACACATGGCAAGTGTGGAGAGCAATTGGATGGGGACCAGCTGTCTAATATGTGTCCAAATCAGTATGGAAAGACATTAGATTGACCTAGGAGCAAATGGATCCAATGTGGCAGTGCCAGGGACATAAGTGTTTTTGATACCTACAGAATCCCAAGCCAAGAGCATGCAAAGCATCAACTTGTGTTTGTCTAGATGACGACTCTAGTCCCAATTTAAAATTACTTACTTTATACTTGCTTACTGCCGTGTGCACCAATTTTCTTGGTGGTTTTCTTATATCACCATTGAGTTTTGTTACTACTTGTGTGATATGGCTGAAGTAATGACATCATCTACAGATCTAAGAAAGGGTGAGCCCATATCCTGTCTTCCACCTATGTCAATGGAATATATACACTTACACTTCTTTAATTTAAGTTATGGTCAGAAACCACAGCTACGGCTGGGAAAAAAAAAACACCTACTCCACATAAAGTAGGACAGCACAGAAGCCCTTATAAAAAGTCCACCAGCAAATGTGCCCAGACACCTTCAGTTCGACAGAGACCAGCACAGCATCAGCCGTGGTAAAAGAAGTAAGATGTCTCCGATCCTTTGTGCTTCTCTGGTAAGAACTTGCTTTCTGTTTTTTTATCTGCAATTTGATAGAGCCATATTTAAATTCTAATAGATGAATGCAGGAATGGTGATCTACCCCCACCTTTAAAATGCTTGTTTAAACCATTAATAACTGAAAATAATTAAAACGGGAGACTGCTGAATAGTACCAGCGTGGGGCAGCAATGAGACTGTTGGGTGTATTAGTGAATGGGGCTTCTACCATGTTCTCTGAAATCAAGAAATACATTGAAAACTCAACCTTGCAGTGTCTTTTTGTTGCTATATCCTTTCTACCATCTCCTGTATTATATTATTTTGTATAATTGTGGGGTTTTTATCATTAAATTACAACTGAATGTATACCATACATGTCAGCACTGTAGTAACTAGTTAATGAAAGCAAGCATGGAGGTTATACATATTTCCATAATTACTCCAGCCTGCAGCATAGACTTTAACCACCAGCTGGACTCCCTGTGGGTGAGTTTTGCAGCCCCGCAGAGGAGTCATTAGATGTGCCGCGCTACCGCGACTGTACCTGGGTTGTGTCCTAAATGTGCCCTAAATTGTCTTCAGTTCAGATCGCTGCTCTTAGCACTGCTGGCCGTGCTGTCAGCCAGTGATTCTGCCCACGGGAAGGTGATACACCCCAGAGCCAAGCCAGAGAGCCTCTTCAAGCAAGCGTATGCTGGATGCCTGAGCCAAAAACACTCAAAATTCCCTCAAACTGTGAGAGTCAACATAAGCATCAGCACCATGAACCAGGACACTAAAATGACTCCTAATGTCAACAGCCGCTCCCTGGCTCCATGGGATTACAGGTATGGTCTCTGTTCCTAACGGTCTAGAAATACGCTGGCTGGCCTCGTCAAGAATTATGCTAAGGTTCTGTCCATGTCTTTGCTATTGGTGCTTCACTGCTGGGAGATTTTGGAAATACAAGGGTATCCAGAGTCCATATAATACTTTTTTGAAAGATAACCAACATAGAAAGGAGCACAGAGCAAAAACATGTTCTATGCTGACATACAGAAGGCAAAGCAAATTACTTTTGTAATTTGATTTATTTGTATATTGGGCCAAGCTTTCTCTTCAAAAGCATTCTTTACCTAAGAATTCGTCAAAAATACCTCAAATAGCTAACATTGCACCAAATTTAGTAGGGATTTAACAACATCAGCATCAAGCCCTAGGAACTTTTCAAGTTTTGGAGGGGAGCTGAAGGTCTTTGGGTCCATTAGTCAGTCTGACATATTGGGAAGCTCAAATAATTTCTAACTAGCCTTTCGAAGCCAGTGCCTATTTGAAGCAAGTTCTTTGCAAAGGCAGTTTCATGGAGTGCTGGCATGGTTTTCTTACACTTAAAAACATGCAGTATTTATTTGCTTACACTTTACTCAAACTTAAAAACCAAGAGAAGGGTCTACTGCCCCTTCATATGGAATATCTCAGGAGATACAAGTTAAAGAGCTGGGAGCCCATAACAATCCAGACTGTCATGATTCTAGAGATGCACCAGCATTTCCATTTCAAATATTTCTCTGTTCTTTCATGTCAACCTACAGGATCGATGAGGACCATGACCGCTTCCCCCGGGTGATTGCCAACGCCGAGTGCCGCCACTCCTGGTGTCTGAATTTGGACGGGCAGCTGGACCACAGCCTCAACTCCGTCCCCATCCACCAGGAGATCCTCGTCCTGCGGAGGGAGCAGAAGGGCTGCCACCAGTCATACCGGCTGGAGAAGAAAACAATCACTGTGGGCTGCACGTGTGTCACCCCCTTGATCCGACACCAGGCTTGAAGGGAACCGGTAGCGTAAGAGCAGGGAGCCATGAAGAAAAACTTCCTTGCCTAACAGCAACGAAATGAAGGGGCCTGATTCAGTATCTACAAAACTAAATGAAGCCATAATGATTAACTAGAATCTATCAGAATATATCAAAAATGAAGAAGTCTCAGTTAAAAAAAAAATAATATTATATATATGTATATGTATATATTTTTCCCCAAAAAAAATCTTGAACTCTGTGAATTCTGAATCCAGACACCTTCATGTGCCAGGCTGAAAAAGTAATGGAGACTCTTTACACACCTTTAGTTTACACTTTGAAATGTTTATTTATGTAATTCTATTTATACTGGTGGAAAATTGAGTAATAATGTATCTGTTTATTTATCTTTGTATAATAATAATAAAAAAAATAATTAGCAAATAACTCTGTGGTATTCTCCTTTCTTTCTGAAGAAGCCTTTTTGATAAGGCAAGAAATCACTCAATTCAGTTATGACCATATAAGAGATCTGTATAGTACTAAAACCTAAAATTTTCTTGATAACATCTAGCTCTGTTGCAGAATAGAAAACTCACAGTAAAGTTTGGGCTTGTATCATTAATACCATTCTACCAACAGAGAAACTGAGATACCAAGAGTAAAATTATTTACCAAGTGACACCCAATAAA
Organism: Columba livia; assembly: GCF_036013475.1. Taxonomy (NCBI): domain Eukaryota; kingdom Metazoa; phylum Chordata; class Aves; order Columbiformes; family Columbidae; genus Columba; species Columba livia. The sequence continues at coordinate 4,403,278 of NC_088604.1, read as the reverse complement.
TTCACAATAAAGACAGACTAGCAAAAAAGCAGTGTATAACTAGCCAGTTATACACTTAATTATCCGATTGGAAAAGAATTTGTAAAGACAGGTTCAATGCAACATACTGAATGCTTCTTTGGGGGGAAAAGAAACTCCCTCCCCTAAAATGGTGAATTTGCATTGCTGAGTTTTAACTTTGGTCTGATGTAATCTATGAATTTCAATCCAACCCATTTCCACACATTTTCTGTGGAGCAGAGTCACTAGCTGGGTACTATGGAGAAAAGCTCATGAATGAGACAAGTGGATAATTGAAGCAATTAACCACACATTGCTAATTGCAATTGTAATTTTCTCCGTGATCGTGTCCTCCCAACACGTTGGCTGCCAGCGCTTCGAATGTAGATCACACTGCCACAGCACTTCTACCATGGTTGCGATGGGACTTGTGTAGGTGGGTGTCTAACACCGCAGGTGGATTTATTGAGAGCATATTTGGGTTAAAAGTGCTCAGATGAAAATGTTCCGTGTTTTAAAAGGCATGCTGGTTTGCAAAGACGTGGATGTTTTATTTTTTTGCTGCCATCTCGAGGAGGTGTGACCCTTCTCCTGCACTGGCAAAGTGCCATTGGTAAATGCTACAGCAAAAGCAGAATTTCTAGAGATCCAGAGGTCAGGGATGCAAGTCCTTAATGAGAGAAAAGGTCCTCTTGGGTGAAAGCATCTTGTCCAGATCCAGCTGTGCTAACTGGAGATGTGATCATCCCAGCTTTTGCTGCTGGGGGTTATTCCCTCCAGCTGTGCCAGGGAGTCTAAACCCTCCCTAATCCACTCCAAGCAAAATTAGGTGGGTCAGTCTCTAACCTAAACTCACAGCACAGCCATAGGTTTTGTACCATCCCTTGATCTAGCAGATTTAAACTGGTCCAAGAAAACATTAATTAACCCTGAGTGATCCCAGTATCTGCAATCACAGCAGTGAACTCCTGTCTATGCCTTTAGTTACCTTCAAACACTGATTTAACTTTGCTCATATGTAGGTATCTAGCAGCATACATGATCCTAACTTAGCTTGTTTCCTACCTTGTCTCCTTAAGGTCTCCTGCAGGTCCTGAAGTTCACCCAGCTGGCTGTCCCAAGAATATTAAGCATGGGAACAGACTGTTAAAAATACATCGAGGAAAACCTCTTTGAGGTTTTCAATGAGCTAAATAAATACCAGTCCAGGAAGGCTGAAGTAGAGTTGACTGCCTTGTCTGTTAGATAATCTCTCAACATCCTACCACTTGCTACAGAAGGAACTTCGTCAAGCTGCCTGCAGCAGCCCAAGTAACTTCTAACAGTTAAAATTATGGTAAGTCCCACCCTTTATTACCTGGTAGTAATGTGCAGTTAGCTGGAGTTGGCGCGTGAGTAATGGAGACTAGTTAGCAATGCTGAGAGAGAACTACCGTGTGGAAAAAGTCAGAACCAGGTCAGCAACAAACAGATGATGCAGTTGGAACACTAAAATCACCAACAGCTTTCTGCTGATGGGCTGGAGAAAAACTCTGGTCTCCCTTCCAGCAGCATCAATCTCCCTTGGACCACTTAACAACTCAATTAAATCTGTGCCTTAGTACACAACTCTTATTTACATGAACTCAAGTCAACTTTGTGCTCACCCCTGCAAGATGCTTGGGTGCTGTACATGCTCCTGCAGAAGCATTTAATAGTCTGATCAATGGGATTCATTTGGCCTGAGGACTATTTTCAGGTTCTCTTGTAACTCCTGGCATCAAGAGCTAAGAGTTCTTCCATCACATTGCTGTGTTCAGTTGTGAAGGTGCAGAATAATTTCAAATCAGTGCACCCTGCCTTGAGCTCACTTAATCAGTGCCTTTGTTTCTCTGGGCAAACTTTCATGACTACAGTCAACAGTTATCACGTTCAGAGACCAAAGAGAGCAAGACCCTTCTTTCAACCTTGCACAGCTCTTATCAGTTTGAGGTTCAACACGTAAAGCTTGCTCTGTCTTATTTTGGGGAATTTCAGTGCAAATTCCTGCTTATTTGATGTCCTTTAATGATATCATCTTGTGAGCATGGGGGAAATTGCTTCAAAACCCTCTTCAACACAAAAGTTTCCCATCCAGCACCGCTCCCTGTCTCAGTTTCATGCCAGTTTGCAAAACCTGAGCAGCAGCAGCAGCTTAGCAGCCAGATTGCTTGGCAACCTGTGAGTAAAACCCAGCAGAAAGGGAAGTTTGAGATTGGAGTTGTGTAGCAAATTATATCAGATAACCGTGCTCATCATTGCCAGTTATCAAAGCAAGCTGGACAGATAAGAGATGCTTGTAAAAAGTTGTATAAATTCAACCGTCTGGGAAGTCTTACGATGTGAAAGTAGCCAGGAGTACAGGTTTCACAAATATGAAATAAAAAGCTAACCCAAAAAATTATAGAGGAAAGTTAGAGAGAAGACAGACTATCTTTATTCATTTGCTGGAACAGGGAACCTTGATCATGATACAAACATGTTGTGCTTACTAAGACTGAGGATAAACCAGAAACACAACACTTTGTACTGGTGAAACCACCAAAACTCACTCATAGAAAGCTGTGCCCAGAAAACTGAGCTTTGATCGGAGCCTACACAGTCTGTGACACCCCAAAGAGCATCAAACATGTTTTTAATCTTTTGTTGAAGTTACAGGAAAAGGTAGGAAAACTGAGCTAGTTTTCTGAAGGGAAAAAAAAAAAAAAAAAAGATAAAAAATAAACAAATGGAAGATTTACAGAGAATGGATTTATGTGAAGAGATGAGGACTTGAAGCTGCTACCCCTATCCAGCCCTGGAGAATAATTAGCAAAACCAGAAAACATTTGTGGGAGTAGCAAAGACTGAAAGTATGGTTTAGTTTTGGTGTTGAGTCCATCTGGTATCTTCTCAGCTCCCAAAATCCAGCACTGGCATGCAGTCCCATCCCCACCAACAGCTCTGAGCCTGTCAAGGAACATCAGGCAATCACAGACACTTTAAGCAGGTTGTTGGGTTTTTTTTGTCACCACCTTGCAACAGAAGATACAGACTTGGCCCACACACTTTAACTCATCTTAAGCAAAAGGTTAAAAATAACATCAGAGAACAAAGAAGAGCAAGAAGGGGAAGAAGACCAGGAGAAGGAGATCAAGGCAAGTCTCACGTTTTACCCCATGATGGTGACACTGGAGCGGGTTTCTGATATGATATGTCAGGCCACCTCCCAGGACAGCCAGAACTCACAACCAACACGGAAACTGCCCCCGTCATGTTGGCACCAAACCACAGACCTCACAGGACTGACCAGTAAATTGCTCATCCCCTTAAAATTTTGTCTTTTAGGTCTAACTCTCTACAAGTCATGTTGACTTCTGGATTTTCAAGCCATTGCTCCTCTGGTTTACCAAACATTAATTGTTCTTGGGTTGTTTCAATGTTTTAGGTTGCAACCTTTGCATTCTTAATATATTTCATCTCTGCACATCTTTAAAAGCAATGATTTGGTGGAACAGGCTGACCTGATCTGTAATGCTTTTAAACACCCCCAGGACCACGTTGTCAAGTGTCCAGAGAAGCCTGACTCACATCTGCACGGCAACACATCCACAGGTCAAAGCAGAAGAAGGCATCTCCCAGGTTCACACCACCGCTGTGCCTCCCATGCATGAGCATGGGCTCCCTCCAACATCCCATGAGATCTGCTACACAGCGGAATCCCTGGTTGAGCTGCCAGAACTGGCACAGCCAAGGGGAGAAGCAAGCAAGGGGACAGGGAAAAGTGAGTGAGGGACAAGGAGAAGAGAGGAGGACTAAAAAGGCCACGAGGATGAGGTACTAACCTGTGACCGCAGGTTGCTGAACCCAGCAGGTTACAAGGAGACACTGTGGGACTGCTGCTATACCTACAGCTGTGTCTTCTCCTCCTGGTAAAACACCAAGTCCCTGAAGGTTGCTCTAAGCCATAATTCAGAGACACCCAGCCAGGCATCCAGGGGCTGTGTCTATTGCTGCAAGGGGGAAAAAAATAATTAAAAAAGAAAAAGCAAATCTTTTCACAAAGGCTGGTCCTCAGCCGTGAATTATGCTTGCTCTTGGTGGTGATATGACTGTGCTGTTTACAAGAAGCATAAACTCATCGTTCTTAGATTGCTGGAAATGAAAGCCAACCACCTACCTCATCAAAAAAGCATCACGTAAAAAACAAACAGACTCATATTTACAACCAGCTGCACTCTAAGAATGGTGCCATTAGAAGGAAATAACTCTTGTTGCTCATTTGATTTAGAAACAATCCCCATGTACAAGCACATGCCTTGCTGAGGGGTGTGTGGTTTGCAGTTGATAACACTGGCTGAAAAACCTCATGGCCCATGTGTGAGACTTCCTTAATTAGCTACCTTTGCGTTTTCTTAATTACCTACTTCGTAATTCACCCAATTAGAACAGCCCTTCAGATAAGCTGATGGCTGTTGAAGAGAGCACAGGAGCTCACACCCGTTTAGCTGTGATTAACCCAATGCCCAAGTCATTACGTCTGCAGGGAAAAATGTAGGCTGGTTTTCTCCCCGCAAAACAAGTGAGGACAACCCCACGGGTTAGGTTTATCAAGAAAGAGAGAAGTAGGTCAGGAGTAAGAACCAGGGTGAGCAGCGTGTGAGTTCCTGGTCAGCGGTTACTGTAAGAGCAGAGCTGGCGTTACGCAAGAGCGCACAGAAGACGCCTCCATGGGTTTGCGCTCCACCACATGAAGAGCTTGGTGGTCATAATGAAACAGCTGCTGCCACAGATGAGTACAAATGCTTGTAACTGAATGAGATGGTTTCCCCACCTGGTTACTCACGACTTGTTAAACTGGTTCCCAGTGAGCCACGAGGCAGGGAATATACACAATTTGACAAACAACCACCAAAGGAGTCATCTGCACACAATGATTGTCTGACCTACCTGGGGAGGACACCTGCACCAGGTGTATCTAATTTAAAGGAGCTTCTGGGCAGACAAAGTGGAATAAGAAAAAGCTTGTGCATAGGTTCACCTTGGTCTAACTGCAGGTGAACAAATACAGGCTTCAAACCTCCACCAGCAGAAACCAGAGGTCTGAGAATCTGGCTTAGATCTGGGTGAAAGATGAGTAATGTGTCAAAAAAAAAAGAAAAAAAGGCAATGCAGTAGAAATCTGATAAAATAATAAACAGTAGAGTCTTGCTAGGCTGTGCTCCTTGTGTAGCTACGGGGAATAAAAGGGCAATTCCTCCCTTCCTAAAGAGGAAATCCCACCCTGGAGGAGTTTATTCCTTGTTCCCTTGATGTGAAGGGATCCTCATCCCACTTCAAGCCCAACACCTAACATTTGGCTGGATAAAGGTCAAGTCAAATGAAGAGATGAAGCCATATTTGCACATTTCCCTACATTCCGGCTCAGCCAACCATCCAGCAGCTGGAGGACAAGGTTGTTTATAGGGATGACATCTTGTCTGGAAGAGGACAGGACAGGCCTTTCCCAGCTTACATGAACCAGGCTGGACCCTCAGCCCAAATTTCAGCTGCAGCCCTGCAATTTGTTATCTCCCACTTCTTTTTCCACCATCCCCAGAGACCATCTGGAGAACCTGGCTCCATTGTCAACACCCCCTGTATAACCTCACCACTTTCAGCCCCTTTTTTTGCATCTTTTCATATATTTAGGCCGCAAGTTGTTTTGCGCTCTCTCTTACTCATATCGCTGCACCGGAAAAAACCCGATCTTTGCCGAAATCTCTCAGTGCTACTGCAGCACAAACTCATTCTCCATGTCTGCTTTCATTTTGAGCTGCCATAATACGACGTTCTTTTAAATAAAATACAATTTTTATTCAGTGTATAAGTTATTGAATAAATACAGATAGACATTTACCAGTTTTTTTGATACTCTGGACACATACCAAATTATAAATACGGTTATAAATAGAAAACGTAATTAGAAATATAAACACTAATATTAATTCTTCACCATTTTAACACTAAATGCAAGTGGACTCAATCATGTCCCAAAATGTCCTGCAGTAATACAGCCACTGCTCCCCATGGAGCAGCAGTGACACAAGCCTGGACTCTAATTAGAATCAGGCCTAGTGACACTTAGGTCAGATTTACACTAGAAATATGTGAGTGAGCAGGGAAAGGAAAGGGGCTCTGGGATGAGGAAGGGAGGGAGAAGGTGCAGGAGGAGGAATCTTTTGTGGCAGTGCAGTTTGGCATGTATACATTAGGGCAATTTGCTGCCAAGAACAACTTTTGAAACTTTAATTCATTTGAGTTATCAAATTGATTTAAGCTACAATTAAGGGAAAAAGGAAAAGTAAAAAAGCACTGCTTTACTCCCTCCCTGCTCATAGACACAAATAAAACTTTTCCTCCGTTCCCTTCTCTCCCTTTCATCACTAGCAACTGGTGATTCCCATTCTAAAATCCATGAATTAACAGCAAGAATCAGTACTTTTAATCTGCTCAGATTTGGAAAGAAGTGTCGTATTGAAATCCCGGGATGCAAGGTGGGCGACTTCAGGATTTCTCCAAAGGGATGTTCACAGGAGACATTTCTTCTTCCCAAAGTTTTTTTTCTCCTGCTAATCCCTCCTAGGACTGATGGTGGATGACGGGAGCAGCACACGTGCAGCCCACGGTGATGAGTTTCTTCTCCAGGCGGTAGGTGGGCAGGCAGCCCTGCAGCTCTCGCCGCAGCACAAGGATCTCCTGTTGGATGGGGACGGAGTTGAGGCTGTGGTCCTCCTGCCCCAGTGGGTTCACGCAGCCGGACAGGCGGCACTTGGCGTCAGCAATCACCTGGGGGAAGCGGTTGGGGTCTTCATCGAGCCTGGGGATGGGAACAGAAAAGGGCTTTATGTGCTTGCACAACATGGTTTGGTAGGATGTTCTTGATTTATCTCCATGAAAGGACCACGTTCTTTATCCGTGTATCCTCATTATGAGACAAGGACAAATAATTTCCCCATTCTCAACATTTTTGGAATTAATTCCCAGAAACTGAATCAATTTTGAAAGGGTAATACTGCCATGTGTTTTTTTAGTAGTGGATGAATGGAGTGGATCTGGGTAAAATACAGAACTGATCACAAGTGGGTCGTTCATTTTTGTTTGGTTTTCTTTCAGCTTCAGCATTCAAAAACTTCTTTCAGCTATGGAAATGTGAAATTACAATGTACTGACATTTTTCATTTCCTAGAGGAATAATTCTTTGACAAAGATTGACAAGAAACCATTCCAATGATTTCCCCTTGCACTGCAAACAGTTTCCCTTGGAGAAATCTCACCCAACATCAAAATGAAAGTCTCTGTCAAAAAGTGTTTGCAATATTCACAGGAGTCCAGGCTTTTGCTGAGAATCAGCCACTGTTCACCATAAAAAAATACCTGTGTAGCATGGCCAGTGCAATTTAGATAACAACTAAACAGTTACCTGTAATCCCAAGGAGCAAGAGACCGGTTCCTGACATCATGGACCATCCTAAAGGCATGATCTGAATTGCTGATACGGACGTCAACTTTCACCGTCGTGGGGAATTTGAGTTCCTTTTGGTCCAGGCAATCTTCACTAAATCTCACAGTGCCACCGTTCTTGTTGGGTTGAGGAGGAACCACCCTCCTATGGGGTGAGCTCCTTACGGTGAGTGCTAGAACCAGCACCAAAACCAGTAATCTGAACTGGGAGAGAGAAAGGTGTCATTGGCTCAGTTCAGTCAAGAGAAAGAGAGTACAAAGAGCTAAATCTTGACTAGACTGGGCCATCAATGGACCATATAACTAGCAAGAGGAGAAAAATGCAGACCATAAGTCCCATCCTGAATTCCTTCATTGGGCAGTGGCTGATCTTCATACTTATATTTGAGCAAGAGGGACCAGCACGAGCAAGTGGCGTGATAATGCTAATAATAATACTCCATTACAACACATGCTGAACTCTGATTCAAAATCTGACTTATAGTTGGCTCTGCACCAAGAAGAGCATCTCTCCAACAAGCTATGAAAGGTCCTCCTCCACAGTCAAACAGCAATGTCTTGTGATCTACAAGGTGGGTGAGGACTCAGCTGAGCCCATGCCTAAGCTTAGAAACCCGGATAAGCCATACACTTTCTCAGGACAAGAAAGGCTGGCTACCTAGTCTGCGGGAAATTACCCTCTCTTGATGAAATCTGAGATCTTTGTGCCATTTCCAGAAGCTCAGGTTTTAGGAAAAGAAGACCGATAAATGCAAAGCTTTTCATAAAATCACAGGATTTGACAGTGCTACAAATACTAGCCAGGTTGAAATTTTAATGCACATTCATTTCACAATGACATTTGAGCAATTTTGATAGCATGTTGCCTGAGAAAAGCACTGTCTCTCCCAATCCCACATCAGCATTGCTGCCCTTACAGATAAATAATGGGTAGTCAGCTCCTCCTTGTCACTCAAGCATCAAACCCATTTGCAAAAGCTCAAGAGAGAAAGCATCTGTATCAGACAGACTTAGCATCCCGTTCAGTTCCCACTAAGACCAACAAGAGTTCCTCCTAGATAACAGCATCGTGAGATCTTCATTCTGCTTTTTCTCTTGCAGTAAATATATCTTAATGCTTACGCCAAATGTAAGTACTTACCATGGCAGCATAGCTGGCAAAAGCCATGGCAATGTCTCTGGTGCTTTGGGTGGATGCACACAGCGACGAAGCGCAAGAGTTCTACTTCTCCGAGACCTCTTCCACTCCGTGTGTGTCTCAAAGCCGGTTGTAGTCTCCTTTTTATAGTGAAGCCCAACCACTACCATCCTTTCCACTGCAGCATACAGCTGGCTTACCTGACCTGAGGTTAGGAGCTGATATTTCATTTTCTAGCCCACTTCCTTCCGTCTACCTCCAGAAAGAAGAGGGCAGATACTATGTCATCAGAATCCCAAATCAGCCAATACAGTTGATGCAGGCAGATAAAGAGATAAGGAAAGAAAAGGAGATTAAAAGAAAATTTCAGACAGGTTTTTTTTTCCCTTCCCACCCCTTCTTTCTAATATTAGTGTTATCTCACCACAGACCCGTCTGTGGATGCACTTCCACGTGCCTCACACAAACCAAACGGCAGAGATCAGCAAGCTGCCAAGTCAAGCACCCAACAAGGGTTTCAAAATGAGGACAGGATATGGAACTGCACAGCTGAACCTCCCTTTGCTTCAACTGCATGATCCACCTCCACCTCATCCCGGGGATGCCTATGTCCTGCTGTGACCATGCAGGATGAGATTAGATGCCCAGGGGAAGTCCTCCTGGTGGACCTCAGGACACCAGGACCTGGGACAACTTCCTCACTCGTTGCTGAGATGCCATGTTGACACACACTGGAGAGCTCTTTGAAAAACTCATGCACGTCCTGTACGGGCCCTGAGGGCACCAGTCGACCTTACTGACCTTGACCAGCATCACCAGCAGCCCCATTTCAGTCCAGCGTTATGGCACCAGTCTCTGCCTGAGCTGTGCCGTAAGAGTCCTGCTTTTCTCACCGTTCTCTGATCTTGTCTACTGGATGGACTTCAGAGAAATGTTTCTCCTGGATGGACTCTTGGATACGCATGGTAGACCATCGCCATGGCCATACTGTACTGCATTTTGCCTAGGTCTCCTCTGAGTTCCACATGAGCTGGATAAAATATATTTTCAAACAGTTTGTCTCTCATTTTAAAGTGTCTGAAAGGGCTGTATTCCCACCACCATGGCACAGGCTGTAGATGGTGATAGCACAGCAACATGTTGAGGTGTTGGGTGAAGTGTGGGGCCAGCCGGGACTGTAGGACCCCCTTTGGGAGCAAACTCACATGGAGTCAGTTTCCTGGCAAGCAGTTGGGAGTCTCTTGATTATCCCATGAAAAATCCCACCAAATTTCATTAAGTCACAAATGTTTATAAGCCTTCAGCGTGTACAATGTGTGGGCTTGGCAGAATTTAGCCGCTGAAGTCTGGATGGGACTGCTTGCTCCTTAAGGATTGTCCCAATGTGCTCTGCTGGGTCAGTGTATCACACCTGTTCAGTTAAACATACATTTAAGCCCTGAGAGCAAGAAGAAGGTGATGCTGTCCTTGTTCGGAATTGCCAAATCCAGTAGCCCCAAATTCAAACCCAATAGAGACGAGGCTGCTACAACTCCATCCTCCACGTCCCTCCAGCAGTGAAGCTGAGCACGGATTCTCAATAGTTAAGTACATACACACACAAATGCAACACGTATAATATATATATACATATGCAGATGTCCAGCCACATGGATCAACATGGGCAAAAAACATCACTCAAGTGAACTCAAACAGGACCGATGGCCTCATCTTGTTCCCCTCTCTAGCTGATCAGGATGAAAGCCTGTTAGTGGAAAATAGGTACAGGTAGATATATATAGAGATAGATGATAGATAGATAGATAGATAGATAGATAGATAGATAGATAGATAGATAGATAAAAATGTATTGCTCCAGTTATTTGCCTTAAACCATCTCTCCAGTAGCTGCCCCTGGATTCCCTGGTTCCCCCATTGCTTCATGCACAAACACACATCAGTGGGTCTTCCCAGCAGCTACTCCAGACATGACCTTATCGATAGCCAACCCCCAGATCCTCAGCAGCTGCTCTAGACCTCCCAGTATCCCCCAGCAGCAAATTTACAGACCCCCTGGTCTCTCCAGTATCCTACATGGACTTATATGGGACTTTTGCACCAACACCTGGGGCTAGTCCAGCTTTATGTCTTTAGCATTTCCACGCTGACATACATACCCACACAACGCACACACACACCAGACCTGTAGTTGCTGGGCTTTATGCAGCACTTTCATTTAGGTTAGAGAGTGAAATTACACTTAAGAAAAAGAAAAAAATAAGGCACACTGACCACCATTAATGTGCGATCAGCCCCGATTATCCCTCTTCTCATTGTCCTGTTTGCTCCTCACTGATCCACCCTGATGCTTTTCTTTCCCCAGCTTTGCCGCTAGCCTTAAACATCCCATAATAAGTCTTGCACCATCCCCAAATTCTCTACACAGCACACCATAACGAGCAAAGCGATGTGGAGAAAGCCTCCAACATCGCCTTGTCTGGTGGGTCCCACAGCTGGACGTGGGTTGACCGTCTTCCTTGGATAACCCTGAAAGAGCAGGGTCATGGGCCCCATTGGCACTACATTATTTGGGTTCCTCCACCTGGCACTGCTCCTCTGCTCCTTTGTCTTTGTCGAAAATAATGATAGAGCCTAACAATACCCATTTTATAATTAGGGATAAAAATAACAAGGGAAGCAGGAGCAAGGGCTCTACTGTGTGTGATCCAACAAGGACCAGCCGCGAACTAGAGCAGAACGACCAATGCACATGCTGTTTCCCCAGAAGAACCAGCAGCTCTCTTTGGGAGTAAAAGTTATTTTTATTGTAGAAAAAGATCATGTAACCAGTTTGATCAGTTTCTCTGTGGAGAAAACCCCAAGAGAAGCTTCTCCCAAAGCCATGTAGTCAAGCTCAAAGAGAAAGACTGAAGCGCAGGACTCTTCACAGAAATTCAGCTTCAGTCCTCCAGAAAAATCAGCAGATTCATGGCATTTTCAGTCCTTCAGAAAATCAGGAGCCTCCTACAGATTCATGGAATTTTCAAATGAGAAAGGACTAATCCAGTACCCGCTCTATTACCTCCCTTGAAGAATATCAGCAGAAATCTCCATTGACTGATGGTTTTTGTCACTGCAGGATGTTGTCACGATTTTGTGGTCTGATTCAACTGATAGTTCAGAGACCAGCAACTCGTCTCACGTAAATTTTTCATATTCAGGTTACCAAGTTCTCCTGAGGTAACACCAGTTTTGTGACACATGTTCCTATTCTGACTGTTGACATCTGTATGTCCACAAATGTATCTACAGAGACTCAGAGTGCGGAAGACCAAAAGAGGGCAGAATTACCAGAATTCCACTTTTACAGCCCAGAAACCGACCCCCTTTTTTTCCCCTGACCACTTGCAGGGAAAGGAAAAGGGCACTGCCATGCAAATGGGTTGGATTTTGCAGGTACAGGGTTAAGCGGAAACTGTTACGGGCGATGAAGCAACGACGTTATCACGTCAAACGTTGGGTTGTTCACCCTGACCGTCACTTTCCACTCGCATCTGCAGTCTTCGGCGGCTTATCATTTCAGCGAGGATTCCCTCCTCTTTGACCTGTAATTTCCTACAACTGAATTTGTCTTGAGTTAAAATTCAGTGAAAATGTGATCTAAAAGAGGTCACTTAATATTAATCATTGCGGGGGAGGGGAGGAATACTCGTTATCTCAAGAAACAGTTCGCTCTCATGTTGTGAGGGCTTGGAGCAGGGTTGGGGACTTGGAAATCAAAAGGAAGTTTTAATATCACCAAGAACTCTTCTACATTTGAGTTATTATAAAAAAAAAAACCCTAAAGTTGATACCGCAGGATTCATTATATGTCTAGGTTAAGGTTTTTCATAACACTGCGGGGGCTTCAGGCATAAGACAGACCTGATTCCAAGTTGGGCTTGGATGCCACATCCTTTTAAGCTCCTCTGAACATTTCAGCTTTCACACCTCACAGGAGGCACCTGTGACACCTCCGAGGAAACATGGAATTAATACTCCAGAGCAGGGAAAAAGAAAACTACTCAAATGCCTTTGAACCTGGTGGAACAAACACCAAGCACTGAACTGTGACCTGCATTTCACCAACGCTGGGCAAAGAAAGAGCTGCTTCTCAGCTTCATCTCTGGGAATATTCATAGCTGGTAGTCATGCTTTGATAATACGATAATTTTCTGCTTTGAAAGCAGGTGTCCTGCCATAGAGGAGGGACTAAGGAGACTAAATATGGCTGGAAACTTAGTAAATTAACAGGACTTATCTGGAAGTAATGTTTCTCAAGCACACTGTCCCATGGGTTGGATTTATGGTGTCAGTATCTGCATCTCACCATAATTTTTGGAGCGGGTGTCTCATCCCACTCATCTGAAGCACCTCAGAGGACCTTCCGGAACCTGCAGCAGGAAAGGAAATAATGGGGCTGAAATCGCTACCGCTGAAACCTCCAGATGTCAGGGCCAAATAAATATTTCAGAGCTGAGCTCAGCATCTCAGCTGAAACACAAGCAGAGTAGTTTACTCCTGCCTCACTGGCCACCCCAGGTTATTCCCTTCATGATGTGTGACACCATAAAATCAGACAAAATCACCAACTTTCCAATGTAGAGAGCTTACTGCACACGTTGTGCTTACCCCTGGCAGGGTTTGCTGACAACACTTTGCCACGCTGACAAGACTCATGACCAAGTTGCAGATCACGGTTGAGAGATGTCAAGTGGAAAGATCAAATTTTGAGGGGAAATGTGGCTGGATGAACACGCCACAGATACCAGCAGCAGAAACCTCTGCACGGCAAACGCTGCTCCAGCACGACAGCTCTGTGTCACCACTGGTGGCCCTTACAGGGGACAAATGGCACCTCCGGGCTCCCTCTATGGGCCGTGGTCAAACCTCGTTTTTGGCTACTAGACCTGGTTTGGCTTCACACTTTGGCCAGAGCTGTGGGTTGAGTGGGAGGCAGGAATTAGTTGATGCTGCTGGAGCTGGTATGGGGATTTCAGCCCCAGTCCCTGCAACCTGGGTGCTCACCCATCCCACAGCAGGTAGATTCATAGGATCATTTCAGTTGGAAGAGACCCTCAAGATCATAGAGTCCAACCATTGGACTGGCACTAAACCACGTCCTTAAGAACCTCAACTCCATGTCTTTTAAACCCCTCCATGGTGACTCCACCACTGCCCTGGGCAGCCTGTTCCAGTGCCCGACAACCCTTCTAGATTAATACACATCTTGATTGAACTGAATACTATTTGTTTTGTATTCTTTCCTCAATTCTAACTTTTTTTTAATGCTTCTGATCCTCTCAAATGGCCATCACCTGTCAATATTAGTAGGAAGTTATTCTGTTCCCTTGCTAATCAAGGTGGTGACCAAGGACAAACCCCTGTGGGAATCTGCTCTGCTCATCCTCCTCATATGACAACTACTCCTTAAGTAGGTCTTTTCCAAGCAAATCTTCACCCACCACCTCCTCATTTAATTTCTAGACTATTTTTTTTAGCATGCTTATGGGAGTTATGTGCAACTATTGCAAAAGGCTAGACATGGCATCAAGATGAAACACACCTACTGTTCATCTCCTAACCACAAATGCCATTACCTGTCAAGAAACAGTATAACCTCCGCTTGGTATGACTTACCTCGTAGCTTTGCTATTGCTTTATTGTGATAGGATTTTTGCTTGATTATCTGTCCCTGCAGCTTTTCTTTTCTTTCATTTTTTTCCTTTTCTTTCTCCTTTTTTTTTTTTTTTCAGTATCTTTCCAGTTTTCTTTATCCATCCTACACAATTTCCCACAAGGGATCCAATATACTGGGTCAGTTCAACTGACCTCCGTCATCTAAAACCAAGACACCTGGAGCTGAGCTTGGCAACTTAGGCTTGATTTACACTCATCAGAAAGCAACAGGTACATTTAGACCCCAGTTAATATTTTTTAATCTTAATCTAAATTAATCCAACTCCTGCAAATCTGTACTGGATGAATCATGACCTAAAGGAATGCAAAATTTGTTTCACCCAGTTTGCATTTATTATTATTTTTATTTCTTCAAGGCATACTCTGTTTCCCCAGAAGTAAGACCTACCCCAAAAGTAAGCCCTAGTGTGACTTTCCAGGATTTTTGAGGATGCTCAAAACATAAGCCCTACTCCAAAAATAAGCCCTAATTACAGTTCATTAAAAAGTCCATTGAGATAGTGTGCAGGCAGTTATACATGTTAAATAGTGAACATCTTTTGGAGCAAAAGTTGTATAAGACCCTGTCTTATTTTCAGGGAAACAGGGTAGAAATCCTTTTCCAGGCTGTCTTCCCATGGGATCTTCCCTATCACGCCCCTAACATTATTCAACCAAAGTTTGTTAAGAATTGCAATCTTTATTCTACTGTGTCCTTCCTTTTTATTATTATTTTTTTTTAAATAAGCATCATAAACTCTGTCATCATTTTCATCCACTCTGGAATTTTCAATCTTTGAAGGTTTCTTACAACCCAAAATATTCCAGTCTATGACCCTAGGCTATAGGACAGTACAATGAACCAGAGATTTACCTACCCTGGAGCTCCTCCTGGTGTCTTGTGATGGGAAATACAATATTAGCAGTTCCCTAGCTGTAAGGACAGGGAAACACAAAGGCCTCAGCAAGAAGAGGAGATGGCTCCAAAAAGCCACTCTGGCCAAATGCCCTCACTGCTCCCTGATGTGCCCTGAGAAGAGGAACAGCCTCCAAAAGTCAGAGAGAAGCAGGGAGGGAGGAGAAGACAATGTCCCCAACTTCTACAACAGAGCAATGTCAACGCAGCAAATATTATCGGGGAACATTTATAAACGCTCAGGCACCTTTCCAGAAGAAAAAGTTCAGTTATTTTGGCCACAAATGAGCTGTTAAGAAAACACCTACACACTGCATTGGTACATTGGCCTGTCGCTCCTGCCCGGGGTCTGTGCAGGAGCGGGCCCAGCTCCCTCCCGGCCCCACAGAGCTCAGAACCTGCTCTGCGTAACTAAACCAGGGACAGAACAAGTCTGACTGTCTCTGTGCTTAACTCACCCTCACCTGTCTCTGTAGTTTTAGAATCATAAACTCATTTTGGTTGGAAGAGACCCTCAATATCATCGATTCCAATCATTAACCCAACACTGGCACTAAACCATGTCCCTGAGAACCTCATCTCTGCGTCTGTTCAACCCTCCAGGAATGGCGACTCCAGCACTGCCCTGGGCAGCCTGTTCCAATGCCCCACAGCCCTTTGGGGAAGAAATTGTTCCCCACATCCAACCTCAACCTCCCCTGGCGCAACTTGAGGCCGTTTCCTCTGCTCCTGGCACTTGTTCCTGGGGAGCAGAGCCCGACCCCCCTGGCTCCAAGCTCCTTTCAGGCAGTTCAGAGATCAGAAGGTCTCCCCTCAGCTCCTGTTCTCCAGCTGAACCCCCCAGGTCCCTCAGCCGCTCCCATCACACTTGTGCTCCAGCCCCTCACCAGCTCCGTTCCCTTCTCTCAACTCACTCCAGCACCTTAAGGCCTTTCTTGAGCCCTCAGGTGATTTTGCTGCCCCTGACACCGCCATTTTGTGTATGAGGTGATTCCACCACCCCTGGGGCCGCCCTTTCAAGCCCTGAGGTGATTCCGGTGCCCCTGGTGCCGCCATTTTGTGCGCTGAGCTGAGGGGCCCTAAAGTGCCTCCAGGATTTGCGGTTTGGCCTCCCCAGGTCCCAGCACAGGGATGGTCACTGCCCTGGGCCTGCTGGCCACACTAATGCTGATACAAGCCAGGACACTGGTGGCCTCTTGGCCACCTGGGCACACACTGGCTCATGTTCAGCCACTGTCACCAACATCACCAGGTCCTTTTCCACCGGACACTTCCCATCCGCTCTTCCCCGAGCCTGTAGCGTTCATGGGGTTGTTGTGACCCAAGTGCTGGACTCAGTACCTGGTCTTGATCCTTTAGGAGCCAGACACAGGCCGTAGGTCTGAGGTCAGCCTGCAGAAGTGCACTACATCCAACCAGAGAGGTTTAGGAAGCTGCAAACATGCAAAATCCCCTTCCAGCCTGCAAATCTGCTATCACAGATGTGTTGGATGAGGAGAGCTCAGAAATGAGGCTTTTATAATTCCACAGGCCTGTTTGTGGAAGAAGAATGGGGGTTTCCACCCAACCCTGTGCAATGAGATGCTACCGGGATGTGGCTCCGTGTGGGCAGAGGCTGCACAGCAACAACGGGCGAGCAGGATCTGCCCACATTTGTTACCCACCCACCCACCCCAAGGAGACATGGGCTGTGCAGGGGCCAATGGATGGGCAAGGACAGCAAACGGCCTGTGCTGGTCAGGGTCTTCTCTAAAGCTTCACCTCAAACTTGCCAAAACCAAATTAAAAGAACAAAAGAAGCACCACAAACCCCCAGACCTTCGGCAGCTCTAGCATCACGAGCAGCCACAACTGGTCTGACTGCACATTCAGCTTTTCTTGAAAAGCATCCCAATCCACGGGAGCTTGCTGGTTTCTACAACAGCCTTTCTCCAAGAAGTGGTCACCTGTGTGTTCTCAAAGCAAGATGGTTCCATCAATCCCCCCAAGAGCAAGGGAACGCTTTCACAGTCTCAGGAGCTTGTGTTTACCTCCCAGAGGATGCAGGAAGATTTGCTGGCAAGACGTGCAGGGCTGCAGGATCCCAAGTCCCCATAGCTTTGACCTTCCTTTGCTACAGAAGGTCTCCTCCCTTTTGTGGTGGTTCTGTTATATTCATATGGGTACAATCACAGATCTGAGGGCAGGAGCAGCTGGAGACCAAACCCATGTCTCCAGTTCCTTCCCACCTGCCTGGGGCCAAAAATCCTAGTGGAGCTCTCATATTGCTTCTTACCACTACTCTTGAATGTTGGATGCTAAAATCCAGATTTTTTATTTTTTTTAATTCAAAGGCTAGAACTATTGCTACCAAAGTTAAAAACAATACATTAAGAACATTGATAATTTGCACCTAAGTTTTTCCTTTTGGCTCCTTGCATAAACAAACCTCTTCCCGAATACTCCCATTTGAAGACAGCAACACTGAAAGAGCTTCCAGAGCACCTGGCTTGTTTTGGTGCCAGCAATGCACAGCAAGCAAGGACTGTAAAGTGCACAAACTTGAGCTCCCCAAAGTTCAGCTCAGCCAGATGAAGCATTCAGGAAAGAGTGAAGGCAAACACAAAGAGTCCCCAGAGTAAGAACACATGAGAACTTGGGCTCTTCCACCCAGGGGCTCAGATTAAGAAGATAATGTCGTCGGACACCATGATCTGGTTGTCATCTTGCATGTGGGCTAATGCCACCTTCACTTCAGCCAGCGAGAAGGGCTCCGGGTTGTCACGATTGATGGATTCCATCATATTCTTCAGACCCACAGACTGGGCATGGGAAGACTTGAAGACCTCCAGGAGAGCAGCCTTGAATGCTTTCAACCTGGCCAAGGAAAGTGAGAGGTAATCACCCTTGCAGACCACACACACCAGTCCTTCTCCTTCCTTCCCAGCCCTTCCCCATTGCAGAAGCGGCACCCAGCAGGAAAGCCAAACCCAGACCTGGAAGCACCCACCACAGCTGCATCTCCAGCACTGGCCAACAGCTTGGACACAGCAGGGTGCGGCGGGACACAGGGGACAGACATCTCCACCAGCTCCTACTCACCTCGGTTCAGCCAACTCCGTCTTCTTTGCTTCGCCAGCGGTCGAGGCTTCAGGCGTCTTTGGAGTGTGTGCCTGGACTGGAGCAGAAGGGAAAGAGCTTCTTTATTTGAGGTGCCAGAGCCTGGACCGGGGTGTGGAGCGGGCATGGAGTCTCCTCTGGAGACATTCAAACCCACCTGGACCAACCTCTGTGGTCTGCTCTGGTGACCCTGCATTAGCGAGTGGGTTGGACTGGATGATCTCCAGAGGTCCCTTCCAACCCCAGCCTGGCTGGGATTCTGTACAAAGTTACCTTCTACCTGCCTGGTGTCCAAGCACCCCGAGAGCAAAAGCACTTGGCCTTAGGATGGGATGGGAGATAGAATCATATAACAGCTTGGGTTGGAAGGGTCCTTCAAAGCTCATCCAGTGCCACCCCTGCCATGAGCAGGGACCTCTGCACCAGCTCAGGTTGCTCAGAGCCCCGTCCAGCCTGGCCTGGGATGTCTCCAGGGATGGTTCATCTACCACCTCTCTGGGTAGATGCCAAACTCTCCCAATGTTATTACTTCTCCAGCAGTTTGCAAGTGGACAGAAGAAGAATAACGTGCTACACTATCTCTCCTGTCCAATAATGTGCTACACTAACTCTCCTGTCCCACATGGCCACAGAGTTTCAAATTAAATTCACATTGATTTGTGGGCTGCAGAGTGCCACACCACGGACAACGAGTGATCCCAAGGCATTGCTGCTCCCCAAACCCACCAGGGCAGAAGGCAGCAGCACCTTCTGGAGCCAGATGCCACCAAAACCCCAGGGACTCACCCTCTGGCATCTCCTCCTCGGCATCACTGAAGTCGTACGGGTCGTAGGAGTCCCCCTCACCTCCTGTGCGTGCCTTCTTCCTCCTGGGTGGGGGAAGGAGAGGTCACCCCCGCTCCAGCCAAACTGCAGAGCTCAGGACCCCCCGAAGCCCCAGGCTCCTGGAGACATCTGGCCAGGAGCCTGCAGGGTACCTGCAGCTTGCAGGTAAGCCACTCTCCAGCCACAAACCCCTCCTGATGGCACGGGACACAAGCCAGCACCAGCCCTGAGAGTTGCAACTGTGACAAGATCACAGATGGGTTTGGGCTGGATCATCTAGTCCAATACCCCTGCCACGGGCAGGGTCATTTTTTGCTAGATCACTTTGCTCATCCAACCTGACTTTGAATGCTTCCAACAATGGGACATCCACCACTCCTCTGGGCAGCCTGTTCCAGCATCTCATTAGCCTTACCATAAACATCTTTTTCCCTTATGTCTAATCTAAATCCACCCTCCAGGTGGGGTCTCACCAGAGCAGAGCAGAGGGGCAGAATCACCTCCCTCCACCTGCTGGACATGCTGCTTTTGATGCAGCCCAAGATGCGATCGGCCTTTTGGTCTGCAAGCACACATTGCTGGCTCATGTCCAATCTTTCACCCCCCAAGCACCCCAAGTCCTTCTCCTGGGGGCTGCTCTCCATCCAAAGCCTGAGCTGATACCAGGGATTGTGCCAACCCAAATGCAGGACCTTGCACTTGGCCTTGTGGAACTTGGATAAGGTTTTCACAGGCATTAAATAACATTAGTTCCCACACAGACCCCTGAAGGACACCACTCACTACTGATCTCCATTTGGATGGACATCAAGTCATTGACAGCAACTTTTTCGACATGGCCATCCAGCCAGTTCCTTATGCATGAAATAACGATGTCCTTCTGTTACAAATTGCGGGGGAACAATCCACTAAATTGAGCAAAACATGGAGTACTCCCCCAAGGCCAGCACTGCCTACTGCAACCTCAGAAGATGCTGGAGCCCCTTGTACGACATCCCCCTCCCTCGCTCCGGCACCGACCTCCTCATCCTGTGCTCCTCCTTGGGCTGCGACTCCTCGTCCTCCTCCTTCTCAGTGTCTGAATCATCCTCCGCCCGCTTTCTGCGCTTCTTCTCCTTCTCCAGCACCTGTGTGGCAAACACAGGATGGACTCAGGACACTCTTCCACCCCAAGTGACCCAAGATCCCACCGTGGTGGCCTCGTCCCACACCATCACCTGGAAAAGACTCCACCAACAGCCCAGAGTGCTCAGCCTGCACCAAACCCACCCCTTTCAATGACAATTTTATCATGGAATCATAGAATAGTCTGGGTTGAAGGGACCTTAAAGCAACCCCAGTGCCCCCCCTGCCATGAGCAGGGACATTTTCACCAGCTCAGGTTGCTCAGAGCCCCATCCAGCCTGGCCTGGGATGTCTCCAGGGATGGGGCATTGTAGGACCCCAAGCACCAAGGGACACCTTTCCCACACCTTTTGGAAGTAGGCGAACTGCACCAGCTCCAAAGCTGCCTCAGCATCCTGCAGATCCACAGTCTTGTTCATCCTGGCCTTGGCATGGGCCGTGGAGAGCCGGATCAGCGTCTCCAGCGTACGGGCCGTGACTGGGGAGGTCTGGGGGGCGGAAGAGAGAGAGACATCTCTGTGAGACTCACCCCAGTCACAGCTAACCACCTCACCAAGAGGTGACACATCCAGGGTGGGAAACACCCGTATGGAGAGAGGGGAGCCTGTGCCTCCGTTTCCCTCCTCCTGGCCTGTGTGGGGCTCACCCTGGCAACGTCCGAGTTCATCAGGCTCTGGCTGCGCAGGCGGGAATACTCCTCTGCTATGTAGTTTGCTGCCTCCTCAGTCAAGACGGGCTTAATCATCTTGGCTACATGGATGTACTTTCTCATGAACTCCATGCTGACGATCTTCTCCCTGCAGGGAACACACGCACAGCCGTGTCCTCCAAGGTGGAGACAGGCAAAGGGTGTTTGCAGAAGCAGGTTTCCAACTTTTTACCCTTTGTGGACGTCCAGGCATGCAGGGAATTCAACACCAGATGTTCCCCACCTGCCTGGCATAAGATTGAGCCCAAAGCAAGGCTCCATTGGCATCCTGTGCATGGGGAATTGTAGAACAGTTTGGGTTGGAAGGGACCTTCAAAGCTCATCTAGTCCAACCCCTCTGCCATAATCAGGGACATCTTCAAACAGATAAGGTTGTTCAGAGCCCCGTCCAGCCCGGCCTGGGATGTCTCCAGGGGCATGAACCCATGGACCCTCCCCATGGATCACCTGGAGCATCGCTGGCACAGGAATCAGCCACTGCCTGGATTCTCAAGCCAAACCCTTTAACTCACAGTTGCTGGAAACCCCCCAAGAGCTCCGGAGGACGTGGGATGCAGGACTCACCTGCGGCGGTTGGGCCCATGCAGGAGATCATCATGTTTCTCATACACTTGGAGCTCCTGTTCCTCCTCCTGCACAAAGTCAGGGTCTTCCGTAGCCAGGATCTCCACGGCGCTTCCCAGGGGCATGGCTGAGGAGGGGACAGTCACAAAGAACACGCTTTTAGCCTCTGGAGAAACTTCCAAAAGCCACCAAAAGCAGCTCTCCACAAAACCACAGATGCTGAAGTCAAAGAGCTGCCACCAAGGGGTAACAACCCACTGAGGACAGACAGGACTGAGCAGCAAGGAGGTTGCAGTTACAAGCAACTCACCATCCCCATCCTGCTCGTTGGGGTTGCGGTAGCGATGCATCCGCAGGACGTGGTCCGAGATCTCCCTGTCCTGCTCAGGGTCCATCTGGTCCAGCACGATGAAGAGCAGGTCAAAGCGGGAGAGCAAGGAGTCCTGCAGGCCGATGTTCTCCATGGGCGTCTTGTACTGGTCATACTGCAAAAGGATGACATAAGGAGTTACAGGAGACCCTCATGGGCCAGACTTGCGTGCCAGAGATGCTAGGAGGACCTCCTCAAGCCAGGAGGGATGTCCAGCCAGCTGGACACCACATGAAACACAGCCTCGTCCAGCAGTAAGGCCTCTTTTCCCGACCCTGGAAGGTGGGACTAGCTCTCATTTGCAAAGAAAACACACATTTATTTGTGATCTCAGATTAGACACCAAGACCAAGGCTTGTCACCAGGACAAGGGTCCACTGGGCTGCACCAAGAAGCCAGATAGAACCAAGCCAGGGTCAGAAACCCCACAAGCCCCTATCTCCTCCAGTAGACCCATGAGCAGCAATGACACCAAACCAACCAGCTCATCACTGACTCATGCATCCCAGCCCCAGCGAGAACAAAGTCCTTGCTTTGGGGGATGTTTGGGTGTTTTACCAGCTGCCTCCTCCACCAAGACAGCTCCCAGCATCCTTGCCCACGGAGGGGAGCACCAAAAGCCAGCACTCACCCGGCCATAGACGGGGTTGGCCGCCGCCAGGACACTGCAGCGGGAGTTGAGGCGGGCGTGAATGCCGGCCTTGGCGATGGTGACGCGGCCCTGCTCCATCACCTCGTGGATGGCCGTGCGGTCGATGTCGGACATCTTGTCGAACTCGTCGATGCAAACCACCCCCCGGTCGGCCAACACCATGGCCCCGGCTTCCAGGCGCCGTTCACCTGTGGTGGGGTGGGAGAAAAGACAGTCAAGCGTCATTCAGCAGCCCCATACACAGAATCATAGAAGGACTTTGCTTGGAAAAGACCCTGAAAATCATCGAGTCCAACAATTAACCTCACGCGTGGGACTGTTTAAACCAGTTTAAAACATCATTTTCTCTCCCTTGAGGGAACAAAGATAGCCTGCACATATGCAGAAAGCCTCTGCTAATGCCGCCTTCGCTAACAAGAAAGAAAGAATCATAGGATCACAGAATCATTTTGGTTGGAAGAGACCCTCAAGAACATCAAGTCCAACCATTAACCGAACACTGGAACTAACCCGTGTCCCTAAGAACCTCATGTCCGTCTGTCCAACCCTCCAGGGATGGTGACTCCAGCACTGCCCTGGGCAGCCTGTTCCAATGCCCCACAGCCCTTTGGGGAAGAAATTGTTCCCCACATCCCAACCTCAACCTCCCCTGGTGCAACTTGAGGCCGTTTCCTCTGCTTCTGGCGCTTGTTCCTGGGGAGCAGAGCCCGACCCCCCTGGCTCCAAGCTCCTTTCAGGCAGTTCAGAGATCAGAAGGTCTCCCCTCAGCTCCTGTTCTCCAGCTGAACCCCCAGGTCCCTCAGCCGCTCCCATCACACTTGTACTCCAGCCCCTCACCAGCTCCGTTCCCTTCTCTCAAATCGCTCCATCTCCTGTCCTGCCCTCCACCACACCACCACCCATCACTGGGGGTGTCACTGTCACTAGGCTAAGCCTCAAAGAGCAGCAGCATCCTCCAGGGCTGCCTGTCTCCTCCCCAGCTCAACAGCAGAAGGACACTTTGGATGAGGAGCAAGCCCACGAGGAAGACAACAGGATCCAGGCTGTTGCTAGCCCTCACATGGGGTACACCAAGTCCAAGAGGAGCAGGAAAGCCCACCACCTGTAGCTAGTGGAGGAAATACCCCTAAACACAACCTTCATTGCCATAAAGCTTCTGAATGGAGGAAGTCCTCCAAGTGTTACTGCAGAATGGACAGCAGCCACAGATTTGGCCTCAAGTTGTGCCAGGGGAAGTTGAGGATGGATCTAGGGAACAATTTCTTCCCCAAAGGGCTGTTGGGCACTGGAACAGGCTGCCCAGGGCAGTGGTCGAGTCGCCATCCCTGAAGAGGTTGAACAGATGTGGCGATGAGGTTCTCAGGGACATGGGGCAGTGCCAGTGAAAAGTTAACAGCTGGACTTGATGATCTTGAGGGTCTCTTCCAACCAAAATGACTCTGTGATTTTGCAACATCCCTCCCAGGTGTTAACAACCATCCCATCCCTCTGTTATCTCCCCCAGGAACCTGCTCCTCACCAGTTTCCTGGTCCGTGGTGACAGCAGCAGTCAGACCAACGCCGGAGGAGCCTCTGCCGGTGGTGGGGACGGCACGGGGCGCGGTGCTGAGCACGTACCGCAGCAGCTGGGACTTGGCAACAGAAGGGTCTCCTGAAATGGAGAACACCATGCTTAATAACTACACATCACCCAGATACTGTGGCCAGTTTGGGTTTCTGCAGTTCAGGGGCTGGTGTGGGGGGAAAGGGGACAAAAGTGGCTTTGTTTGGCCTTCAGAAAACAAGGTGATCAGATGATCTTTTCACAGTATCACAGTATGTTTGGGATTGGAAGGGACCTCAAAAGATCATCTAGTCCAATCCCCCTGCTGGAGCAGGAACGCCTAGGTGAGGTCGCACAGCAACATGTCCAGGCGGGTTTGAATGTCTCCAGAGAAGGAGACTCCACAACCTCCCTGGGCAGCCTGGGCCAGGCTCTGCCACCCTTACTGAAAAGAAGTTTTTTTCTCAAATTTAAGCGGAACCTCTTGTGTTCCAGCTTGATCCCATTACCCCTTGTCCTATCATTGTTGGCCACCGAGAAGAGCCTGGCTCCATCCTCATGGCACTCACCCTTTATATATTTATAAACATTAATGAGGTCCCCCCTTAGTCTCCTCTTCTCCATACTAAAGAGCCCCAGCTCCCTCAGCCTTTCTTCATAAGGGAGGTGCTCCACTCCCTTAATCATCTTCATCGCCCTACACTGGACCCTCTTCAGCAGTTCCCTGTCCTTCTGGAACTGAGGGGCCCAGAACTGGACACAATATTCCAGATGTGGTCTCACCAGGGCGGAGTAGAGGGGAAGGAGGACCTCTCTGGATCTACTAGCCACCCCCCTTCTAATACACCCCAGGATGCCATTGGCCTTCCTGGCCACAAGGGCCCAGTGCTGGCTCATGGTCACCCTGCTGTCCCCAGGACCCCCAGGTCCCTTTCCCCTACACTGCTCTCTAATATGCAATTTTCCAACCTATACTGGAACCTGGGGTTGTTCCTGCCCAGATGCAGGACTCTACACTTGCCCTTGTTAAATTTCATCAGGTTATTCCCCGCCCAACTCTCCAGCCTGTCCAGGTCTCTGATGGCAGCACAGCCTTCTGGCGTGTCAGCCACTCCTCCCAGCTTGGTGTCATCAGCAAACTTGCTGATAGTACACTCTATTCCCTCGTCTAAATCGTTAATGAATATATTGAATAATATTGGCCCCAGTACTGACCCCTGAGGCACTCCACTAGATACTGGCCTCCAACTAGACTCCGCACCATTGACTACCACTCTCTGGCTTCTCTCCTTAAGCCAGTTTGCAACCCACCTCACTACTCTATTGTCTACACCACACCTCCTCAACTTAGCTGTGAGGATGCTGTGGGAGACTGTGTCAAAGGCTTTACTGAAGTCAAGGCAGACCACATCCACCGCTCTGCCATCATCCATCCACCTTGTTACATTACCTTCCTCCATATGTTACATCACCTTCCTCCATAACTGAATGGGAGGAAATAGAAAAGACATAAGAAATTTTTTATGAGGGTGGTGAGAGCCTGTCCCAGGTTGGCCAGAGAGGTGGTGGATGAACCATCCCTGGAGACATCCCAGGCCAGGCTGGACAGGGCTCTGAGCAACCTGAGCTGGTGAAGACGTCCCTGCTCATGGCAGGGGTGCCACTGGGGGAGCTTTGGAGGTCCCTTCAACCCAAACTATTCTGTGATTCTAAGATAGCACCAGACTTTCAAGAGTTGCATGGTGATGGGACCAGGGACAATGGGGACAACTTGGAACACAGAAAATTCCAACTGGATGCTGAAGAAAAATATATCTCCTTCAAACACTGGGGCAGTGGCACACAGAGGTTGTGGAATCCCATCCCTGGAGATGTTCAAATCAACTGGACAATCCCAAAGCTATTGTCCCGTCTAACCTCAACTACTCTATAAAACTAAGCCCAGAGAAACGCTCCTGCATCTCATCCCCCAATACCAACTGAGGGTGGCTCTGAAAAGCCTTTCCTGACCTATCAGCAGGATGTTGATGTCTCCTCGGATCCGACTCCCATTCTCCAGGATCTTTTCCACCCCTCCGAGCAGCATGCAGAGAATGGCCTTCTTGATGTACTCGTGTCCATGGATGCTGGGAGCCAGGGACCTCGCCAGCTGGTCAAAGATGTCCTAAGGCAGAAAAGGCAAAGCGTGGCCCATCAGCTGGACTGCAGCATATAAGGAGGAATATTCCATAAGTCTGTTTCAGCACAAAAAAGGAGCTTTTTCCTATCACAGAACCACATGGATGTAAATTATTTAGAAAGGAGAAGACCATTTGCCAGAGTTTTCTTTCAATGGGGCTATTGAATCCTAAGCCATCCTGCCATGGTCACTCAAACAAGCACTGGAAGCAGCAACCCCTGTAAGAAAAAGGTTTTATCTTCTCCACACTATGAAGGAAATGCCTGAGCATAAGACCGGGCTGGGGCAGATCTCTATATCTCATTCTAGTTTGCGGTTTGAAGAAGAAAGAGGGAGATGAGGGTTCTTAGGGACACGGTTTAGTGCCAGAGTTAGGTTATGGTTGGACTCAATGATCTTGAAGGTGGTTTCTTCCAACCAAAATGATTCTATGATTCTCCTGCAGAGGAAATTCTCTGGTAACCAGTGGTCAGGGTCAGGACACACATAAGGTGGACAGATCTTTGTCTTGACAATGATGCACAGCAGGCAGGGTGTTCTGCCAGCAGGACAGAAGCAGCAGCAAAAAAACCCAACCAAACAGGACCTGATCAAAGAATAAGCAGAAAATGAAAAACACAAGTGAGTGGAAAATCCAACAATGTCACTAAGAGGGTTGAAGAGTTACTTGCAATCCAACAAGACACGTCCTTAACCACATGGCAAGCCTGAAAGCTGCTCCAGCTGAAACCTCATGCTCCTTCGAGATGTAAGACTGAAATACCTTGGAACGACTCTTGCTGAATCTCTTGATCTTGGCCACATCAGCAGCAGAGTAGAGAGGCCGGACATCTTTGCTCATCTGCTTCACATGGCAGGCGATGAGGATAGTCCTGAAGAAGGGACACAGCCACCATCAGGTCTGCAAACCCCACAGAGCCTACAGGTCACAGCAACAACCCAGCAGAAACTTCCACAGGGTCACTGTTTGCTCTGCAAAGTCCTGGAGGGGTCTGGAAAGCTCCAGGAGCTCCAGCCCCTCTATCTGACTGCATTGGGCCTTCAGTGGAGCATCTTAAAAAGCATCCAACCCCCTCTGCGCACAGCTGGAGCTCACAGCTACACACTGATGCTTGGGAGCAAGGTACAAATGACTCCCAAGTGACTTAAGATGATGCTTGACCACCTGCCTGTCCTAGGTCTCATCTTCTGGAGACATGACCCGTCCAAAAAGGGTTGAGAGGGCTGGAATCAAGCAAAAAAAAGACTCACCTAAAAGTCCCTGAGGTGTAACCCCCTTTCTTTCCTGGCAGGCAGCGGTATGTCCCCACCACCTGGATGCGGTCTCCAGGCTTCACCTTGTCCACCAGGTCATCATCCAGAATGACATCCACTGAGCGTGGCAGCTGTCCGGCCGGTGCCTTCTCAGGCATCTCCTGGATGGTGATGGACTGATGGTCCTTGTAAACCGAGAGGCCAAACTCGGTCTCCAGGGGATTATTCTCTTCATCCTGGAGGAGGAACCCAAATAACAAGAGTAGCATCATTTTCCAGGAACACAAGGAGAAGAATCATAGAATAGTTTAGGTGGGAAGGGACCTTCAAAGCTCATCCAGTGCCACCCCTGCCATGAGCAGGGACATCTTCACCAGCTCAGGTTGCTCAGAGCCCCGTCCAGCCTGGCCTGGGATGTCTCCAGGGTGCACACATGCCCCAGCACAGCACGGGTTTTCATAGGTCCCAGAACAATAAGACTGGCTGACAACCCATCAAAACACCATGCTACAGCAGGAGGAAGATCATAACTAACATCTGAACTAGCAGGTCTTGTGTCCAACAGAGACTTTCTTCACATGTTCCTAGTAGTATTCTGGGACTTTCACACACGTGCTGTGTCTTCTTTCTACTCTAAGTTGGCAGATGGAGAAGGGATGGGCTTGTACCTGCTGATGCTTGCCACCTCACCTTCGTAGGGTAGATGGAGCTGGATGGGAAAGCATCCAGGGAGGTCATGTCCGTGTATCGGCGCTCAATAGTCTTCTTGGTAGCTGGGCAATAATGGACACTCCGGACGACCTTTGGACGAACCAGAGAGCCTGAGGTTGGAAGAAAGAGGAGTTAGGGCCAAGGATGTCCCACTGCTCTGTCAGAGGTTCCCAACAGGGTCTCTAATGGTAAACCGCACTTGGGACACAATCCGCTGTCAACCACAGCCAGGATTTGCTGAGCTCAAAGCCCATCCTAACACTCAAGACCTCCTGCCAAACCCTCTGGTGGTCCCTTTGCCCAGGTTGCCAGGATGTACCATGGCTCCTGGTGGTCTCCAGCCCTTCCAGAGCAAATACCTGCAGCCCCCAACCCCGAAGCCCCTGTTCCTTCTCCCAGCCTCACATTTGGTCACGATGCCCTCCACGCAGACGATGCAGCTGAGGAAACAGGCTGTCAGCGTCCGCGGCGACACGTGCTTGGAGCCGAAGCTGCCCTCCAGCCCGATGTAGAAGTCCTCGTACTGCTTGGCGTAGGTGGCATCAACAGAGGCGACAAAATCCTTCAGGGCACGCTGGAAGGCGATCAGCTCCTCAAAGGCGTTGTTCAAGAGCCTGCAACACAGGGAGGTGAAAAAGAGGGAGGTGACAAAGCAAATCAATCAGCAGCCACTTCTGCCTTCCTCCTCAACACAGAGAGCAGCCCTGCAGAGAGGGCTTGGGGTGCTGGGGGATGAAAGATTGGACACAAGCTGGCAATGTGCACTTGCAGCCAAGGTCAACCATATCCTGGGCTGCATCACAAGGAGCGTGAGCAGCAGGTTGAGGTTGGTGATTCTGCCCCTCTGCTCCGCTCTGGTGAGACCCCCCTACAGTGCTGGTCCAGCTCTGGGTCCTCAGCACAGGACACACATGGAGCTGCTGGAGAGGGGCCAGAGGAGCCACAGAAATGATCCGAGGCTGGAACAGCTCTGCTGGGAGGACAGGCTGAGAGAGTTGGGGTGTTCAGCTGGAGAAGAGAAGCTCCAGGGAGACCTTAGTGCGGCCTTTCAGTACCTAAAAGGGCCAATAAGAAAGATGGGGACAGACTTTTGAGCAGGGCCTGTTGTGATAGAATAATGGGTGATGGTTTTAAACTAAAAGAGGGAAGGTTCAGGCCAGACATGAGGAAGAAAATGTTTGAACTGAGGATGGTGAGAGCCTGTCCCAGGTTGCCCAGAGGGGTGGTGGATGCCCCATCCCTGGAGACATCCCAGGCCAGGCTGGACGGGGCTCTGAGCAACCTGAGCTGGTGAAGATGTCCCTGCTCATGGCAAGGGTTGGACTAGAAGATCCCTTCCAACCCATAGTATTCCATGATTCTATGATCTCCACATTCTCTGTGAATTTATAGAAGCAAGATGCAAAAAAAAACCCAACAAAGCCCATCACAGCTGTCAGGTCCACTGCCACCCACAGCCAGAAGCTGAACAAACCCAACCACATCTGAAAAGCCACATGTATCTCTGAACAGACTGGCAAGCCCGGTCCAGAATATCCCCAAGCATCCTTAAACAGGAGACTACTTACTTTGCGCAATGAACCCCAGCTTGCTGCAAAAGGTTTTTGCCAAATCAAGGGTCTGCAAGCTTGGAAGGGATGGGTGTCATGGGGGGTAGAGTGCAGGTCCACCTTTTACATGGGACCTGCTGCACAGGGCAAGGTTTGGCCCTTCCTTGCCACAAAGGACCAACAAAACCAGGGCTGGACCTCTGATTAATTCCACCTTGGGCACGGCACCTAAGCCTATCCCCACTGCCCCACACCAACCGGTTGGCCCTTTTCTCGTTCTTGCGCCGCAGGTCATTGATGCTGACGAGGAGGCGACACTGGTTGTCGCTGATCATGTCCCGGACTTTGCTGTGGTAAATCGCTTGATCTTCCTACAAAAGGAAACACCAAAAAACAACTCAACTTTGCACGACCGGCTGTCCAAGACATGTCCCCCCTCCCCCCGGGAGCTGGTTCCAGCAAAGCTCAACTTCCTTTAGTCCCAGCTACCAAGCAGATTAGGGGGTACAAGGTGCTCCCCAGCAGCCGGGGGCATGGGGGGGATACAGCATCCCCTTCCCGAAGCGCAGCCTCACCTCATCGTCCAGAAAATCGAGGTAGTCGCGCTGCGCTTCCCGCAGTTCTGCGTCCTCCAGCCCGCCCGCCGGCGCCGCCATGCTGCCGGCCGCTCGGGGAAGCCGGGGAGGGACTCACGGAGATCCCGCTGCCGCTGCTGCAACGAAGAAGGCGGTAAGAGCCGAAGGGAGCCGAATGGAGCCGGTGCGGCCCCGCAGCGGCCCTGGCAGCGCCCGCGATCCGACCCGCTACGCTCCGACCCCGCGCTGCAGCCGCCGCGCTGCCGCTTGGCGCCAAAACCGGGAGCCTTTCCCGCCACGCAGCAAAAGTTCCGCCTCCGTTCCGCCTCCCTCCCGCCCCGCGGCGCTTCTCATTGGCCGGCACCGACCCCCGCCAGCCAATGAGACAGAGAAAGAGTTCGCGGGGGGTGACGCGCATGAGTTTCAGCCAATCAGCGCGCGGGGAGGATGGGAAGAAGGCGGAGGGGGGAATCCGCGCTCTGCTGCTGCGGCCGGGCCGGGGCCGGAGGTCCCGGGGTCGGGGTTCGATCCCGGAGTCACCGACCAACATAAAATACCGTTTTATTCAAAAAATAAATACAAACCAAAATAACTCCCCAACCCACTCTTAATTTTTCTATCTGCGTTCTGGGGAGCTCCATTTCTGCGTGGTTTTGCCCCAAAGCGCTCAGGCTGGGCATGGATTTTACATGACTTGGTGCGAGCCCACGGGTTGGGGGCTGAAGATGCACAAAAGCAGCAGGTCCCGCCGCGGTGTTTGCGGCAAAAAAGGAGGATTTTGGCTGCACCTCTTGGCAGATGTCACAGGAAAGCGGAAAGAGGGAAACCTTAAAAAGAAACATGGGCTCCCACTTTAAAAATATTTTCGGTATCCTTAAAAATTTTAATCTAAACTCTCTTTAAAATCAGAGAAAAAATAAAAAGCCAGACAAAACTATTTTAATCAGCAAGGCACAGCGGACATCCAGGTTGCCTGTGTCCCCTGTATGATATTATAGCTAAAAGTAGTTTTTTCGGGATTGGTGGTAAATATTCACGCTGGGGTCTGCTCGGTTGTGCAAGAAACACCCGCTTCCCTGTTTCCCTTTTTCCTCTTTTGTGTCTGGGCCAGATCCCTCTAAGATCATTGGAAATGACACCGGGAACCGCTGTGGCCAGTTTAGGTGATACATGCAGCCCAAGTTCTGGGTATTTGTCCTGTTTCTGTGGGATTTTCCCCCACCATTGTGCATCAAAGTGAAAGTTCACATATTCTTCCTCAGGCTTTGGGGACTCCTGTGGAATGATGCAGTATTACACCTGGCAAGTTGCAGGAGTGGAGGATCTTGGGCACTGCTGCTGTTTTATTTCCATTTTTTTCTTTTTCTTTCCCTTTTCTTTCATAGAATCATAGAATCATTTCAGTTGGAAGAGACCCTCAGGATCATCGAGTCCAACCATAACCTAACCTAATCTAACTCCAGCACTAAACCATGTCCTTTCTCCTTTTCCTTTTTTTTTTTTTTTCTTTCTTTTTTATTTTTCCTTTCTTTTTCTTTTCCTTTTCTTTTTCCTTTTCTTTCCCTTTTTCTTCTTCTTTCCCTTTTCCTTTCCCTTTTCCTTTCATTTTTTCTTTCCACTTTTCTTTCCCCTTTTCTTTCCCTTTTTCTTCTTCTTTCCCTTTTCCTTTCATTTTTTCTTTCCACTTTTCTTTCCCCCTTTCTTTCCCTTTTTCTTCTTTTTTCCCTTTTCCTTTCCCCTTTTCTTTCCCTTTTTCTTTCCCTTTTTCTTCTTTTTTCCCTTTACCTTTCCCTTTTCCTTTCATTTTTTCTTTCCACTTTTCTTTCCCCCTTTCTTTCCCTTTTTCTTCTTTTTTCCCTTTTCCTTTCCCCTTTTCTTTCCCTTTTTCTTTCCCTTTTTCTTCTTTTTTCCCCTTTTCCTTTCCCTTTTCCTTTCATTTTTTTCTTTCCCCTTTTCTTTCCCCTTTTCTTCTTTTTTCCCTTTTTCTTTCAATTTTTCTTTCCATTTTTCTTCTTTTTTCCCTTTTCCTTTCCCCTTTTCTTCTTTCACTTTTCCTTTCCCTTTTTTTCTCTTTTCCCCCCTTTTCTTTATCCTTTTCCTCTCACTCTTCCTCTTTCCCTTTTTCCTTTTATTCACCTTCCCTCCACAGCCAGAACAGTGTCCCTGCCCCTGCATCCTCAGCAGCACCTGTATCCCTTCCGATGCTCCTCCAGTCCAGCCTTTCCCCTGATTGCCTGGCGATTTCTCATTGCCATGTCAGCAGGGGCAGCAGGAGGAATGAGCAGAGGAAGCCTGCGGTGTGTCCTGCCACACTCACAGGGTCACACCGAGATATTCAAGTGGGCACATCAGCTTGGAGGTTATAAACACCCCATGGGAGCCCAGTTCTTTGCTGCTTTAATTCAAAGAATCATAGAATAGTTTGGGTTGAAGGGACCTTCAAAGCTCATCCAGTGCCACCCCTGCCATGAGCAGGGACATCTTCACCAGCTCAGGTTGCTCAGAGCCCCGTCCAGCCTGGCCTGGGATGTCTCCAGGGATGGTTCATCCACCACCTCTCTGGCCAACCTGGGACAGGGTCTCACCACCCTCAGTGTAAACAATTTCTTCCTCATGTTTGGCCTGAATACCCCCTGCTTTAGTTTAAACCCATCACCCTTGTCCTATCACAACAGACCCTGCTAAAAATTCTGTCCCCATCTGTCTTATGGGTCCCTTTTAAGCACAGAAAGGCTGCACTAGGGTGTCCCTGGAGCTTCTCTTCTCCAGCTGAACACCCAACTCTCTCAGCCTGTCCTCCCAGCAGAGCTGTTCCAGCCTCGGATCATTTCTGGGGCTCCTCTGGCCCCTCTGCAGCAGGTCCATGTGTGTCCTGTGCCGAGGACCCAGAACTGGACCAGCACTGCAGGGGAATCAGTCTGTGTATCTACTGCAGATAAAATATGGA
Organism: Columba livia; assembly: GCF_036013475.1. Taxonomy (NCBI): domain Eukaryota; kingdom Metazoa; phylum Chordata; class Aves; order Columbiformes; family Columbidae; genus Columba; species Columba livia. Next base: position 4,369,924 of record NC_088604.1, on the reverse strand, counting down.
TGGGAAAAAATGAAATATGGATGCAAAGCAACCTGCAAATACAGATGACAGAGCACAGAGTGGAATTCAGACACATATATCTATATCACACATAGATCTCACCTACATGTAGGTGGTCAAAATGAATCCCAGCCCATAAAGACGATGTGAATCGCTGTGTTGCTCCTGCTGCTGCAGACAGTGAGCTGTGTGTGGAGTGAGCTGGCACCGACCCATTGCTCCTGAGCACAAGGGAACAAGAACTAGGAATAAAAATAGCTGCCTGTTGTTATTCATGACGGTGACCTATAGCAACTGCTGCTGTGCTGCGGCTCTGGTGTGAATAATTAATCGGAGCGGGTCAGGACAGGGAGGACAAAGGGATGGGGAGAGATGGAGAATGTCCAGACCTCGAATCCAGGGAGCACGTTTGGGCCCCTCACACCAAGAAAGGCCTTAAGGTGCTGGAGCGAGTGGAGAGAAGGGAACGGAGCTGGTGAGGGGCTGGAGCACAAGTGTGATGGGAGCGGCTGAGGGACCTGGGGGGTTCAGCTGGAGAACAGGAGCTGAGGGGAGACCTTCTGATCTCTGAACTGCCTGAAAGGAGCTTGGAGCCAGGGGGGTCGGGCTCTGCTCCCCAGGAACAAGCGCCAGGAGCAGAGGAAACGGCCTCAAGTTGCACCAGGGGAGGTTGAGGTTGGATCTGAGGAACAATTTCTTCCCCAAAGGGCTGTGGGGCATTGGAACAGGCTGCCCAGGGCAGTGCTGGAGTCACCATCCATGGAGGGTTGAACAGACGGACATGAGGTTCTCAGGGACATGGTTTAGTGCCAGTGTTGGGTTAATGGTTGGACTCGATGATCTTGAGGGTCTTTTCCAACCAAAATTATTCTAAAATTCTATGGTTATTCACAAGCATGAATTAGCCAGCAAGACTCTATGTCCTTTACAAAATAAAGGGATTCATCTCCGTACCACCTCCCAGAGGTCACAGGGTGGAGGGGGCAGCACAGGCTCTCAGAGACATTCAGCACCTCCTATCTACTGGGGAAAAAGAAAAATAAAAAAAGTAAAAATTAAGCACCTAAATACACAGAGGGCTGAGGCTGCAGAGCTCGCAGAGAAATAAACAGAAGAATCACAGGTGGAGTCACCATCCCTTGAAGGGTTTAAAAGGCATTTAGTTGAGGTTCTTAGGGACACGGTTTAGTGCTAGAGTTTGGTTATGGTTGGACTTGATGATCCTGAGAGTCTCTTCCAACTGAAATCACAGAATCACAGGATCAACTGGGTTGGAAAAGACCTCAGAGATCATCGAGTCCAACCCTTGGTCCAACTCTATTCCGTTTACTAGATCATGGCACTAAGTGCCATGTCCAATCTCAGCTGAAAAACCTCCAGGGCCGCTGAGTCCAGCACCTCACTGGGCAGCCATTCCAATGCCTGACCACTCTCTCTGTAAAGAATTTCTTTCTAATCTCCAGCCTCAGTTTCCCCTGGCAGAGTTTAAGCCCATGGCCCCTTGTCCTATTGCTGACTGCCTGGGAGAAGAGACCAATCCCCACCTGGCTAGAACTGCCCTTCAGGTAGTTCTAGAGAGTGCTGAGCTCACCTCTAAGCCTCCTCTTCTCCAGACTAAACAACCCCAGCTCCCTCAGCCTCTTCCCATAGGTCTTATAATGATTCTGTGATTCTATTATCTCTGTACATCAGCATCCCCATGAGCACCAAGTTTCTGAGATCATGCTTTTTATCGATAATAAATAACTGCGGTCATTTTTAATTAAGAAGAAGAAAAGATCCCTTTCTAGATACCCTGTGATCCTTCCCAGACTCTGTTGTTGCTTTTTTTTTTCCCTTAGTTCAACTAAAAGTTAATTTTCCAGCCACAACTCAAATTCTCAAGTTGCCATCCATGAGCTTTCTTGTCTGCTGAGCAACTTGTCTCACCCATGGAAGGCAGAGGAGAGGCTTGTGGCTCCAAAAATGGGGAAAAAGTACCCCAAATTCAACAGGGTGTCACCTCATCATCAAGAAAGACATTGGACATGAGGCTTCAAATATATTTATAAAAAAATGGAAGGGTAACAACACAGAATGGAATGTTTTGAATGAAAAATAAAATCTCTTTTTTATTATTTAAATGATGTGGAGAAGGGAGATTGCCTACAAGATGTTATTTTTGGTCTGAATCTTATGTTTTCCAAGGGCTAGAAGGGGTTTGTCCTCGCTGGTGTCTCCTGCAGCTGCACGTGCAGGAGTTGAAAGCAAAGCAGGGAGTTTGCTCTCCCAGAGGAGAATCGTCCTGAACACATGTGGCAGGCATATAATTTAATGCTGAAGGAAGCCTTTTTAATCCCCTAATCTGACCTTTTCCCTAAAATAGGCTGGAGAATTTCACCCCATCGCATCTGCATCCAGCTCAGGCACATTGGACGTCATTTTCTTGGAGTATTTGCTATTCCCACGCACTCTGGTAAATCTTTAAACTGATCTAGCTCTACTTTTTTGCTAGTCTTGGGGAAGAAAACCATGGAAAACAATGATCCGTGAATATTAATGGAATCTCACCAGGACAGCACAGTAAAGTGGGCAAGAAGTTAAGAATCTGACCTTCAGCATGCCAGGATGGATTGGAGCCACCTTCTTGCTTCCTGGAGTGGGAGCTTGGTACACGTGGAGCTGCTTTCTCACCCAGATGCCACGAGCACTGTGATGGGAGAATTAAATAAATCTGTTTGTGGTCCCACTTCTGATGCGCAGGTGCCACAGATCCCACGGGGGGTTCATTGTCTTCTACTGAGCAGCAGCAAAATACAGTGATTTGTAGAAAAAAGGGAAGGGAAGGGAAGGGAAGGGAAGGGAAGGGAAGGGAAGGGAAGGGAAGGGAAGGGAAGGGAAGGGAAGGGAAGGGAAGGGAAGGGAAGGGAAGGGAAGAGGAGATAAATTTTAAAATAAATTTTAAAAATAAATTACAAAATAATTAAGAAAAAAAAAAAACACAGGCCAGATCTCAAGACATAAAGAAAAATGAATTCCAGCAGCAAAACGAAACCAGAGGAGTGGCTGAATCAGCACAGCTCTGGCCAGCGTCTCTGCATAATGTGGCAACCAACCACGTTTCCAGGGAGGCCCGGAGGGCACAGATAGAGCTGGCCTGAGCTCTGCTGTTGCTATTTCAGCCGGCTCAGCTGCTCTCGTGAGTTCTGGCCGTTACTAAAGACAGTGGCAGCTGGTTCCTTTTTTTCTGCCCTCTTATATTCTCCACCCCCAAGCTTGGAAATCACCCATCTGCATGCAAAGCATCATCATCTCTGCATCGACACCTCCAGGATCCGCTTTGAGCCCCAGGGTGGGAGGCACCGGTCACTTCAGCAACTGATGTCCGGCTCTGGGAGACGGGAAGATGCAGCAATCTGTGGAAGGTCCATTAGCAATCATCATCTGATGGTCACGAAGGGCTCTCTGCTCTGTGCAAACCACCAAAAGGCAGGAAAGTCCTGACCCCAAATTGCCACACAACTCTTGTGCAACTTGAGGGGAGCAGCTGAAGGTGGTAAAATTAACTGGATCAAGTGCTTCTCTCTGATTGTAGGGGCTGCAATTGGTAAATCAGGGTTCTTAGGGCTGGTTTTGTTGTCTTTTTGGGTTTTTTTTCTGAATTAATAGCATATAACAGGATTCAAAACAATTGCAAAGGCTTCATGTCACCCAGCACCCTGAAACTCACCGATTTGTGTTATTATAGAAGATAAAAGAAACCCCTGCATAAAAGTTGTAGATCATAAAGAAATTTCCCTCCTGAGCCTCATTAGCTGGAGATTTTGTTTTGAAGGTTTATATCCCCTCCAAAAATGTCTTGTTTTTGCAATCCTTAGTATTATGCGTCTCCACAATCTTGTCTAAAACTTGCCAAACTATCATCATCAACTCTTGTTCAGTGGAAAGGAGTCCAGTAGACAGCAAAAATTCTCTTTTACCCGGTCAGAATAACAACAGATCAATGTTATTTATTACAAGCAAATACAGGGAAAAGGTACTGCTCATGGCAGGAGGGGTGGCACTGGACGAGCTTTGAATGTCCTTTCCCACCTAAATTATTGTATAATTCTACAGTCGTCACTCTATGATGTGTATTTGGGTGGGGAGGTAAGGTGTGCAGGATATGTTTGAGGATGCAAAGCCTGCTTGGATTCTATCAGATGACTGTGAAGGGTAGGGAGAGCCCAGCCTGGTACAACCTGGTATTAACTGCCTGCTGGTAACAATCTCCTGGGCAAACACAACCACACCTGGGTTTTGCCTGGAAAGAACGTGGTGATTAATTTCAGGGTGTAAAAAGTCAAAGATAGGGGGTAGCAGGGACTGCAGTGCAGCAGGATGAATCTCAGATGAATTACAAAGCGTGGCTTGGCAGGTATTGCCCAACTGAGAGCAAGTCATGGAGCCAGTGAACAAAAGGGTCTCACTGTGCAGCATCCACCCAGCTTGGTGTGCAAAACAAGCTCCTGGTATCCACGACGAGAGAAGTCATCACACACGGAGCCCCCCGTTGCTGTTCTCAAAGATAAATGGGGAAAAAGCCTTTTATCCAAGCAGAAAAGAAGGGCAGGCCACAGGGACATCCCACTCCATCATCCCCTTCTGCTTAGGTCGTATTTTCCTTCTTACCTCATGGGAATTAAAATGGGAAGAAAAGAAGTCTTGCTGTGGCCATCACCAGCACTCAGCTGAGTTATTCCCACTTCTCCCACGTGAGCAACGATGGAAAGCCAGGTGGAAGAGGAAAAGCCATGCCGTGGCCTCCATCTCCCAGCCACCCAGCATCCCTGCAGATTTAAGGAGCGCAGGAGGGTGAGGAAGCAGCACTGCGGGTCTCACAGAGGGAGATGTCTTAGAGGGGCGGAAAATGAGTGCAGGATGTCACTGAGCGGTCAGGAGCTGCTGATCATACTCCATCCTCATTCCCGAGCCAGATCACAGGACACACATGGAGCTGCTGGAGAGGGGCCAGAGGAGCCCCAGAAATGATCCGAGGCTGGAACAGCTCTGCTGGGAGGACAGGCTGAGAGAGCTGGGTGTTCAGCTGGAGAAGAGAAGCTCTGGGAAGACCTTATTGAGGCCTTTCTGTACTTAAAAGGGGTTGAGAAGAAAGATGGGGACAGACTTTTTAGTAAGGCCTGTTGTGACAGGACAAGGGGTGATGGTTTTAAACCAAAGGAGGGAGATTCAGGCCAGACATGAGGAAGAAATTGTTTACAGTGAGGGTGGTGAGAGCCTGTCCCAGGTTGGGCAGAGAGGTGGTGGATGAACCATCCCTGGAGACATCCCAGGCCAGGCTGGACGGGGCTCTGAGCAACCTGAGCTGGTGAAGATGTCCCTGCTCATGGCAGGGGTGGCACTGGGGGAGCTTTAACGGTCCATTCCAACCCAAACTAGTCTGTGATTCTATGACAGGGAAAAATGGAGGTCTCCTGCCCATCTTATTCACCACAGTTGTTTCCCCTCCTCAATTTGGGATCATGCTGGTGGATGGTGCTGGAATGTGCCAAAGCTTCATCCAGGCTGGAGTGACCTTATCAGAGCTGGAAAGTCCCATTCCCAAGCTGCCTCTCCCTGCAGAACAAGCACTTCTTCTGTTTCCCTCATAAACCCATCACAAAGTAACAGTTCTGACAGGCTGGGGAAGCAAAACCCACATAAGGAAGCTGACACAGAGATGAGAGAGGGCAAAATGGTTCTCCGCACTCTGCCCCTAAACCGTGTCCCTATGAACAACATCTACGTGTCTCTTAAGCACCTCCAGTGATGGTGACTCGACAGCTTCCCTGGGCAGCCTGTTCAGTGCTTCATAACCCTTTCTGTAAACAAATTGTTCCTAATATCCAATCTAAACCTCCCCTGGCACAACCTGAGGCTGTTTCCTATTGTCCTATCAAGATCAGCTGGTTCAACCCCCCCTGCTCAAGCAGGATCACCCAGAACCAGTTGCCCAGGACCACATCCAGATGGCTGCTGAAGACCACCAAGGATGGAGAGTCCACAGCCTCCCCAAGCAACCTGTGCCAGTGCTCGGTCAGCCTCACAGTAAAAATAAGTGTTTCCTGATGTTCAGAGGAACCTCCAGTGTTTCAGTGTGTGCTCATGGCCTCTGGTCCTGTCTTTTCTACTTCGAAGGTAGAACCTCCATCCTTGGGAGAGATCTCCATCCATAGAGTCATAGAATCAGTTTGGTTGGAAGAGACTCTCAAGATTGTTGAGTCCAGCCATAACCCAACACTGGCACTAAAACATGTCCCTAAGAGCTTCATCTACATGTGTTTTAAACCCCTCCAGGGATGGTGACTCCACCACTGCCCTGGGCAGCCTGTTCCAATGCCCGACAGCCCTTTGGGGAAGAAATTGTTCCCAGTGTCAAATCTGAACCTTCCCTGGTACAACTTGAGGCCATTTATACTTGTCCTATCACTTGCTACCTGGGAGAAGAGACCAACCCCCTTCATGCTCCAACCTTCTTCGAATCTCCATTCATGTGACCTCCATCCTTGGAGATGTTCAAACCCCATGGTCCTTGGCAACCACCTCTGGAGGTCCCATCCCACCCCAACCACTTTTTGGTGACTTTCTGTCCCTATCCCGGTGTCTCCCCTCGGGTTTCCCCCTCCAGCTCTGCTGCTCCCGGCCGTAGGATTTCCAACTAGTTTGAACCTTGCTTTTTCCAGCTCGATGTTACAAAAATTACAAAGATGCTGAAGGGAGTGGAGCATCTCCTGTGTGAGGAAAGGCTGAGGGAGCTGGGGCTCTGGAGCTGGACAAGAGGACACTGAGGGGTGACCTCATTAATGTTTACAGATATATAAAGGGCGAGTGTCATGAGGATGGAGCCAGGCTCTTCTTGGTGACAACCAATGACAGTACAAGGCGTAATGGGTTCAAACTGGAACACAAAAGGTTCCACTTAAATTTGAGAAGCAACTTCTTCCCGGTGAGGGTGTCAGAGCCTGGCCCAGGTTGCCCAGAGAGGTTGTGGAGTCTCCTTCTCTGCAGACATTCCAACCCGCCTGGACACCTTCCTGTGTAACCTCATCTGGGTGTTCCTGCTCCATGGGGGGATTGCACTGGATGAGCTTTCGAGATCCCTTCCAACCCCCGACATTCTGTGATCCTGTGAATGTGTCTGGGCCGGGTTCGGCTCAGCTCGGCTCAGCTCGGCCGGGCTCGGCCCGCGGGGCCACCCCGGGGCGGGCCGCGCATGCGCGGGACAGCGGCCGCGGCGCTGCCGGAGGCGGCCGCGGGAGGCAGCGGCGTCGGCGGGGACGGCGCGGGGGTGAGTGCGGGGGCAGCGCGGGCGGTGAGCGCGGGGACGGCGCGGACGGTGAGTGCGGGCGCAGCCGCGGTCCCCCCCCCCGCCTCATCCCGGGACACCCGCCGCGGGGCCCGGCTGCGAGCCGGGTACCCACCGTTCCATCCCCTGCTGAGCTCCGCTTGCCCCGCGTGGGTACCGCGGCTCCCCAGCCACTCCCGTCCATCCCTCCATCCATCCATCCATCCCTCCATCCCTGCGGGTTGGGTCACGCCGGGCCGGTGCACACCCCAGCACCTGCGCACTGGGGCGGGTCCCCCGAGTGGGTAAACCACGCGTGCACCTCGATGCGCGATCATTTCGCCCCCCCCCCTCCAAGGTCCATCAATCCGGTGTCGGTCTTGCAGCCAGGGGGAAAGCGCAAGGAGGGCAGGAGTGCACGGGGATAAATGAACTTTGGCCATAAATTCCCCCCCCCAAGCCTCCGTGACCTGTATCTCCAGGGCTTTCTGAAGGAGAGAGGTGGGCATCGTTTGTCCTCCGTGTTTGTTAATAGCTGCGGGTTGATTTTCCTTGCGTGACTTTGACCCGGGGACGTTCTGGATGCCATGGCGAGGAGATGCATAGTTTAGCCGTGAGCCGCGTGAAGAACCAGCTCCTGGTGTTTGTTTTGGAGCTGCCACCTGCCCGTTTCACTTGACGCACCCCAGCTCATGCCTTGAATGGTCTGATGAACGGTTGTTCCCTCCTTGTCATCTCCAGGACGCTTTTGTTGGTGATTATTGCCCAGTTTCACAGCTGGATTTTTCCTGATAACTTCATGAGCATCTCACTTTTTTGAAGTGGGGGAAAAATTACATTGAACAGGCATTTGCTCAGTGTCAAACCGACGTGTCTGGTGCACGAGCGGGGCTGGGTATGGAGCCTCCTGATTGCTGTGCTGGGGGGTGAAATGCCGCAGATTAACTGGTGCTGGGTGCGCAGGCACTGGTACCAGTACCAGACTGGTCCTGCACATGATTTGTGTTCGGTTCTGCACAGTTCCGGAGCTTCATCCCCAGGCTGCTGTGGCCAGGGATGGCGTTTTGCTGCGCCGTGGGATGGAGACGTTGGGGCATTTTTGCGGATTGTCGCTGCAGAGCTGGGAAATGGGTTATTTTGGGGGTGCCATCCACAGGGGGCTGAAAGGGCTGGGATGAGGATGTGGCAGCAGTCGCTGAAAAAGAGCTAAATCACAAAAGGGATGATGTGCGTATGCAGCGCTCTGCAGGACTGGCATCCAGCGCTCTGAAGTCTGTTTTCTGTCTCTGCCGGGGCAGGGAGGGGACAGCCAGCCATGAGTTCCACCCGCGGACGGTGCTGCTTGTGACGGGGTGCAGCAGGGGTGATACGTGTTGCACATAGTTCCTAGAAACCTGCGGGCTCGCGGGGCCAAACCACAAGCCGTCACACATTTCCTGCCGCCCGGCTGCTGGAGGTGTGGGTTAACAGCCCTGTGCACAGCGGGATTTTCTGGTCGCTGGGCACCGTGCTTTTATTTATTGGCACAGATGCTGCAGCCGGAGCCTCTGGGTGAGGGTTTTGCTGTGGGGAGAGGTGGCTGGTGCAAGTGACATGCTGAGAATGGCAGAGCTGCCACCGTTGGGTCACGTTTGTGTGCTTGCAGCTCCTTGCACGTCCCGAGTCACGCACCAGCTGCCAGTACACATGGTAACCCCGTTCCTGGGGTCAGGCCAGCGGCCCTTTAATTGCAGTATCCATTTATGCTGAAGAAATTCCTCCCCAGGAATAAATTCCCAGGAAAGCTCGGAGAGGCTGCACGTTTGGTGTGCGGCCATATGCAGTCATACCTTATGTCCTCCATCCTTCAGGCAAGTAGAACTTGCTCATGGTTGCTTTTTATTCCCCGATGGATCAAGAAGGGACTTAACGTGGATGCAGCACAACTCGCATCCCTTGTTTGGTGGGGATTGTGATGAGGAAGAGTTTCTTGTGTTTCACCAGGATGTTCAGCACAGTGTAGATTTCATCCCCATGCAGAATATACCATTTCAGTCCATTTGTACATCACTCCTTTCACATGTACATCTCCAATTGCATCCTTGTAAAGATGCAGCTGGTCAAACTCAATGCCATGAGTTATGAAGGAATCAATGACTGGAGAGAGCAGAGTCATTTCAGGAAAGGAAAAAATGTCCATAAAGTGCTGAAGTGAAGGACTCTTGCCATAGAAGTCACTCACCTGGTACAGGGGGACATGCTGCATACCACCGTAGAGCTCAGTTACCTCTTCATCAGGCGCTGCTTTGAGCCCCCTATCTACTGTCCCCAGTTGGACATAATGGAAAGCATCGATCTTCATCAGATGTACATCATAGTGGAGTCCGTATATGGCAAAGCCTGGGATGCACTCGTACTTCCCAAGCCCTTCTGGATGCTTAAATTGTTCTATGAGGATGTCTGTGGCAGTGTTGGAAATCATGGAGTGTAGTAGATTAGAATAGTGTGCTAATGTGTGATTGCAGTCAAAGCCATCCGGTCCTCAGGGCTTGGCAAGGTCCTGGAAGGGTGACACTGGTGTCACTCACTGCAGAGCTCGCGGGGTTGAACAGTTAAATACGAGGAGGTCCCAGCTGAGACAAAGGGTTTGAGTGCTGGAAGAGCAGAGCTGCAGCTCCGGGGGCTGGCACAGAGCCGCACTCTGCCCGCAGCAGCCACAGTGCTCTGCATGATTTATATACATTTTTTTCTAATGACCGAAGCTCTAAAATCCACAACTGTAAAAAAAAAAAATAATGTTTTTGTGCAAGAGGCTTTTGTGGACGACAGCAAATTAAGCAGCCTTGGCCTGTAGGCTCCACGGGACCTTTTGGCACCGGTGCAGAGCCTTTCGGCACGGGTGCGGAGCCCTGAGCAGTGCACAGGCGGTTTGGTTTGGTTGCTCTGCCTGCAGGCAGATGGTTCCTGGCTTGTCCCATCAGCACATAAATCTGAGCAGGGAGGAACTTGCGGGCTCGCTGAGGTCTCCCTGCGTTAGTGGGAGTTCCTGTCTCCAGCAAATCTCACAGAATGACAGAGTCACAGAATGTCAGGGGTTGGAAGGGCCCTGGAAAGCTCATCCAGTGCAATCCCCCCATGGAGCAGGAACACCCAGATGAGGTTACACAGGAAGGTGTCCAGGCAGGTTGGAATGTCTGCAGAGAAGGAGACTCCACAACCTCCCTGGGCAGCCTGGGCCAGGCTCTGCCACCCTCACCCCCAACAAGTTTCTTCTCATATTTAAGTGGAACCTCTTGTGTTGCAGTTTGAACCCGTAATCTGTACTGAAAGAGTTGTGCCATGGGCTGGTGGCTTTAGGAAAAGCTTATGGCCTTGTGTAGGTCGCTATTGAGGGATGGAGGGGAAGGGTTGTGTGTCCTTTGGGCCTTGCGGGGGGAAATGTAGGAGCTAAAAGCAAGATGCAGCTGAAACAAATCCAAGCCCCTTTTTCAGCCAATGGGGAAAAACAAACCAACCCCCCGCCGACAAACACGAACAAAAACCCCAAACAAAACCAAACCCAAGCACTTTCCTGGCAGCTGATCCCACTGCATCGGTGGTCCCCGCAGGACTGAATGTAGCAGGGTGCCTGGAGCAAAACCGTGTCTGGGGATGTGCTGACACCTCAGCACGCTGATGGCTGCAGGTCGTTGATCAGGAACCCGGTCTGGTTTGATCACTGGTGAACTCCAGGCCTGTAAGTGTGGGTGTTGCACCCCAGGGATCTCACACCACCTGAAACTGAGCCACAGGCTGTTGGGGGTTGTGTCTGTGTGTGGGAAAAGAAAGTGGTGAGCAGACCGGATAGTGTGAAGAGCAACCGTTTGGTGAGATCAGGAAGAAAAGCTGTGGAATGTTGCCTCAATCTTGAGCCATTTTTGATAGGAGGGGATGGATTTGCCAGAGGAGATCATTCTCAGACAGGGTCTACGGGTAGAAATAATGAACATTAACATTTTTGCCTCTGCGTAGTGCTAAAGAGCAAAGACAACCAGAATAAGCACTAGCTTAGTTTTGGGGTGGTTGAGAGAATGAGGAGTTGTCCTGAGCCCCCTGCTCCTGACCACCACGGCAGAGTCATGTTGGCTGCCAAGAGACTCCCCCAGCGCAGACCTGCAAATACTTTGTGCAGTTTCCCTCTCTGGGGAGAGAAAGTGAGGCAGGAAAGACAATAAAATACGATAATGTATTGGGATGGAAGGTATATTCATGTACCCACTCAGGAAATACGGTGGTAAAACACTGGTATATGTTGGGCAGAAAGGCGGTGGATGAACAATCCCTGCAGACATCCCAGGCCAGGCTGGACGGGGCTCTGAGCAACCTGAGCTGGTGAAGATGTCCCTGTCCATGGCAGGGGTGGCACTGGATGAGCTTTGAAGGTCCTTTCCCACCCAAACTATGATTCTATGAAAATCAGGCTCCTGCTCAAGGTTTGGACACCAAAGCCGCTGCAAGAGGCACCTGCTGCTCGGCACGGCTGGGCTGGCCACCGGCCCCATTTGCTTCCAGGCCACAAGAACCATGGGGAGCTGACGGTGCCATCCATGGGGGGTCCTGCCATGTCCTGCCGGCTCTAATGCCTCATCTCCCAGCATCACAAAATGTTCATTTTCTTGTCATAATATGTGTTTGGACAAACCCCAGGTCAGCTACATGCTCTGTGTGTGTATGTGTATATGGAAAGGTAGAATTTGAGCCATTTTATTTTATTTGAATTTTTATAGAAGGTTATTTTGACCCTTTTTCTTAACAGATAAAGGAGTTGCACCAGGGAAGGTTCAGATTGGATATTAGGAAACATTTTTTCCCCAAAGGGCTGTGGGGCATTGGAACAGGCTGCCCAGGGCAGTGCTGGAGTCACCATCCCTGGAGCTGCTTAAAAGACACGTAGATGAGGTTATTAAGGATATAGTTTAGTGCCAGTGTTGGGTTGATGGTTGAATGCAATGATCTTGAGGATCTCTTCCAACCAAAATGATTCTGTGAATTTTTAACCCCAGGCTTCAAAATGACCTGCTGTCCTTCCAGGGGCTTTTGCTCCACTTCCAGAAGAGAGGAATTCAGGAATTAATCACCTGCGGCTCATAAAACGGGCCCGTTGCCTACTGCTCCGTGATCACTGCTGTTATGCTATCCACATTTTTTATTTTGTGATAAATACAATGTGTTTATTAAAGACTTCCCCACAGCTGAGCTCCCTGGTCCTCTCTGCTTTGTTTAGCAGGATTTGCTGCCTTTCTAGAAGCCTGTGTTAACCTCTGGTGCCTGAATACTGTCCTGCGAACAAATATATCGCGTTGGCGCAGCCTAAGTCCCAGTCAACGCCGAGGCTGGACCAGTGGGAAAATCAGCCGTGCTCTGTAGGAAATTTTCTCATTCAAACCCCTCCAACCGACTGTGCCCAAAAAGCTGGGAAGAAGCTCGGCTTTCCATTATCCTCTTCAAAAGGGAGAGGAAAAATTGGAACACGGGGATCATTCTCCTCCTTGTGCCGCGGGTCTTATTGTGCCGCGATGATCCAGCCTGGCCAGCGTCCATTCCCTTCTCGCCTTGCAGCTCCCTCCCCGAAACAAATGCTGCTTCTTGGTTGCTGTTAATTGGAAGCAGCCAAAATAACTGAATCCCCCGGAGATGGGGGGAGTGAGGACAGAATCTCAACGAGATGCCCGGCTGATGAATGTGGCTTTCAGCCGCTGCGACGCCCCCGTGCAGGGAAAAGAATAGGGGCTCTGTGAAAAGTGAAACAGCCAGTGCTGACCTTGGCTTTCTGGGTTGGTTTTTTTTGTTGTTTTTTTTTTTTTTAATTTTTTTTTTTTGCCCTTTCTCTCCCATTTCTAAGGTTAATTGCTCATTGCTTTGTCCATCACATGATCGCTGGGATTTGCCAACTCGTTCTCACTCGTTAATGTCACAAGTGCCGTTTAAAATAAGCAGCCTACCAGGTTCCTGGTTCAGCACTGTTTATCGCAGTATCAGATGTGTTTTCCTGTGATTTCGGACTATTATTTTGAAAATCTCTGCCCCTCCCTTGGCCTGTTAAAAACAGGCATTTTTCAGCTTTGAAGCCTGGCTGGAAGGACATGTGCAGCATACGAGCTCTCCCCAGCTCTGCGCACAGGCGATGCGCGCTGTACACACCGAGCCCTCAGTGCCGGTGCCAGCCTGTGCCAGGGACAGACGCTGCCCGGCTCTCTCGGACCCTTTCAGCATGCAAAGCGGGCAGGACAAGGGTGCTGGAAGAGGAGACGCGCCGCTCGCATCAACAAACATCCCTATGGGCAGCCTTGGTTGTCACCTGCCTGTGTGTCTTCTGGTTGTCTTGCTCTTTATCATAGAATCATTAGATGGTTTGGGTGGGAAGGGACCTCCAAAGCCCCCCCAGTGCCACCCCTGCCATGAGCAGGGACATCTTCACCAGCTCAGGTTGCTCAGAGCCCTGTCCAGCCTGGCCTGGGATGTCTCCAGGGATGGGGCATCCCCCACCTCTCTGGCCAACCTGGGACAGGCTCTCAACACCCTCAGTGCAAACAATTTCTTCCACTGGGTTCGTCAACCAGAGGGTGCTGGACACTGGAACAGGCTCCCTAGGGAGGTGTCACAGCCCCAAGCCTGACAGTGTTCAAGAGGAGACTGGACAACGTCCTCAGCCACATGGTGTGAACTGTGGGGTTGTCCTGTGCGGGGACAGGAGTTGGACTTGATGATCCTTGTGGGTCCCTTCCAACTCAGGACATTCTGTGATTCAAGGATATTCAGTCTTATGCATCTGTGAAACTAAAATACCATTTGCAGGGACCACCTTCCCTTCCACCTTTTGTAGTTAAGGCAGCTCCATCAAACTGAGCAGCCAGATTCCTCTGTGAAAGGTGCTGAGGCATAAAGCCTGGTAAGCACAGGGAGAGGACTGACTGGAAAATACAAGTCCTAGTTACGACAACTGCCATCTGCTAGAACAAGGAAGCAACATGAAAATATTTTCTCTGTTATCAGAAGCTTTGGGTTGCGAGAGGAAGTGGGACTTGCAACCTGGTGCAGCGTCTGCTCTGACTTTGCTCTTTGTGCTGTGTCACCCCGAGGCCATTCGACAGGTCCAATCCCTCTCCATGTTTCACACCATTTCACATCTCGCAGCCCAGCACGGATCTCCCATCATGCACCCACACAAACTATACCCCTTGTCCCACCTCTGACAGAAGAAAAACAGATCATTTCCCACACTCAGCCAAAATGCTGATTTGCATTGAATTATTGTTGGCCATCTCCCTGCACTTGCAGCTCTGGTTGGGTGTGTATGAGCTTAGGAGGCAGGCTCCACTCCTGCAAAAATATATGTGTTGGCTGCACAGGGGTTACCAGAGCCCTGCAGAGTCTGGTGAGGCTCTGTCAACATCAAATTCAGTTCAAGCATGGACATCACTATGATGAGTTCTCTCTTTTTTTTGTGTGTGTGGCATAAACACCAGCAGGGAAGAGAAATATCCAGGCTGGAAGGGAAATAGAGGGTACTGGAAGTTAATTCAGTGCTGTGAGGTTGTCTGCAGACATTAGGATCCTGCTGTGCCCTGAATCTGAAGCTTTCCAGCCAGAGCTTAGCAACTCTGGAGGTTGCCAAGGAGCAGAGCAGACAGAGCAGCGCCCAGCACTGGCGTTCGGCTGCTCTGAGTGTCCAGGCACATCTCGGAGAATCAGAGAATCACAGGATGGTTTGTGTTGAAGGGACCTTAAAGCTCCCCCAGTGCCACCCCTGCCATGAGCAGGGACATCTTCACCAGCTCAGGTTGCTCAGAGCCCCGTCCAGCCTGGCCTGGGATGTCTCCAGGGATGGTTCATCCACCACCTCTCTGGCCAACCTGGGACAGGCTCTCACCACCCTCAGCACAGACAATTTCCTCCTCATGTCTGGCCTGAATATCACCTCTTGTAGTTGAAAACTCTGATGCGGAGCCTCTCGTTTCTCCTTCACCTTCCAGCCCTGTTGCTTTTTGCAGGTGGAAGGAGGAGCGCTGCAGATTTGGGACTGTGCACTTCTGCCTGTTTCCCTCTGCCCCGTCCCTGCAGCAGCCCCAGGCACGACACCCCTGTGCAAGCTGTGTGCCAGGGAAGCCAGGTGTATTGCAACCTCCACGATTTGGTTGGGACCCTCTTCACTTGGGTGCAGAAAGGCAAGTTATCCCTTAAATAAGTAATTTGACCTTAATTTTGCCCCTGAGAAGTTTGTTCTATGGGAAAGGGTTGTTCAGCATGGAGAAGAGAAGCTCCGAGGGGACCTTATTGCAACCTTTCTGGACTTAAAAGGGCCGATAAGAAAGATGGGGACAGACTTTTGAGCAGGGCCTGTTGCAACAGGACAAGGGGTGATGGTTTTAAATTAAAGGAGGGAGATTCAGGCCAGACATGAGGAAGAAAGTGTTTATAATGCGGGTGGTAAAACACTGTCCCAGGTTGGCCAGAGAGGTGGTGGATGCCCCATCCCTGGAGACATCCCAGGCCAGGCTGGATGGGGCTCTGAGCAACCCGAGCTGGTGAAGATGTCCCTGCTCATGGCAGGGGTGGCACTGGGGGAGCTTTGGAGGTCCCATCCCACCGAAACCATTCTGTTTTTCTATGAAAAATTCCCTCTGCAAATATTCAGGTGCTTTCTTGACATCTAACTGCTTCTTACCTTCCCTTATTGGCAGCTCCTGGCTACTCACAAACATGCTCCAAGCTGAGTGACATTGCTGTGCCCATCTGACACCAGCTGAACTGCAGGGACAGGACAGTGTCGTCCTTCTCCATGCTGAATTTAGGTCTGCTGAGTCAAAAAAAGCCCCTTTCCCCTAAGAGCAGGTCCAGCACCTTGAAAACATCATGCCTCATCCCACCCAGAATGGCAACATGCTCTTCTCCCCAATGCATTGTTATTAAATTGGATATTAGGAACAATTTATTCATGGAAAGGGCTATTGGGCATTGGAACAGGCTGCCCAGGGCAGTGGTGGAGTCACCATCCCTGGGAGGGCTTAGAAGACACATAGATGAGTTTCTTAGGGACATGGTTTAGTGCCAGAGTTTAGTTAATGGTTGGATGCGATGATCTTGAGGGTCCCTCCCAACCAGAATGATTCTATGATTAATGTTTCCTCTGTCTCCCCTCCCCGCAGGGCACAAAGACGACACACACGGCGAAGATGACGGCCATCCTGGCGCGGCTCAGCACGCTGTCCCTCAGCGGGCAGCATCTCAGCCGCCTCCCCAGGCTGCTGGAGGACGGTCTGCCCCAGATGCCCTGCACGGTCAAGGAGTGCGAGGTGCCGCAGCTCTTCCGCGAGCCGTACATCCACAGCGGGTACCGGCCCACCGGCCAGGACTGGCGCTACTACTTCCTCAGCCTCTTCCAGAAGCACAACGAGGTGGTCAACGTGTGGACTCACCTCCTGGCAGCGCTGGCGGTGCTGCTGAGGTTCAAGACCTTTGCGGAGGCCGAGCAGGTACCCGTGGACGCATGGTCCTTGCCTTTGCTCGTCTTTGTCCTCTCCTCCGTCACCTACCTGACCTGCAGCCTCTTGGCCCACCTCCTGCAGTCCAAATCGGAGCTGTACCACTACACCTTCTACTTTGTGGACTACGTTGGAGTCAGCATCTACCAGTACGGCAGTGCCTTGGCCCATTTCTACTACAGCTCCGACCAAGCCTGGTATGACAAATTCTGGCTTTTCTTCCTGCCGGCGGCTGCTTTCTGTGGCTGGTTGTCCTGTGCCGGCTGCTGCTACGCGAAATATCGGTACCGCCGGCCTTACCCCGTCATGAGGAAGATGTGCCAGGTGATCCCAGCAGGGCTGGCGTTCATCTTGGATATCAGTCCCGTTGCCCATCGGGTGGTTCTGTGTCACCTGGGAGGCTGTGAGGAAGATGCCGCTTGGTACCATACGTACCAGATACTGTTTTTCCTCATCAGCGCTTATTTCTTCTCCTGCCCTGTCCCTGAGAAGTACTTCCCTGGCTCCTGTGATATCATTGGCCATGGCCACCAGATCTTCCACGCCTTCCTGGCCATCTGCACCCTGTCACAGCTGGAAGCCATTCTATTGGATTACAAGAACAGGCAGGAGATTTTCCTGAAAAGACACGGGCCTTTCTCCATTTATCTCTCTTGCGTCTCTTTTTTTGGCCTGGTGGCTTGTAGTGCCATCACAGCTTACATCCTGCGGTGCAGGATCAAGGCCAGCCTGGCTAAAAAAGACTCCTGAGAGTCACAAATGTGACATCACCAGGGTGGTGAAAAATCAAGAAAAGGGGCATAACATATTAGAGACATAACTGGCTTCTTTGCCTAACCCGCTGTGACTAACATGGACCCGGGACTTGGGTGGAGGGCTGGAGATTTCATGCTGGATGCATTTTCACAGCAGGAACTTGCCTTTTGCCATCCAGGGGAAATGGGGTGTTTTAAGCCAGAACTAATCATTGAACCAAGGATGCCGGAATAGGCAGAGGTTTCTTGTTCAAGCTGTGGGGTGTATCTTGCTGAATGTCAGGGGAGGCAACCGGAAGGTTGTGAGCATGTAGAAGGGGCTCACAAGGCAGTGGAGAACATACCTTGAGGACCACAGCTGCATGTGATGACCTCTTTGGGTTTTGCCATCTCTGCTGTCTGTGGGAGATCTGTTTTATGAAAGGTAGTGGCAAGGTTTCAGGAGGAGTCTACATTTCTAGGGTTCCGGTGCAAGGGTGTGCGGGGCACAGTGGTTGGTAGGATCCTTTTCCAGTTGGGTTAAGCCAGGTTCTCTCTAGGGTCCCTTTGTCTAGTATCTCAACGCCAGGTTGCTGAGGTGGCTTTGGCAAAGCATGTTTGGAGACTTAGGCCTGGCCTGGGGTCCTGTAGGACAAACTGGATCTGAACGTGAGCCCTGTGTCTGCTGGTGGAGATGTTAGCTCAGCTCTATCTTCTCTTTCTGTCTGACCGCATCAGCTACAGTGGAGCTGCTCACCAAAACGACGCAGCCGGACTGTCCCAAGGGTTACCAACAGGACATGGGTCTTTCTCAGCAGCTGGAATTTCACCTAAGGTCGTGGTAGTGTTGACAGCCATTTGGTAGCCTATACGACAGGTCTTCAAGGCTCCTCACTTCCATTTGAAGCGCTTGGTTGCCTTTGAGGAGCTGGGCCTGGGTCAGGCTGGAGATGGCTTTGAGTCTTCCCCAATGGCAGAGGTTGAGCACCCCTGAGGCCACCCATGTTCAGGGTGCTGGTCCCAGGAGGGGTGATGCTTTCAGTGCATCATTTTGGCTGCTTCTGTGACAGGTTCATGCATTCCTGCATTGACTGCATCATCTAAGGACTCGGACTGAGCTCCAGCACTGTCCATTCAGTGTAGAGTAACCTGGCTGTGACCTGTCTGGTACGTGAAAGGCTCTGGGCCTCCAACAACCGTACTGCAGTCATGGGCAAGTGAAGTAGTCTTTATTCCCCTCTTAATGGTGCTTTTCAGAACACCAAGCAGTCCTTGGTGGGCCCCATAGGAAGGCTGACCTTGAAGCTGCAGACTTGCTTTTCTCTGACCAGCGGGTCTGTGAATCTGGCACGTTTTATCAGCACTAGACGAAGGTTTAACAGCAAAAGGCAGGAGCAGAGTGACAGCATCAGGGTCCTGTGCAACCTTGGGATGGGTTTCTCCTTGAGACTTGGAGATTCCTGTGCCGAGTGGCAAAGATAGTGGTCAGGGACGCTCCATGTCCGTGGGTCAGTCCTGTCCATGGTGTAGAAAGGACTGATTTACTGTTTCCCTCACCAGACGAGTCTCTTCTGTGCCTGCTTGGGAGGAACTTCAGTTGCACTGAAGTTGGTAGCACTTGCAGGACAGGATGCTCAGAGCCAGTGCAGAAATATGGTCCTAGTCAGCTCACGCACCTTCTGTTTGACCCACTGCTTAGTAAAGCCTGGCACAGCTCCTCCCAGCTGTACATTGTGCAAGACCTGCAGCCTCAAACACTTCCACATCGGGCAGATTCCTAGAAGGTATAAATCTTTGCTGAAAGCAAAGCAGCCATGGGATCTCTGCCAGCCACAGATTGGTCTCGTTGAACCCAAGGGCAGGCAAATGAATTGTGATTGCTGGTTCTGAGCAGGCAGAGTTGAGGGTTGGGGTATGATTTGTCGTGACAAGCACTGATTTCTGCACTTGATCTGTTTTTTTTAACTATTGATATGTGTGTGTTTGTGTACGTGTGTGTGTGCATGATTTATTATCCAGAAAGGCTTTGCCTTTGGCTTTTATATGTGCAGAGCATCCTAGTTGGGTCAAGATTAGCCTGAAGGAAACAGTGCTATGGTACTGGAGGAGCAAGGTGGGCCAGACAACAAGTGTCTCTGAAACGGATCTGTTAGTCAGTGCTTTGCTGTGTTTCGTGTACTAATTTGAAACTCATGGCCCTATCAACAAATTAAATACAGAGGGAGAAGGAAGGAAGTTTTGAGTACAAGAGAAGAAATCATAGGGGAGCCTTCAGGTCGTATAGTCCACGCTTTCTCATCACTCTTGGCCTCCTGGTTTACATCCAGGCTAGCTGAGAAGTTAATTACTTCATTTCCTACGGTGTAATTTGATGGTACAGCCATGCTGATCTAACAGTAAATGTGCCTCGGGGGAGCGGCAAGCAGAGATGGTCCCACTTACACCTCATCATTCCCCTTCCCTTGCACAGAAGCTCATCTGACCGCAGAGCGAGCCGATGCCAGGAGATGGACCGGCAGAAAACCAATCCTGCTGAAAAAACGTCATTTTTGCTGGTTTTAACTTGGAGAATTCTGCTGCCTCCAGGCAGCTTGCACAGCAGCTGGTTGCTCAGTTAGCTCTGCTGCACCGATGGGCTGCTCCCTCCGTGGTCTCTGTGGCTTTGCTGGTGCGTTTCCTCCCAGCTTGAGGAAAGAGTTCCAGTGGCAGCAGTGATTTTTTTCTCATAGCCTGATTTGCCTTTTGTGGTAGATAAAGCAGAATAAGCCACTGAGTGTGAATCTCGCTGGATGGCATCAGTGGGGTCCTGTGCAGGGAGTAAACTGGGCTGGTCCAGAGCTCCTTTCTGGGTGAAAACTGGGAAGGAATGGGCATCATTGCTGACAGCAAACCCTGCTCTGCTGCCACCTGGAGTCATACTGGTACTAAAGGAAGGGGTCACCCAGGTGTTTCCCTGTCTAAGGGTTTGAAAATAGATGATGTGTCCTGCCCTTGTCGAAGGAGGATGGGTACAGTAACACCCTCTGGTTCAGGGACAGGGAGAGGAGGTGCCCCCATGGCTCTTCTGAGGTATTTCTGGTCATATTTCTTCTCCTCCTTGGTCCAGCAGAAGTGAAACTTCTCCTTCTGAAGCCATCATGTGACAGTGGTGGTGTTTTCCATATTCTCGTGTGACCCCTTGGGTGAAGCTGCTCACGTCTCCGTGTGGCCCTGCTCTCAGGCCTGGAGCTGACCTCCTGTTACCATGATGGGCTGATGGAGCAGGGGATCACCACACACATCGCTGCTGCTGTGAGGATGCACCCTTGTGTCACAAGGCACTCCGCAA
This sequence comes from Columba livia, assembly GCF_036013475.1. NCBI lineage: Eukaryota > Metazoa > Chordata > Aves > Columbiformes > Columbidae > Columba > Columba livia. The sequence continues at coordinate 4,349,059 of NC_088604.1, read as the reverse complement.
CACTGGAGCTTCCTTCATCCTGGTCTCCATCCTCCTCCTCTTCCTCCAACTGGCTTCTTTCTTTCCCTCATCCCCAGATTTCGTGCTTGTGCCTTATGCACCTGGCTGCCTACATGGGAAGACCCCACATGCCGTGGAGTCTGCTGCATCTCAACCGGGCACTTCTCAAAGTCCTGCCGTTCACACAGGGGAGACCAGGGCTGGGTCCAGAGAGAGTAAAAGTGCCGCTGTGATAAATGCTGAGCTCACCCTGAGAGGCTCTCATGGCCTCCTCCTTGGGCTCACTGCTTGGAGAACACCTCCTGCCATCATGATGTTTCTCTGAAGGCATGGCTGGGAAGGGGTGCCCATGCTTTGAAGAGCTGACCACCAAAGGTTGAGGAAATCTGAGATCCTGAAGGGCCTGAGGTCCTAACCCTCTCCCCCAGGAATCTCTGCTCCTGAGACAGTATTTTTTGTACATCTTGCAACCCGTATCTGTACAGGACAACTCCCGAAAATTCATCCCAATGTGCCTTCTGCTTTTTCTTTTCAGAATCCATCCTGAAGGCACCTGAAGCTCTGAGCAGCCTCTGTGCTGATGGTCCATGGTTGAGTTTAACAGCCAGTGGTGCACAGAGCAGAAGAGGAGGATGGAGAGAGGTGCCTTAAACTTGTATTTATGCCTAATGATTTGTGTAACAAGGCAAGGACGGGTTCCTCGTGTGCCTTGCAATTTATATCTTTTACTGACAAGATTATTTTTAAGCACTGTTTTTACTAAGCAGAAGTACAAAAGAGTTTGTATTTTTTTCCCTGGGAAGGGTATGACTGTTCCATATTAACCATCCCCTTCCCAACTCTCATCTGCTGACTTTGTATTGTTGCAAACATTGATAATATTTTAAGCTTTCTACTGTACTGATCATTATTTAAAAACCTTAGTGAAAAAAAAAAAATCTGTAAAAGCAAAATGATTGTTGTGGTGTGAAATTCTCAAATGCACAACTAGAGGTTATGAGTCTTTAGGAAGTAAAGTGGATAATAATTACAGAGTGGATATATTGGAGTGGATATTAATTATAACAATAATGAACAATAGGGTGTGGTTTTATCTGTGCATCTCAAAGCACTTTGCAGGTTTCACTGTAACAACTTGATTTCATTCCCTTTGCACGAGAGAGGTGCCCTGACACTGATTAGAGTGGTTGAAGTTCATCATCCACAAAAGTACCTGGGTGTCCCATTTCCCTTAATTGGCATCAGAGGTGAGTATCTAGTGATTTGGTGGCCTGGCACCCAAGCACTGCAGCTTTGGTGGCCAAGCTGCGAATGGAAGTGACTGTTCAAGCAAAACATTTCAGCGTGTGCATAAAATTAAGCTCCACCTCCTCATCTTCTCGACCTGTCCTTCCTGAAGAGCCTGCATCCCTCCATGGCAACACTCGAGTCATGGGAACCGTCCCACCGTGTCTTCCTGCTCCCAGCACGATCGCAGCCCTGCAGCTGCATCCCAATCTCAAACTCGTCATGCATAGTCCACATCCTGCCTGCATTACACGCACTGCAGGGAAACACCCCAGCGCAGTCACTTCTCAATAAATGTTTTGGGGGATTTTGCCCTAACTGTGCCTTGTAGGCACTTCCTAGCTGGCATGCGAAGGCTGGAGGTGACCCTGCTTAAGCCCTGGTGTGTTCATTTTGTGATCCCTTTCTGTCACATAACTCCGTGCCCGCTCCTCATCAGCCTTCTCCATCACTGCGTGACAGGGCTGATGGTACCTGCTCTATCCTCCATCCCCCTGTATTCAGCACTGCTGAGGCTGCAACTTGAATCCTGGGGTCAGTTTTGGGCCCCTCATGCCAAGAAAGGCCTTGAGGTGCTGGAGCGAGTTGAGAGAAGGGAACGGAGCTGGGGAAGGGGCTGGAGCACAAGTGTGATGGGAGCAGCTGAGGGACCTGGGGGGGGATTAGATTGGATCTGGGGAACAATTTCTTCCCCAAAGGGCTGTTGGGCATTGGAACAGGCTGCCCAGGGCAGTGGTGGGGTCACCATCCCTGGAGGGGCTTAAAAGACATGTAGATAAGGTCCTTAGGGACATGATTTAGTGCCAGTGTGAGGTTAATGGTCAGACGCGATGATCTTGATGATCATCCCTCGTTTAAAGTCCCTTTACCAGCAGGATCATGTGCACTCATGTACATACCCCATTCCCCAGGATATACACTTGGTATGAACTTCAATCCTCAAAAAACTCTGCTCTTTTTCCCTCTTCTACCACCACACTACTAATTTTAATTATTATTTCTTCATACAAGGAGCAAGGCTTCCGTACTGTTTTGCTTTTACCCACCAGAGGGCGAGATGCCGTCATCTGTGGCTGCAAGAGAGGCCTCCAGTGCCACGAAAGCAGAGCCTTCAGCCTTAGCGTTCCAGACAGGCTTAGGAAAAACCACTGCCATCCAAGCAGGCGAGCAGCCAACTCTGCAAAGAGACGCATTTCCGAGGGAGAGATGTGCTTTGCGAACGTCTCGCCCTCTGCCTAAGTGACAGGGATTTCACCGGACCTGTTAGGCCGAAGTTTTAAGTTTCCATGAAGTAAAACCTGGAAAAGAATGGGAGAAATTAGCAAAACAGAGAAACAGGAGTGTTAACTTTTTTTAACATGAAACAAAAACAGAGACTTGTGGTATGCTGAGAAGAAACTGCTTGGTGATAGTGTTTTAGGGATCGTATTTAGTACATATCCGATATCACACACACACCCTTGACACGTGAAAAGTCAGATGGTTATTTGCAGAAGAGGGAACTGGTTTATCCAAAGCACATGAAGCCAAATGCAAAAAGTAGAAGAGCTTCCAAGTCAGAGGAACATGGCATTTTGGTCATTTCATGTGTCACCAGCCACACAGGAGAGAATGTGAAAGAAGGGAACGATTTTTACCTCAAGCACCAGATATTGCAGCAGCCAGGTTGCCTCACAAGAGGTCCTTTTACCCATTAACTCTTTATCTGGTCTTCTTGCAGCTCACAGGTAACAAGGGCAGAGACGCAAAGCATTAGCAACAAGCTCTAAGTGAAATGTTTCCTTCTTTGTTCTGCTAAGCGGCTGTTGAAGATGGTCTGAGGGCCTAGGTCAGGGGAAGAATATTTCCCCATATTGCCTGCTGCTCCTGTGGACTTCGGAGAGAGAGGCCTTAGCAGCCCTGGAAAAAAAGAACTGAACATGTTCAAAATTTAAGGTATTAAGTCACCTGCTGTGTCTTAAATTCTGCAGCTGTTCCCACTGATGGCTCATCCTTTATCCTGCAGTTCTTTGGGGTTTTTTGCTGGCTGAAGGTAAGACCTGTTCTCAATCCAAAACAGTTTCTCTAGCTATGAAGTGATGAGCACTAAACTCATTCCTTGGCAATATCCTTTCTAACACACCTTAATGAAATATTTGGCCCTTCAGGGCCAATAGATGAGGTGGAAGAAATTAAAAAACCAGCCAAGCTTGTATTGCTTCATCTGGAAGTCTGTTGGTCAGTTGGATAAATGCTGAAGCAGTGTAGAGAGTGGTGTGGGAGAACAGTCTGGTCTCTGAACCCCTCAATATTTCACCAGATATATGGATATCTCAGTGACTGCCAACAAGCCCGGGCTTCTGAGAGTTTTTTTAAAAGACCCATTAGCATTTGTCCTTGGATCCCTCTGGCCATAGATGGGGTATATCACAATAGCATCCACTCTTCTTGCATGAGGATTCACAGGCTGGGCTTTTTTATTGACGTGTATTACAGTAGCGTGTATAAACACAATAGCCCAGTCTTTCCTCTAAAATACATAAGCTTTAAACAGATAAGAAATCTTGATAACTACTTCCTTTTCCCTTTCATGAGAGGAGGGATGTAGGAGGCTCGTCTTAACCTTGGCAAGTTGGACTTGCCTGTACAGAGGTTGATGTCAAAGATGCAGCTGAATCCAGATGTTCCGACTTGTGCTTCAATTCCTTAGTCCTCATTTCTCTGCTCTCCTGCTTTGTGGTCACTATTCCTAAGAAAGTACCAGTTCCTGCTACAGCTTTCCTAAATCTTCCTTTCTTCATTCCCATCTCCCTTAAAACACGCAGGAGGAACGTGCTGGCACCACGGTCTCCCAGTTCTGTCCCTGCTCATGTTCAAGCGCAACATCCCGCTTTGTGACCAGGGATAAATCCCCTGGCCTTAGTTCCCCCCTCACGCAAAATGCAGGATAAAGCGCTCCTGCCCCGTTGCAAGCCATGCACGTGGGCACTCTGCCACGCTGCCTTGTTAAAAAGTTGCTGTCCCTCTCCTAGATGATGGCCCACAGTGGCAAGTTTCCTTCTCTGAGCAAAGCCCCATCCCTCACTAAGTTCAGGAAACCCTGCTTGGATATCACAGCAGGAGAAATCAGAGAGCAAACTTCACTCCCAGCACCTGCATCTGAGTCAGCACTCACATTAGCTGCCATTCAGATCCAGCTCTTTCAGCCCTGCTTGGCCTTCAATCTATTATTTTCCTTTCTAAGCTCGGCAGGCTCATTCTTTATCTCCCACCGTCTGGCGTTCTTCTCTCTCCCACACCACACTTAAGACAGTCTGGCTGCATTTCTCTCTGCTTACAAAGCTCAGATCCTGCTGCTTGCCCTTGAAACACAGCCTGGTCTGTCTTGTGCACCGCTGATAAACCGAGCAAGGCAACAACATAGAAAAAACACTCTCCTCTCTGGTGATTCTCTTAATTCTGTTTAATCTCTTGCATATGGGAGTGACTTCTGCACAACCAACTTTTCCTTGATGCCTCCCCACTGCTTTTTGCTGCTTCCTTCAGAAAGAGATTAAAATCGTGTTTAAAAGAGAGGAACCATCAGTGCTACATGTTAAAAAATGCACTATTTCACAGCAAATATACATACTATATACACAATAAACCAGCGCAATCACTTTTGCTGTTACAGTTGAGCGCTCCAGGTTTGGATTTGTGTGTCCACAGCTGCTCCACTCTCTGCTCACAAGCACAGAGACAACTCCCAAAGGCGCCACCACCTGTTTTGGAGGCCAAGAGATTTTAATAGCACGGACCTCGTCCAGCTGTGCCGAGGGGCTGCTGCCCTGGCAGAGCGGATACCGACTTCATACTGCGGGACGCTGACAGGGCCTGGGCGTGGCGGGGGGGAGGAGGAACATGGCGGCGGGCTGTGCTGCAGCAGGCCGAAGCGCGCTCAAATCCGTAAGAAAATATCATGAACACTTTCCACAGCTGACTGTTTGCACACTGCGGGGATGAGGGCACACCGGGCCCCCTTCCCGGCGTCCCGGGGGCGGTTCGGCCGCTCCTGCCGCCGTCCGGCCAGGCCCCACGGGCCGCGCTCCCGCCCTCCCGTTGCCACGGCAACCGCTTCCTGGCGCTCAGCACGCAGGCGCGGGGCTTGTCCGGCTCACTGCGCATGCGCAAAGTCTCCCTGCGCGCCTGCGCACTGGGCCGGCCGGCGGTTGCCGTGGAGACGGCGTCAGCGGAGCCGGGGAGGGAGCGGTCGCGGTTCCGCCGCCATGAGCTCGGAGCCGGGGCCGGGTCTGCCCTTCCTCCCGGGCTACGCCTTCCGGGACCCCATGGTGAGCGCAGCCGTCCCCTCCCGGGACACCCCCGTTCCCTCGGGACACCCTCGATCCCAACCTGGTTTAGCACGTCCCCGTGCTGGAAACCCAGTCCCCCGAGAACCCCCCACCTGCTTCATGGACCTGCAACCTGTCCGGCTCACCGGGGATCTGGTATCCCCTGAATACACCCCCATGGAGCCTGGTGCTTCCTCAAACCCTTCCTTAACTCCCCAAGAGACCTGCCTCTCTTCCTCCTCCCCCTGCTCCCACACCCCCAATGGAACAAATGACCCCCCCGAGCCCACCCTCAGGGAACCTGGTATTTCCTCAGACCACACTGATTCCCTCAAGGGGCCTGGTTACCTCCCAAATTCATCTGTTATCTCTGAGGGGACTTGGTGTCCTGTGAACCCGTGTCCTGGGAAGCCGGTACCCCTCAAACTCACCCAACACACTTCAGGGGACTCGGTACCCTGTGAAGTGACCCCCAAGGAACGAGGTGCCCTGTAAACTCACTTTGTGCTCCCCAGCAAACCTGATACCCACTGACCTCTCCTGCAGGGGACTTGGTGCTTCCTAAAGCAAACAAATAACTGTTGAGCTCACTTCTGGGGGATATGAACTCTCTGAATGCACCTGGTATCCCCTGACCCCACTCACGGCAGACCTGGCGCTCCCTAAGTTCTCCATGGCTGTTTCTAGGGGACCAGGCATCTCTAAACCCACTCTCCAGGTCACCTGGTACTCTTAATCTCATCCTCAGGGAACCCATTGCATCTTGAACCCTGAAATTGTCCTGATGGCTGTGGAGACCTGGGTTCCCTCAGCCTCATTTGAGATGCCAAAAGCTTTCTCTATAACTGCAGAACTACTATCTGCAAGCTCACCCCACAGCGATCCAGTACATCTGAATCCATCCGGCAGTTTCCCTGCGAGTCCATGTGGTACCCCAAGGGAAGGAGTATCCCCATATTCACTTACAGACTTGACACCTGATTCTCCCAGGGAAACTCCTGTTGCTCTGCACCCTCTCAGTTTTCACAAAGGATGTGTTCTGAACCTGCTGCTCATTCTAATACTGCCCTGAACCAGGACCCTTAAATGCACCTGATATCGCCTCAACTGTCTTGATACACCCAGGAGAACAAACCTGTCCAAACTTCAAGCAGTCCTCCAGTAGGAATCAGTCATCAAAGCCAAAGGGAAACAGGAATGTCCTAGACCCAATTACAACCCTTATTGGGACAGATAGATCCTGAAATCACCCATCTCCTGGACGACATATACCCTCCTGATACCCTTTCCTCCAAAGCTCCGATACTTCCACAAAGTACCTGAGCACAATTGTGATGGGAGGGGCTGAGGGACCTGGGGGTTCAGCTGGAGAACAGGAGCTGAGGGGAGACCTTCTGATCTCTGAACTGCCTGAAAGGAGCTTGGAGCCAGGGGGGTCGGGCTCTGCTCCCCAGGAACAAGCGCCAGGAGCAGAGGAAACGGCCTCAAGTTGCACCAGGGGAGGTTGAGGTTGGATCTGGGGAACAATTTCTTCCCCAAAGGGCTGTGGGGCATTGGAACAGGCTGCCCAGGGCAGTGCTGGAGTCACCATCCCTGGAGGGGTTTATAAGGCATTTAGACGAGGTTCTTAGGGACATGTGTTTGTGCTAGAGTTAGCTTAGGTTATGGTTGTGCTTGGTGATCCTGAGTGTGTCTTCCAACTGAAGTGATTCTATGATTCTATGAAATGCTCTCCCGATATTGTCTGAAGAACCGAATCCTTGATAGCCCATAGGGAACTGAAGTTCTAGAACCTGATAACCTGATACTCTTCAGAGAACTGGTGTCCCAGCACAGAACTGATACCACCACAGCCCCCAGGATCCTCTTGAGGAAGTGAGAGCCCCTCAGCCCTTCCCAGGTTCTCTGGAAGAAGAGAACCTCTGCACTTGAATTGATACCTAAACAAGGAAGCAACCTCTCTTTTCCCCATTCCCAATGGCCAATGCACTGAGGATCTTCCCAATATTCTCTTGACAAAGCGGCACCATAGACGGGAATTGATACTCCCTGAGTTCCTCCCAGGACAGTTTCAGAGCACCTGGCAGCTCTGCCCTTCCTTCTCCCTGGGAAACCTATATCTTGAGTCTTGACCTGATTTTTCAACTTCAGTTCAATGTTAATTAATGTCCGTTTGAGAAACCAATATCCAATGTTGGTCTTTCCTGGCTGCTTCAGAAGCAATGCTTGCAGATTTTGTAGGAAGCAGATAGACCAGGGCATGCCTGGCATTTCCCTGGAGTTTAATATCCTCAGGAACAGGCTTTTTCATTTCCATAGGGCTCAGTACTCCAGGTGAGGCCCCTCCTTCTGCCTCTTCCCTCCCAATACATCCAAATTACCTGGTCATCAGGAGAACAGGGCCCCAGTATCCTCTGGTACTGCAAGATACAGAACCTCAAGTACTTGCATGGGAACATTTGTCATGGGATGTGGTGTACTGAAAAAAAACCTAAAGAGAAATACCTTGGGACAATATTCCTTGTGCTTGATATTCCCATTGAAAACTGACACCTCCTCAACAAGCACTTCCATGTCTTCTTGATGTGCCGCTCAGATTGTGCTCTACAGATGAGAGAACTTCTCACCAATCCACTCTACCCCTTGGTAAATCTGTTGCAGATCGTAGAAACATAGAATGATTTAGGCTGGAAGGGGCCATTAAAGCTCATCCAGTGCCACCCCTGCCATGAGCAGGGACATCTTCACCAGCTCAGGTTGCTCAGAGCCCCGTCCAGCCTGGCCTGGAATGTCTCCAGGGATGGTTCATCCACCACCTCTCTGGCCAACCTGGGACAGGCTCTCACCACCCTCAGGGTACAAAATTTCTTCCTCATGTCCAGCCTGAATCTCCCTCCTTTGGTTTAAAACCATCACCCCTTGTCCTATCACAACAGGCCCTGCTCAAAAGTCTGTCCCCATCTTTCTTATCAGTCCCTTTTAAGTACAAAAAGGCCACAATAAGGTCTCCCCGGAGCTTCTCTTCTCCAGCTGAACACCCCAACTCTCTCAGCCTGTCCTCCCAGCAGAGCTGTTCCAGCCTCGGATCATTTCTGGGGCTCCTCTGGCCCCTCTCCAGCAGCTCCATGTGTGTCCTGTGCTGAGGACCCAGAGCTGGACCAGTACTGCAGGGGGATCAGCCCACTCTGCTCTTCCCGTGTCACTTACAGAACCTCTTTACGTCCTGTGAGAGAGACCTCATGCTTGTTTGATCTTCCTATGGAAATGCTGATTCTCCCAAAGGAGGAAATCTTCCACCTCCTGCCGCCACAATGCTCGTCATATTCCTAGAGGACACTTCAGTATTTCCTACATAACCTGGGACAGGAATTTTTATAACTCCTGATTGCTCCTCAGATGGAATGGGGGGGAACTTCTAAAGGATCTTAACAACACTGAAGGGATCTAGTGTTCCCTTAGGAACATACTGTCCTACCTGTGGTGGCATTGTCACTAACACCTGTTTGACAGATATCCTCTTGACAAGGTCTGTGATGGCCTTTGGGAAACCCAGTTCAGTTCATTGTAGATGCTTTTATGGGAACCCAGTTCTCTCCGTTTTCCTAAATAGGACTCTCTTTTCCTTATTCTGCTTGTGTGTGGATTAGGGTTACCCAAGGGTAAATTATCACTGTACCAATCTTAATGGTGCCTTCCAGCACGAACAGCCAAACTATTTTCTAAGTCAGTGACGAGTGAGTTCTGCAACAGTAAGTGGAGTCATTTACTCATAACGAATACTCTTAATCCTGAAGTAATAAAGGTTATCTCAGAATTATTCTCCACTTCATAATATTATTTCCTCAACGTCATTTATAACATCTTGGAAATCTGCAATGCAAATTTCTGCCCCTAGCAAAACATTATGGCCTCTATCAGTAAAATCCTGCCTGCTTTAGTCAGGAAAACACTTCTACCGACTTCAGCAGCACTGTCTGTAAGTAGGAAACACATGGGACGTAGCAAAGCAAATCATTACTTTAGAGTAGCCTGAAATATTGAACTATCGGTTATGTTTTGAGGGGATCTGGACTCCAGAAAGGGTTTTGCAGTGTTCCTCAGGCTGGGCTATCAAGTTGCTTTGCCTCCGATTTCCAGTCTATAACATGGGCATGGCAATACTTGTTTTCCAGGTGGATGCTGAGAAGTGCTGAAGAAGACCTCTGTCTTCAAATAAAATAGTATTGTTATCGCTTAGCGTTCATGTGGCAGAAACAGCGAAACCGCAAGGGGTATCGGTGAAGCGTTATAGACTTGGCGAAAAGAAGGACTTAATTCAGTGGAATTTCTTCCAATGTGGACTGTCAGCAACTGAGATTAGTAGTTTAGATTCTGGGTTTTCCCTTTTAAATTTACATTAGTCACCTGATAATGTGAGATGGCATCTATGCTCGCTTTGGAGATCCTATGGGCCCTGGGAGTCCCATGAATTGATGAGCTGTGTTCTCTAGCCAGCTGCGGGCCCATAAAAGCCTGTGCACTCCTGATATTGCCCTATTTAAAGACACACTTTCTGATTTTCCTTTAATATTTTCCCCACCGTTTTCCATTGGTATTTATTTAACAGAAGGAAAGGGCTGTTCTGCGTCAGGGCTAAGGTTTATAAGACATTCCGTTAACACATCTTCAGTGAACTCTCTTGTTTTCACCCAAATGTGTTTTCCTAACTGCTCCGTCCCCCGCGTTGCAAGATCTGCAGTGCCAGTTTAAAGAGAAAACAGGCAATTATGTGAAATTCAAGTGGGGCCTTGAGGGTATAAATAAGATTAGAGGCTTAACCATGAGGGCTGAGGGTGAAGAAGTGGTTCACATGTTGAACTCACTGCGAGTCTGGGTCTGGAAAAGGAGCTGAAGCTTGTTCCTTCAGAAATGTGTACAACTGTTTTACTTGGTAAAAGTCATAGAATCATAGATTAGTTTGGGTTGAAAGGACCTTCAAACCTCATCTAATCCAACCCCTGCCATGAGCAGGGACATCACAGTATCACAGTATGTTTCGGATTGGAAGGGACCTCAAAAGATCATCTAGTCCAATCCCCATCTTCACCAGCTCAGGTTGCTCAGAGCCCCGTCCAGCCTGGCCTGGGATGTCTCCAGGGTTGGTTCATCCACCACCTCTCTGCCCAACCTGGACAGTGTTTTACCATGTTTATACAGTATTTAACTATGGTATTTAAGTCAAAGTAAATCCAGGGATTTTATTACCATGGACTCACGATTTCTCTTGCTTTCTCTGGAGCATTAAGCGTTGAAAGCCCAGTGGGACCAACCAGGCAGGTGTTATTTAAATGCTCTCAGGTGAGGTGCCAGGCGTGGTGGACTCGATAGCAAGTGGAGAAGCTTGTTGTCACCCAAGTCTGATCTGAATCTTCAGTAGTGAAGAACTAGGCTGACAGAGCTCAGATTCTACTCACAGCTCTGACATTTTCATGTTGCTTGTCCTTAAGCAAAGTGGGGACCTTCCCATGGCAGCTGGATCATTATTTAGTTTGAAGAATGGCTCAGGGCGTGGGGCAGTGAAATGCTTCAAAAAGCTCAAAACTAAGATTAAACCCACGAAGCAAAAAACAACAGGTAAATCCTATAGCCACTATTATACAGTATTAATCTGCTATAGGGTCTTGGAGGGTTGTGGTTATTAAATATGATCCTTGCACGGGTTGTGGAGAGAGGTGGTGGAGCAGCTGATGCGCTTTGGTGCGTTTCATAATTGCAGTTCTGCGAGCATGGCGCACCTTGATTTAACCCAGCGAAGAAAATCCTGTGCATATCAGCCCCAGGAGAGCGTTAACACAATAAAGAGTGATGGAAAACACAGAGGGTGCACAATGGGTAGTCATGGGAGCACCGTAAGGCAATAACAGAGCGAGGTGTCACGGCGCTGCCGTAACACAGAGTAGGGAACACACAGTTTGTGAGATAAATAGTAGGGCAGATAAAATGCTGTCACCTCATTCTAGGCGCTGAGAATGGTGGCAATGGGGAAATTAAGTGATATAAGTTCTCGGGGAGTCTGTCATTGCTGTGATTTGAGGTCACTCTGATGCTTTATTCCTTACTGTTCTTTCAGCCTTCTCGATCTAAGTGTAAAATCTGATTGCAAATAACAGCTGCAGTAGGTTATAATAAAACGCTGGGGGTGTGTGTGGGGGGGTGCATTCTGGATATTCCACTCTTACTGTTTTCCTGTGCTTTCAGCTTTTCAGAGTGCATGTGGTGTTCTAACAGCTGGATTTCCTTCCACAGAAAACGTCTTTCCATCGGTCGCAGACTCTGGGCTACAGAAATGGATTCGCCTTTTCTCGGCTGCCGACGGTGGGGGCCGGCGGGGAGCGGCTCCACGTCAATCAGCTTTCTCAAGCTGAATTAGATGATTTATCCAATGCGAGACCTGTGCTGACCTATGGGCCGGCCAAGCCGGCTCCACCTTCGGGCTTCGTTCCAGCACACGTGGCTTTTGACAAAAAGGTAGAAAGCAGCTTATTCCAGGAATATCGCTGGCCAAGTTTGGAGATATAAACAGCTCCAGGGTTCATGGGACAGCGTACAGCAGTTTTCAGATGCCACAGCCCTTAGTCAGAGACAGCTGAACCCCAGACTGAAAGAGGCTTTCTTTGCTCGGGAGGAGGATTATAACACATAAACCATGCAAGACATTCCCCACAAGTTACGCTCGAGCATTTCCAGCGGGCGCTGGAAAAGAAGTTTGATCAACTCTAAAAAGCTTCTGTTTATAACCCTGTAAACCACAGCCTGGACTTTGGTGTTTCCAAAACTCTATTGAGATTGTAACTGGACAAGACAGTCTGCAACGGGGACTGTTTTGCTGCGGTTTATCTATTTACGCCGGTGTTTGTCACCGCAGCGTGTTACAGCCTGTGCTGCTCAATGATTTTATGGGGCTGGGAGGTGGCTGTGTGTCTGCTGGAGCAGCCCGGAGCTGACCCTTGATTTTAAATGCTCTGGTCACACTGATTGCGAGCCAGCAAGCGCAGCCACAGCCGCCGACAGCCGAGATGGTGCAGGGTTTGCACGCTACCAGCCAGCGGTTTGCAGCCAATATTCAGCCCATCTGTGAGACAGGCTGGGGAACAGATGTGCTGTGTTAATCACTTAACCTGTTCCTTCAGTATAATGTCTATTTTGCTGTTTCATCTGTCAGATACTTCTCTTCATTTGAGACAGAGTTACAGGAGCCCCCGTGCTGCTGGGGGAAACTCATGGTCCCTTTTGAAGCACTTTTGCTGGCTTTATTATCACTTAATTACCTATGCCTGATGTAGGCTGGGTATGCGAGGCTTGATTGGCCACCTTTCAGGGGCAATTAATGATCTTGGGAGGAATATTCCCCATATCTGCCAAGCACAGGGACTGTGATTGACTGGACCGATTTATCTCCCTGTTTGTCCAGCACAGATTAGGTTTTGCTGCCAGTGAGGAATAGACGTGGCTTCAAATGACCCATGCAGATTTTAAAATATACAGATGTGGTTGAACTTTTTACTGAAATCTCCCCAAGTCAGGGTATGCAAGGCTGACAATAGTAAGAATAAGTCACATATGTTAGCAAACTATCTTACTGGCAGTAACCAAAAACTCGGCAGTAGGTGAAATAGCAGGTGATCAAGAAGTAGGGAAAAAGCTGTGCTTTTGACACTTGTCTCATGTACCACATTTGCAAAAGACAAGTCTTGATAAAAGCCTTCACTGTGCCTCCACCATCACTCTCAGATTAGGCTACAGCTGGCTTTGATGATTTTATAGATTACAATCTGGTGACATTGCCCTGCCAAAGCGCATTACAAACAAATTATTTGTTCTAATAGACTAACCGTGGCCTTCAAATTGTTTCTCTCTCTCTCTCTTTGGGATATTTCCCCTTTGGCAGATTTTGAAGTTTGATGCCTATTTCCAGGAAGACGTTCCTCTCTCTCAACAAGAGCATTACCGGATCCGCCAAGTGGGTATCTATTACTATTTGGAAGATGACAGCATGACCGTCATCGAGCCTTTCGTGGACAATGCGGGTTTTCGCCAAGGCACGCTTCTCCGACGCCACCGCGTGCCCAAGAACGACCAGGGGGAGCATTACCACTGGAAAGATCTGAATCGGGGCATGAACATCACCATGTACGGCAGGACGTACCGCATCGTCGACTGCGACCGATTCACACAGGTGTGGTTCTTGTGCCGAGAACATTGACACGGAGAATCACAGGAACTAGGTGGCCAGACCTGCTATGGTCCAGTACGCTGCATCTGTAGCTTTCAGAATAAGGTTGCTTACAATATTTCATTTTGCTTTTTATGAAGATCTCTTTCTTCACATCACTGGGGAGGTCAAGGTATGATATTTGCTGAGGGCATATCAATTGCTTGATATTTTTGCCCTAGGGAGTCCATCCTTTGTCCTCAGGATATAAATTTATATCCTTACGATATAAATTCTAAGTTCATGTCTGCGTATACAGCAGTTTAACTGCTTAGGGCCCAGATGAAACATTGTGCATAAATGAGAGAGAAATTACTGATCCTAACTCTTTTTTTTGACTCAAAGCTCTTAAGTTAGGAATAGGGGAAGGGAATGCAGTCCCTAACTCTGTACCTATCTACAGCCAAGCCAGAAGACCAGTCATGATCCGTGGGTTGAGAATTATGGTATGAACTGACCATTCTAAGAAAGCTTACTCATTGCCTGCTCTTCTATTTCTGTACCAGTAAGTGAAATAATAATGATCCAGGAACAAATAATAACAAATAATGGTATCCTGTTAGATAGTCCCCAGTATAATCTCAGCCCTGGACAACTATTATTCTTCCAAGCAATTCCCAGGAGTTAGAATGCTCCGGGTACCATTCCTAATAGGCGAGTTACATACAGCCAACCTGTCCTGGAGGGTGAGGGAGTTTAGCTGCACATTGTTCCTTTTCAGTTGGCCTTGGTGCCCAGGAACTTTCCCAAGAACTTTCCCAAGTATGTGCAATATGTAGGTGTATATGTGGGTGTTGAGAACATGTGGGGCCAGCTCTGCTGGAGCTGGATGACTGTTCAAGCCAGTTCACATCAGATGAAGAGCTGGTTCTCATGTAAATGTTGGTTGGTTGATGGAAAACATGACATGAGCTACATGGGTCTACATCTCAAGGCCACTAGTCTGTTTATCATTAACTGGCACCCTCCAGACCAGAAAATAGTGAGTTTGAAAGTATGAACCTGCCTTGTGAGTCTTCAGGTTGATCTCTTGTGCCTGTTGGAGATGTTTGCATAGGTGCTTCCTGGGCTGAATGTTTTCACGGCCAAAAAGGTCCATTGACTTCCCAAGGCCAAAAAGGGAAAAGTCCATTGACTTCAGAGGTAGTTTGGGGTGACTGATGTGAGTACACAAGTAATACCCTACAGCTTGTTGATGCATCCAAGTCAAGTAAAAAAATAATCCTTTATGAACAAGCAGATTGGCCTCTTTTTGTGGGAAAAGTACTTCTGAAAGGTGGACTGGAGCTGCCACATTTCCTTGTGGCCTGAAGGGCCTTGGTGGGTAACACTGACTTACACTGTCTGACACACTGGGGAGCCCCAAGTCTCTTGCAAATTCAGAACTGGCTACATTTGCGGTTATGTGCCAATTTAAACTTTTTCATTTCCATAAAAGAGACCAACTGACAGTTATCCTCCATTTAAAGCCCTAAGGCAAAGGAAAACTGTGCTCAAGTGAAATCTGAGCTAGGATGTTGAGGATAGGACTGCCCTGAGTAATTAAAGGGCAAGCAAAGCTAAGAAGCAGCTTAAACAGAAACATCTCGGTCATCTCACTGTGGGAAAGGTTTTGAGGTGCTGGAGCGAGTTGAGAGAAGAGAACGGAGCTGGGTAAGGGGCTGCAGCACAAGTGTGATGGGAGCGGCTGAGGGACCTGGGTGGGGATTAGGTTGGATCTGGGGAACAATTTCTTCCCCAAAGGGCTGTGGGGCATTGGAACAGGCTGCCCAGGGCAGTGGTGGAGTCACCATCCCTGCAAGGGCTTAAAAGGCATTTAGATGAGGTTCTTAGGCACATAGCTTATTGCTAGGATTAGCTTATGGTTGGATTCAATGATCTCTTCCAAATGCAATGGTTCTATGATCTCCTATTGTATTTGCTGTTGCAGTAGAATTAAACTCCTGCAGCCTGGTGGTCTGTGAGGAATGGAGTTGCTGTGTTCTGACAGCACTCACCTCAGCCCATCTGTAATCTCCAATTACCTCTTACCTTCAGAACTCACGGCAGCACTAATACCTCAGCTGACCTCCCTAGGTGTTCCTGGAGAGCCAAGGAATTGAGCTGAACCCTCCAGAGGAGATGGTTTTCGATCCCTACATAGAAATGCGTCGGACACCTATGCGCAAGTACATCACACCTTCAGATTTCGACCAATTCAAACAGTTTCTGACTTACGACAAGCAGGTGAGAGAGCTGGTAGTGATTACCCGCATTACAGACTGTACATGTTATTGAAACCTAGGTTTTGAGAGTGTCTACAGCCTTATTCATTCTAAAAAACCTCAGACCACTCAACAGGCTCCAGATTTTCTCCTTGGCTTTAGTGACAAACAAAATCTTTTATCTTTTCAGCCAAGCTTTGTGCCTTGTGGACTGCTTCTCTTTGGACTGCAGACTGACCTCTAGATCCACCATCTCTCTCTCTCTTTCTGTTGGGATGAGATAAGCCACCTGCCTTGGGAAATGCGCAGGGCCAGATGCAGTTTGAATACGAATAGGCGTGCTGCATCCACCCATCTATTCCCATAAAACATCAGTGCAGGTGCCAGAGTTGAGGATTTCAGACAAACACAAATGCCACTTGCTCTGAGCGAATTCTCCCTGTGCACACGGCTGACTAACATCTCCCTGCTCCTCTGGATCTTCTTTTCATCTGGCAACAAGTTAAGAACCCCTATAGACAACATCTATAATAGAAAATGAAACAGGAGCAGGACATGACCTGAGTTCTGTGTATTTCCACCAGGCAGGAATAAGATGGGTCTGCAGTGAACGCAGCGTCTTCAGAACTGCCGAGTGCATTGCCCTCTGCCTTCCTCAGCGTGACAACAGTGAAGAATTGCCCATGAAATGAATGGTTTAAGAGTCACAACAAGATTCTTATGTTGCTACAGCAAGTTTCATTATAAAAATCACTTCCCTTAACACTACTTCCCTACACATTGCTGGGCAATTATTCTCTGTTGCTTTTTAATCACTTCCCCCTCCCCTCCCAATGTTTCCTCATGAACTTGAACTGAATTTCTTGTCTTGGCATAAACTGTTTTATCTCTCTTGCTGCTTTCGAGCTAAGCCAGGCCTGTCCATGTCTGCAGGCTCCTGCTGCCCTTCCCACCGCTGCCTCAGCAACCCATTCACCCCAGTGCCCCAGCACAAGTTCTTCTGTACATGGTAGAGAAGGTTGCTGAGATGCCTCCAATCACCGCACCCTTCTCAGCCCACTTCATTTGGACAGAGCATCACTAATTCTAATCCGCGGTTGTTTTCTCTGCCTCTTTCTCCTCCACCCTAGGTCCTTCGCTTCTACGCCATTTGGGACGACACTAACAACATGTTTGGTGAGAAACGGTCTTGTATCATCCATTACTACTTGGCAGATGACACAGTGGAGGTTCGGGAAGTCTACAAGCAAAATGACGGCAAAGATCGATTCCCAGTACTGATAAGACGCCAACGCTTGCCCAAAACCTTAGTGGAAAAGACAAGTGAGTTTAGATTGGCCAGCCCATCTGCCTTGGTGGGCAGACACTAAAGTGGTGGCTGTGTCAAAGGTACACGGAGTCTGGAGAATTTCTGCTGAGAACACTCCTAGTGTCATTGTTTTTTGGCCAAAGTTCTTTAAATGATAACTAAATTCTTTATCTTTTGGCAAACTGTGTCGGGACAGTTGTACCAACAGTTTCCTGGTGCTATTTATACAGCTTTGCTTTTGTATCCCTTTTCACCAGGTAACATTAACATCTACCTGATTGATTGATTGATTGACTGATTTTTTCTCCTTTGGCTCCCTCATCCTCAGAGAACTTCCCAAGCTGTGTGATGGAGATCTCTGATCACGAGGTACTGGAGTGGTACACAGCTAAAGATTTTGCGGTCGGCAAGTCTACCACCCTCCTCGGACGCACTTTCTTCATCTATGATTGCGATGAGTTCACACGAAACTTCTACCGTGACAAATTTGGCATCACAGACTTCCATCCGGTGGAAATGGAGAAGAAACCACCTGAGGAAGTTCCACAGGTAACGCAAACCATTTCTCAAAGGAAGGGAGAGAAGGAAGCAGTTGCTGTAAGCTCTAATAGTAAAACATACATTCAGCTTAGTAAAAACCTATAGTAAACAAGCTCAGCTTAAAGAAAAGATGCTTGAAGAAGACAGGGCAAGAATGGTCATAACTGAATGAAAGTCCTCTGAAACTGTTGATTTTAATACCGTAAAGGACAATGCACTTGCTAATAGTGATAGAAAGAGCCCTGCTTAGGTCTATGCTAGAAAATTAACCAGTGTCAGGGTTTGGTTTTGGCTGGGAAGCCAGATGGCACAGTCTAGCTGCTCTCTTGCTACTAAACTCTCCCTCGCCCTCCGAAACAGGGTTGATAAGTCCAAACTGCCTACTGGGGATGGTCACTGTCTTTGTTACCTCCAAAACTGAGCCTAGAAATAGTTTGGAGTGCTGGCTATCCTAGAGCATGACGGGGAATAGCTTAACAGGGTAACCATACAGAACGTGGAGTTCCTGTGCACATGAAGGTTTGGTTATTAATATAACCATAGTCTTTTTGTTCAGAGAAATTACCTGGCTTTCTTTCAGATTTTCTTAATTCTCTTCGATATTTCTATAAGTAAGGGGTCCAACACATGGCCAGGCTAGTAGCATCTCTAAGGATGTAACAGCTATTGCTACCTGGCAACAGAAAATTTCCTTCCAAACAGCTGATTTCTGATAAGCTGTCTTGCAAACACTGCCTTGGTCTTAATTTCTGCTCATTATCTCTTCTGGATGCAGGTAATTCCTCCCTATAATGGTTTTGGCATGCTCGAAGACTCTCTTCAGAACTGCTTTTCTCTGATTCCAAAGCCTCCCCGGAAAGACATTGCTAAAATGCTAGAGAATGACAAGAAGGTGCTGCGATACCAGGTGGCCCTGGTGAGTGTTTTACTGCAGCTCCAGCTTATACCGTAGGGTCTGAAGGATGAGAGGAACAGTTTTCTAGGCTGTTAGCAAATTCTCCTCTGTGCTGGTGGGAAAAGAGAGTTCCCCAAAGCAACACCGGTGCCACTCAGGGGATGCCGTTGTGTACTTGCTGTGACAATTAGTAGCACGCAAAGGTAGTAAAAAAACAAAACAAAACCAAGGGCCAAAAGTACCAAACAGCCAGGCTACAAAACTACAGCCATTTATGGAAAAACTCCCACTGACATCAGCACGTGACAGATGAAATGGCATCGCAAGTGGGCACCGTGCCTCTGCCTGCCTTCAACCACGGCCACGAGTGGCAGCTTGCTGTCCCCCCGCTGCCGGCTCCTGGCTCCTTCCCCAGGCTCGTCCTGGCCGTGGCACCCACCCGAGTGCCAGGGCAAGAGCTGGGGAGCCAGTGGGGACGGTGCAGAGAGCAGCGTGGGGGAAAGCGACCTGGGGGTCCTGGGGACAGCAGGGTGACCATGAGCCAGCACTGGGCCCTTGTGGCCAGGAAGGCCAGTGGTACCTGGGGTGGGTTAGAAGGGGGTGGTCAGTAGGTCAGAGAGGTTCTCCTGCCCCTCTACTCTGCCTTGAGGAGACCACACCTGGAATCCAGTTCTGGGCCCCTCAGTTCCAGCAGGACAGGGAACTGCTGGAGAGAGTCCAGCGCAGGGCAACAAAGATGCTGAAGGGAGTGGAGCATCTCCCGTGTGAGGAAAGGCTGAGGGAGCTGGGACTCTTGAGCTTGGAGAAGAGGAGACGGGGGGGTGACCTCATTCATGGGGATCAATATGGAAAGGGTGAGTGTCAGGAGGATGGAGCCAGGCTCTTCTTGGTGACAACCAGTGACAGGACAAGGGATATGGGTTCAAACTGGAACACAAGAGGTTCCACTTAAATTTGAGAAGAAACTTGTTCCCAGTGAGGGTGGCAGAGCCTGGCCCAGGCTGCCCAGGGGGGTTGTGGAGTCTCCTTCTGTGCAGACATTCCAACCCGCCTGGACACCTTCCTGTGTAACCTCATCTGGGTGTTCCTGCTCCATGGGGGGATTGCACTGGATGAGCTTTCCAGGTCCCTTCCAACCCCTGATATTCTGGGATTCTGTGATCCTGTGTTTTCCACCCACGGCATTTAGAGCCTGGCTTCTGTGTCGGCTTTACCGTTGGTTTATGCAAGGAGCCTCTGGCCCATCCAGCAATGGCATTTCCTGCAATGCCTGGTCACAGCCCTCTCCAAACGCCCAGGATGAATAAAGGCTGATTTCTTTTCCCTGTTGTGCTGGAGTTCCTAAAGGTCACAGCTAACATGTCCAGATCCACTTAATTTTAAACTAAGCAAATAAACCCACTGGTGTGTCAGGGGAGTGTCTTGCTGTGACTAAGAGCAGTACCAGCCTCTCTCAGGCACTCAGTATAATCAAAAATATAACGTTAATGCTAAATTTTAATGCTAAATTCCATACAATATACTCCTTTCTCTTGGATTACTCAGTCTGTGGAAACACTGAATATACTTGGTGACTGTAGTCCAGATTCTGCTTCTGTTGGCCTGACCAGAGCAAGTCGCCTTTGAAATTCAGATACTCCACACTGTCTAGGGCTTTGTTGTGCTATGTCAGCATATCTGTAGCATCTGGCCTACATCAAGCGTTTTGTTTAGTCAGCTATTAAAATAACTACGAACTCTCGGTGCTTCTGAGTGGGGTACTAGGTATTTCTAAACACTAGGTATTTCTAAACACTAAGTATTTCTAAACACAGGAAATAAAGACCTGCTTAAAACTTTGCTTACCTTTCCTCTAGGAATCACCAAACCCTGAGGACAGAAAGCGTCGTTTCATCCTCTCGTATTTCCTCTCTGACGACATGATCAGTATCTACGAACCCCCAGTCCGTAACTCTGGCATCATCGGAGGCAAATACTTAAGAAAGACCAGAGTCGCCAAGCCAGGCTCTACTACAGAGAATGCCACATACTATGAGCCCTCTGACCTCATCATCGGTTCAACAATTGAAGGTAAAATCCAGCCTGGACTGATAATTATTCTCTGTGCATTGCTCTGATATGTCATTTATTGCACAGACAGTGCAATAATGGGCTTCCTTCACTTGAAATATTTCTTCCTTCTGGGTCTCATCACATTTGAGTTTCCAGATAACCAAATGCTGTACGTTGATATAACTCTGTTAGTGTCAATGTTTGGACCTTTGCCATGATTAGGAAGAGCTACATTCTCCACAGTATGTGTTCAGTTTACATTTTGGGACGTGCCAGGATTCACAGGGGTAAATCTACACCAGACGACTACCAGCAGCAAAAACCATAAATCTGTCCTGCGTGGAAAATAAATGTAACACTGAAATACTTAGAAACACACCAGTGCTAATGGGGGAGTCACTGCAGGCCCGAGCATGGAGTCTTTACTCTCAGCAGCTGCTTTTCTTGCAGCAAAACTCCCTTTGAGTCGATGAAACCCTCCTCACTTTGAGGACTGAAACACAGAGCAGAGCTTGCTTAAACCTGGGCCCAGCCACAAGAGAGAAACCGTCTGCTCTCCTGAATGCTGAAGTGACTTGAAAGGCAAGTAACGCTGCTTTCTTTAATGCCTCTTCCCCAGTGTTTGGCCACAGGTTTGTTATCACCGACGCCGATGAATACGTGCTTAATTACATGGAGAGCAACGCAGAGCGTTTCCCTGCGGCCACGCTGCAGTCCCTGAGGGATCATATTCGCCCGCAGCAGGTGGGGAAGGAGGCTGCCAACAGGTAGGCTTCAAAGGATGGTGTTGTGGAGCTAAATAATGCTCAGGTTTACAGCTAAGGGAGCTTTCAGCAGCCTCCGTGGGCTCCAGCCTCCTGTGCAGCGGCTGCTCCGCTGATCATTCAGCTCCAAGAGCCCGTGTTTGCACATATATGGAGGGAATCACATCTATACAACATGACATGGTGGCTGCTACTGACCAAAAACCCTGCGGGACGGCTGTCGAGGTTTTGATTGCAGGGGACAATAAAACTGTGGCAGATGTATTGCTGACCCGCTCACCCCCCTTCCCACTAAGGACAGGCGATCGGGAGGGAAAGAAGGACAGGGAGAAGAGAATTGGAAAAATTAAAAATGTTTTGCTAATGCTGCTGATAAAATAGAGGAAAATAGTACAAAATATACAAAACCGATCTTGAAAGTCCCGGCAACTGCAGAGCCGGCACCCAAAGTCCTGGGCTGGACTCTGCAGCCAATGGAACTGGATTCAGTCTGTCACTGGCCTCAATTCGCAGGGATGACTCGCAAGGTCCTCTCCTATTGTCGCCATAAGGAAAATGGACGAGATCCTCGTGATCTCCCGCTTTTATATGAAATATTCACATGAATGGGATGTTATAAACCATTGGTCAGTTTCTGGTCACCTGTTTCTCATTGCCCCTCTTGTGAGGTGTGCATCCATCCTTATCAATGACCTCGCATTCCATTGCTGTGTTCACCAAAACATGTATCTGGTTTTCAGGAAAACGCAGCTAATATGAAAGCTTTAGCTGACAGGCAAATTCACTAGAAGAGAAACTTCATTTTAACAAAGCTAGGACAACGGCTCTGGCTCAGCAGCTGCGATCCATTCAGAGTCATCTTTTCCCCAAAGACAGCAGTTCAGTTGAGCAGCTGCTGTGACAGTACCTGCACGAGCTACCAGATGGTACCAGGCTCAGTGAAGAGTTGCTGGAGTCTTTATTTTTTCATTTGCTCTGGCTGTGCTTATCAGCCTATGAGAACCTAGACCACATCCTCTTTTTTAGCTGTCTGGATTCATTTTGGGTGACCCAGTAACAACCTTATTACCTCACAAGACACTTGGGAGTCAGTATCATGGTAGTTCAGGGTCTCTGGTTGAAATCAGAGTTTCAAATGGTTCTTGGGGCTGCATGAAGCACACAAGGCAGCGCTTCTTGTCCCAAAACGCTTGCAGGAAAAAGTGAATGGGGGAAATGTCCTGAAAAAGGAAAATAGTTTACCTGGTGCTCCAAGGACAAGACTGAGCTTCATCTCCAAGTCCAAACTGAGATGAGCTTGATGTAAAAATGATCTTGCCGTAAAAAGCAACCACCCAGAAGCCTGCAGTGTGTCCAGAAATACAATCTGGACAGCTCGCACAGAAATGTCGCAGCAAGGCTTTTACATGAATTCCCGTTCTTCCTTTCTCCTACAGCGACATCCCTGCACTTGGGACCAGCAGGCAAGAACTGGATGACTTAATTGTGCAGGTTCGGGAAGAGCTGAAGCTCCATAAGCACTTGAACATCGACAATGTTCGTAAGGAGCTTCTTCAGTGCGACCAGGATGGCTCTGGCATCGTGGACAAAGGGACGTTTTTAGCTGCCCTTGAGAGCACATGTGTGCCTACCAATGCCTTGCTGGTTAACAAGGTGAGAGGGAACAGCTGCTTCATATTAAAGGAAGAGATAATAATTGCTGTCCTTAAGTAAAGGGAAGAAATGTTACCCAGGTTGCCCCCAAACTGAGCAACCTGGTGTTGGGCTGCACTGTTTTGTGTTGGTTCGGGTCTCAGACATGAGCAGCAGAGGTTGTATATTGTGATATACACGTGATATCGTGTATATCATGTACACGTGTATATCGTGATATACTGCAGGGTCTGTCATGATTTAAACACACCTGGGCTTGAGTAGAGATGACCCTGAGGCGCTTGGGAATTCTTGGACGCATTCTGGATTTAACACCAACTGAAGATTTGAGAATCCCAGAATGTCAGGGGTGGGAAGGGACCCGGAAAGCTCATCCAGTGCAATCCCCCCATGGAGCAGGAACACCCAGATGAGGTTACACAGGAAGGTGTCCAGGTGGGTTTGAATGTCTGCAGAGAAGGAGACTCCACAACCTCCCTGGGCAGCCTGGGCCAGGCTCTGACACCCTCACTGAGAAGAAGTTTCTTCTCAAATTTAAGTGGAACCCCCATGAATGAGTCCCCCCTCAGTCTCCTCTTGTCCAGCTCCAGAGCCACAGCTCCCTCAGCCTTTCCTCACACGGGAGATGCTCCACTCCCTTCAGCATCTTGGTGGCTGCGCTGGACTCTCTCCAGCAGTTCCCTGTCCTGCTGGAACTGAGGGGCCACAACTGGACACAATATTCCAGGTGTGGTCTCCCCAGGGCAGAGTAGAGGGGCAGGAGAACCTCTCTGACCTACTGACCACCCCCTTCTAACCCACCCCAGGTACCATTGGCCTTCCTGGCCACAAGGGCCCAGTGCTGGCTCATGGTCACCCTGCTGTCCCCAGGACCCCCAGGTCCCTTTCCCCTACACTGCTCTCTAATAGGTCATTCTCCAACTTATACTGGAACCTGGGGTTGTTCCTGCCCAGATTCAAGACTCTGCACTTTCCGTTCTATTTCATTAATTTTTTCCTGCCCAACTCTCCAGCCTGTCCAGGTCTCTGGATGGCAGCACAGCTTCCAGTGTCACCACTCCTCCCAGCTTGGTGTCACCAGCAAACTTGCTGATAGTCACTCTATTCCCTCATCCAAGTCATTGATGAATATATTGAATAATACTGGCCCCAGTACTGACTCTTGAACACTCCACTAGATACAGGCCTCCAACTGGACTCTGCCCCATTGACCCTAAGTATTGTACCAAAAAAAACAAACCAAAAAAAAAAGGAAATTAGAGTCATAAGTGCCTGGTTAACACAATTAAAACACAGGCTTGCTGGACACTCTACGGAGACCACAGCCTGCAGAGCAGAAAATATGAGGGAAGTGAAGAGGGAAATTGGTGCAGCGGGGCTGGAGGATCTTTCAGGAATACAGCTGGCAAAGATGCTTGCTTAGCATGACGTGATATGCAGTAGATTAGTGGCCAATAAAGGCAGATTTGGAGTTTAAAGAAATGTGGAAATCAGAGGGAGTAGCTCCCTTGATTAAAAAAATCTAAAAAATTCCAAACCAGCCAACTCTGAGCATCACAGCCCTGCTTAGAAACATACACAGGCGGGAGATTTATGTCTCTTAATGTAGTTCAGCACAGACCCCTCTGCCCCAGGGAGTCACAATGTGTTGACATGTCCCCAGAATGGCAGATAACTGAGGTGCCCAAGAGCACTTGGGGAACCTGTGACAACTGAGGCTGAACCCCCACGTTTCAATCTCCATTTAGGACCTAAGCACTACAAAGTGTCCCTCTTCTCTCTTCAAATCCTACTGACAGCATACTCAGAGCTCTCAGGAGTGCAGCTGTGCTATACATTAAGCATATGGCAGAGAGTTGAGCACTGTCTGGGTTGGAGAGCAGTGCAGATATCAGTCACACCAGAGCAACCCTAGTTAAATGTTGTCCCCCGGCAACAAGGGGAAGAAGAATCTTTACAAGGAACTCTGTGGCTTCACTTCATTGTTTTTGTGGATTTGTTGCCATTGTGGTGATACCTGGAAGCAACCAGGATTCAACTCAAACTCTTTAACTCTTCTCCTTGCATAGGTGCCACCTCTAAGCACTCATTACCTGTGATTCAGAACTAGGTGGTAGGCTCTTCCACACAGGGGAATAAGATAATCTAAGCGCTTTCCTCTATAAAGCAGAAATTTGCAGCTTCCAGCTCTTCATGTTGTTTATTTTTTGTTCTCTTTTCTTCAGTTGATTGACCTATGTTCTTGTGGAGAAGACAAGATAAACTACCGTGACTTCCTTAGAGCTCTACCCTCCTGATCTTCCCCCAGAAGATGAAGAACAAGACCAGCAATAAAATTCCTATGAGTTAAGACGTACTTCAAAAAGTACGATGCTCTGGTCGTCACCCTTGCTTCACTCACTCTCCCCCTTTCTGTCCCTACTAGAACCAACTAATTCCACCCTCACTTTGACTTTTGTTCCTTCCAAGCCTCTCCCTGCCCTTTTAGCTGCCACCAAACTCAACCTCGCAACTGGATATTGAAACCCACATGAGAAAGAAATTTGGAGAACCAAAGCCAGGTTCTCCTGCTGATTTCTCAACTTGTTAATACAGCACAAGGTTTGCTAGAGCTGAAGCTCTCTAAAGCCTGGAGTCGTAACCACTCTAGATTTCTCTTACAGAGTCTAAAGGTGCTTTTCATCTTCAAGCAGCAAAAACTGCCAGCTTCAATTGTTATTTTCGTTGTTATTTCCATTGCAGGATAATCTAACTATGATAAACTCACTTTTGCGAGTCGGAATGTAAGCAAGTCATGCGTGGCTGCTAAAAAATTAATAAATCTGCTTTAAATAAATTACCTCATGGCTGGAATAGCTAAGGATTGAAGTGAGGGGGAAAAGTGCTCTAAAAGTGTGATTACGGGAGTGGTGAGTTAAGCTACAAATCTGACAGCAGCTTTGCATTTGCTAACAAAAGCTTGGGAGAACGGGTTTAGGACTGCAATATAATCTAAACCCATCTTAGGCCTCACCAAACAGGTCCAATGAAAAGGGGAAAAAACGAGCAGTTTGCATAGCAATAGAGTTATGAGACTTTGGAGTTGCATCGCTCATCTGTCCACAGAGCTAATCCTAATTGGATATTAGGAAAAAATTATTCATGGAAAGGGCTGTTGGGCATTGGAACAGGCTGCCCAGGGCAGTGGTGAAGTCACCATCCCTGGAGGGGTTTAAAAGGCATTTAGATGAGGTTCTTAGGGACGTGGTTTAGTGCTGGATTTAGGTTATGGTTGGACTCGATGATCCTGGGGGTCTCTTCCAACCAAAATGATTCTAAAGGCCACGTGGATCAGCTTTTCCAGTCTGAGAACTCAGAGATGAAATGACGGTTGGATGTAGAAAAGTCCAAAACTGTTTTCTGCACATGCTACGCAACTGTAACCTAAAACTCGGCCCAATCGTGCAGCACGCCCAGCTGCAGTAAAATCTACATTTTAGCTCACCATTAAGTATTCACCTAAACCACACCAGATAAATCACATCCTCCAAACAGCCTCATCCTCCGCTCCCAACGATAAGGCAGACACAGAAAACTCGCTCAGAAGCAGCTGAAATGTGAGAAGATGAAGCTCATCTGCAGGGAATACGACACGAGATGCTGCGGCAAAGGGAACGGGACAACCCACGGTGGCCAGCTTTGGAAATTCACAGTATCACAATACGTTTGGGATTGGAAGGGACCTCAAAAGATCATCTAGTCCAATCCCCCCATGGAGCAGGAACACCCAGATGAGGTTACACAGGAAGGTGTCCAGGCGGGTTGGAATGTCTGCAGAGAAGGAGACTCCACAACCTCCCTGGGCAGCCTGGGCCAGGCTCTGCCACCCTCACTGAGAAGAAGTTTCTTCTCAAATTTAAGTGGAACCTCTTGTGTTCCAGCTTGATCCCATTACCCCTTGTCCTATCATTGTTTGCCACCGAGAAGAGCCTGGCTCCATCCTCATGGCACTCACCCTTTATATATTTATAAACATTAATGAGGTCCCCCCTTAGTCTCCTCTTCTCCAAACTGAAGAGCCCCAGCTCCCTCAGCCTTTCTTCATAAGGGAGATGCTCCACTCCCTTAATCATCTTCGTTGCCCTACGCTGGACCCTCTCCAGCAGTTCCCTGTCCTGCTGGAACTGAGGGGCCCAGAACTGGACACAATATTCCAGATGTGGGCTCACCAGGACGGAGTAGAGGGGAAGGAGGACCTCTCTCGATCTACTAACCACCCCCCTTGTAATACACCCCAGGATGCCATTGGCATTGGAAGCCTTCATTCGGCTTAGGGCAGCGATGAAGCATCGGGACGGCAGTGGTGGAAGAATCTACGCCTTTTATTGCTTTATTTCAGAAAAATACTTCTTGTCGAGTTTATCACAAAAAGACACATAACAACAAACAACAACAAAATCCATACAAAAACAGAAGTGACAGGAAGAATGAAACAAACAGGATAAAAAATATCAGACTGTTACTTCCCCCCCCGCCCCCTCCAAAATTAGGAAATTTGTACTGAAGCATCAATATGGAAGAACAGAATTTTTCCTCAAATTCCTTTGAAGTTTGGTCTGGCAAGTTGAACACATTTGAAGGAAAACTACGTGCCTCTGGCTTTTCCAACTGCCAGCAAAACCCCACGCAGCCCCGAGGCGAAATAACACAGTTTAAGTATAAAACCTACCAAATAAACCATCTATTACACGTTTATGGAGTTCACCAGAAGGCTGGAAATCAAACCACATCATCTCCATCTCCTGTTGATGCAAATCAGGGTCCATCTACCCAGAGGGCAAGAGATAGAAGCTGCTGCAAACCCCACGCACTGGGGGAGCAAAGAGGCATCTTAGTGTGGTTATTCTTCCCTCCCACTGGGAAACCAACCAAAAATACATTATAAAATAGTGAGTGAAGGGTAAAGTGACCTACAAGGGGACTGGAACTTGTTTTCTTTACTACTAACTCAAACATGATGAGGAAAAAGAAAGAATTCTAAATAAACCAACGAAAAAACAACACGACTGTAATGCCCCATAACGTAAGTCACTCAATATGTGAAATGCTACATCTGTTCTTTCTCCACCCCTTTCTCTTCCCAAGCCCATTCTAAGTATCTAAGACAAAAAGAGAGAACTACTGCTGGTATTTTGCAGCTGTTCTAGGCCAGGGCAGGAAAACGCTACGCTCAACACCTCAAAATCACAGACTGCTCAATCCCTGACCTTCTCAGGTTGGATAATGGGCGCAGGCTACAAAAACAGCCTCAACCCCGCGGGAAGAGTGCAAGCAATAGCATTGTGCTGAAATTTCCATAGTCTGTAACACCTTCTGCACTGCGGTGGCCAAGAGCTGTTTGGGATGGATCTTTGGGGTTTTTCTATGCAGAAGACACAAGGCTTGAGAAGATGGGGCAAGAAGAGCATCCACTCAAAGAAAACAAGCATCTTTGTATGCAGAGCGGTCAAGGCAAGACTTGACTGCCAAGGGTTTACCATGAAAATGGTTCATCTGAGAAAAATAAAGCTCTTTGGGCTGAAGAGAAGGATCATTCTGCTGAGAAATGACGCGGACGCAGCAGCGTTTATGGCAGGTTTGCAGATGAGGGACGGCGCTCGCATGACGAGACACAGACAGAGCATGGAGTGGGGCTTGCGGACCTTCCAGCAAAGGATCAGCTCAAAAAAACAATGAAAATATAGACCCCTAGGGATCCTGCCACACTTGGGCATGAAAGGAGGATGAGGATTTCCGAGGAGTAAAGATAGAGGGCAAAAAAAGCCCCATCATCTATAGGTTACAAACAAATAACACATGGAAATGCTCCCAAAACAAACTGTCCCTTTTACTGGTAGCTCTATCAAAAGGAAAACAGAAAAAATCCAACATGTAAATGTAGCATATGCTGTACATACGTTGTAAAGAGGGAGGGTGCTCAGCTACTCCTATGGGACACAGATCAAGCGTACAAAAGGCTATAACATAAGGCACTTGGGATACAAGGCGTAATTATAATTAGCTCCTTGATGAAGATGCGGGATTGTGCAAGTGGCAGAGCTGCCTGAAGCCCAGCGGGCAGGAGGAGGATAGTTCAGCAGCCGCTTTTTGGGGCCGTGGATGGCTGGAAAGAGGCAGCAGAAAGGTAAAAACCTCTCACACTAAACCCTTTCCACATCCTTCCTAATGTAAAGCTCTTTACCCCCTCTCATCGTGTTGCTGCCGCTGAGCCAAAAATCGGTATTATCTACCCAGCAAGGGCTATGAGGAGCAATCACAGAGACCACTGAAGGCTCTCCTCCAACGTTTTCTTCCTTGGTTCCCCTGAAAAAGGAGGGGGAATCCATGTCCTGGCATCCTGTTGACGTCTCGTTTGGGACTCAGGGGTCATGGGGATGGAGGAATGAGTGGAATTTGACCAACCGTCCTCACGTCCCTGCGTGTTTTGTCTCTGCGGTGCCCAGCGTTAGCTGCACCTCAACAAGGAGAGAGGGAGGAAGGGACAAAAGACGCCTACAGGAGGAAAAATACCCAACCGAACTCAAAGATGGGCAGAAAATCAACTGTCACTCGTGCCTCAAAATGTGAGTGATATGAAGGACTGCGCCGGCCTCATGGTGGAATTGCACTCTCAGGGAGCCCAAGCTGAGCTGCCCAAGGCTCAGCGAGGAGCGGAGCGAGGAGCAGGGCGAGGAGCAGAGCGAGGAGCAGGGCGAGGAGCAAAGAGAGGACCACGCACTTCCCTGGTCCATGGGGAAGGTGGATCTTGCGTATGGAAGAGCGGCCGCAGCTCCTCACGCCCTGCGCCCCTGCACAGCACCCCAAAGAATGTCAGCGATCTGGTGCTGACTCCGTGGAGATGCTGCTCCCCAGCAAAGAGGCAAGAGGGGACCGAACCGGTGGGATCTGGGGTTTCACATGAACGTCATGCCGGCTCATGTGGGTGGCAGCGAGCAGGAGGCGAGGGGACAAGTGGTCTGCAGCAAGAGATGGCCTCTGAGGTAGATCTGAGACAACTCCACCTGCCAGCGGCTTTGCACCACAGCTCAGGCCGTTCCTAATGTGAGAGCTGCTCCTGCAGCTCCAGCTTCCTTCCCTGTCATCCCGTTCACAGCTCGGAAACGGATGAAGGGTTAAGGTTTTTTGTGAAGAAACCCTGCATTTGATAGCACCTTGGGTGGATACAAGCTCTGTATCCTTCGGAAACGAGGAGCGAAGCTGGCGGCTGCCAATGGCACAGCTGCACCGGTACAGTGGGGATGAGAGGAGCACAGTCCCATTGATGCAAAACCCTTTAGCAGCAGCTGGTCTGCTCATTCAGATGTGGCCAAGAGCCGCGAGAACACCGAGTCCATGGGCACACACAAGCCAGCAAAGGGCTGACGGAAGCCAGGACAGGACTCGAGGGTTCAGACAGACCTGAGAACGCTGCTGCCCTCAAGCCCACCTCTTGGGCTGGGAGGTCTGGAAGAACTCACCTCCTGCAGCCAAAAGGGTTAAGAGGGACCCAGTTGTACCAGAAGAGCTTGGAGGTGGGTCCGAAGTGAAGAAGGAAATTCCCTCCCTCCTTTGCTGCCCAGCTCTCCAAAATTAATTCAAAACTGAGGGCTGGAGGGACTCAACCAGAAGTCCAGCATGAGACAAGACATGGTTGCGGTTCCTCCCTCAGCCCCTGGTCTCTATCTGCAGCACTTGCTGGCCAGATGTGCCCAGGAGAGGCAACCTGCACCCCTGAGCACCCCGAGCCTCAGGGTCACAGCCCCATCGCATCCCCCAGAGCCTGTTCCCAAAACAGCCTTTAAGCTGCTCTGGCCCTTTACACAGGGGCTCAGGGAAGCACCATGAAGGGAGGGGAGGAACACGCTTGTATAAAAAAAAAAAAAAAAAAAAAAAAAAAATAATAATAATAATAATTTGGAACCGTCTACCATGCATTTGTAACAAAAATCCAAAATAACCAAACACTAAAATAGGAAAGAAAAAAATTGCACGCTGATTTACAGTGAAATAGAGGAAAAGAAAAGCCAGGAGTGTTGGAAAAGGCTCCTATGAGGGGCGGGGTGAAGGGGAAAAAGGACCTTTTTGGTTTTATTGCAAATGGTTCAAGAGAGTAAGAAAGAAAGGGAGGAAAGCGAGAGACACCTTGGGAAGACGACCGGTTTCCTCACCGCTCAAGGTGCTGCTGTGAGGGCCGGGAGGAGGGGCTGCTGCTTAGTCCCGGTATCTCACCCTCCTCCCCAGACCAGCCCTTGCTTCTATGGCGATTTCAACTTCTTGGTCCGCGGTGAGGTGCCGTTCTCTGCTTTCACCACTCCGTTTTCATGGTAACCTGGGGGCAGAGAGAAAAATTTTGTGCCTTGCACAGGCCAAAACTAACTCTCTTGGAACTGGCCTATAGAATCATATAATAGTTTGGGTTGGATGGGACCTTCAAAGCTCATCCAGTGCCACCCCTGCCATGAGCAGGGACATCTTCACCAGCTCAGGTTGCTCAGAGCCCCGTGCAGCCTGGCCTGGGATGTCTCCAGGGATGGGGCATCTACCACCTCTCTGGACAACCTGGGCTGGTATTTTACCACCCGCATTATAAACAATTTCTTCCTCATGTCTGGCCTGAATCTCCCTCCTTTAGTTTAAAACCATCACCCCTTGTCCTATCACAACAGGCCCTGCTCAAAAGTCTGTCCCCATCTTTCTTATCGGCCCCTTTTAAGTACAGAAAGGCCGCACTAAGGTCTCCCCGAGCTTCTCTTCTCCAGCTGAACACCCAGCTCTCCCAGCCCGTCCCACAGCAGAGCTGTGCAGACATGGATAAAACCATCGCCATGGGATTATCCCACTGAGGACCCGCACGCTCAGCGTGGAGGGACAGGAGGTTCCACCACAGCACCGCCTGCATGGGGACGCTGACCCGCAGCAGTGGTGCAAGCGCAGCCACACTGGCCCAGCACTCACCCGAGTCCCTCTTGGGCGGCTTTGTGGGCTGCCTGGTGGCAGCGGCTCGCTTCCGGCTGCTCTGCTCGTTCCAGTACTCCCGCCAGCGCCGCAGCTGCAAGTGGATGAAGCGCCACATCACCGAGGCCTGGAAGAGGCACACCAACAGCAGCACACTCATTCTGGTGGGGCGGAGAAGAGGCAGGCTGAGAACAGGGCAGCGCGGCCACCACCAGCACAGATCCCACCCGCACACAACGTCCCCTGGGCGGCTGCACTGGGAGCTGCAGCAGGTCCTGTCCCCACAGCCACCACAGAACCATCTTGCTTGGAAGAGACTCTCAAGACAATCGAGACAAATTATTAACCCACCCCTGGCACTGCCCCATGTCCCTGAAAACCTCATCTCTGTTCAACCCTCCAGGGATGGTGACTCCAGCACTGCCCTGGGCAGCCTGTTCCAATGCCCCACAGCCCTTTGGGGAAGAAATTGTTCCCCACATCCAACCTCAACCTCCCCTGGCGCAACTTGAGGCCATTTCCTCTGCTCCTGGCGCTTGTTCCTGGGGAGCAGAGCCCGACCCCCCTGGCTCCAAGCTCCTTTCAGGCAGTTCAGAGATCAGAAGGTCTCCCCTCAGCTCCTGTTCTCCAGCTGAACCCCCAGGTCCCTCAGCCACTCCCACCACACCTGAGGACACCTCTGCTTTCTGCCATATCCCAGGCTCAAGGCAGCCAGTTCCCTTTCCCTCCCCACCATAAAGCTCTCGGGTGCTCAGGGCATTGCTGAGTCTTAACACTTCAGGGCAGGAATGGATGAATAGGATCATCTCAGCCACCAACGCCCAAAACACATTTTCCACAGTCAAGATAAAATGTCTCCAGCTGCTCTGCAAGACTAAAAAGCGGATGTGGTTGGAAGGGAGCTGAGGAATTCCCCATCCCCCAAATCCTCAGGCCTGCCAGTCCACAGCTCCGAAAAGCTGGGGAGTGACCAGGTACCTATCTTAGGAACTTCTGATCTGAACCTACAGCTGCTGTGGGTGCAAAAGGCTCCCAGCGTTGACAGACCAGACCCCAAGGCATGAGGAACCCATCCCATCCTCTGCCTTCCACGTCAACAGGCAGCAAAACACGACCAAGCAGAAGGGAAAGCTCCTTTTCATTGACCACAGCCATGTAAGCACAGTCACAGGTGCAGAAGGGAAAGCCCGCGAGCCTTTCTCTAAGACAGGCTTGTGCTTTACAACTTCACTCAATTAACAAATTATTTGCTGTGTTTTGCCTCCTGTTGTGGCTCCACAGCATCCTCGCTCCCTCCACACTAAGTTCTTCATAGAATGGTTTGGGTTGAAGGGACCTTCAAAGCTCATCTGGTCCAACCTCTGCCATGAGCAGGGACATCTTCACAGCTCAGGTTGTTCAGAGCCCCGTCCAGCCTGGCCTGGGATGTCTCCAAGGATGGTTCATCCACCACCTCTCTGGCCAACCTGGGCCAGGCTCTCACCGCTCAAGAAACCTGGATCAGATCCCCACTGACATTCCCAAACCCAGCCAAAACCACCTTGGGCTAACACAAACCAAGGAAGACACAGCAGGGAACATTCCTACCTGAAGAGGATGTTGTTGAAGAGAAAGCTGAAGAAGTTCCCCCTCTCGGGGTCAAGAGGCTGGCTCTCCACCCGCGGCAGCCCGAAGCCCATGACCAGGATGTACAAGGTGAGGGTGAAGAGCCTGGTGACGACGAACACAACAGCCCAGACATTAAACCTGTGGGAGGACAAGCAGAGGTGTCAGCAGGAGCAGCACTGACCTGGAAGGTGAGAACAAGCCACTCTTGTGCCGATGGCTTCTCCTGGGCACCGGAGTGGGGAACCATGGCCAGTGTGGCTACTTACAGCTTCTCGTTGTTCTCATCTGTGAAGTAGACCAGCCGGGCCATGTGGAAGAAGAATTCGGCTAAGTACTGTAACAGCAAAAGGATCAGCCCCAGGCGGGTTAGGCTAGGGGGGAAGAGGAGAAAACAAGCATCACTGGGCTGGTCAACCTCAGTCCTCCAGATCACAGAGTCACAGAATGTCAGGTTTTGGAAGGGACCTAGAAAGCTCATCCAGTGCAATCCCCCCACCAGAGCAGGAACACCCAGATGAGGTTACACAAGAAGGTGTCCAGGCGGGTTGGAATGTCTGCACAGAAGGAGACTCCACAACCTCCCTGGGCAGCCTGGGCCAGGCTCTGGCACCCTCACCGGGAACAAGTTTCTTCTCAAATTTAAGTGGAACCTCCTGTGTTCCAGTTTGCACCCATTGCCCCTTGTCCTATCACTGGTTGTCACCAAGAAGAGCCTGGCTCCATCCTCTTGACACCCACCCTTTATATATTTGTAAACATTAATAAGGTCACCCCTCAGTCTCCTCTTGTCCAGCTCCAGAGCCCCAGCTCCCTCAGCCTTTCCTCACACGGGAGATGCTCCACTCCCTTCAGCATCTTGGTGGCTGCACTGGACTCTCTCCAGCAGTTCCCTGTCCTGCTGGAACTGAGGGGCCACAACTGGACACAAGATTCCAGGTGTGGTCTCCCCAGGGCAGAGCAGAGGGGCAGGAGAACCTCTCTGACCTACTGACCACCCCCTTCTAATCCACCCAGGTGGCACTGGCCTTCCTGGCCACAAGGGCCCAGTGCTGGCTCAAGGTAATCCTGCTGTCCCCAGGGCCCCCAGGTCCCTTTCCCCTACACTGCTCTCTAACAGGTCATTCCCCAACTTATACTGGAAGATCCAGCATCTCTGCCATCCCAGCGCTGCAGCAAGTGCCAGCTCGAAGCCAGACATCCCACAGCAGTGGGGCAGGATTGTGATGGGGCAATCCCTGTCCCCAGAACATCAGGCCAGACATGAGGAAGAAATTGTTTACAGTGAGGGTGGTGAGAGCCTGTCCCACATTGGCCAGAGAGGTGGTGGCTGAACCATCCCTGGAGACATCCCAGGTCAGGCTGGACGGGGCTCTGAGCAACCTGAGCTGGTAAAGATGTCCCTGCTCATGGCAGGGGTGGCACTGGATGAGCTTGGAAGGTCCCTTCCCACAGAAACTATTGTATGACTCTGTGATCAAACAGCCAAAAGCAGCAGCAGAGCTGGGATGCGTGCGACACAAAGCCCTAACCTGGCCTTGCTGCTCCATGCACACACTCAGAGGCAGTATAAGAGTTTTCCTGCCCACGTTGCACTGGGACAACACCCCAGCTTGCTTCCCGCACCCAGGGGATTTGCACCATCAGCCTGTGTTTTGGGTCCCCGGTTAACACTTGCTTTGCAATGCCCTGTCAGCAGAGACTGCCTGCACATGCATGTGACATCGCTGAACCCCCTCAAAATCAGCTTTGTGGGTCTGTGAGAACTGTTTGACTAAGGGCCTGCAGTTGGAAGGTCAACTTCAATACCATCTGCTTTTTAAACGCTTGTTCTATTGCTTGCTACTTGTGAAAAATTAAAAATAAAAACCAGTAGGATGAGAAGGAATGGCCTGAAGTTGAGCTAGGGAAGGTTTAGACTGGATATTAGGAACAATTTTTTCATAGAAAGGGATGCTGGGCATTGGAACAGGCTGCCCAGGGCAGTGGTGGAGTCACCATCCCTGGAGGGTTGAACAGACGGAGATGAAGTTCTTAGGGACATGGGGTAGTGACAGTGTCAGGTTAATGATCTTGATGGTCTCTTCCAACCAAAATGAGCCTGTGATTCTTTACCCCCTTCAAAAGCCCTGCTGAGGCTCCCCAGGTGACTCGCACCACAGAGGGACGCGCTCAGTGCCGTCCGTGCCGTGGGACACACTGTTGAAGCAGCCAACTCACTTGAGGAGGTAGGCGCCGGCGATGTGCAGCAGGTAGAGCGCGATGCAGCGCAGCTGGCGCGGAATCTCCTCCTGGCAGGGGCAAAGAGACACGTTAGCCCTTCACGCCTCTCCGCCCGCCCTCTTGTGACATGTGTGTTCCCCAAATCCGGTGGGCCAACCACCTCAAGCATCCCCAGGGCGCATGGGAGCACCCACCTGGCTCTCACCTTGCGAACTTTTTGGAAGTAGAGCTCTGGCAGGGCATGCAGCCAGTACGCCAGCTGGCACAGGTAGAAGAACTTCACCTGGAACCTGAAATGCACAGATGAGCTGTTTGAGCTGGCCTGGGCCATGGTGTGACCCTGAGGACACAGGCACCAGGCAACCCCAGCACTGCTTCAAAGCCACAGGATTTGGTTTTAAACTAAAAGAGGAGAGATTCAGACCAGACATGAGGAAGAAATTGTTTGCACTGAGGGTGGTGAGAGCCTGTCCCAGGTTGGCCAGAGAGGTGGTGGATGAACCATCCCCCTGGAGACATCCCAGGCCAGGCTGGACAGGGCTCTGAGCAACCTGAGCTGGTGAAGATGCCCCTGCTCATGGCAGGGGTGGCACTGGAGGAGCTAGGAAGTTCCCTCCAACCCAAACTATTCTATGACTCTATAATTTAAGAGGCATCATTTCTGGGCTGAAATGACATGTTGAACCAAGCTATCCATACCCAGATGTTTGTGCTACGGTCTCCACACCCTCAACAAACCTCACTCTTGCAAAAACGCAAGAAGGGAAGAATTATCTCCCACTTCATTTCTCCTATGAAAAATCAACAGCAATAGTGACTTGCCCAAAGTGATGCAGGCAGGATGAGTAACCAAGCACACAGGAGCTTCCTCACAGCAGAATCCCCCTGTGAACACCCTCCCCAGGGACACAGAATGAGGTATCCCCCATGCCCTGGGGTCCCGGTGCAGCATCCTTGCAGCAGGGTGCACACAAAGGGCGCTGCGCTGTCAGCACCCACCCCCCACCACAAGGAAAAGCCAGAGAGAGGAAGCGGTCAGCCCAAGAACAAAATGCCCTTGTGAGTGCTTACGGAAGATAAACGTGCGGGTAGTTTTCCCACAGACTCCGGGGGTTTGATATGTATCCTTCCTGAAAAAGAGAAGAGACGTGAGCATTCAGCAAAACAAACAGGCAGCACGCGGTTATGATGGGGAGGGCTAATGCTACACAGAAATTAGGAACTGGGGGTGACACTTGGGTCCTTTCAGCCTCCGTTAAAACCATGTCCCCTGCAAGAGCCAAGGCTGAGCTCCCCAAAGCTCCGCCGCTGTCAGGGGTCTCTAGCACCCTGCTCAAGTTTCACAAGACCCCCGCATTTGGGGGCTGAAGGCTGCTTGCCTGGTTGCACAGGAGGTCCTGAGTTCAGGAGAGGTTGTTTTGGAGTTTGGGCAACGCAGGAGGGATGTTCCCCTGGCATCAGTACGGGCTAGGGATAGAGAGCAGCCCCCAGGAGAAGGACTTGGGGTGCTGGGGTGTGAAAGACTGGACATGAGCCGGCAATGTGCACTTGCAGCCCAGAGGCCAATTGTATCTTGGGTTGCATCACAAGGAGTGTGAGCAGCAGGTGGAGGTTGGTGATTCTGCCCCTCTGCTCCACTCTGGTGAGACCCCCCTGCAGTGCTGGTCCAGCTCTGGGTCCTCAGCACAGGACACACATGGAGCTGCTGGAGAGAGGCCAGAGGAGCCCCAGAAATGATCCGAGGCTGGAACAGCTCTGCTGGGAGGACAGGCTGAGAGAGTTGGGTGTTCAGCTGGAGAAGAGAAGCTCCGGGAGACCTTATTGTGGCCTTTCCATACGTAAAAGGGACCCATAAGATGGATGGGGACAGGCTTTTGAGCAGGGCCTGTTGTGATAGGACAAGGGGTGATGGTTTTAAACTAAAGGAGGGAGGTTCAAGCCAGACATGAGGAAGAAATTGTTCGTGCTGACGGTGGTGAGAGCCTGTGCCAGGTTGGGCAGAGAGGTGGTAGATGCCCCACCCCTGGAGACATCCTGGGCCAGGCTGGACGGGGCTCTGAGCAACCTGAGCTGGTGAAGATGTCCCTGCTCATGGCAGGGGTGGCACTGGGGAGCTCTGAATGTCCCTTCAACTCAAACCATTCTATGACTCTGTGGAGGTGTGGGGTGAGATGCCTGTAGCTCCAGGCAACTGTGTGCATGGACTGGAGAAGCCTCCTCCTCGCTGGCATTTCCAGCCCCAGTATCACTTACACAAAAATAAGCACTTCTGAAGAGAAAGGGGAACAGAAAACACCTACAAAACTAATACACACTGCATAGTTTAATTTTCCACCTGCCTGCACTTGTCTTCAGCCTCGTGTCTTATGCTTACAGGGCACATTGC
Organism: Columba livia; assembly: GCF_036013475.1. Lineage (NCBI taxonomy): Eukaryota > Metazoa > Chordata > Aves > Columbiformes > Columbidae > Columba > Columba livia. The sequence goes on along the minus strand of NC_088604.1, from coordinate 4,310,610 downwards.
AGGATGGGCTCCCTCCTCATTCCGCAGTTGCACAGCTCCTGCCACACAGGTGCCACCTTTGGCTTTGCAAAGAGATGCTGGCACGGGGAATTCATCCTGCCAGCCCCTCCCTGCCACCATCATCCATGCCCTGCCTGCCCTGAGCCCTTCGTTTCTGCGGGGGGAGGCCAGGGGATGCGCAAGCGCTGCCAAAGGTGACCTGCTCTGCACACGTGGGGCAGCTGGGCAGCACAGCAACGTGGGTTGGCACAGGAGGCCACAGCCCTGAAACTGGTGACGGACGTGTCTGCACAGGGCGAGGGCAGCTCAAACACAGTGTCACTGACTGTTTTTGGAAGCTTTCCTCCCCACAGGGCAGGAGCAGCACCAGCAGATCCCAGAAATGGGATCTGACACGTGGCTGACACGCCAGAGGCTGTGCTGCCATCCAGAGACCTGGACAGGCTAGAGAGTTGGGTGGGGAAAAATTTAATGAAATATAACAAGGGCAAGTGTAGAGTCTTGAATCTGGGCAGGAACAACCCCAGGTTCCAGTGTAAGTTGGGGAATGATCTGTTGGAGAGCAGTGTGGGGGAAAGGGACCTGGGGGTCTTGGGGACAGCAGGGTGACCATGAGCCAGCACTGGGCCCTTGTGGCCAGGAAGGCCAATGGTACCTGGGGTGGGTTAGAAGGGGGTGGTCAGTAGGTCAGAGAGGTTCTCCTGCCCCTCTGCTCTGCCCTGGGGAGACCACACCTGGAATATTGTGTCCAGTTGTGGCCCCTCAGTTCCAGCAGGACAGGGAACTGCTGGAGAGAGTCCAGCGCAGCCACCAAGATGCTGAAGGGAGTGGAGCATCTCCCGTGGGAGGAAAGGCTGAGGGAGCTGGGGCTCTGGAGCTGGACAAGAGGAGACTGAGGGGTGACCTCATTCACGGTGATCAATATGGAAAGGGTGAGTGTCAGGGGGATGGAGCCAGGCTCTTCTCAGTGACAACCAATGGTAGGACAAGGGGCAATGGGTACAAAATGGAACACAAGAGGTTCCACTTAAATTTGAGAAGAAACTTCTTCATGGTGAGGGTGGCAGAGCCTGGACCAGGCTGCCCAGGGGGGTTGTGGAGTCTCCTCTGCAGACATTCCAACCCGCCTGGACACCTTCCTGTGTAACCTCATCTGGGTGTTCCTGCTCCGGCGGGGGGGATTGGACTGGATGAGCTTTTGAGGTCCCTTCCAACCCCTGACATTCTGGGATTCTGTGATCTGCTGGCTGGACCCCCTGGGCAGCAGTGAGGGGATGTGTTCCTTTGAGGTACCACAAACAGGGACCACAAAGTCCGCCTGTTAGCCCCACAACCCTGCAAAGGGCGTCCTAAAACCCCAAAACACTGAATAACAACAAGGAGGAAAATAAAGGGGCTGAGAAAGATGGCAGGTCTTGGAACAGCAGGTGGAGATGAAGGGGTCAGGCAAAATGTCTGGGGTGCAGCGCCAAAAATATTTCATGAAGCAGGAGAAGCGTCTCCCCAAACTGCTGGAAAAACCCACCATACTTGAGAACTAATCTTGACTGAAATGTGCCCATCTTGGCCCAGGGGTTGGGTGAGGACTCTGCTGCCATTGGGGTTTTGTGCTCCAGAAACCACAATTCCCACACGGAAAAGCCAAAAGGTCATCCAGCCCCGTTCCTCACCGTCACCACGACGTACAGGCACCAAACCATGGAGGTGAGGTGGAAGGCGACCAGCTGGCCCGATTCGTTGAACTTGCTGTGTTTGACCTTGGAGAGATGGAGCCGCCTGTTGATTTTCTGCGATGGCGCAGAGAGAAAAGGAAAATAAAACATAAACCAGTGGGTCAACAACTCTCCATCCTCCTCCCCATCCCAACCAGCCCCCAGAGATGAATCTTGATGATCTTGAGAGTCTTGTCCAACCAAAACGATTCTATGAATCGTTTTGGTTGGACAAGATTCTCAAGGTCATCAAGTCCAACCATAAACCTCACACTGTCACTAAACCATGTCCCTAAGAACCTCATCTCAGTGTCTTTTAAACCCTCCAGGGCTGGTGACTCCACCACCTGTTCCAATGCCCAACAAGCCTTTCTAGAAATAATTTTTCCCTAATATCCGATCTAAACCTTCCCAGCACAAGCTGACGCTGCTTCCTCTTATCCTATCGCTTGTTACTTGTGAGAAGAGACCAACCCCCTCCACAGAGGCTCATTCATCACCAGCTCGACCCCCAGACCAGCATTTAACTGCAGCAGGACCACATCCCCATATGGTACTTGAGATATTGCAGCGACTTGGGACACCCAACATCACTCACATCCAGAGCATACTCCTGCACCACCGCATGGAGGATGATGGCGATGAAGATGTAGAAGAGTATGGTGACCAGATCCTTCGGCCCGTAGTGATACTGGACCAGCTCCCCATCTGCAAGAGACCGAACGCTGGGTCAAATCTCCATGATCCAAATGACTCGAGGGTTAGTGGGGGAGGCTATTCCCAACATGCAGCTTGGACGCAAAGAGAGGTTGTGCCAGTGGCTCTGGTTGGGGTTAGAAAGAGCGTGGTTAGCAGGTCAAGGGAGGCTGTCTCCTGGGGAGGCCCCATCTGGAGTTGTGTGTCCAGTTCTGGGCTCCTCAGCTGAAGAAGGACAAGGAATTACTGGAGGGAGTCCAGCAGAGGGACACAAAGATGCTGAGGGGTCTGGAGCATCTTTGTGATGAGGAGACTAAGAGGGCTGGGGCTGTTGAGCTGGAGAAGAGAAGCTGAGAGGGATTAAGTATAAGTTGGGGAATGACCTATTAGAGAGCAGTGTAGGGGAAAGGGACCTGACATTCTGGGATTCTGTGATCTGATCAATGGGATCAATATCTCAGGGTGGGTGTCAGAGGATGGACCAGGCTCTGTTCAGTGGTGCCCAACGCCAGGGTGAGGGGCAACGGGCACAGACTGAAACACAGGAGGCTCCATCTGAACATGAGAAGAAACTTGTTTGCTGGGAGGTGCCAGAGCCTGGCCCAGGCTGCCCAGAGCGGGTGTGGAGTCTCCTTCTCTGAGACATTCAAACCCTCCTGGACCCACCTGTGTGATCTGCTCTGGTGACCCTGCGTGAGCAGCTGGGTTGGACTGGATGATCTCCAGAGGTCCCTTCATCCACAACCAGTCTGTGACTTTGTGACCCTCCAACACCGAGTCTCTCCCACTCACTCCCAAAGCTGCTGGAGCAGGACTCAGCTGCCCAAATGCAGACAATTTGCACTATTAAGAGATCTGAAACAGCGGCACATCACTGGCGGATAAGAAATAGAACCCATGGGATGCCTTGCTCTTCTGCAGCAACAGGAAACCCAACAGCAACCAAAATACCCAAGACATCTGCATTTAGGCAACTATTTGCAGCCCTACAGCATATGGGGAAGCAGCAGAGTCGGGAAAGCTGCTGTCCCCATGGCGCGGTGCAGAGAGCATTGCAATGGGAAGCTCAGCCCACCTCAACTACGCTCTCCCTCACCCTGATCCATCGCCCACTAATATCACTGCTGGGAAGTGGCTTGTCTGTCACTGGCCCTGCTTAGCCTCGAACTAAGCTGCAGTCCAGATTTCTAAGATGTGAGCTACGTGAATGAGATTTGAACAGGATTTATGAAAACCCCTGGCGTAAGGATGTAGAAACACCAGGTCCTTAGGAGCCACCCCGGCTGTGCAAACCATGATGCTGCCTGTGTCACAGCGCTCATAACTCCAGTATAAGATAAAAGAACTGCAAAACTAAAGGAAATAACATTATAGAATCATAGAATCATTTTTGTTGGAAGAGACCCTCATAATCATCAAGTCCAACCATTAACCCAACACTGGAACTAACCCATGTCCCTGAAAACTTCATCTACATCTGTTCAACCCTTCAGAGATGGTGACTCCAGCACTGCCCTGGGCAGCCTGTTCCAATGCCCCACAGCCCTCTGGGGAAGAAACTGTTCCCCACACCCAACCTCAACCTCCCCTGGTGCAACTTGAGGCTGTTTCCTCTGCTCCTGGTGCTTGTTCCTGGGGAGCAGAGCCCGACCCCCCCTGGCTCCAAGCTCCTTTCAGGCAGTTCAGAGATCAGAAGGTCTCCCCTCAGCTCCTGTTCTCCAGCTGAACCCCCCAGGTCCCTCAGCCACTCCATCACACTTGTGTTCCAGCCGCTTCCCCAGCTCCGTTCCCTTCCCTCAACTCACTCCAGCACCTCAAGGCCTTTCTTGAGCCCTCAGGTGATTTTGCTGCCCCTGACACTGCCATTTTGTGTGTGAGGTGATCCCGCCATCCCTGGGGCTGCCATTTTGAGCCCTGAGGTGATTCTGATGCCCCTGATGCCGCCATTTTGTGCGCTGAGCTCAGGGGCCCAGAACTGCCCCCAGGATTGGCGGTTTGGCCTCCCCAGGTCCCAGCACGGTCACTGCCCTGGGCCTGTTGGCCACACCAGTGCTGGTACAAGCCAGGATGCTGCTGGCCTCTTGGCCATCTGGGCACACACTGGCTCATGTTCAGCCGCTGTCACCAACATCCCTGGGGCCTTTTCCACTGGGCACTTTCCAGCCGCTCTTCCCCAAGCCTGTAGCGTTCATGGGGTCGTTGTGACGCAAGTGCAGGACCTGGCACTCGGTCTCATTAAACCTCAGACAATTGGTCTCAGCCCCATGATCCAGATTCCTCTGTATGGCCATCCTGCCCTCCAGCACATCAACACTCCCACCCAACCTGGTGTCATCTGCAAACTCACTGAGCGTGCCCTCGATCCTACATCAATACCTAATACCTGGTCCCGGCGAGATGGTTGTGTGTGGTTGTGTGTCCCCTTGAGATTTCTGGTAACAGGGAAGAATAAATCCCTTGGCACCAAGGCAGAAGTCATCTGCACTGTGCCACAAGTGAGCACGCACCATGATTTAATCTGGAAGCTGGATGATGTCTTCAGCCATTAAATTCAAATATTTTAAGGGCAGAGCTTTCATCTCCCGTGTGTCTGCCTCATCCTGGATCCACTAATCCAAACAACCCGCTCTTCCCTTGATGATCATTCAAATGCTTCTAATTAACTGCAGTTTTGTGCCACCATGCCAGGCTCTGTGCCACGGGCGTTTGGCAGATCCTGGCTCCAAGGCTTTATCCAAAACCCCTCGTTCTGCCCCCAAACCAGTGCCCAGATTTCTGCCCGTCCTGGAGGGGCTCTCGGCTAGGAACAGAGCAACTAGAACCCAAAATACAAACTAGGGCACATCCTCTGGTCCATCTGGCTTGGACCTGCAGCAGCACGGAGTCTCCTTGAATTATTCTGCATATGCATCAGGACCACAAACTGCTTCCAGCAGGGATGCCATGCACCACCTGCATCTCTGCACGCTCACCTCATCCCATCCCCGATAAATAGAGTGGGAAAGCAATCACCTGCGTGGCTCCCACCACTTACAAAGAGTTAAATCCCTCCTGCTCCCGGGCAGGGCACAGAGCAATCAGGACATGCAATTGGGCCATCTGATCCCACTGACCAGGTTTGGAGGAGAATCCTGACCCTGCAAATCACACCGAGCGGCCTGACCATGGCAGGAAACCCTAAAAAAGCACTAGCAGACACAACCAGAATGCTCTGAGCCTCTCAAACTTCGCTTTTCCCCCTTCTATCTCAGCATCTCTTACCTGCTGTAGGCACGCTGACGTTATACTGAGGTAAGATAAACAGGAAGGCAGTCTTGGCTGTAACCTGGCAAAGACACACAGAGGAGAGAAAAAAATCAAAATCAGTTGTTAAATTCATTCCTCTGCCACAATTTATTCCCCTTTCTGACATCGCTGGGAAAGGCAAAGCATCCAGGGAGATGCGCCTTTCAGCAAGCGGATTGCTAGGGAAGCAGTGTGCCCAAAGGGACTTGGGGTTTGAGGAGAAAGGGGTGGATAAAAGAGGGAGAAACCTGGAAAAGCAATGCAGCTGGAAAAGCCACCAGTTAAGCTGATGCTCAGGGTGAGCATCCCTCTATGGCATGGACCATTGTCACCAGGCAAAGTGACAGGGGAAGGTCCCTGCTCTCCCTTGGGGTGATCATCCCTCCATGGCATGGACCATGGTCACCAGCAACCTGCTGTTTGGGGAACACTGGGAGCATGGCCCAGAGAGACCTTTGTGTTAATTAAACCCATCCCTCATTTCCAGTCACTCCGGGAGCTCGGGCTGGGTAGAAATGACAACATCCAACACCTGAGCGAGCTTGGTGGCTTCGAAGCCCCATAGGTTTTGTATTTAGCCCCTGCACTTTTGCAGAGATGCTTCTAGTAATAAGAGCCCTGGGATGGGTGAAGCTGGACCCCTCTAGAGACCACACACCATCCCAGGTTGGCCAGAGAGGTGGTGGATGAACCATTCCTGGAGACATCCCAGGCCAGGCTGGACAGGGCTCTGAGCAACCTGAGCTGGTGAAGATGTCCCTGCTCATGGCAGGGGTGGGATAAGATAAGCTTTGAGGGTCCTTCCCAACCCAACCTCTTCTATGACTTCATGATCCCATCTTGCTGCATCTCCAGGACACCCCAAAGCAGCATCTCTGAGACTGACGACCCTCTGAGCTGGGTCCACAGCAAAACACCTGATGTCAACCTCTATCCATGCCCCCATCCCATCCTACCCCGCACCGGCAGCTGATCATAAGAGATCTTTACCTTTCTGACAGCTCCTCAGCCACCCTCCCAACATTTTGCACACACCCAGCTTCCTAAGAACCAGTCCCCCCAAAAAACTCGCATGCCCATCAAACACTGATGGAGATGAGCTGCATTTCACGCAGCCAGAGCTGCGACTGTTTCAGAGCTATGAAAACCACAGCTGGAAATACTGCTGCACGTGCTGCAGGACGGAGCTGCCAGGGGACACAGGGGTTTTGCCAAGTGCTCCCGTCCCACCCCCGCGAGTGCTCAGCAACCGGACGGAGGCTCCACTGGACAACAGCAAACTCCGCAGCCTGTTCTAATGATCTTTAAGGATTATTATTATTGTTTTCCACTTAAATAAAGAAATCCCATCTGTTGTGCTCTGTTTGTGGAGGAACGGAGATGTGAGAAGTGCTCTGCCGACCTCCCTTGAGAAATAGAAGCTCACTGTATGTCCTGCCTTTGGGCCCTTACTGCTGTGGAAGGAAAAGGAAGATCTGTTCCTTCTGCAGCAATTGCATTGACAAAACATGTGTTCACCCACTGCACAGTACAACTTTCCATCCTACTATATGCACTATTGCCTTCCTTTATTGCTACAGTATCTCATTATCTTTCCAATCTAAAAAAATCAGTCTAGCTTTTCCATTGGAAAGAAACATTCACTTCTAATATAGTTGCTGCCTTCTTTCCTCCCTACCAAATTGTTCTGTCTCTCACTGTGTTCTGACCTTAGGCTGGTGAGGTCTGCAAGCCTCTGCAGTGGTGGCGAAAGCGGCAGATTCACAGTGCTGAGGTCTGAGCTGGCACTGGGTAACTGACCACAGGCAGCGTTTGCGGCTGTAATGGACAAGGCGCATCGCCCGGCCTCACGCTGCCTTAGGGAGATGCTGAGCTCCTGCCAACCTGGCTGGCTACGAAAAGCAAAGTTGCTTCATCCCAGAGCAGTACAGCACAACCAGACCCGGACTTTACATCCAAACCTCCTCGCAAGCCAGTGCAGGGAATGAAACAACCACACAATGCCGCAGGGACAGGCGGACGCGTCGGGATGCGCTGACGGCAGCAGGTGCTGAATGTTTTGATACAGGGAATTAGCAATTAACTAATTAACACTGAAAGAACTAACACTTAAAGACTTCAAGAGCCAACAGTGAGCTAACCCTTAACCCACATCGCTATTGCCTAGCCTTGCTTCGCTTTGTGTAACTTATTGCTTGCTGACGCCTTGCAAAGATAATCATCCTTGGATGTATCCTTGGTGCATCCTGGGGTGAACTAGATAACAGAAACTTGGGCACATGAGATACGCCAGTTTAACCAACCCAGCAATCTGAGTCCAACCAACTCATCACACTGACCAAAGGTGCTGTGCACAGAGAAGAGGACCCAGGGTCACGATCACTGCACAGCTGCAACCAGGAGGAGCCGGAGATGGAGACCATGGCAATGGGCTCCTGAACTCATTGTAATAAGAACCACCTTCTCGGGGAAAGGTTATGAATATGTACAGGCGTTCCTAGAACTTTCATGAATACGTGACACAATACTGCATTTAACCAAGCTCACAGCTACTGAAAATTTACACACGACTTGGGCGGAGTTATCCCCCGTGTGTCTGGTGCTGTACTACATACCTTCTTTACAACCTCAAGGGTTGTAAGGTCATTTCCACACCTCAATTTTACATCCTGGCTGATGGCTGGAAACAAGAGATCACCTCCAGGTGAAGTCTCCTAACCCGCTGGACAGGCCACAAGCCACACCTGTGGGTCTGAGAAAATGACCCTGGAGCATCTCTGGGTGCGGAGAAATCCCCTCATGGTGCTCAGCCCCAACACGGCTTGCAAGGACTCTCCTGTTCTTCTTACCTAGAGGGCCTGTCAGGAAGGTTTCCCCCACCCGCTCAAGGGTCAACCAATGCTTTGTCCCATCTCCACATGGGGAAAAATTTGATGAAATATAACCATGGAAAGTGGGGTCCTGGGGACAGCAGGGTGACCATGAGCCAGCACTGGGCCCTTGTGGCCAGGAAGGCCAATGGTACCTGGGGTGGGTTAGAAGGGGGTGGTCAGTAGGTCAGAGAGGTTCTGCTGCCCCTCTACTCTGCCCTGGGGAGACCAGACCTGGAATATTGTGTCCAGTTGTGGCCCCTCAGTTCCAGAAGGACAGGGAACTGCTGGAGAGAGTCCAGTGCAGCCACCAAGATGCTGAAGGGAGTGGAGCATCTCCCGTGTGAGGAAAGGCTGAGGGAGCTGGGGCTCTGGAGCTGGACAAGAGGAGACTGAGGGGTGACTCATTCATGGGGATCAATATGGAAAGGGTGAGTGTCAGGAGGATGGAGCCAGGCTCTTCTCGGTGACAACCAATGATAGGACAAGGGGTAATGGGTTCAAACTGGAACACAAGAGGTTCCACTTTAATATGAGAAGAAACTTCCCAGTGAAGGTGCCAGAGCCTGGCCCAGGCTGCCCAGGGAGGTTGTGGAGTCTCCTTCACTGCAGACATTCCAACCCGCCTGGACACCTTCCCGTGTAGCCTCATCTGGGTGTTCCTGCTCCATGGGGGGATTGCACTGGATGAGCTTTTGAGGTCCCTTCCAACCCCTGACATTCTGGGATTCCCACAGCCACCTCTGCTCTCCTCCATCTTTCGTTAGAGAGGCAGTGGGTTGTTTCCTAAAGCTTGCGTAAAATGTTTTACAGCCTAAGATAAATGTGACTGTCTGGATGCAGACAGGCTCCTGACAGACCAGTTTCCAAAGACAAACTACCTCTCTGCTCCATCTGATGGATGAGGCCCCAGCACATACCTGCAGCCCTTCACTAAGAGCCACAGCAGCATCTCCAGGGGCCAAATCTGAACCCTTGGGTTCTTCATCCACCTCCGGACATTTCACACACCTTATATCTCCTCTCAGGTATCAAAGGTGTCGTTTCTCCTGCAACAGGTCAGGAGATGTTCACACTGACCATGGAAACACTGGAACACGTGCGGGATATTCCCACACACACTCCTGTGGGCACCAGCAGGACTTCGATGGCCAAGGCAGCATCTTCAGATGGGCTTTCAAGGCCTCAAACAAGCGTTTGCATCTCATTTTGTGAGCATTTTTACACCTCCACACTTTCTTCTTTGCAATTGCATGAGAACCCAGACCAGCACACCCATTGTCCAGCTTAGCTCTGTCCTCCGAGACCCACCATGGTCCTGATAACACCGCAAACCCTTGTCACCTCTACCTCCTTGCAACCACTGTGAGGACATCTCAGTTCAGATAGGAAAAGAGTTGTAGTTCCCAGCAGCCGAGGCTGATGGAGCATGAAACCTACAGGAGAAACCAGCTTGAGCAGGACAAAGGTGACATCCCTTCATCCTTGGAGGTGAAGGACACCAGTGACATCTCTCCAGCCTTGAAGGTGAAGGACAACCTGCAGACCCACAGAGGGACTTGCATCCTTTTGCTGTTGCTCACAACACGACCCTGACCTGTGGAGGGATAAGTGACTTGACCAAGGTCATAGCTGAATTCCATCACGTGAACATCAGGCTCCATAATGCCACGTTGCAGCAGTAACCACGACAGCATCCCCTCCACCCCATCAATGCGAGCACCCTCAGTGTACCCATTGCTGTTTCACAGAATCATTTTGGTTGGAAGAGACCCTCAAGATCAAGTCCAACCATTATAACACTGGCACTAAACCACGTCCCTGAGAACCTCATCTATGTGTCTGTTCAACCCTCCAGGGATGGTGACTCCACCACTGCCCTGGACAGCCTGTTCCAATGCCCGACAACCCTTTGGGGAAGAATTTTTTCCTAATACCCAATCTAAACCCATCACACTTGTGCTCCAGCCCCTTCCCCAGCTCTGTTCCCTTCTCTCAACTTGCTCCAGCACCTCAAGGGCTTTATTGGCGTGAGGGGCCCAGAACTGACCCCAGGAGTAGAGATGCTATACACCAGTGCTATAGAGCCCTGCATAGCGTATAGAGACAGAACCACCATGGAGCAGCTTAAGCCTCCTAGCAAACAGGACACACCTGAACCACGACCTCCAGCAACAGCACCTCCAGCAGAAACCAGGTTTCCTCGGCTTGGGAAGGAGCCACGAGCACCAGGGATGGCAAAGCTTTAGAGCTCACATCGAGGAGAAGTTTGCAATGGGAAGAGCAACATGAGGATCATTCAGAGGCACAAGATGCTCGCTGTCCAATTGCTCCAATACAAGGCGCTGGTATGGGAAAGGAAGCACCAGGAGAAACTGCTGCAGGCAGGGACACAACTGGGGCTCTTCAGGTATTATTACATTTTTTGTTTATACTGTGAGGCCACCTTCTCAAGCTGCTGGTTTCCCCCCTTTATCTCCAGCTTTCTCTCTGCTCCCCGATAACGCAGTGACTGGAAAAATTCACACCCCTATTAGCTTGGAGTTTGTTGCCTACTACAAAACAGCCAAGTTCCCCTCAGTCTCTTTAGAAGATGCTGGTTTTTTTTCCCCACCACATAAGAGTCCAAACCAAAGTCCCAATTCCACTTTTGCAGGCATGCAAGCGGCTTTTAGAACCATAGAATGGTTTGGGTGGGAATGGACCTTCAAAGGTCATTTAGTCCAACCCCGGCATAATGTCTCCCCCAAAATCCACCCGCTGCACCTCTCAACCCCTGATGTTTTCAGGAGCGAGGGCTCGTTTTTGAGCATCCTTCCCAGGGGTACCAGGTCACTCTCAGAAACCCAATTCCCTTCCCCAAAGCCTCAGCCCGGTGGGATTCGCAGGATTTGTGCTGTTTTCCCCCCGTTTGGTGCCCCCGTGGTCCTGCCTGGGTTAAAACAGCTTCAGAGGAAGGAAGCAGGGGAGGCTTGGGGGAGTTTCTGCCGTCTGAGCCGCGAAAACGTCTCCAGGGCTTGAAAAAACAACTCTAATTGAAGATAAAACGCTGTCCGAAGGCTTTTCTCACAACTCAGGTTTTTACTTTTTCCCCCCACCAGCCGGAGCGTTCACCGAAAGAAAAACCCGTCGATGCACAGTATGGATTGACACAGGCCCTATAAGTAAACTGAAGGCCAAACTTTGGACCAAAGCCCTTAAAAGCAAACAGCCCCTCCGCTCGTCCCCCAGCGCTACGCAATTATCGCCGCCTTGTTTATTCGCTTTTTAAAAGCAAACCTAAATTCTGCTAGTTTTCTTCCCCCCCATGCTCTCCCTGAACTATCGGGCCCTCAAGCTGCTCACATGCCTCGGCTTCCACATCTGGCAGAGACCTGGGGGAGGCAGAAACACAACTTGTTGGGCCTCATTAGCGATAGGAAGGCTGTAATTTTTGCAGAGTGCTACAGACGAGACCAGGGAGGGGAAAATATATTTAGCAGGAAGCCTGGAAATAGCAGCTCACTCGTCAGCTGCCTTCGTTTGAGTGTCACAACGCGGGGTTTGGGAGACCATGACTCACTGCTGGGCTCTGCGTAAAGAGGAAAGCCCAGCAAGGGCACGGCAACTCTTATAATATAATATTTTATAACTTTATTCCCATCACTCCATGCATAAACATCAGGACCTGGGGTCTGTTTTGTCCCGGCCACTTCTGGCATAAAGGAGAAGACTGAGCCTCAGCTTCCCCATCATACACAGGTCACAACAGCAGACCCCATCTAATACAGAAAACCCAAAACCAGCGAGGTCATCCCAAACTCAACCCACACGGAGGCGGATCAACCTGACACAGGCGACGAGGCAGCTGCAGGTTAAACCCAGCCTAAGCTTGGCTTCATTCTTCTGCAAAGAGGGTAGACGATGATATGCAAAGTGATTTCTGAGTGGGGATTGTGAGCACCTGTTTCACATGGGAAGGCAGAAAACAGGACAAGGGGTAATGGTTTTAAACTAAAAGAGGGAGATTCAGGTCAGACATGAGGAACAATTTTTTTTACACTGATGGTGGTGAGAGCCTGGTCCAGGTTGGCCAGAGAGGTGGGCAAGATTTCAACTTGATGATCGTCCTGGTTTTGTTAAAAACAAGTTTCTCTTTTAGTGAATTTGCCTGTCAGCTAAAGCTTTCAAATTAGCTGCATTTTCCTGGAAAACCAGATACACATTTTGGTAGACACAGCAATGGAATGCGGGGTTATGATAAGGATGAATACACATCTCGTGAGAGGGGCAACGAGAAACAGGTAACCAGAAACAGACCAATGGAGCACAACATCCCATTCACGTGAATACTTCATATAAAAGTGGGAGACATGAGGATCTCATCCCTTTTCCTTATGGTGACATTAGGAGAGGACCTTGCGAGTTGTCCCTGTGAACTGAGGCCAGGGACAGACTGAATCCAGTTCCATTGGCTGCAGAGTCCAGTCCAGGACTTCGGGTGCCGGCTCTGCAGTTGCCGGGACTTTCAAGATCGGTTTTGTATATTTTGTACTATTTTCCTCTATTTTATCAGCAGCATTAGAAAAACATTTTTAATTTTTTCAACTCTCTTCTCTCTGTCCTTCTTTCCCTCCCGATCACCTGTAATTAGTGGGAAGCGGGCAGAGGGGGTTAACGATACATCTGCGACAGTTTTATTGTCACCCCGCAATCAAAACCTCGACACTGATCCTTGTGAGTCCCTCCAACCCAGGACATTCAATGTTCTATGAAGCAGTGGGCTTCCCACCACAAGCAACACTTGGATCACCTAAAACGTGCACAATACTCAAATAATCAAGTCCAACACGCCCATAACACCCGCGAACAGCTTCACACCACGTGCCCCCAGATCCCCTCCCGGGAGCCAGCGCGGTGCTAACGGCGCGTCGAATAATGTCAGGCATCAATTAAGGTGTGAACGGTAACTCCATCGCGACCGGTAACTCCATTGCGACCGGTACCCGCTCTACGCTGCGGAGAAATTACTGGGCTGGTGGATGGAGCCCATTGATTGGTTTCGATGGGGAGGAGGTTGAGCACCCAAAAGGATGCTCAGGGTGCACCTCGGGCCGCGCTTGGGCAGGGTCTAAGAGTCAGTCTCGAAGTTGCACTTTGAGATCAAGGTCAATGAACCACCATGAGTCCGTCAACGAACGGACCGCGACAGAGGGGTAGACCCGCGGTGGCCCCTCAAGCATCCCCACGAGCGCAGTGCCGGAGAAAACTGCCATGGACTGCCTGGGAAAAGGTTAAAAATCCAATCTGCGCCTCCCCAAAGAAACCTCCCCTGCAGGAAACAGCCCATTGTGAGCAGGATTCGGCTGTTTCCGCGTCTCCGTGGCCGTTGGAGAAGGTGGGAGCCTGGCAGTGCGATGGGGATCAGGATGAGGAGAAGGGACAGACACGTCCTGCCCAGCAGCGCAGACGAGGTGCCGAAAACGCATCAAAAGGCAGAAATACCCAAGCTGCCACCAATACTCACCACAGAGGTAGTACAGGTGGGCATGGGTGGTTTGGAAGCCTGGGGAAGAGCAGAGGTTGACTCCCCCTCCAGGGAGAAAGAAAGCAGAAGGAATAAATAAAATGATGATTTTAAAAAATACACAAGGACCAAAAGTGTTGTCCCAAACTCCATGCAAAGGGGCAGATGCTGCCCAACAGGGATGCAGCTGGATGATGAAGAGGGACGAGTGCCAAAACCCATCCCGGCACAACGAGCACCATCCCCTGAATCCAGGAAATTGCTCCCTCTCAACAACCAGAGATTTAATTAAAAGACACTATTAAAAAAATGAGAAACGCCACCAAACCGTCCCTGCTGCCACCTCCACGGGGGGGTTTAAACACGTTGCATTTTAAAACAGCCTCTGAGCATCGCGTCAACCAAAAGCCCGGGTACCACCTCGCCAGGATGGGGGTTCCCCGCACACAAGCACAGGCACCAGCACCCCGCAAAACCAGCTGCGGGGACAAACCTAGCCAGAGAGACACAACCTTAGTGACTTGTTTTATTTTAAAGCACGACTATGAAACTTGCAGCCCAACTTCGCAGCATTTGCATGTGGTTTTGGAACACAGCTGGCCCTTTCGGGTTCGTTTTGAAACTTTTCTGACCCTTAAATAAATATATATACATACATAAGGGTATCAAAGGGGCTTTGTGCACTAGAAACGACCTGTGTATTCAATGCATTTGCAGAAAAAAGGAAAAAAAAGAAGGCCTGGAGGGTATGAATAAAAAGGGGGGTGCGACCAGGAGGGTGTTAAAGAACTGGGTTTCCTCCTCCCGCGATTTGCTGCAGAAGGAGTTTTTCCTCCCCCGGCCGCCCCTTTCCCATCCGGATTCGCTTTGAAACGTGGCACTGCGCTCCAGGGGAGGGTTTGTGCGGGGGAAACGAGGGGGGTCCGATCCGGCCGAGTTGCCCCCGAGCCCAAGCGAAACTCCGTGGTGGTGCTGGTGGCCTCCAACCCTCCCCATTTCCCCCACGAACGAGGAAAGGAAAACAGCAAGCGGGGGAGAAGGAGCCGGAGAAGGGGAGAGCGGCATTCCCGACACGGTTCGCACGGAACTGGGACGGCCCGGCTGGGCGAAGCTTTCCCGGGGAGGAGCAGAGGCTGCATCTGGGGATGGAGCGCGATAGGGAACGGCCAAGGAGCCCCTGGCGTCCGGACGAGGCCCAGGAGCCCCCCCCGGGTGCTTGTCACACGGTGCTGCGGAGAAAATACCTGGAAAACGGCTAATATTAAAAAAAAAATGGGGGAATAAAAGGCACACCCCCCCTTTGCAACAGCTGGAAGTATCAGCGAGGGTTTGACTTCTCCCTGCACCCCAGGGTGCTCGGGAAGTGGTGCGGGGCACGGACTGTCCCAAAAGCGGCGGGGGGCGTGCAGAAAAAGGGGGCTCAGCACCCCCTGTGCTGCTCTCCCTTCCCACCTCGGGCAGGGCTGGGGGGGCAGAAGGATGTGTCGCCCCAAGAACCAGCACTGTGCTGGGATTTCCTTTTTTGGGGGAGACGCCTCTTTGCTGATGAAAGAGAGAGAGGGAATGAATGAGGTGGCACCCCCCGCACCCCGAGCGGGACGGGGTCACCTCGCTCGGGTGCAGCGCCCTGGACACCCCCTGAGCCAAACCAGCGCTTGTGGGGGGGGCACCAAAGTTTGGGGCGCCCGGACCGCAGCGGCGGGGACACAAAGAGCCGGTCCCGGGAGCGCTGTGCAGGAGGGGCGGCGGGGGGTCTCACCTCGAACATGAGCGCGATGAGGACGCTGAGCACTAGGCAGAAGCCGATGTCGGCGTGGTTGTGGATCAGGAACTCCTGGCTGAACAGCGGGTGGCTCTTGGCCCGCCGGCGGAACGCCATGGCCGGGCCGGACCCGAGCGCAGCGAAGCCGCCCCGCCGAAAACTTACCCGGGCCCGCGGAACTTCGCCGAGCCGCCGCGGCCCCGCGCAGGCGCCGCCCGCATGGCCCCGCCCCGGCCCCGCCCCGCCAGCTGGGACACCGCCCCGCCAGCCGGGGCCCCCCGTCAACCGGGACACAGCCGGGACACCGCCAACCGGGACCCCCGCGTCCGCCCGCCGGGACCCCGCCCCGCCCCGGCCAACCGGGACACCGCCAACCGGGACCCTGTCCCACCAACCGGGACTCCGCCCCCTCAACCGGGACTCTGTCCCACCAACCGGGACTCCGCCCCCTCAACCGGGACCCCGCCCCCCCAACCGGGATACCGCGACACCGCCCCCCCAACCAGGACCCCTCCCCCGCCAACCGGGACCCCGCCTCCGCCAACCGGGACCCCCGCCCCGCCCGCCGGGACCCCGCCCCACCCCGGCCAACCGGGACACCACCCCCCCAACCGGGACCCCGCCCCGCCAACCGGGACACCGACCCCCAACCGGGACACCCGCGCCCCACGCACGGGGCTGCGGACACGGCAGCCTCGGCAGCCACCTCCCGGCTGCACACAGCAGCGGTGCACCCACCCACTGCGCGTGTGGGGTGCACACCCGCATCTGCACCCACCCACTGTGTGTGTCCGGGAGCCCACCCGCATCTGCACCAACTTACTGTGAATGTCTGGGTGCCCACCTACATCTGCGCCCACCTACCTTGCACATCTGGATGTACACCTGCCTCTGTACCCACCTACTGTGCATGCCTGGGCGCCAACCCACATCTGCACCTCACCTCTCTCACACATCTGGATGCCCAGCCACATCTGCACTTACTTACCGTGCATGTCCAGACACACACCAACATCATCAGCTGACCTCCCATGCATGTCCAGACACCTGCCCACACCTGTGCCCACCTATCCTACACATCTGGATGCCCGCTCATGTCTGCACCCACCTACCATGCACTTCTGGATGCCCACATGCATCTGCACCCACCTAGTGCGCATGTCTGGACGCCCACCCACATCTGCAACCACCTCTCTCACACATCTGGATGCCCACCTGCATCTGCACTGACCTACTGTACATGTTCGGGGTGCCCACCCAAGCCTGTACCCACTTAACATTAATGTCTGGGTGCCCACCTACATTTGCACCCACCGCCCCGTGCCCACCCTGACACCCATCTACCTCTGCACCCCCCACCCACACCCACAGCCCCAGTGCTGGACCCAACATCTCTCTCCCCAGATGTGGGGGGTACCCTCCCCATCCCATCCCCTTCTCAAACACACATCCTATATGGGTCCCTAAAAAAGCCCCCCAAAGCTCCCCAGGGCTTTTGCTTTAAAAACCTCCCTTCAAACAAAAACACCGGATCCTTTGGCTTGTGGGATCTCCAGCACCCCTGGATCCCCGCGGATCCCTCACACTCACAGATCTCATCCCCTGGCCATGGGGAGGATGCACGGGAGGGACAGAAACGCTGCTCCAAGGGAACCCAGTTGTCCCAAACCTGGTGTTGGGAACACGAAGCGTTTTCCCAGCCAAACCCAGCACAGGAAGCGCAGTCCCTGCGTTTTCGTTAAGCACTTCTTATTAGGCAAGTCCTGATTAGCCATGTTAACCCTCTGCAACACCCCCTTCCATGTTATTGCTCAGCCTTTGAGCAATGGGTACAGAGATGCAGCGTTTATAAGAACACTAAAGACACCAAAAATGGATTTGAAACAAATCAAAACTGGGGGAATAAAAGATATCCAAAGTTTCAGCTTGGAAAAAACAAGCAAATAACAACAAGCCCAGAGCAAATATTTATATTTTCTGTAATGTCCAAATCTTGCATTTCAATATTTTTGGAAGTGAAAAGGTGTTTTTTTGGGGAAATATTTTCTGGCTAAGTTTTGGGGGGGTTATATCGTCTTGGAGCTGGAGAGAATGTTTGGCCTGTTGCAACAGGACAAGGGGTGGTGGTTTTAAACTAAGAGGGAAGACTCAGGCCAGATATGAGGAAGAAATTGTTTGTGCTGAGGGTGGTGAGAGCCTGGCCCAGGTTGGCCAGAGAGGTGGTGGATGAACCATCCCTGGAGACATCCCAGGCCAGGCTGGACGGGGCTCTGAGCAACCTGAGCTGGTGAAGATGTCCCTGCTCATGGCAGGGGTGGCACTGGGGGAGCTGTGAAGGTCCCTTTAACACAAACTATTCTATGAATCTATGATTGTATATTAGCCACCTCCAGGATCCCAGAGCTCCCGTTACGCTTCCACCAGCTCCCATATGCGATGCTGCAGCAGAATCTGTCCTGAGCATCCCGCTCTTCACATATCTGCAGCACTGGGTGGCTGCACAACCTCTGGAGCAAGCATCTGTTTTGTGGCTTGGAGCAGCATCTCCCTCTGCTGGCTGAAAGAGCTATGGGGAGAAAATCCTGCTCCAGCGTCACTGCTGCAGTCTGGCAGCATGGGGAAAATACCTGCATGTGCACCATGTCACTGGAGCATATTGAGCTCCCCCGCAGCGAAAGGAACTCTTGTGAGGGGTATCTGCAGCCCTGACACTGCTCCTGCTCCAATTGCCCTTAATTAAATATCAGTCATTTCTACAGCTGGAGAACTGTGGCTCAGTGCTGGGAGTCGTTCCCAAACTCCTGGGTCACTCCTAAAATCCTGGGTCCTTCCCGGACACCTGGGTCCTTTCCGATCTCCTGGGTCCATCCCAGAATTCTGCGTCTCTCCAAAACTCCTGGGTCCTTCACAAACTCCTGGGTCCTTCACAAACTCCTGGGTTCTGGCATCCTCCTTAGGGAGAGAAAGGACTTTCTTGTCCTAGACCTAGTTGGTCATGGTTTGGGGATGGGTGAGCAGCCACCACCTGGTTCAGGATAAGTCTGGGACAAGGAAGGAGATATCAAGCCCCGTACCCTTCATATCTGTGTCCTTTCTTTGCACATCGTCCAGCTGGAGAAAGGGAAAAACCCAGCTCAATGACACAAACAGCGGGTAGAGCAGGAACGGGTAGAAAATTTAAGAACACAGGAAAATGGGGTTGTACACATGTCACATCCAGCCGTCACACCCAGTGGTTCTCTTGCAAAGCAGGAGATCAAGGTCCACCATGGCCTACAGTGAGGTCCAGAGAGGACCTTACAGGCTTATCTGCACCCCTGGCACAAGACACAGACATAGCAAAGGCTAGTTTGTTTTTTTTGTTAAGTGGCGTTATATATTATCAAAATAGAAGAAACAAATTAGATAAAAATTTCTGTAATGCTGCAGCAGCTCTGCTGCCTTCTGTGTGATGCAGAGAGAGGAGCGCCTGGAAAAGCTGCTGCGATTGTCCCTGCAGAGCCCGGTCCCAGCACAGTGGGGTCCAAAGGGAGACACGGAGCTTTCACCACCTTGAAAAGCAACTTCACGCCGAGAACGGCACCAACCAGGTTTTTGCTGTGCAGATCAGCTTAGAAGAAACATCTGGCTGGATCAGTCCTGAGCAGTCAATGCTACATGGAAGGTTTTTTTCAACAAATCACGGCATGCCTGTCCTTCATGCTGCCTTTCCCACCAGGTGGCATTACCACAGGATCACAGAATCACAGAGTGTCGGGGATTGGAAGGGACCTGGAAAGCTCATCCAGTCCAATCCCCCCACCAGAGCAGGAACACCCAGATGAGGTTACATAAGAAGGTGTCCAGGCGGGTTGGAATGTCTGCAGAGGAGACTGACTCCACAACCCCCCTGGGCAGCCTGGGCCAGGCTCTGCCACCCTCACCGGGAACAAGTTTTTTCTCGTATTTAAGTGGAACCTCCTGTTTTCCAGTTTGTACCCATTACCCCTTGTCCTATCACTGTTTGTCACTGAGCCTGGCTCCATACTCTTGACACCAAGTCCTGCAGCAGGACAACAGCTGGAGGCTGTGGCCAGATGTGCACCAGCTGGCAGCCACGAGCTCCCAGTGAACCCAGCTGATGGGACCTCAATCGACGTGTCAAGACGTGTCCCGTGCACAAACCCACATCCAGCCAGACTGCATGGAGGCACCACAACAACCTCATGAACTCTACAGGCTCAGGGAAGAGTGGTTGGAAAGCTGCCCAGTGGAAAAGGACCTGGGGGTGTTGGTGACAGCAGCTGAACATGAGCCAGTGAGTGCCCAGGTGGCCACGAAGTCCCTTATGGTTCTGTGAACCATAAGAAGAGTGTTGGTCTCTTCTCCTAAGTAGCAAGTGACAGGACAAGAGGAAACGGCCTCAAGTTGTGCCAGGGGAAGCTTAGATTGGATATTAGGAAAATATTCTTCCCCAAAGGGCTGTCGGGCATTGGAACAGGCTGCCCAGGGCAGTGGTGGAGTCACCATCCCTGGAGGGGTTGAACAGACATATAGATAAGGTTCTCAGGGACGTGAGTTAGTGCCGGAGTTAGGCCAATGGTTGGACTTGATGACCTTGAGTGTCTCTTCCAACCAAAATGATTCTCTGATTCTATGATTAAGTATTTCCGAGACCACAGTACTGAGGCTTTTAATTTGCGATATAAATAAATGGGGATTTTATGGTGGTGGGACTATGCAGATTTGGCTCGAGGTTAAATTTAGGAGGGAGCATCCAGACAGCTCTGGATTATCTGCAGCTGGGTGGAAGGAGACAAGGAAGAGGCAGAAAAGGCCACCTGAGGAAGCAGGATGGTGGACAAGCAAGGAGGACGTGGCTCTTGGTTACAACTCAGGGTCCTGAGGTTGTGGTCTGCAAAATGAAGAGGGTCTGGGCTCCTACGTGGCCCCAGCAAATTGAGTTTGTAAAGCTCTCAAGGTGAACCTGGCAGGGGAAACATAAATCAAGCACCACTGAGCCTCACTTTAAGGCTTATTCTGCCCAGAAGGAAGGGTGCATGAAGGTAAAACTCATTATTTTGCTGGTTTTGGTACTTTTTTGCCATAAGAAGACTGCTTGCAGCCCCTGGAGGCAGCAGCCCCATCTCCACACTGGGACACACCAGCAGCTCGAACAGGCGTCTCTTGAAGAACATGCTTCAAGACATCATCACCAATATACAAAAGGCAGCATGCCACAGCTGGCTAGCAGGACTGTTACATAAATAAGTTGAATAAATATCTATATCTGGAGTTTTGAGATTTTTTTGAGACCTCAGGGCCTTTCCAAAGCTGCAAGTAGAAGATGCACCAGGAGGGAAGGTGATGTCCTAGTGTAGGAGTCCGTCCGAAGAACAGTATCTGCCTGAACATTGCCATCAAGAACAGATGGACAACGACTTGGAGGGAGGCCTGGAGAAAAGAACTGTGTTGCACGGTTCTCTCCGACCCGGGGACAAGAGCTGCTGTCCAGAAGATGGATTTTCACCTACTACTTCGGCCAAATTTGCCCCCATCTCCCCTCTGTTACAAAGGCCAATGAAGAAGAGCATGCGCAGAGGCTCGACAAGGGTCTTGAGGTCACCCAACAGACCTGAAAGAGACCCCTGATGTTAGGCCGGCTCTGACAAGCGAAGCGGGGACTCTTTGAGCCTGCGCAGTTAAGCCTGGATTGCGAAACAAAGGCGGAGATTGGCCTCAATCAGTGGGAGTGAGGGGGGGTGAGGAAGCACAAGAGATGACTCCCAAATGGACACCGTTGAGATCTCCCCACCAGAGGATCCTGGATCACAATACAGGGCTGTCAGGATGCTGTTGAGGACCCAGGACCATAGGGACACCTTTGGACCAGTGGTGGTAACCAGTCCCCTTTCCCCCTTTTCTTTTTCTTTCCCTTTTTCTCTACTTTATCGCGTGCTGCTTTACAGGCAAAACAATAAAGTAACACTGTTTGATTGAATTATAACCCCTTGGCATTTTGGTCACCTTAATTTTGCGCTTTGAGCTCAAGGGAAATGGACCATCATGAGTCCATCACAGAACGGACCTTGACACCTAGCAATGGAAGGACATCTGCCCGGTGGCAGACGGCACCAGGGGGATGGTCTCCATGGCCAGCGTTAACATCCCACCACCTCCCGCCATACCCTATGGATGAGACAGTCACCCCAGCACCGACCTAAGGTGACAACACAGCCATTTCCAACGTCATTCCAACAACTCAGCCAGGTCTGTCCCCTGTCCCGTCTCCCCCCATCCCTGCTGCGGGCTATGGGGGGCAGCCTTGGGGGTGGAGGTGAAGCACGGCGGCCTCAGCTTGCCCCTCACCACAGTCCCTCGTGTGCCACAAGGATGGATGTCCCAAGGTTGATGCCACCCAACGGGGGCACCCTCTGACCCCACAGGCTCCAGCCCCTCTTTGGGGGTACCCAGGGAAGAGCTGCTCGGCGGATGCTTGTGGGTGCAAGTGCCCAAGATTGGGCTGATGCTCGTGATCCCGAGGGGTGAATCCCATTGTCCGACCCCCAGGCAGCCTGGAGGAGTCTGGGCTTCATTGTCCCTTTGCACCAGGGCCATGCATGTTGCTTTTTCTGTCCCCGTGTTGGGTGAGGCGATGCTTTTTGCACTGAAATATATAGAGGAGCCCTCGGGTTCATCCAAGGAGAAGCTCCTGGGAAACGATACAGCTGGCTGAAAACCAGGCTCCTGCCCTGCTCTGTCCTGCCCTGCTGTTCTCGTAGTGCCAGGTTTGCTGCCTTCTCCATCCCCCGTCACCTGCGATTTCTCATCAGTCACACCAGATTCAACACCCCGAGGACCCATTTCCCTTGTGGGCAGGGAAAGGTTTGCCCCAGGCTCAATGCAGGTGGGTTTCCCCATCACCCATCCTCCAGCATAAACCTCTCCCATGCCACCGTCTCCAAAAGCTGCGTTGATGGTGGATATATCTCCTGTCTTCAAGGCCAGCTTTACCAGCAGCCAGTGGTGATGGTTTGTCCAGCTGTCCTCCACACACCCTCTGAATTGCAGGAGGGACGAGCTGTGCCCATTTTTGGGATCTGCCATGGTCCCTCCCCCTGCTGAGGACTCTCCATCTCCCGAAATTCCCAAATTCTGCCCCAATTTGGAGCCGTCTCCAGCAGCCTCGTCACCACCAGCAGTCGCAGCGCTGCAGGTTGTGTCCAGGAAGCTCTTCCAGATCTCGCTGGACTTGGGATGGAGCAGGATGTAATAAACCACCAGAGCTGCGGCACCTGGAAAAGAGCAGAAAGGTGTCAAGGGACTGAGGCACGGAAATGACCTTACAACCCTTGAGGTTGTAAAGAAGGTATGTATTACAGCACCGGACACATGGGGGATAACTCCACCCAGGACTTGTGTAAATTTTCAGTAGCTGTGAGCTTGGTTAAATGCAGTAAAGTGTCACATATTCATGAAAGTTCTAGGAACGCCTGTACATATTAATAACCTGTCCCGAGAAGGCGGTTCTTATTACAATGAGCTCAGGAGCCCATTGCCATGGTCTCCACCTCCAGCTCCTCCTGGTTTCAGCCGCTCAGCGATCATGAACCCGGGTCCTCTTCTCTATGCACAGCACCTTTGGTCCAGTGTGATGATTTGGTTGGACTCAGACTGCTGGGTTGGTTAAACTGGCATATCTCCTGTTCTGTGCCCAAGTTTCTGTTATCTAGTTCACCCAATGATGCACCAAGAATGCACCCAAGGTTTCTTATCTTTGCAAGGCGTCAGCGAACTCCTGTTTCTTGTACAATAAGTTACACAAAGCTAAGCAAGGCTAGGCGATAGTGACGTGGGTTAACGGTTAGCTCTCTGTTGGCTCTTGAAGTCTCTAAGTGTTAGTTCTTTAAGTGTTCATTAGTTGATTGTTAATTCCCTATAAGAGGATGAGTCCCTGCAGCATTTCAGTGAGGTCTGGAGGAGAAACCAGAACCCTGCTGCCACCTCCAGATCAAGAGGCTCTCTGCAGAGACGCTGTTGAGCATCAGATGTCCGAGCAGCACACCTTGTCAAACATTTTTAGGGATGCAAAAATCCCACCCAAGCAGCTTTTGGGTAAGGGAGTGCTGAGCAGAGTCTCAAGGCTGGATTTACTAATAATCTGGATTGATTCGCAGACTGATGGGTGCGCTGAGTGACAGCAGACAGGGCAGGGAGGTGTGTGATGCAGGAATCCATCCCGCCTCACAGCATCCCAAACCTCCAGCCGTTAAATCACAGAATCCCAGCCTGGTTGGGGTTGAAGGGACCTCTGGAGATCATTGATATTGATCCCATTGATCAAATCCCTCTCAGCTTCTCTTCACCAGTAGGGAATGTAGCAGGATTTTAAGACATCTTTCTATTTTTGTCTTAAATTCGTTCAAGGACAAAGGAATTGCTCTTTTTTCAGCCAAAAAGTGCCCTGTCGTGAACACGGCTGATCTGCGTGCAGCTGGTCTGGGGACATGCACAATGGAGTAGAGTAGGGTATAGGCAATGTATGGAGCACGTTCTCCATCATATATCAAAAAATCCTCTGCATGGACACAAAAAATATTTCCATTTACAAAAGCAGCCCTGATCTTTGAAAGAAAACGGAGTAGGAGAAAGCTGCTGTTGTTCTGTGTGGTCCCACACCAGCGTATTTCCAAAACATACCCAGTGCTGGTTCATCAATCACAAGCCACCTCCATAAATCCTCAATATATGCTCAAATGAAGATGCTTCCCTGCAGCGATCCCCTGCGTTGTACCACTGCCTGCACCCATCGCCAAGCACCAAGATGTGCTTCAAAATTGCGTATATTGTGTTTTGCAGCAGCACCTGAGCCAGTTGGAGACGCCTTAATAATTTCTGCATGCTGCCCTCTTCAGGGATGCGCCTTTGAGAAATGATGAAGCAATGAAACTCAAAGTGGATTTACATTTATCAAGTACATTCAGATGCTTAAGCTGGAAGAAATAAAGCAAGTAGACTGATGCAGCTTAACCAATGATGCTCATTTACTGGAGCTGCTCTCAAAACACACAATCCAGGCTCTATAAAGCAGTGGATCTCACCTATGACAGACCCTGCCATGACGGCCCCAGTCACGCACAGGCTGCTCCTCAGCTCTGTCTGCAGGAACCGGGTGGCCAGAAGCAGCAGGATGGTATTTTCCACCAGCATGATCTGCAGAGCAGAGGGAAGAGAGCTGTCACTTTTATGCTTCTGATGGCTTTAGATGCGCTTCACCCAGTTTCTAGATTTTGCTGATTTGTGTTGCACTTAACTTATTGTCCCGGTTTTGTTAAAAACAAGTTTCTCTTTTAATGAATTTGCCTGTCAGCTAAAGCTTCATATTAGCTGCATTTTCCTGAAAAGCCAGATACATGTTTTGGTAGACATAGCAATAGAACGTGAGGTTATTGATAATGAATTGATGCACATTTCGCAAGAGGAGCAAGGAGAAACAGGTGAGCAGAAACTGACCAATGGAGTATAACATCCTATTCACACGATAATTCATATAAAAGTGGGAGACACGAGGATCTCGTCCCTTTTCCTTATGGCGACATTAGGAGAGGACCTTGCGAGTCGTCCCTGTGAACTGAGACCAGTGACAGACTGAATCCAGTTCCATTGGCTGCAGAGTCCAGTCCAGGACTTCAGGTGTCAGAGCAGTTGCTGGGATTTTCAAGATTGGTTTTGTGTATTTTGTATTATTTTCTATATTTTATCAGTAGCATTAGTAATACATTTTTAGTTTTCCCCACTCTCTTCTCTCTGTCCTTCTTTCCCTCCTGATCGCCTGTCCTTAGTGGGAAGGGGAAAGAGGTTAACAATACACCTGCCACAGGTTTATTGTCACCCTGCAATCAAACCTCGACACTTACAAATTAAAACATAAAGGTTGCTGAACTGAATTTTCCACAAGGTCTCGACCTTTTTTTACCATGAAAAATAACTCTGTAAGAGCAACACAGCTGCTTAATGTTATTAAAACATTGTATGGCTGCTGCCATGAAAATAAAGGCAGCATAGGAGGTGCATCATAGAATAGTTTGGGTTGAAGGGACCTGCCAAGCTCCCCCAGTGCCACCCCTGCCATGAGCAGGGACATCTTCACCAGCTCAGGTTGCTCAGAGCCCCGTCCAGCCTGGCCTGGGATGTCTCCAGGGATGGTTCATCCACCACCTCTGGCCACCCTGGGCCAGGCAGACGCACCCATGTGGAATACCGAATACCCTGGGTACTTACTGTATAAAACACGGCCATCCTGTGCTTGGAGGGACCTGGCCGAACATTGATGTAGCAGAAGATGTACACGGCTCCCAGCAGGCAATTGAACAGCCTCCAGCGCCAAGGCTGGGCCACGATGTCCGTCTGCTGGGCCACCAGCCAGAAGGACATGAGCAGCCAGTGGGCACCTGCAAAGGGAAGGGACCGAAAGGGCAAAGCTGTCCCAGGGGAAGGCTGCAAAGTGCTCCAGGAGCATCTTGAGGGTTG
Source organism: Columba livia (assembly GCF_036013475.1). Classification (NCBI taxonomy): domain Eukaryota; kingdom Metazoa; phylum Chordata; class Aves; order Columbiformes; family Columbidae; genus Columba; species Columba livia. Next base: position 4,284,270 of record NC_088604.1, on the reverse strand, counting down.
ACAGCAACGTGGGTGATGGAGAAGATGATCACAAGTCTTACCGGCCACAGCAAAAACCCAGAGGGAATAGAGCCTGGCAAAGAGCACCAGGGCCAGGACCCTGGTCGCCAGCATCCCTGTTCTCCAGAGCAGCAGGCAGAGGATGGCGGTGGCTGGTGGGCAGAGGTGACCGGGTTTCATCAGGCAGGTGAAGCAGCTGTAGGAAACCAAAGCCCAAGCAAAGGACAGCAGGGACATCCCCGCGCTGACACCTGCGTGGGGACACGGGCAGCTGGGTGCTCTGAAGGATGTCCAACGGCATTGTAGGACCATATAGAATCATGGAATCAGAATGGTTTGTGTTGGAAGGGACCTTCCCTGCTCCCCCAGTGCCACCCCTGCCATGAGCAGGGACATCTTCACCAGCTCAGGTTGTTCAGAGCCCCATCCAACCTGGCCTGGGATGTCTCCAGGGATGGTTCATCCACCACCTCTCTGCCCAACCTGGGACAGGCTCTCACCACATTCAGTGCAAATAATTTCTTCCTCATGTCTGGCCTGAATCTCCCTCCTTTAGTTTAAAACCATCACCCCTTGTCCTATCACAACAGGCCCTGCTAAAAAGTCTGTCCCCATCTTTCTTATCGGCCCCTTTTAAGTCCAGAAAGGCCACACTAAGGTCTCCCCGGCACTTCTCTTCTGAACACCCAACTCTCTCAGCCTGTCCTCCCAGCAGAGCTGTTCCAGCCTCGGATCATTTCTGGGGCTCCTCTGGCCCCGCTCCAGCAGGTCCATGTGTGTCCTGTGCTGAGGACCCAGACCTGGATGCAGAACTCAGTGTTAAGGACCTGTTGCTAAGACGGCACCTCCATACAAGCCAGAAACCTCACTGTCCTGACAGCTGGGAACATTTAAACCAATTCCTGCTAAATATGGTCCCCTTTTCACGCTTGGCTTAAATCCTCTGACCGCACTGTGCCACGGGCAGAGCTCTGCAGTGGCAGGACCGCTCCATCTCTGGTCGCTGCGATTAGACCAGGGACTGACACTGACTCGAGTGTGACCTTCGCTCACTGTGATCCCACATGCAACTTCTCCCTTTGCACAACATGGCTGAATGATTCCCTTTTGTATGAAGCAACCCCCAAATCCTAAATGCTCAGCACTGCACCGTGATTAGAGCTGGACCATCAACAGGAACATGTGTTGAGTTAAAATCCAACCAAGACAATATCTGCTGTGGAGGTCCCTATATGCTGCAGGGAGTGACCATACAGGCCAGGAAAAGCCATGGATAGCTCAGACTACACTGTGTTCAAGCAGATCTTGCTGGAGCGAGTGCAGAGAAGGGAACGGAGCTGGTGAGGGGCTGGAGCACAAGTGTGATGGGAGCGGCTGAGGGACCTGGGGGTTCAGCTGGAGAACAGGAGCTGAGGGGAGACCTTCTGATCTCTGAACTGCCTGAAAGGAGCTTGGAGCCAGGGGGGTCGGGCTCTGCTCCCCAGGAACAAGCGCCAGGAGCAGAGGAAACGGCCTCAAGTTGCGCCAGGGGAGGTTGAGGTTGGATGTGGGGAACAATTTCTTCCCCAAAGGGCTGTGGGGCATTGGAACAGGCTGCCCAGGGCAGTGCTGGAGTCACCATCCCTGGAGGGTTGGACAGATGGAGATGAGGTTCTCAGGGACATGGGGTAGTGCCAGTGTGAGGTTAACGGTTGGACTCGATGATCTTAAAGGTCTCTCCCAACCAAAATTATGTTTAAGCCACATTTGTCCCTGCTGCTTTGAACCGGGTCTCTCCACCCTTTGCACTCTGCTCCTCCAAGCACAGCCCCCCCTGCACCGCGTGGGCACATGCGTCCCCCACCCAAACGTACCCCCCCGGCACCTAGAACACGCTCTCAGGAACTCGTCACTCACCAGGGATGACAGTGGCTGTGTGGACGGCCAGGACGCCGTAGGCCTGCAGCAGGAGGTGAGGCAGGGTCCGCAGCAGTGCTTCCAGCAGCCGCAGCACGCACACGTCCCCGAGTGCCATCAGCTCTGCCCCGGCTCTGACACCGTTATCTGCTTTCACTGCTGCCCGTAAAACATCCCAGTACCTGCAAACGTCACCGTGATGGGACGGCCACCCCGGTTTCCACAGGTCTGGGGGAGCTGGTGGACCACGGGGAGCATCTCTCACCGTTTCCAGAGGCCCAGCTGAAGCAGGTGGAGCACCAGGAGCCAGCAGCTGTGTTGGTGGCCATCTGTCCTGAACCAGAGGATGCTGAGGAGCTGAGCCGCGTAGCCAGGAATGATGCAGGCGACGGTCAGCCCGAACCAGCCCAGCTGTCCATGGACAAGGTAGTGGATGATGGTGCAGAGCCCTGGGGAACAGCAAAGGGACCACAGAATGGTTGGGGCTGAAGGGACCTCTGGAGATCATCCAGTCCAACCCAGCTGCTCACGCAGGGTCACCAGAGCAGATCACACAGGTGGGTCCAGGTGGGTTTGAATGTCTCAGAGAAGGAGACTCCACACCCGCTCTGGGCAGCCTGGGCAGCCCAGCAAACAAGTTTCTGCTCATGTTCACATGGAGCCTCCTGTGTTTCAGTCTGTGCCCGTTGCCCCTCACCCTGGCGTTGGGCACCACTGAACAGAGTCTGGTCCATCCTCTGACACCCACCCTGAGATATTGATCCCATTGATCAGATCCCTCTCAGCTTCTGTTCTCCAGCTGAACAGCCCCAGCGCTCTCAGTCTCCTCATCACAAAGATGCTCCAGACCCCTCAGAATCTTTGTGTCCCTCCGCTGGTCTCCCTCCACTAATTCTTTGTCCTTCTTCAACTGGGGAGCCCAGAACTGGGCACACAACTGCAGATGCTGCAGCCAGAAGGTGCTGCCCACAACCCCCCCAAATTCACCTCCCAGCCGCCCAGGGTGTTCACAGCCCTAGTCCCGGCTTATCTGGGGCTGCCAGCTCCAGATGGCTCTGTCAGCTGAGGCAGAGTCAGCGCCCAGGGGCCCGGCCCAAAGATGGGCTCTGACAACTGAAAGAGCACGGACAAGGGCTCACGCTCCAAATGAATTAAAATAACATTAAAAAACTGAAATACAATAGAATAAAAAATAATAAAATTATATAGACTGAAATAGAAAATAATAAAAAAATAATAGAATAGAAAATGTAAGATGAAGCAATCAAATAAAAATATGATTAAAATTAAAATATAAATAAAATGAAAATTAAAATGAAAATATAATAGAAAAAATAAGATGAAACAATAAAATAAAAATATGAATAAGATGCAAATAAAAATCTAAATAAAATGAAAATAAAAATCTAAATAAAACGAAAATAAAATAATATACAATAAAATATAAATAAATATACAATAAAATAATTTATAATAATATAAAAATAACAAAATAGAATCATAGAACGTCCTGAGTTGGAAGGGACCCACAAGGACCATCGGGTCCAACTCCGATGTTTCCAATCAAACGCAGACAATGACTGGGGTGTGCGCGGATGCCCGCGCGGAAAGCCCGCCCAACGCCGCCCGCGTCTCGGGGGCGCAGCCTCGCGCACCTTCCCCTCTGCGGGGGCGCAGGGACCCGGGGGTGCCCCTGGGCGGCTGCCCCCGCGCCGCGTCCCCCTCTCCGCGTGTGCGCAGCCCCGCGCACCGCCCCGCGCATCCTGCGCGCTCACTCACCCGCCCCGCGCTCCGCCGCCAGCAGCGCCAAGCACAGCGCCGGGAGAGCACCGCGCATCCTGCGCGCCCCTTCGGAGGAGGAGGAGGAGAAGCAGGAGGAGAAGGAGGAGGAGAAGGAGGAGGAGAAGGAAGAGGAGAAGGAGGAGGAAGAAGGAACCGCCAGCCGGCCCCTCCCGCCCGGCCCCACCGGCACCTCCCCAGTGCCCCCGCCCCGTCCCGCTTCTTTCCCGCCAAGGCGAGCTGACGTCACGTTGCCGAGACCTCCGAAATTACCGTGCGGTTGCGCCAGCCCGGCCCAGTATCCCCTAGTTGTGCATTTGCACAAACCTGTCCTCATGTTCCCCAGTTCCTTGTGCATTTGCACAAGCATGTCCTGATTCTCCCCAGTTCCTTGTGCACTTGCAAAAGTATCTCTTGATGTTCCCCAGTTTCTTGTGCATTTGCACAAGCTTGTCCCCATCTTCCCCGGCTCCTTGCACACTTGCAAAAACTTGTCCTAATGTTCCCTAGTTACTTGTGCATTTGCACAAGCATGTCCCAATGTCCCCCAACTTCTTGCACACTTGCACACGTCTGTCCTGATGTTCCCTAGTTACTTGTGTATTTGCACAAGCAGTCCCAATATTCCCCAGTTCCTTGTTCACTTGCAAAAGTCCATCCTGGTGTTCCCCAGTTTCTTGCGCGCTTGCACAAGGCCCTCCCAATGTTCCCCAGTTTCTTGTGCACTTGCAAAAATCCATCCAGATGTTCCCCAGTTTCTTGTGCATTTGCACAAGCCCCTCCCAGTGTTCCCCAGTTTCTTGCACACTTGCACAAGCCCCTCCAGATGTTCCCCAGTTTCTTATACACTTGCAAAAATCCATCCAGATGTGCCCCAGTTCTTGTGCATTCACACAAGCTCCTTCACATGTTCCCCAGTTCCTTGTGCACTTGCACAAGCCCCTCCCAATGTTCCCCAGATTCTTGCATACTTGGAAAAGTCCATCCTGATATTCCCCAGTTTCTTGCACACTTGCACAAGCCCCTCCTGATGTTCCCCAGTTTCTTGCATGCTTGCACAAGTCCATCCCAATGTTCCCCAGTTTCTTGCACACTTGCACAAGCCCCTGGTGATCTCCAGTTCCTTATGGATTTGCACAAGCCCCTCCAGATGTTCCCCAGTTCCTTGTACACTTGCACAAGCCCCTCCCAATGTTTCCCAGTTTCTTGCACACTTGCACAAGCCCCTCCCAATGTTCCCCAGTTCCTTGTACGCTTGCACAAGCCCCTCCAGATGTTCCCCAGCTTTTTGCACACCTGCACAAGCGCCTGCTGATGTTCTCCAGTTCCTTTTGCACTTGCACAAGCCCATCCGATGTCCCCTTGTGCGATGCCCAAGCGATGTGCACCCACTGCAGGGCCGAGCACCAGGTGGCAGTCAGGACACGATATGCAGGGAGCCACAAATTAATTCAGTTATTTTTTTTCCTCTCCCCCCCCAGGAAATGAAACCTTTATAAAATGAGATCCCAACCGCTGCTGGTTGCAGCTGCACTTGTTTGTGCACAGACGTGTCCTATCTGCTTTTTTCCCTCTTTCCAGCCCTGCAGCCTTCGTCCCCTGGAAACCATAAACTCTCTAGAAAATAAACCCTCACAAAAGGCCATGGTGGGCTGTTATAATGAAGCCCAAATATCATCTAAGGTTTTGTCATTGCTTTTGCAAAACCATGCAGGAAGCTCCCAAATGTTTGTAGGATGGAAGTGTGTTTCAGGGATTTTATGCATTTCCTGTTGTTCTTTGAAATTTTACTGAGTTTCTTTACGGCCCTGTGAACTAAACCTGGATTCTGTTCCTTAATAGGGGCAAAATTTCTGCCTTGTTCCACTGAGTCGCAGAGCAGGGAGTTTTTGAAACATGAAAGCTCAGTTTCCATAGTTCTCTGTGCCCATTGCGCCTCATCCTACCATTGGGCATCACTGAAAATATCTCATCGGCTTTTGCTGCCGCAGCTTCTCCAGGCACATCTAGTCCTGCAAGTGCACTGCAGGTGACCTTATTGCACAGCACATTGCCACCGCCAAAGGAAAAATAAAACCCTTTAGTAATAACCAAGCTCTGCGAGCTCAAAGCTGCTATTTGAACCTTAATCATTCCTTCCATCTGGGGATTTGAAGGTCCTTTGTATGGGTGAACTGAGGCTTGTAGCCAAGGAAACAGAAGGTACCTGCTGTTGTGATTTAGCCACGCTCTCCCGCCCAGGATTAATTTTCACCCTTTTAGTTCAGGAATAAAAAATAACAACAGCAAAACACAGGGATTTGTTGGTATGCCAAAAAGTTGCTGTGCCTTTCATGGGGCTGGCTTTCGGTGAGACTCCTGTGTAATCGTTGCAATTAGGAAATCAAGTGGTTTATAGGTGATGCAGGAGATGCTACTAGCATTGCACCACTGCAGAAACTGGAGTGCAGGATGTTGAAGTGTCAGGAGGAGGAGCAAGATCTTGGGATTTGTTCTTTGACATCCTAAATCATTTATCCCCTTTGAAAACAAATGTGGGCATCATTAACGAAATAGCATGCAAAATCATTCTTAATTGTGACCGACAATTGGGGACGATCGATTTTTGGTGTAGGGCATGACTGCTGGCCATCACATCCCAGAAATCTGAATAGCCATGTCATGACCATCGTGGGTCAAGCGTGGAAAGAAATCTCTTATTCACAGAACTCAGGAAGATTCACTCCATTGGAAAGGCGGAAATGTAGCTATAATCCCCAACCTGGATGGCTGAAGAATTCCTTTTCTCTATATATACCTGTTTCTTTTATCTGCAAAATGAAGACAGTGATATTTTTATTACTTTTAAACCAGGAGGTGTTTGGGGGATGAAAATGAAGCTGTGTGTTAAATGCCATGCAGTATATATATGCAGCACAGCATAAAGTAATGGAGGGGTGTTTTAGAACATGCAGCCTCATAGACAGGGCTGGAGAAGCTTTTGGTGTAGAAAAAACACAACAGCATCCAGTGCTGTCCATTGGGGAAGGCTGACACCATGTGTTGTCCTAGGATGCTGTTAATAATAAAACTCTGATTTGTTCTATTTGCTAGTTCAGACTTACCTTCAAAGCTGAGGCAGCCGATAAGCTTAGGAAACACCCCTTTGCATGATTAAGACATGCTCAGATATGCTTAAAGTAGGAAATAGCATCCGGTCAAGGCTGTACTGAGTTGGAAGTGCCTTCGTAATTTGAAGAGGTTGTGAGGGGTGCAAAAGGACCTAATTCAGAAGTTGCTTGTGAGATCTGCTCTGTAAAAGTGACCACAGCACAATTAGACTTAACCATGTTGTGGGACCACATGCGTTCAACACTTGAATATTTAATCACAAAAAAGAGAAAAGAGGAAGAAAGAAAAGCACCAAAAAGAGCAGCATAGAGGAGAAAGAAGCCTGAAAGCAGCCTGCAAGCTGTTACAGAGGCTGTGTGAGAAACTGCAGTAAAATATTTGCTTTGGCTGGGAAAGAAAACAAAGAGGTCTAAGAAAAATCCCTGCAGGGCATGAAGGGCAAGTGCAGGGAGGCTCTGGCAGGGAAGAGCTCAGCGGTGAGCAAACAGAGAACGGCAACTCCCATAAAACGGGGAGGTCAGATTCAAGCAGGAAAGAGGGCTAAAAGGTGAAGATCCCTTTGCAACAGAGACTTGAACAGGTAGTAGAAATTTCTGTAAATGCGTAGTGTCAATGTTTTGATTGCGGGGCGACAATAAAACCCGTGGCAGATGTATTGTTAACCCCCTCACCCCCCTTCCCGCTAATTACAGGCAATCGCGAGGGAAAGAAGGACTGAGAGAAGAGAGTTGGAAGTATTAAAAATGTTTTACTAATGCTACTGATAAAATATAGAAAATAATACAAAATACACAAAACCAATCTTGAAAGTCCCGGCAACCGCAGAGCCAGCACCCGAAATCCTGGACTGGACTCTGCAACCAATGGAACTGGATTCAGTCTGTCCCTGGCCTCAGTTTGCAGGGACGACTTGCAAGGTCTTCTCCTAATGTCACCATAAGGAAAAGGGACAAGATCCTCGTGATGTCCCTTTTATATCAATTATCACGTGAATGGGATGTTATACTCCATTGGTCAGTTTCTGGTCACCTGTTTCCTGTTGCCCCTCTGGCAAGATGTGCATCCATCCTTATCAATAACCCCACATTCCATTGCTGTGTCTACCAAAATGTGTATCTGGTTTTCCAGGAAAATGCAGCTAATCTGAAAGCTTTAGCTGACAGGCAAATTCACTAAAGGAGAAACTTGTTTTTAACAAAACCAGGACACACAGGAAGCAAGAATCCATCAGGGAAATCCTTGATAAGGAGTAGGAAGGCACTTAGGGGGGGTATGGCTGTAGCTCAGTGCACTCCACTGTCCCTGGCAAGGTACTAAAGACTATATAAAGACAAAATTTCTGAGCACTGACAATTTCTGGGCATTGCTGACATAGGATGCTGTGCAGGTAGAAAGTAACACCAGGCCCAAAAATGGTTAGACAAATTCACAGACAGCAAGTCCTTAAAAGGGAAGTCAAATGATGGGCAAGGATGTCCCTGCCACATCCCTAATTTTGCAGTTATGGATGCTGAGGCAAAACGAGAGGACTTGCCCATGGAAAGTGCACAAATTAATAGGTTCTACCTGAAAAGAGAAGGCAAAGAGAAGCCAAGATAAGACATGGAAAGGGGTTGCAAAGAAGGAGGAAAAACAGCATCCAGAGCCAGGCAAGGGAGGGTTCTCGGTGTCTGGAGCCAGACCAGTGGCAATAAAGATGCTGAAGGGAGTGGAGCATCTCCCATGTGAGGAAAAGCTGAGGGAGCTGGGGCTCTGGAGCTGGACAAGAGGAGACTGAGGGGTGACTCATTCATGGGGATCAATATGGAAAGGGGGAGTGTCAGGAGGATGGAGCCAGGCTCTTCTCGCTGACAACCAACAGCAGGACAAGGGGCAATGGGTACACACTGGAGCACAGGAGGTTCCACTTAAATAGAAGAAATTTCTTCTCAGTGAGGGTGGCAGAGCCTGGCCCAGGCTGCCCAGGGAGGTTGTGGAGTCTCCTTCTCTGCAGACATTCCAACCCGCCTGGACACCTTCCTGTGTAACCTCATCTGGGTGTTCCTGCTCCATGGGGGGATTGCACTGGATGGGCTTTCCATGTCCCTTCCAATCCCCCACATTCTGGGGTTCTGTGAATATCCTGCTGACTGTGGTGTTTAATGCCGAGCACTGAATCTCTAAACCATTTTTTCCGCACAGTTATGAGCTGTGACCCCAAATGTGCAGCCCCTGGAAGAGCTCTTGGCCTGGTCTGCTTGGAGGTAATGACCATGCAAAGGTGGCAGCGAGAACTTTGGGTGCTGAGATCTTTCTCATGAAGAAATCTCTGGGAGACACCCCTCTGGGATTGCTCACATGTCCCCCAACCTCTATAAGTTGGGTGCCCATTGATGCAAACCTCCATGGGCTTTGGCTTTCGTTGGGTGGCTGAAATCCTTCCCACACTCAGTTCATTAACTGTTACATTAATTCATTTGCTCTCGGGAGTATCTTTCACCAGATGGCTTTGCTTTACAGAATTGTTACCCCAATAAGTCCCTGTTTTGCCAACTGTGACACCTGAGCATTGACAGACTAATCATTCACAAGACCTAAGCTATTGCTTCATGCTTTTTTAGGTGCAGAAATGAGCCCAGGGAAGGCAGCACAGAAAGCTCTAACCACAGCTTAGTTGGCCTCAAGGTCTATAAATCTGCCTTTGGAGAGAGATCTGGAGCAAATGCATTCAGGCTAAAATGCAAATGTAACCAGAGCAACTTCTCTTACACTTTAAGACCGCATTCTGCACCTCACTATGCTGAGAGGTGTAAATCAGGAGAAACTTTGAGGAAATCGTTGCACCGACTTCCAACATCATGGAGAACAAAACACATCCGTGGGAAGACTCACCAAAAGGAAACAGTGCTGATCTCCCAGCCTTCCACTTCTTGATAGCCTGTGGCCAAATGTTCCCAGGGTCTAAACCTGATGGGCACCAGAAACTTGAAGGTGGCTTTCCCATCTTTTCTACCCAAGAAGCACACTGGGAAATTGTCCACAGGTTTGTGAGGCAGAGATTGCTTTCTCCTCAGCTCTGGCAATGCCTCAGAAGTCCAGGATGCTGGGCTGTAAGACACCAGGGATGGACTCATCTCCTCTAACACAGGGTTGCACAACCTGTATATCTGCCGCTGAGCTGGTGGCCAAGCTCTGCCTGTGGGCATTGCAGAACATGGAAGGTGCATTTGCTCCATTACATCAGACACACATTTTGGGGTCCCCTGAGGCACCCGAAAACCACCTTTCTTTGTCTTTTGTCCCTCTGTACCTGATGACACTGCTGTGCTCAAGCACAGATGATTGCCTGACCACCCAGTTTGTTGAGTACAGCCTTGCAGGTCCTTTCCAGGAAGCTGGTATTGGGACCATCCAAGCCTTACAGTCCTTACACCTAGTCCTTGAAATATGAGTCCCAGTATGATGGAAAATGAAAAGGAAGATTTAAAATGACATGTTGTTGGGATAGTTCTAGTACTGATTTCCATAAATATATGTGGCTTAAAATGTCTAATATACAGTGCAGGCAATTAGTGTTGAAAATCTTTGGGTGCAAAAGTTAAACAAACAAACGAACATATTTTCCTTTTTTCTTTTTTACTCATAACTATTAGATTTTTGTTTTACTTTATCTTTTTTTTTTTTTCCTACCAATGCCTATTGCAGATCTTTTTCATGTTCTTAATCAAAATAGACAGAACTGTCCAAATTTTCCTTTCCAACAGCAGAAGTGATGTAATTAATATTAATGGCAGCTCGTTAACCCTGTTTCTGAACTTCCAGAAAAAACCCTAACTTCTCATTTAGTGCAGTTCTTTTAAATCTAATTCTTGCTGATGGTTATTTTTTATTTTATGGTAACGTATTTTTCACATTTCTAAGGAATGACTAAGAAACCTTTGAAGAAAGATAGAAGCAGTGCGCCCACACCAGCGAGTCGTGGGCATTTAAGGAAAAATCCCTGCCGGGATTTATTTGGTAGATGAAACAACTGGCTAGTTAATTAGTAACACTCAGATTCACATGACTACCCTTATCAAAACCTAAAGTGTGTTGCTGAAGAAGGGAGAATTAACACCGAGAGGTAGAAATCATTGCACATCCCTCAAATGACTGGTTGACATGATATTAAAATTTACTTCTTTTTTTTTTTTTTTTAAAAAAAATAACTTTTCAAGTTACAAAAGTAAAGTCAAGCTTAAGCGTGACATCTTTCCACAATTTAGCCATAGAGCTGCTCTTGGCACAAACTTGGGTCTTGTGCTCTCCCTACAGGTTCCAGATGCAGCCTAGAAGTTGTGAGACACCAGAGACAATTCGCACGAATTGAGGTGAAGCAAATCCATTCTGGAGGCTGAGTTTAATAGTATGGACATGTTCAGACTCTGCTTTTCAGCCTGGAGATAAAGCTGGTGCAGGTTAGCTCTCTAGTAGAGATACGGCCGTCAAGTAATAACTACTTCTGTGCTCAAATAACAGTTAAATTGAGTAACAACTGGGGCTGCTCATGCTCAACCACAAGACATGAGGAAAGACTGAGAGAACCAGGCTTGTTCAGCCTTGAGAAGCTTAGGAGGGACCTCAGCACCATGTTCCAGTATTTCAAGGGTAGCTACAAGGAAGATGAAAACTCCCTTTTTACAAGGAGTCACATGGAAAAGATGATGTTCAATGAGTACAAGTTACTCCTGGGGAGATTCCTATTAGACACAGGAGGGAAATTTTTTATCATGAGAACAATCAGCCATTCGAATAATCTCCCCAGGAAGGTGGTTGATTCTCCAACTTCAAAGATTCATCTGGACAGGGTGCTGGACCATCTTGTCTAGACTGTGCTTTTTCCAAGAAAGGTTGGATTAGATGATCCTTGTGGTCCCTTCCAATGTCGTATTCTATGATTTAAGCCTACCTGAACCACACAACTTCAAGATAGCTTCTGTTTTATGTTTTTTTTCCATACCGTGGCCACCAGAAGGTGTGAATGAGGGGCATGTCTTCAGAAGGTACCTGTGGACATCTGATGCATAAATCCCACCAGAACCCACTATGTCCCATTTTCCAATACACAGCATCAGCTTCCAAACGAGCCAGACAGAAGGACCATCCAGGCAGCCTCTAGAGCTCTTTTTATCATGCTGGAGATTAACCACCACCAAGCCTCAGCTGATACGCACAGGTTATATGGCACAGAAACCTTGACCGAGCTGCTGCGGATGATGTTGCACAAATGGAGGTGGGCCCAAGGCGGTTTGCATGCAGCTTGGCACACTTCCCAAAGCGATGCTGCAATAGTTTGAAAGCATTACCTCGGTTCTTCATAGGAGGATGGTAACAGAGAGGACTCATTGGGCCTCCCCGATGCTCCCCAAAGCTGTGGGGATTGTCTGATTGGCCACCAGAAGGCTGTGGAGATCAAGCATCCTTCACCACCCTCCAGAGGCAGCATAAAGCCAAGCTCTGCTTCTTCGTCTTGATGCATCTGGGTGGCTGACACTGACCCAAGGACTTTTCCAACCTAGAGCCTCCTCTTAACTGGTAATGACCAAAACCTTCTCTCTTAAAAAGTTCTGTCCTTCTTAAATGTGCTGGAGACTTCATATTTTCCATGTATTTCACCGTTATAGCCTTAATTATGCAGTGACTCTGGTTTACCAAGAGTCAGTTCTAGAAATCTGAAATATCGATAAGGGAGAAGAGTTTTTGTTGGCTGTGGGAAGAGAGCTGAGAACAAATGCAAATGCTCAGAAGTTTATCCTGGAAGTCCTGTAATTCTTGAAGCAGAAGAAAATCAACAGCCCATAAGCAAGAATAGGGCGAAGCTGGATTTTAAGCTGTGAAGGAACTTAATTTTATTTTATTTTATTTTTTAAGAAAAGCTCAAGAACACACTTTGGGTTGTTTTGTGTAAATATAGCAAAAAATGCCTTATTTTTCTTTCTGAACTAACAGCTTTAACTTTCATAAGGCAAATCCAATTTATTGCGATGCATTGCAAGTATCAAGCAACTTAGGATAAGTAACTGGTTAATTAATACAGTAATTAAAAGGGGATTTAAAATCACATTTTTCTGCACAGGAGTTTCATCTTGTGCCATGATCAGGGGACTCTTAGGACAATAGACATTATTATAAAGAAAATGTGTAATGCCTCTTCTAGACTGTGCTTGGTCTTGAAGAACATTTCTGTATGTCACTTCTCAACCCACTATTATTTTGGGGGATCAACCCTCTTGCTAATGTCTTTGTCTCCTTCCTCTGTAGTGACAGGAGTTCCCATTCCACCTTCTGCCATGAAAACCCTTTCCTTGCTCTTTGCTCTCCTCTTGGTGGTATTTCATGGAGCTGCAGGTAAGATGTAAATGGAGATGAGGGGTTATGTGAAATGAGATACTGGTGTCTTATAAAGCTGTCCTGTCCCCTTGGGAAGTGGCCAAGCTGCCTCCTGCCAAGATTCTTCACACTCATCATCAGAACTTATTGGCAGAATACAGCTGATACATGAAATTCGCGGGCAAACACTCTAACCATCAGTTCAGTGCCTTTGCTACTCCTCTGAAAATCCAGTTTGCTTTGAAAGCACTTGAGGCAACCCCAAAATTACCATTCGGCACCATCATTTTCCCCATTAAATCTTGCGGACTCTTGAATCACTTTGTCTCTGGGTCACCCTACAAGAAACCACTCATTATCAAATATACTTAAGCCATGCACAAAAGAAAGGAATCTGGCCCCATGGTCTCCAAATATCCTTTGCTTCAGGACTGTGTAGCTGGAATGGGGAGGCAGAAGATTGTGAGTTAAGATTGAAATGCAACTGGTAGCTTCTACTTGATGGAGAAACCTGTGCAGCCATAAGTGGTAGTGAAAGGCTGTGTCTAATGTGGGGATGCAAAGGGGTCTGGAAACCCACCTTGTTGCGTAGAAAAAGCAACTGTGCTTAAACACTATCCATGAGAATGGTACAATTACAAACAAGTACCTCTGGAGATTTGGGTTAATGTCTGTAGGAACAGCTTGGAAAATGCCCTTTGAGGGTGTAATGATGGGGGAAGACTGTGATGAATTGTAGAATGCCAGGACCATGGGAGAGATGACATATCTGCTTGCTTGATCTTATTCTTACCTCAGTAATGGTGGTTCTTACAGAAAGGACACTGGGCAAAGTCTTCCCTTGGTCTGGACCAGAAAGCTTGCTTCATTATTGCAACCTTTCAGTACTTAAAAGGGACCTATAAGAAAGATGGGGACGGATTTTCAGTAGGGCCTGTTGCGATAGGAAAAGGGGTGATGGTTTTAAACTAAAGGAGGCCAGACATGAGGAAGAAGTTTTGTACCTTGAGGGTGTTGAGAGCCTGTCCCAGGTTGGCCAGAGAGGTGGTGCATGAACCATCCCTGGAGACATCCCAGGCCAGGCTGGACAGGGCTCTGAGCAACCTGAGCTGGTGAAGATGTCCCTGCTCATGGCAGGGGTGGCACTGGGGGACCCTTCCAACCCAAACTATTATACGATTCTATGTTCTTATTTAGCATACAAATATGGACAGTGGGTGTTTGGGCTGTTTTCAGTAGGGCTTATCTTCTGGGTATAATAAAGCGAGAAGTTTATCTGGAAGAAAGTTTGTGAGAGCTGAGACCACTCACGATACCCTCTGCCATGTCCCACAGACAGCTTGGGATCAGAAGGGTATAATTCAGCCTTTCCAGCACTCACTTATTTCTACCTGGGATATTCTGAGTCGTGCTGTGTGTGCGTGCTACACAGCACGTGAGAATCTAATGCCCCAGGGATATGCTGGATCCACTGTACATCTGGAATATATGTGGTCTCATTGCTGGAACAAGCTCTCCACTTTCTAGATATGCTGCATTTAGTGCTATTGCACAGATGAACTGTGAAACTGGAATTAATCGGTTCATGAGCAATCAGGTGCATCCAGAATGCGTCAGCCTGCCAGGCTACATCTTTATTGATCAAACAGGGCCAGGCAACATGCTGACTAATTAGTGATCTGCTCCCTCACTACAGGAAAGGCCTTGAGGTGCTGGAGCGAGTTGAGAGAAGGGAACAGAGCTGGGAAAGGGGCTGGAGCACAAGTGTGATGGGAGTGGCTGAGGGACCTGGGGGGTTCAGCTGGAGAACAGGAGCTGAGGGGAGACCTTCTGATCTCTGAACTGCCTGAAAGGAGCTTGAAGCCAGGGGGGGTCGGGCTCTGCTCCCCAGGAACAAGCACCAGAAGCAGAGGAAACAGTCTCAAGTTGCACCAGGGGAGGTTGAGGTTGGATGTGGGGAACAATTTCTTCCCCAAAGGGCTGTGGGGCATTGGAACAGGCTGCCCAGGGCAGTGCTGGAGTCACCATCCCTGGAGGGTTGGACAGACGGGGATGAGGTTCTCAGGGACATGGGGTAGTGCCAGTCTTAACAGTTGGACTTGATGATCTTAAGAGTGTCTTAAATCAAAATGGTTCTATGATTCTATGATTCAATGATTCTATGTTTCCATGGTTCTATGATTTCGAACCCTGACGACTAGTGCTTTCACAGATAAAACCCAGACACTATTACTGAAATCGCATAGACTGGTGACCATCCAAAAAGGCAGTTTGAACATGGATATCCTATTTTAATATTTTAATGGGGAATAAACGTTATCCCTGTTGCTAAGGGCAATGCCACACTGCTTGGCCTCAGACCCAGAGGGCAATGCCTGGCATGGGGTATTTACCAATGTGGAAGTGTCATTCTGCATGCTTTGTGGAATTTTTCCAGGTATAGTGACCATAAATACAGACTGCTAGACACCAGGACCTGCTTTGAGACCTGAGTGGAATGTATAGGGAGGGAAATCACCAAATCTATTGAAATTTGGCTGCACAGAAAGCTTCATCTTTCTGCCCCTAGAAGTGGCAGCCTCCCAGCTGAGCTGGTGCATCTCTCCTTAACTGTGACCTACAAGATTTTAAGGGCTAATAAGTGTCCACATTAGTGGTTTTTATCAGATCTCTGCTGTCCATCCCTGAAATCTGAATTCCAAAAGGAGTCCTGGTCTTGCAGACACAATTCTTACATCTGCAGAAGGGATTAGAGAATTTTCTTGGTTGTTCTGCCCATAAACCACCTCCTCTGAGGGTTACATTAGAACTGTCATGACGTTGGGCACCAGTGTGGCATCGTGTCAGCACACAGGAATTTAGCAAAATGCCAGTAACAGCTGTTTCCTGCTTTTTTAATATTTTTTTTCTCTATGGCACAGGCTTTGCAATACCTCCAGGACCTTATATGCGATGTGGATATCGTGGGACTTTCTGCGTCCATGGGATATGCCCTCGTGGCAACATTTATCTGGGTCCATGCCGTTTGGGGCATTCATGCTGTAAATGGTAAGTTTAGGATTTAACCAGGGCAAAGATGACTTTCCAAATTTTCGGTATATGCCTTGTTTAGTGGGATTTTCCCCATCAATATAGGCTTGAAAACCCTTAAATATTTTTATTTCCTTTGTGTAGGTTGTAGTGTGGCTGATTGCACACGATCTCCAGGGATCTGGGGATGATCGCTTCTCACACCATTGTATTTGGGGGACCGTTGTACCAGTCATCGAGGATTTTCCATTCTTCTTTCAATAAATGTGAGAGCTGGGGAGGTTGTGTGGCTTCTGCGTGTGGTGGTGTCGTTCTTTTCTCTAGAAGTGTTATTTGCTTTTAGAAATTTGAGCAAGGATTCTGAAATCAGGTCAAACTTACCAGGAGTAACTGGTTTATCAAAATATTTTCCCCTCTTGGGCTGCTGAGTGAATGATTGCTGGGGTATTCTCCGCCTGCTGGAAACCTCGTGCTGTGACCAAAGCTGGGGTTGGTTGCTGTTTCCATAGGGAGCACAAAAGTCTTCTCCGGGTGATTTTTGGAAAAGACTTTTGTTAGGACAGAGAACTGCTGGAGAGAGTCCAGCATAAGGCAACCAAGATGATAAAGGGAGTGGAGCACCTCCCTTGTGAGGAAAGACTGAGGGAGCTGGATCTCTTTAGTTTGGAGAAGAGGAGACTGAGGGGTGACCTTATTAATGTTTACAAATATACAAAGGGTGAGTGCCAGGAGGATGGAGCCAGGCTCTTCTCTGTGACAAACAATGGTAGGACAAGCGGTAATGGGTTTAAGCTGGAACATAAGAGGTTCCACTTAAACTTAAGAAGAAACTTCTTCTCAGTGAGGGTGGCAGAGCCTGGCCCAGGCTGCCCAGGGAGGTTGTGGAGTCTCCTTCTCTGCAGACATTCCAACCCGCCTGGACACCTTCCTGTGTAACCTCATCTGGGTGTTCCTGCTCCGGCGGGGGGATTGCACTGTATGAGCTTTCCAGGTCCCTTCCAATCCCTAGCATTCTGTGATTCTATGATGTTTCATAGCACTTCTGCTCTGAAAACTTTCCCACCTCTTAGTCCAGACCTTTCAAACATGGGAACAGCCTCTTGTTTTGTTATGGGAACTAAGGAGGAGGCACTGAGGAGAATAAAATGGGGCAGGTGATCCCACTTTAAGATTAGAATGTCATTTTTTTCTTTCTGTTGTTTTGGCTGATGTAAATTTGGAGTAAATCTGCAAAATTCGTACCAGCTGCAGCAGCAGACCAGGAGATTGGAGTTTGTCCTACAACATTGCCTGAGACAATTAGACAGCATGCATAGAAGTCTAATACCCCTGTTACTTCAATCACTCATCATACAAGAGGTTTCTGCTGTTCTGCCCTGAACCCTAATAGAAAACTCAGAAGGTGTAGGTTGCTCAGTGAGCTGCTCTTGCATGGTCAGGAGCATACTTGTGCAGACAAACCTGCCTTCAGACAAGCACTCAGTGGCTGTAAATAGCTTTCTGCCCTGAGACTAGTTGGCAGCTCATGCGTGTGCAGCCAAACAGCCTCCAAATCCAGGCAGCCTCAGGGACGGAGCCCAGGCCAACCATCACTGAGCCAGAGTAACCCTGGGGCTTAACACAGGCCAGGGACCTTTCACAGAATCGTAGAACCAATCACAGAATATTTTGGGTTGAAGGGACATCCAAAGCTCCCCCAGTGCCACCCCTGCCATGAGCAGGGACATCTTCACCAGCTCAGGTTGCTCAGAGCCCCGTCCAGCCTGGCCTGGGATGTCTCCAGGGATGGTTCATCCACCACCTCACTGCCCAACCTGGGACAGGCTCTCACCACCCTCAGTGCAAACAATTTCTTCCTCATATCTAGCCTGAATCTTCCCTCTTTTAACTTTAAAACCATCACCCCTTGTTCTATTGCTAAGAAGTCTGTCCCCGTCTTTCTTAGAAGCCACTTTTAAGTTCTGGAGGCCCACAATAATGTCTCCCCAGAGCCTTCTGAGCACCTTTCTGAACCATCACTCTGAACGCAGCTACTCTTTCCCACAAGCAGAGGGAATTTAAAAGCAAACACAGCCAGGCTGAGCCAGCTGCTCTTAGGGCACGTCTTTAGGGTGAAGGGATATATTTGTATCTCTGAAATACAGTGGGAACTGACCTCAGCTCTCCCATGGTCTGTGTGAAGATGCTCAGCAAAGGCAGGAACAGTAACGGTTGACTTTTTGAGGGGAAACAACCAATTCAAGTGCCTACATGCAAAAGGCTTTGCTTCTCTGTCTCCTTTTCTACTGTTGGTTGTTCCAGTTCATTTCTAAGAAATGATGCATCTTTTGCTCCAAGAGTCCTGGCACTTTGAGGCAAACAACCAATTCGAGTCCCTACATGCGAAGGGCTGACTCGTAGCCCTGAGCTTGCCATTTCTGTCAGAGCATCTGGCCTCGTTCACAGCAGATGTTTCTGCAAATGACTCCACCGCCAGTGAAACCACAGCCTTGTGAAGGGCAGGAAACTGGACCAACGGCTGCCTCGCAGGGATTCCCCTGGACGGACACCTGAGGAAGTGGCCAAATGGAACGAAACCAGCAATTTACAGTTTATGTCCTAAGAAGTTTTGCACAATCCAGGGTAGGTGAGTGCTTCTTTCACAAACTGGAACAGCGCAAGATGTTTTTGCTCAAGGACCGGGGTCTTTGCAGAAAGATTTCAGCCCTGGGCTGAGAAATCTGGGTTGTTCAGGCTGGAGAAGAGAAGGCTCCAGGGAGACATTAATGTGTTTTTTAAACTACTTATCATGTAGTTTTAAACTAAAGAATGGAGATTCAGGCTAGACAAGAGGAAGAAATTGCTTGTGCTGAGGGTGATGAGAGCCTGTCCCAGGTTGGGCAGAGAGGTGGTGGATGAACCATCCGTGGAGACATCCCAGGCCAGGCTGGACGGGGCTCTGAGCAACCTGAGCTGGTGAAGATGTCCCTGCCCATGGCAGGGGTGGCACAGAGTTTCGTTAAGGTGGCAACTAATTGCATCCCTGTGCTGTTGCTTTTCAACATATGCACTAGCTTACTTTTGGGGTGGTGGAGGGAACAAGGAGTTGTCCTGAAGCCCCTGCTCCTGACCACCACGGCAGAGTCATGTTGGCTGCCAAGAGACTTACCCAGCGCAGACCTGCAAATACTTTGTGCAATTTCCCTCTCTGGGGAGAGAAACTGAGGCAGGAAAGACAATAAAATATGATAATGTATTGGGATAGAAAGTATATTCATGTAACCACTCAGCAAATACGGGGGTAAAATACTGGTGTGTGTTGGGCAGAGAGGTGTTGGATACCCGATCCCTGAAGACATCCCAGGCCAGGCTGGACGGGGCTCTGAGCAACCTGAGCTGGTGAAGATGTCCCTGCTCATGGCAGGGGTGGCACTGGGGGAGCTAGGAAGGTCCCTTCAACCCAAACCCTTCTCTGATTCTATGTGTACGCACATATATATATGCTTGATTAACCTGCAACAATGCTGAAAGTATATACAAAGCTGGCACCCATGAATACATTGAGAACCAATAAAGGGTTACATACAGCAGACTTTTGACACAACAAACACTTAACACAACAAAGTCACAATTAGAGCCTGTCATTCACGAGATTGCCGGTTGTAGGAGATGTCATCCCAAGCGGCGTCCTCCCAGTTATTTTCAAGCGAAGCATAGAAAGCATGCTTCAGGGAGGAGAACAGAGCTCCTTTGTGTTGTGAAAGCAGATCGTTTGCCAAGGTCTAACAAACAGGGATGTGGCTTGTCCCAAGACGTGTCCAGCAAACCACTGCACCCAACACCCCTTATGCAAGCAGAGATGATGCAAGACTGGAGACCTAGGAATCCTTCTCAGGGGTGGCAGAAGAAGAAAGCGATGCCTCTTTTTCTCTGGAAAAGGGAGAAGAAGGAAAAGGAGTTTTTGTGCTGGATGTTTTGAGGTGTCAGCCATCCCAAGGGACACTTTGCCACACGGAGATATCACTTGTCTGGGACTAAACTGCTGCTGCTGCCAGGAGCCAAGAGGCTGTGGGAGGATCCTACTCCGGGCTGCCGAGTGTTGTCCCACTGGTGACTGGCCACTTCTCTGCCTGAACGGGCTGTTCCTTCTCCTCGTCCCCAGCCCTGTGCAAGTGCTATGCAGGTGGGGACCCTCCTGTTCATCTCTGCCTCCTTTTTCTCCTCCCCAGAGTGAGAAGCTGCCAGTGGCTCCCAGCCATGCGGATCCTGCCTCTGCTCTGCGCTCTCCTCCTGGTGATGCTCCAGGGAGCAGCAGGTAAGACACGTGTGGGAGAACGTGGAGGCTTTGTCCTTTGTCAATATTTTGTAGGGGAAAGTGGAAGTTTTGCCAAATGAGATCATGAGTCATGTGTGACTTTTCCCAGTTGCTGTGGCATCCCCTGGGGATCTTTAGACCTCTAGCTCAGGGTAGGAATGAGAAAGAATATTTTTACAATGACGGTGGTAAAGTACTGGTCCAGGTTGCCTGGAGAGGTGGTGGATGCCTCTTCACTGGAGACATCCCGGACCAGGCTGGACGGGGCTCTGAGCAACCTGAGCTGGTGAAGATGTCCCTGCCCATGGCAGGGGTGGCACTGGATGAGCTGTGAAGGTCCCTTCCAACCCAAACCATCCTGTGATTCCATGAGTTCTTTAAGGAAAGGCTCATGATGCAGGTTCTGTGGCTGGCACCTTGTAGCAAACCTCTTGCTCTCCAGGAATGAGGCTTTGCCATCTTCTTGGGGGATTGGACTGGATGATCTTTCGAGGTCCCTTCCAACCCCTAACATTCTGTGATTCTGTGATTCTGTGATTCTGTGATTCTCCATACCCCCTGGTCTATGTCTTTCCAAGCCAGCAGCACTGGGTACAGCAGCTCCACTGGAGATGAGGAGGAAGAAGAGGGAGGAAGGCAGATCCTGCCTCCACCCTCGGAGTCCTCCCTTGTGCCAGGAGGGAGCCAGTAGATAAGTTGGAGACCCTTTCCTGGAGACTGCTGGGGGATAGTGCCATCCATGTGCCATAAATATCCTTTTGATTTCTGCTGCAAATGCCTTCCATTTTGGGGCAGGGGACAGATAGGGGTGGGCGAACGCTGGCTGTGTAGAGACCAGGACCATGCTGGAGGTCTCCTCTTTCTGTGCTCTGCAGGGCTGTCCCTCGCTCGAGGATCGCCCCAGGACTGTCAGCGCCGTGGGGGCTTCTGCTCTCGCGGGTCCTGCCCTCCGGGGATCGGCCGTGTTGGCATTTGCTCTGAGCGAGAGTTCTGCTGTCGGAGGTAGGCTCAGGGCTGCCCAAAGGGCTGGGGTTGCTGCCTGTTGGAGGTGGAGGTGAGGCTGTTGGAGAAAGAGGGGAGAACACGCAGCACAAGGGCACAGGGACATGGAGCCCTCCCTGCTGCCCTGGTTGGGACAGGCACTGCCAGACCTTTCCTCCTGCAGCCGATGGTATCCCTGATGGCCTTCTGCGTTCCTGGCACCGATCTCCGAGAAGCCCTCTGAGACCTCCCCATGCCCTCTCAACATGGTCAGGACGATGCTGTGAAGAGGAACCAAGCACCTCTGGGAACAGTGGCAACCCTGGACAGCTGGACCATGTTCCCATGGGAATCCCTTCCCCTCTGTCTGCAATACAAGATGGTGGTTTTCATTCCTGCTGCCGAGGTGTGTTTGTGTGTCCTCAGGGAGAAACATGTCGGTGTGCAATCTTTTCCTCCTGTGCAGGGGAGGGTGGAGAAGATGGGGTGAATTCCTGATATGCATGGACCCACAAATTCACACACACAGAACCATAGAATGTCCTGAGTTGGAAGGGACCCACAAGTATAATTGAATCCAAATCCTGTCCCTGCACAGGGCAACCCCACAGTTCACACCATGAGTCTGGGGGTGTTGTCCAGTCTCTTCTTGAACACTGCCAGGCTTGGGACTGTGACACCTCTCTGGGGAGCCTGTTCCAGTGTCCAGCACCCTCTGGGTGAAGAACCTTTTCCTAATGTCCAACCTGACCCTCCCCTGGCACATCTTCCTGCCATTCCCTGGGGTTATGTCACTGTCATGAGATAAGAGCTCAGCCCTGCCCCTCCTCCTCCCCTCGTGGTAAAGCTGTAGCCACCGTAAGCTCTGCCCTCAGTCTCCTCTTCTCCAGGCTGAACAAACCAGGTGGCTTTAGCTGTTCCTCATATGTTGTCCTCTCCAAACCCTCCATGAAATTTGTCGCCCTCTTCTGGACATTTTCCAGTAGCTTTATATCCGTCTATACTGTGGCTCCTGGAACTGCACGCAGTGCTGCAGGTGAGGCCGTCCCAGTGCACAGAAGAGCAGGACAATCCCTTCCCTGCCCGGCTGGCCATGCTGCCCCACCTTCACCTGCCGTCTTTCCAAGCTGGCCCCAAGCCACAGAAACATCCCCCTGCACTGTGGGGGGACACATATGGATCCCAATACCAGTCTACCCTCTCCGCAAGTGTATCCCCACATCCACATCCACGGTCAGGCATGGAGTTTGCTATGAACCCCTAAATTCATTGGGTGCCTGCTGCTTGTCCATTGGGTCCCAAGCTGGGTCAGGAGTCCCTGTGGGGCTGTTTCACAGGACATGTCACTCTGGTGGCCTTGGGTTCATGCCCAGCTGTGGGGCCTGGGTGTGTTGCACCAGGGGGTGTTGTGGAGTCCAGGCGTAGCTGGGCCAGGGGAATCATCCTGTCCCTGAGGAATCAGAGAACAGTTTGGGTTGGAAGGGGCATCCAAAACTCATCCAGTGCCACCCCTGTCATGAGCAGGGTCATCTTCATCCAGATCAGAGCCCTGTTCAGCCTGGCCTGGGATGTCTCCAGGGATGGTTCATCTACCACCTCTCTGGCCAACCTGGGCCAGGCTCTCACCACCCTCAGCAGAAACAATTTCTTCCTCACGTCTGGCCTGAATCTCCCTCCTTTACTTTAAAACCATCACCCCTCATCCTATCACAACAGGCCCTGCTAAAAAGTCTGTCCCCATCTTTCTTATCAGCCCCCTTCAAGTATAAAAAGTGTAAAAAGGCCACAAGGTCTCCCTGGAGCTTCTCTTGAGGCTGAACACCCCAGCTGTCTCAGTCTGTCCTCATAGGAGTAATCTCTTGCTTCTCTGTTTTTCATGACATGTTCTTCCATGACCCACCTTGATCTTTACCTTTCTGAAGCACCACAAAATTCCTATAAATGCACAAACTCTGTTGATCAAGTCCACACCTCCAAGGCCTAATGAGTCCTATTCACCTTCATTCGGTATCATCCCTTAGTGTGCAGAGCTTTATACAGAAACTTTCTTCTATTGAACCATATTTGTGGGTTTTGTACCAGGAATAACCATTTTAGGAGGAGTAAATTCAGACAGAATTAGGTGAGCTGTGGTCTCATCCAGTCACTTTCCTCTGTTCACTGTCTGTTTATCTAAGTAGCCATCAAAACGTAGCCTTATGCTTATTCTTAGCATGTCAAATGCAAATCACCTTGGCAAGGGCGAAGCTATTCTTTTAATATTAAATGGAGAGAAAAGGAAAGTATTTTGCATGATCTTGCACGCCACACACTACCTGCTTGCCAAGTGAACTGAAAGGAAAGGAAGAGACAAATATTTTATCCTTTTATGGGAATGGTTGCTACTGGTGTCTACACCAGACAGTTTGCTTTGTCCATCCCAGGCAGTTCATGCCAAGCCCGTGTGCCCTCTGTGCAGTAGGATGTCACAAGACGTGTTGCATGAGGATAACGGTGAGGATTGCAACAGCCCCCAGAAGGCACCTCAGCCTCTTCCACTACTACAGAGAGGGACAAGGTGCGACCCCATCATCCCCACACATATCGGTCATTTTTTGATTGACCAATGGGAGATCTGTCATCAGGAATAAGCACATGTCCCACCCACCAGCAGTGATATAAAAACAGAGTATTTTGGCACAAAGAGTACTCCTTGGACCCAAGAGCATCTGGACTCAAGCAGTTCCTGTTGGGTTTGTTACTGCCTGAACACCAAGACCTTCATCAAGTGGGTAACTGCGGGGTTTCTTTATGGATAGCCACCCACTCTACCTCTCTCCTCAAATCCCATCACCCTAGAGGCATCTGAATGACAAACAGCTGGAAGTATCCATACATGTAATTAAGCCATCAGAGATGCCTAGGAAAGGGAATTAACCTGCTTATGTGTCCAAGAAATGTGGAAATGTGACTTGATGCTTGAGGAGGGACCCAAGATCTTCTGTTATTGGAGAATGGGGACTTCCTCAGCCAAGGAAGAAGATGCTTTTCACACAGCAGTACAGAGATTTTCCATCCTTCCAGGTGACTCAAAAGGCTGATTTGTGTTGTTGTTTGTGGCCACCAATACACTTCCCTGCCCTCCTGCTCCTCCCCGAGTTGGTGCTGCATGGGGCAGGGGCAGTGAGAGTGGGGCTGGGGGTGTCTTTGCTGGGAAGCCTGAGAATGGTCTTGAGTTGAAGATGGTCACTCCTAAGCCAAGCTGGGAGGACTTTCCTGAGCCCAGGGAAGCAGAGGTGGATGGGAAAGGTGTTTGAGGCAGCCAGTTTGGACTGGCTGATATGATGCAGAGCACTGGCTGACACTTCATCTAATGTGGCATCTCCAGGCACATGCATTTCCCTAAATTCCAGACCCTGGATCCTATATCTCCCATAGTCTGACTATGGCATGGCACTGAGTAGTGGTACAAGCATCTCCTGGTGTGCAAACCTTCTCTGCTCTAGCCTTTGATTAAGGAGATGCAGAAATGTGAAAGTCACAAGCAGTAATTCTGTTCTGCTTGAAAAAATGTCATTTTAATTTCTTGATTGGGGTCAACTCTGGAGACAGGTGGTTTCAGGCCATAGGAATGTAGCACCTTTGGTGAACTCTGGAGATGTGGGTCTTTCTAGCAATCAGGAAATATATATGTATTTTGTTAATGAGAAAAGCATTTGATACATGAAACATGAGGGATTAAAAGCTCATTAGCTCCATAACTTTCAATGGCAAATTTATAACTCCGTTTTCAAAATTTCACTGGACTTCTGATTGTTCTGATTGTTTTGGCAACAGCTGGCTCCAAGGTCTGCAGTCTTTGCTTTGGGGAAGGTCTGTGGAAAAGCATCCTGCTTAAGTGATCAGTTTCCCAGATCCTGAGACTATCCTGAAATGCTCCCAAGATGTTTAGCATTGTACAGGTTTATTTGTCTTGGTGTCCCCCTCTGCAGCCCCATGAAGACCTGGGAGAGGCATCAGCCATGAAGATCCTGTACTTGCTCTTCCCCTTCTTCCTCCTGTTGATCCAGGGTGCTGCAGGTGAGAGGGACAGAGAGGAGATGGGTGAGGTGTGAGTCCCATCAGTGGGGTTTTCCATGTCCCACAAAGAGAGCATGTTAGTTAGAGTGATGCAAAGTTCGGGAGGGATTGAGGAGAATGTGTTTTCTGAGTGACCTTCCAAGAGGACATGGGTTGGCAGTAGAGAGAGCCCCTGGAAATAGAAGCCTGGCTTCTCTTGGTCAGCAGGGTTTTGGTTTCAGGCTCTAACCCTGTACCCAGTTGATCCTCTTTGGGAGTTTTGGGATGATTTTTTACCCTGTGCAGGAATGGGAGAGAGCCCCAGGGGTTGTTGGCTTGGTGGGTTGCCTGGGACACAAAGAAGTCCCTTCTCATTGAGCAGTATCTCCGTTGCATGTCCCAAAAACTCATTGCCCCAACCTTGACCCCTGCAAGGGCTGGGCGAGGACTTTCCATCAGAGGCCACTCAAAGGCAGGTGCAGCCAGGACAGGGAGCTGGGATGTGAGAAGTTCCTTGTTTGCCAGCTCTGCTGGTCCAGGTGGTGGTGGACATACAGCTGGGGAGCCAACATGGTTCTTCCTTGACTTCATGGTCCTTCTCAGTGTCTGTTCTCGTGTGCACCCACTTTAGAGTGAAAGAGTCCTTCTAGGTGACACACATTGCTATGAAAGATGGGGCTATGGTGAGGCTGAAGATGTGCCCATACATTGTCCTGAAATGCCAATTTCAGGGGAGTGTCTGCCTTCCTGCAACCACATGCTGCTCTCCCAGATTGTCATTTTAGTTATTTTGTCTGTGTCATTCCCCATAGAAACAGGAAACGAAGCCCAATGCAGACAAAGAGGTGGATTCTGCACTATTGGGCGTTGCCACTACCCTACAACAGCTATTGGAAGGTGTTCAAGCTATCGCCACTGCTGCAGAAGGTAAGGTCTAGATTTCTGGCTCAGGACATAGTTTCTTCCTTTGTCCACAGAAGTATCTGTTAAAAAATTCTTTATAGCCAATGCCTGGTAAATACTGTCCTGCATTTATGCTTTGTGGGAGAGGCCCAAGAATGAAGGGAAAAGCTCTTGTGGGTTTGATCTAGATTGGATGTAAGGATGAACTTCTTCACTGTGAGGGTGGTGACACGCTGGAACCAGATGAGTTGTGGATACTCCATCACTGGAGATTTCCAAGGCCAGGTTGGATGGGGCTTTGAGCAACTTGGTCCAGTGGAAAGTTTCCCTGGCCATGACAGAGGATGGGAACTAGCTGATCGTTAAGGACCCTTCCAACCCAAACTATTCCATGATTCATTGAACCTGTCTGCTGTGGAGCTGAAGGGGCCCAAGGTCAGCCAGTGTCTCACCAGCCTCCTTCAGTCCCATGAGACTCCTCCAGGCTTTGCAGAGGGCTCTCCCAAGCTGGCAAAGAGTGAATAATTCACTGTCCTCGGACAGCATCGATGACATGATAATGGTTTTGCTGCACCTGCATACACTTGGAATCAAGGCTGCCAAGATGGGTCTAAACTGTCTGCAGTAAGGATTGAACTTCATCTCTGTTGAGCCCGATTCTCTTGGACCATAGACATACTTGTCATAGCAGGAGAAATACATGAGAAAGGGAAGAAGGGAAAAATAAGTTACAAGAGGTGATGAGCTTCTCTGCTTTCTTCATACAGTATCTGGGGTTGAGACCCTGAACTTTCTGAGCAGGACGACCCCCTCACTTCTGGCTCCTGGAACCATCTCCTGATGTCCTCTCTCCTCCCTGTACCTGCCATCCCCAGCTGTTGTGACAGCAGGAGTGGAAGCGCTGCTCCTCCTGGGTCCCTGTCATGGATCCACTGTGTCACTGTCACAGAGCCTGTTTTTTCCTGAATAAAGACGAGCAGTTTGGCATTGCAGTGGGTGGGACGTGTGGCTGTTTTCTTGTGGTGGGGCTGAGCTGTGCCTGCTGGCTCTGGGGGTGCTGGCGGGCTGGTGGCAGGAGAAGGTTCTGGCGGTCACCACTGTGTCTGTCTCCTGGGATGTTCTTGCCTGGGCATGGTGTGGGGACACTGAACCTGGCATTCGCTGCTGGTCCAAGGTGTTTGGTGTGTTTGTGATGGAGCTGCTCTGCAGATGCTCCCTCATGGGTAGCAGGACCTGGATCTGTCAGTCACAGCTGTCCCATGTCCCTGGAAGCCATGGCTTGTTGCACAGGGCGTGCTGGGTGTGTGTCCCTTGGACGGGCATGGCCAGGGCTGCCCACCCAACCTCTCCTAAAGGCGCTGCTGCTCCTCTGTGTCCTACACAAGCTGCAGCACTCCTGGCTGTGGCCATGCAGGAGCTGTGCTGATGCACACCTCATCCCAGCAGATAGGAGGAGGCCATGAATCTCCTGCTCCAGGTGACCGCTGAGACAGGTGTCATTGACTATGGCCTGGAAAAGTCCAAATCTGTAGTCTACAAGGAGTAAACAGGTGTTGTTTACTCTCTGCCCACCTGGAGGCAATCTGGGATGGCAATACCCTTCTCCATCCAAGACAGTGTCCTCTGCCTCTCTGCTGAAACAAGCCTCATGCTTTAAGTTCTCTGAGTGGTTCAATACATGTGTGTGTCCACACACAAGTACACATGGGACCAACTAGTGACCCCGGCTGGTTTGGTGAAGCCTTTCCCTTCCAAAAAGGCAAAGCTGTCACTGTCAGTGCTTTCCTGAACTGGAGAGTTTGGTGGGAGGTGTTGGGATCACCCTCACCTGTCATGGCCTTTCCTCACCTGTGCTCACCTCTCATATATGGAGCCTGCATCAGTCAACACGAACACTCTTCATCTCCACAGGGCAAAGCTGTTCCACTGTCCCAGGGGGTCCTTGGCCCAGGTGACTCGAACCAGATTGATGGTGTTGAGCAGTCAACTCATGAGTTTCAGAGTGCAGACAGAGAGGAGAGAAAGGGAAAAAAAAAGACTGCTTTTATTTAGAATACATGACCTGAAAGGACGCTGTAGCAAGGAGGGTATTGGTCTCTTTTCCCAAATAATAAACAACAAGACAAGGAAATGGCCTCAAGTTATGCCAGGGGAGGTTTAGATGGGATATTAGGAAAAATTTATTCCCATAAATTGTTGCCAGGCACTGGAACAGACTGCCCAGGCAGTGGTGGAGTCACCATCCCTGGAGTGGTTTAGATGTGTAGATGAGGTTCTTAGGGACATGGCTCAGTGGTGAACTTGGCAGTGTGAGGTTAACAGTTCGATTCAATGATTTTAAAGGTCTTTTCCAGCCAAAACTATTCTATGATTCTGCTCTCTGTGGTTCTGCGTAGCATGACTGATGTGGAGGTAGTGAGCTGAGAGACTGGCATGTTTCTCTGTGTTCACCAGCTCATACAGGTGTATTGCTGCAGCAGTTATGTGTCATTTCCAAACTAGCCAGAAAACCCTTTTCCAGGAAAATGACAGGTAAAACTTTCCTCACAGTGTACAAAGGTGTCTTGAACATCTCACACTAGCTGATTACGTATATCGTTAATAAAACGAGAGGACACAAAGAAGAAAACTTTGTTGTTATTGCTGCTATTCCCTGCATCAGCCGGTTTGCTTTGTTCACCCCAGGCAGCTCATGCCAAACCTACATGCCCACTGTGCCACAGGGTGTCACAAGACATGTTGCATGAGGATAACGGTGGGGATTGCAACAGCCCCCAGGAGGCACATCAGCCTCTCCCGTTGCCACAGGGAGGGACAAGGTGTGACCCCATCAGCCCCGAGCAGATGGGTTGCTTTCTGTTTGGTCAAGGGGACATGAGTCAGCAGGAATGAGTGCATGTCCCACCCACGAGCAATGGTATAAAACTGGGGTGTTTTGGGCAAAGCAGCATTCCATGACTCCAAGAGCATCTGGACACGAGAGGTTCCTGGTGGGTCTGGTGGGACTTGTACATCAAGACTTCCATCAGGTGGGTAACTGTGGGGTTTCTTCATGGACAGCTGTCCATTAGCCCTCTCTCTTCAGCTCCTGAAACTTTCTAAATGACAAAAGGTTGGAAGTATGTGTGTATGTAATGATGTCATCTGATCATTCCAGTAAAGACCACTAATTGTCTGTACAAGTCCATGATTATCAGAGCCCAGAATATGTTGAAAGTGAGACTGGGTTTCCTGACTACAACTGGTTCTGGAAATGTGTCTTGGGCTTGAGGAAGGTCCCTGAGACCTCACGTGCTGGGGCACATGGGGTCTGTCCTGGACAAAGTAGGGAGATGCTGTTCAAGCAGGGATTTTCCATCCTTTCACGCTTACATTAACTTGGAAGGTTGCTATAAATTGACCATACTGGTCATGGAGAGCCTCCTTTAAGTGCCAGGCACCTCCAGGTGCATTTCCCTCAACTCCAGGACCTGGGTCAGTTCTTGGCCCTGATTTAACTGCTGGCATTGGGTTGAGTGTTGGTATGATCACCTTCTGATATGCAAACCTTCTCTGGTTTGGCCCTTGCAGGTGTGTGAGACCAAATGCACTAACAGTGTGTCTGGTAACTACATTGGAAAGTCTATCTTGTCTCACCCTCAGCTCTGTCTCTCCAGAGACCTATTTATTTCTCCTTGTGAGATAAGTGTTGGATGCATAAAGCATGAGGGGGTGTAGCTTCCAAGGGAAAATATTCTGTTTGTGTTTTCCACATGCCTTTGAATGCTGTTTTGCTTAAAAGTGCAGTAGTCAGGCATCACTTCTCCCATGTGTTCTTTAAGAAAGTACAAAGTGAATAGTGAGAAAGAAGATGATGGAAAAATATCAGCTGGATTGCCTAACAGGCAGATACTTCCACAGCTGCTCCCAGGATATGCAAAAGTCACATATCTGACAGATACCCCTGGGAACAGGCCACAGAAGACACTGTCCTCTGTCACTTGAGACAGACCCTGTGAAATACAGCATATTACTGTGTGCTGTCATCTCCAGGAGTTTTGGTGTCTCCCATCTGCAGCCCCGTGAAGACCTGGGCCAGACGTTGGCCATGAAGATCCTGTACCTGCTCTTCCCCTTGCTCCTCCTCTTGGTCCAGAGCGCTGCAGGTGAGAGGGCAAGAGGGAAGATGGGGGAGGTGTGAGCTTTATCTGTGGTGTCTTCCATGTCCTGGAAAGTGACCTACTTTGTCAAATACTAGGAGGGAATGGTTTTATGGTCATCTTCGAGCTCCTGTGTGAAAAGCCATGCCATGGTGTACATCTGGGTGCATCTACAGCTGTTTTCATTTGGACTGGATGTGGAAGAATCCAGCCCAAAAGGGCTTGGCTGCTTCTGTGGGCTGGGTAGGGATTCAGGTCCCTGTGGGCTCCAACCCCTGTGATTGGTGCTGCTCTGGGAGGTGGTCTCTGGATGAGCTACTGTTGAAGTCACTGTAGGTGTAGACTGCACAGACCATCTTAGTTGTCCAAAATGTGGACACTTTAGGGAAGAGTTGTCTGCCCATGGTATGTAGTGCAGTTTGGGGACCCTTTGACATGTCTGCCTCTTAAACCTCCAAGCCCTCCCAGTACTGTCTGACCTAGCTGAGATGATCTGGTGGAGGTGAACAATTTAGAGGGTGCCTGAAAGCCACGATGCCCTTCTGCACCCCAATGGCCAGAGACAGCTGGCCACCACGTCTTTAGCTTAGACCTCTCCAGTAGCACTGAATCTGAGTGTCCCAAAGCACTGTTGCCCCAAGGCGTGACCCCAGCCAGGGTTGGGCAAGGACTTTCCATCAGGGGTCACTCAAAGGCAGGGTGCAGCCAGGACAGGGATGCTGATGTGCCAGTTTCGCTGGTCTGGGCAGTGGTGGACAGGTAGCTGGGGTGGATACGCATCTGGAGAGTCAGCACGGCTCTTCCTCAACCTCACGCTGGTCCTTCTCAGTGTCTGTTCTTGTGTGCACCCACATTAGAGTGAACGAGTCTTTCTGGGTGAGATATGTGGCTGTTGAAGACATGGCTGTGGTGAGGTTGAAGATAAGCCCATGCACTGACTGGCCTGGAATGCATGGGCAGACTTGACCTTTCTGTGACCACATGCTGCTCTTCCAGATCATTCTTTTAACTTTTTCTCTGTGCATGATCTTCTATGGCACCAGGAAGCACAGACGGATGCATACGGCGGAAGGGATTCTGCGTGCTCGGGGGCTGCCGTTTCCCCTATAAATATGTGGGACTTTGTACAAAATTCAGCCACTGCTGCAAATTGTAAGTTCTCCTATTCATATAGTTATTATTGTCTTTCAAGCCAGCTCCTGGTTCACACCTTCATGTCTTCATGCTTAGAGGCAAAAGCCAGGGAAAGAAGGGAAAAGTCCTCATGGGTTTGAACCTCCATGCTGTGGGGCTGAAGGAGCCCAAGGTCACCCAGTGCATCCCCGCTCTCCTTCATCCCCACAAGACTTGCCCACAGTCAATACAGAAAGACCAGCTGTGTTGTCCAAACGAGAACCATCGAATAGTTTGGGATGGAAATGACCTTCAAGGTTCATCTAGGCTGCCCCTTGGGTAGTGTGGGGCATGGGATCCTCATCCCAATGTCTCTAAAGAGACTTGGAAACAAGGCTGCCACCAATGAGTAAAACACAGGTCCAAGACAACTGAAATTACTGGAATTTACCTCTGTGATATTGAGTCTTATTTGCCTCTTCTTACTTCTAATTGGAGAGGAGATGAGAGACGCTGGGGGGAAGAGAAAAGTAAGTTACAACATAGACTCACAGAATAATTTTGGTTAGAAGAGACCCTCAAGATCAAGTCTAACCATTAATCCAATACTGGCACTAATGCATGTCCCTCAGACCTCATCTCTGCATCTTTTAAACTCCTCCAGGGATGGTGACTCCACCACTGCCCTGGGCAGCCTGTTCCAATGCCCAATAAACCTTTGCATGTAACGTGCTTCTCTGCTTTCTTCATACAGTATCTGGGGTTGAGACCCTGAACTTTCTGAACAGGACGACCCCCTCACTTCTGGCTCCTGGAACCATCTCCTGATGTCCTCTCCCCTCCTTGTCCCTGCCGTCCCCAGCTGCTGTGACAGCAGGAGTGGAAGTGCTGCTCCTCCTGGGTGCTCATGGGCTGGAGACATCCTGACATGGACCTGGTGTCACTGTCACAGAGCCTGCTTTTTCTGGCTTGAATAAAGATGAGCAGTTTGGCATTGCAGCGGGCGGGATGTGTGGCTGTTTCTTTGTGATGGAGGGTGTGCTGTGCCTGCTGGCTCTGGGGTGGTGGTGGGTTGGTGGCAGGAGAAGCAGCTGGGGATGCTGGGAGCACCACTGTGTCTGTCCCTGGGGATGGTCTTGCCTGAGTGTGGTGTGGGGACACCGAGCCTGGCAGTCCCTGCAGGGTCAGGGTGTTTGGTGTGTCGTGATGGAGATGTTCTGCTCCCTCCTGGGAAGTGCAACTCCGGTCCTGGCTTTGTAAGCCCAGCCTCCTTTCTTTTCCCAGGAGCTTAGTTCCATGTCAGCCTCTTTTGCAGGGGATAATGATCCTTCCTTGTGATGAGTGCTCAGCCCAAGTGATGGTGGGTTCAAGGGAGGCACCATCCTGCTGCTCTGTGGGAAGGGAGTCTCCTTGGATACTATGCAGGAGATATTTGTGCCCAAATGCACCAGGACATTGCTCTGACTGGAATGGTCAGACTGTACATTTGGTATTTGTCTTTTTATCCTTGCATACACTGGAAATGTACTCTCAATCTCGTTATTGGCTGGGCAAATATGAGACAAACTGGGGCCCAGGAAGGCCCCTGCACTCTCTGCAGATGGTGGTGGGAGGTGTTGGAGGATGCCGTGTCCTTGCAGCCCAGCAAGTCAACCCAGGGGTTTCTCCATGTGCCTGGCATGTACGTTCTCTCCTTTCTCCAACAGCCAAGGGAAATTTTCCAATGGAAAACAGGGGGGTGTTTATGGCACTGGGGTGGAGTGGTCACCATCATCCCACAGCAGACTCCAGCAGAGGGTCTCCAGCATGTCTGCTGGCTTCCTCCTGGTACAAGAAAGGATTTTGAGGGTGGAAGCAGGATCTGCCTTCCTCCCTCCTCCTCCTCCTCTCCAGCAGGGCTGCTGTGCCCAGTGTGCTGAATTGGAAAGACATGGGCCAGGAGATATGGAGATGGTGGCAAAACCCCACCCCTGGACTGTGAGAATTTAGAGAGTCCCAGCTCCAGTCCCAGCTGCAGAACCTGCAGTAGGAGCCTTTCCCTAAAGACATAGGGTGTGTGGGACCCTGGGGGGGATGCCACAGCAACCATGAAAAGTCACAGGTGAATCATGATCTCAATTAAAGAAAAATAAATGATTGTACCAAAAGGTTTGACTTCTGTCTTCTTTCATCTGCTTTATGTTTGTAGGGAAACTCATTATCTACTAGGAAGCTTCACTGTAGTATCAGATAAATCCTCCATTTTTCCATACACTTAATGAATTCCTATCTTACATGTTGCTCCATGGAGCATCAGGAGGAGGAGAGCAAAGAGTACTGGTTGCAGTTGCTGGCACCTCAAATGTCCATCCCAAAAGCTCCTTTTCCTGTTTCTTCCTCCAGCCAGAGAGAAGGAAGCATCACTCCCCTCTTCAGACATCTCTGAAGATGTCCCTGCTCATGGCAGGGGTTGGACTAGATGAGCTTTGGAGATCCCTTCCAACAAACTATTCAATGACTCTATGACTCTGCTCTCACTTTATGCAAATAGTCACTAGAGAGACAGTTTCATGCTTACCGCCTTTGTCATATCAGGTGCACAGACATCTTGCTCTAGAAGATATTCTTGCAGTGTCTAGAGGTAGGAAGGTTTTCAATATACCACATGTCCTTGCTCATTACACCCTGGCTGTTTATTCAGTCAGATGAGAAGAGACAAAGAAGGACTCCCTTCTGGGACTGGGCTGGTGCTGGTGTCTGCACCAACCCATTACTTTGTCCATCCCAAAGGTTTTTCAGAAACCACAACAGCCCATGTGCCCCCTGTGCCATGGGGTGTCACAAGAAGTGTTGCATGGGGATAACGGTGAAGGTTTCAACAGCCCCCAGGAGGCACCACAGCGTCTCCCACCTCCAGTGGGAGGGACGAGGTCCATCCTCATCATCCCCACGTAGATGGGTCGCTTTCTGATTGGCCTGCAGGAGATGTGGCCATGGGAACAAGCAAGTCTCACCCACTGGCAATGGTATAAAACCAGGGTGTTTTGGAAAAAGTGATACTCCCTGATCTTAACACATCCAGGTGCAAGTGGTTCCTGATTGGATTGTTACAGCCTGTTGTTGGCTTGGTGAGCTCTGAACCAACACTTTCTACAGGTAGGTGATGCTGGGGTCTCTTCCATGCTGTCCACTCATTCAGTGTCTCTGAAAATCCATCTTCCTGGAACCGTCTTAATTACAAACTGTTGGAAGTGTCTCTGATTATAAAAAAGCATCAGAGCTGCCTGGGAAAGACAGTAAAATCCTTCACGTGAGTCTTAAGAACCCAGAACGTATGGGAGATGGAAAGAGATTTTCCTAATGATAAGGGAGACTGCAAAGGTGCCTTGATGATGGTACCCAAGATCTTCTGTTTTGAGGGAATGGGGACTGTCCTGAGCCAAGGAATGTGATGCTTTCCCCACAGCAGTACAGAGATTTTCCTTCCTTTTAGGCACTCAGTTGACTCAAAAGGTTGATTTGTGCTGCTGTTCCTGGCCACCAGGACATTTCCCTGCCCTCCTGCTCCTCCCCGGGTTGGTGCTGCATAGGGCAGGGGCAGTGAGAGTGGGGCTGGGGGTGTCTTTGCTGGGAAGCCTGAAAATGGTCTTGAGTTGAGGATGGTCACTCCTAAGTCAAGCTGGGAGGACTTTCCTGAGCCCAGGGAAGCAGAGGTGGATGGGAAAGGGTGTTTGGGGCAGCCAGTTTGAACTGGCTGAAGTGATGGCATTGGCTAGCTCTTCATATAATGTGGCATCTCTAGGTATAAACTATTCCCTAAGTTCTTGACCCTCATTTGACTGTGGGCATGGCTTTGAGTACTGGCAGAAGCATCTCCTGATGTGTAAACCTCCTCTGCTTTGGCATTTGATTAAGAAGAGGCAGAAGGAAGAGAGCAAATACCCTTGTGGTAATCCTGATCTGCTGACTGTGCTGGGAAGTGTGTCTTGTGTCACCCCTTGGTCCTGTCTCTCTGGAAAATTCTGCCCTACAGAAGTCTTGTGGGACTATAACTTGTAAAAGTAATTATTCTTTCCTTATAATGTGATTTTCAATGGATGTTGTTTTGTGTAAAATAGTAACAACTAGGCATGAATCCACCAGTCTGATTTTTGAAGAAAACATCAGGAAGAGCTGTGAAAAAGACAATGAAATAAATGATTGTCCAACATGGTGGTGGTTCCTCAAATGCCCCCAGGATATCTGTTGTTGGAGTTGGAGTTGAAGTTGGAGTGCTACGAACCATTATAATCTCCTTTTGTTGGAGATCTGCTCTTTGATTCACTGTGTGTGCCCATGCTTCTCTGTGCCTTTATTTTCTTTCTGTGTCCTCTCTGCAGCCTTGTGAAGACCCGGGACAGGCATCAGCCATGCGGATCCTGTACCTGCTCTTTCCCTTGTTGCTCCTGTTGGCCCAGGGTGCTGCAGGTGAGAGGGGAAGAGGGGAGACATGGTGAGATGTGAGCTCCATCTGTGGGGTCCTCCGTGTCCTGGGAAATGACCAGATTTGTCAAAGATACATGACTTTGGGGAAAGTATTTGCTCTGATGAATGCTGAGCAGCTGAGAAGCCAGAACAGAGTCTTTGACCTCACGCTGATCTGTCCCTATGACTTTCCCCATGTGAACAGTCACTGATGCAGAAAAGATAACCTCCTCCTGGAGAGGTAAAGATGTTTGGTTTGGTGCTTGATGCAAATAGAAAAATAGAATCATTTTGCTCGGAAAAGGCCCTCAAGATCATTGAATCCAACCTTTAATCCAACACTGGCACTAACCCATGTCTGTAAGAACCTCATCTTTGCATCTTTTAAACCCCTCCAGGGATGGTGACTCCACCACTGCCCTGGGCAGCCTGTTCCAATGCCCAACAGCCCTTTCCATGAAGAAATTGTTCCCAATGTACTAACCAAAACTCCCCTGGGGCAACTGGAGTCCATTTCTCATAGGAGACTCAGGTCCAGGGACAGCATCAGCCTTTCTGGAACCAGACATGTTTTTTCACAATTATTCCATACTCACTTTCTTTGACCTCTTTAACCTTGCAGGATCCACCCTGGCTCCAGGAAATAAGAAACAATGTCTTCGAGAAAAGGGTTTCTGTGGATTTCTGAAGTGCTCTTTCCCCTTTGTCGTCAGTGGAAAATGTTCAAGATTTTTCTTTTGCTGCAAAAAGTAAGTTTTGGGATTCGAAATGCTACTGTGATGGCAGGAAGAGATGTTGTTGTGTCTAGGTACCCATGCCTACCCTATGGCTCAGTGCTTTACAAGTTCTAAGGCAGAGGCCAGGGGAGGAAAGGAAAGGTGGTTGGACCTGCCCTGAGTGGGGCTGAAGGAGCCCAAGGTCGTGCAGGCTGGAGAAGAGCATCCCTTGGGTAGCGTGGGGCACAGGATTCTCCCCCTGATGTCTCTACAAAGCCTTGGAGTCACCAATAAGGAGAGGAATCTGCAATATGGCCTGGGTATTATCTCCATTCAGATTAGTCTTAGTACATCCTTGTTGTTGTTATCTAGGAGAGGTGATACATAT
The DNA here is from genome assembly GCF_036013475.1 of Columba livia. Classification (NCBI taxonomy): domain Eukaryota; kingdom Metazoa; phylum Chordata; class Aves; order Columbiformes; family Columbidae; genus Columba; species Columba livia. The sequence continues at coordinate 4,247,091 of NC_088604.1, read as the reverse complement.
TTTGAGAAAGTAAAGGAAGGAAAACAAAATAGAAGCAAGTGACTTCATGGTGTGCATTTTTCCTTCAGTATATGGGGTTGAAGACCCTGAACTTTTCAAGCAGGACGTCCCCCTCGCTTCTGGCTCCTGGAACCGTCTCCTGATGTTATCTCCTGTCCCTGCCCCTGCTGTCCCCAGGTGGTGTGACAGCAGGAGTGGAAGTGCTGCTCCTCCTGGGTGCTCATGGGCTGGAGACATCCTGACATGGACCTGGTATCACTGAGGCAGAAGCTGCTTTTCCTGGCTTGAATAAAGATGAGCAGTTTGGCATTGCAGTGGGTGGGACATGTGGCTGTTTCTTCATGATGGAGGGTGTGCTGTGCCTGCTGGCTCGGGTGGTGGTGGGTTGGTGGCAGGAGAAGCAGCTGGGGATGCTGGGAGCACCACTGTGTCTGTCCGTGGGGATGGTCTTGCCTGGGTGTGGTGTGGGGACACCGAGCCTGGCAGTCCCTGTGGGGTCAGGGTGTTTGGTGTGGCGTGATGGAGATGCTCTGCTCCCTCCTGGGAAGTGCAACTCCTGTCCTCATCCTGCCAGTTAAGGGTGTCCCTCGTCGCCAGCAGCCGTGGTTTCATGCACCAGGCTGTGCTGGTTAGTGTGTCCCTTTGGTGGGACACACTTGACCCATCCCAGAGGCCCCACCACACAGTGGGGTGGGACTTCCATCTCCCTCATCTGCAGTGGGGCTGGGCATTGCAGAGCAGGTCCTGCTCATCTCCCTCCTCCTGCCAGCCCCACAGCATCTGTCCCTGCCACATCCCCCTGGGGGGGCCTGATCCTACAGACAGTCTCCAGGAGGACTTACAGGCCTTAGGGCGAAGTGTGTCCCCCAAGCTGTCTGTCCAGCTCCTCCTGGAGGTGACCACTCCAATGGGTCTCATGGACAACAACCTGGACATGTCCAGAAGTGTTGGCAAGCAGGGAGGAAACAGGGTGTCTTCTCCTTCTCTTCTCCTCAGACTGGAATTACAATACTGTTCTCTATCAACAGACAGTGACCTCAGACTTTCTGCAAGCGTAGACATCTGCCCTGTTGAGTTAAATGGAAACATAGAATAATAAAATCATTTTGTTAGGAAAAGACCCACAAGATCAAGTCCAACCATTAACTTACACTGGCACTAAACCATGTCCCCAGGAGCCTCATCTACACATCTTTTAACCCCCTCCAGGGATGGTGACTCCACCACTGCCATGGGCAGCCTGTTCCAGTGCCCGACAACCCTAATATCCAATCTAAACCTCCCCTGGTGCAACTTGAGGCCATTTCCTCTGATCCCATCACTTTTTGATTGGGAGAAGAGACCAACACCCTCCGTGCTCCAACCTCCTTTCAGGTAGGGGCAGATCACCCTCAGCACTTCATCCCTTACTTCTCCACCTTCTGCTTTGCCGTTGGGTGTGCAGCCCTTTCCAGAGCCATGTGGCTGATGCTCCCAGGGCATCTCTGGCCCGGTCCTGAAGCTGAAGGTCCTTGCTGGATTCTGAGTAGCCTAATCTCCTGTGACCTAAATTCCTGTGGGAGGACTGTAGGAGTGAGTGGAGATCTGTACAACCCCAAGAGACATGTCCACATCAGCTAGGGTCTTTCCTCACACCCACCACCAGCTTCCACCCCGCTGTCCAGGCCCTCTAGCCAGCACCCCAGGTTCCCACTGTCTTTCCAGGATTGTTTTCTTCACATTCATTCATGTGTTATTTAGCTGAATATTTAGCAGGCACCATGAACATCCTTTACCTCAGCAACGTGAAGATGTGCCACTGTCCCATGGGCCCTTTTGCACAGAATATCTTGAACAAGACTGGTAGTATTGTGCAAAGTCACCCTATGAGTTTAATATGGTAGAAATAGAGGAGAAACAGCAAGAAAAGGAGAAAGATCGACGGATAAATGATATTTTCTGTTACGCACATGACTTGTATGGAAGCAGTGAACTAGAGATGTTGATACATGTGTGCATTTGAACATCAGCTCATAAATGCATGCATCTATTCATGTTATTTCCAAACATCTGGTGAAAGTTCAAATAAAAGCAGAGATAAACCCTTTTTCTAATTTTGAAAGGTGAGAAGGTTTGTAATACTCTTCACCTTCTTGCACATCCCATGCCAGCTGTTTATTTTGTCAGATTGGTGGAGATGAAGAGGGAAAACATATCTGCTTTTTTGAGACTGGTTGCTGCTCTCTGTACCACGTGAAGTCCAGGCAGTTCATGTCAAGCCCGTGTGCCCACCGTGCAGCAGGATGTCACAAGACGTGTTGCATGAGGATAACAGTGAGGATTGCAACAGCCTCTCCCATTGCCACAGAGAGGGACAAGGTGCAACCCCATCATCCCCGAGCAGATGGGTCACTTTCTGATTGGCCTGCAGATGTGGCCATGGGAATAAGCATGTCTCACTCATCGTCAGTGTTATAAAACCAGGGTGTTTTGGGCAAAGTAGTGTTCCCTGACACCAAAGGCATCTGGACACGAATGATTCCTGGTGATTTTTTTGCTGCCTGAAGACCAAGACCTTCTCTTGTCAGGCAAGTAACTATGGAGTCTCTTTCAGGCTGGCCACCCCTTCAGTCTCTTTGTTTAAGTCCCATCACAGTGGAACTGTCTAAATGACAAACTGTTGGGTATATCTGTTCACATTAGGACACCATCTGAGGGAAAAAGGTAGATTGAAAATATAAATTCCTTCCCATTAGAGCCTGGAATTGGCTGATGTTAGATCCAGGGTTTCCCCAGCACAGCAGAAAATGGGAAGTTTCTGCGGTGTTTGAAAAAGGACACCAGGATCTTGTATCTGGGGAAAAGGGAACTCTATAACTTATAGGAAGGAGCCACTTTACATGCAGAAGTATGGTGAATTTCCATTCTTTCAGCCTCCAGTTAACTTGAAAAGTCAGGTTTTCCTGATCTCTTTGGCCACTGAGACACCTCCCTGTCCTCTTTCTCACAACTGGGGAGCTGCTGCACAGAATCATTTTGTGACCGTGGCTTTACTATTGCTGTTGCATTCAACAAAGGCACAAGCATTTACAAAGTGTGTAAACCTTCTCTACTTTGGTCTTCGGTAGGACAGAGAGAAGACAGATAGCTAGTCTATCCCTTTGATTCTGTCTTCCTAGAAATACATGGACCTGTTGGAGAGGAGCCAGAGGAGCCCCAGAAATGATCCGAGGCTGGAACAGCTCTGCTGGGAGGACAGGCTGAGAGAGTTGGGGTGTTCAGCTGGAGAAGAGAAGCTCCAGGGAGACCCTATTGCGGCCTTTTTGGATGTAAAAGGGGATGATAAGGAAGATGGGGACAGAGTTTTGAGCAGTGACTGTTGTGATAGCACAAGGGGTGATGGTTTTAAAGTAAAGGAGGGAGATTCAGGCCAGACATGAGGAAGAAATTGTTTAGAATGTGAGTAGTAAAACACTGTCCCAGGTTGGGCAGAGAGGTGGTGGATGAACCATCCCTGGAGACGTCCCAGGCCAGGCTGGACGGGGCTCTGAGCAACCTGAGCTGGTGAAGATGTCCCTGCTAATGGCAGGGGTGGCACTGATAAGCTGTGAAGGTCACCTCAACCCAAACCATTCTGTGATTCTATGATTCTAACACTGTCTTCTTCTATTCAGGATAACACATCTGCAGTTTAGTTTACCACTGTGCCCAGGTTTCTGTACCTTCTGGGTTCCCCCATGTCCTTGTTGCCTTGGTGTCTCCCCTCCATAGCCCCGTGAAGACCTGCAACAGGTGTCAGCCATGAAGATCTTGTACCTGCTCTTCCCCTTCTTCCTCTTGTTGGTCCAGGGTGCTGCAGGTGAGAGGGACAGAGGGGAAATGGGAGAGGTGTGAGTCCCCATCAGTGGGGTCTGCCATGTCCAAATAAGTAACCATATTTTTTAGAGATGTTCAAAGGAAAAAATGGGCTTGTGTCTTTACTCCAGCATGAAGAGTCATGCAGTGCGATGTGCCAAAGGATGCTCTCACAGTGCTCCTTCCTCCAAGAATGCAGGGAGAGCTATCCAGACATAGGAGCTTGTCTCCTTCTGTGGGTTAGGGAGGGATCCAGCTCTGGGGTCCACCCTGGGCATATAGCTGCTGCTCTGGGGGTGTCTCTGGATGAGCTCCCATCGCAGTCTCTGAAGTCTCAGCCTATGGATCCTACCCTGCTTACCCCCAAAATGGACGGGGAAGTCTGTTGTCTAATCACAGATACTTGTCACCTTTTCAGGACCCCTAGATATGTGTGATTCTGAGATATCAAAGCCCTGTACCCCAGGCTTGGATGAGCTCGCCAAGGCTTTATGGAAGATTTGCTCATTCTGCAGGGTCAGTGGGATGACAGATAATATTCCTTTGTACCATGAACAGCCAGGGATATCAGTGCCTTAGGGCTTTGCCTATATGGTCCTTCTAGGTAGTTAACTTGCTATTGAAGGTGCATTTATGGTGATCTTAATACTTGTCCCACAAAGTTGGTCGAAATCTTAATGGAGTGCCAGCCCTTCTGGAAGTACAGAATATTCTCCCAAATTATCTTTTCCTTTCAATTGTTTCTCTCTACAGGTGAGTCTCTGGCTCCAGGAAATGAAGGCCAATGTAAGCAAGAAGGGGGATTCTGTAGCTTTTTGACATGTTACCACCCTCATCACATCTTTGGAAGATGTTCAGCATTTATGGTTTGCTGCAAAAGGTAAGATCTGAAGTGAAACATCCAGGAATTTGCCCTCTACTTTCTTAGCCAAGATAGATCTGCTGTTCTCTTCGCATTCACACTGCTGGGACAAGACCCTCTTGCATTCATGTTGAGAGGCAGAGGTCAGGGAAGGAGGGTTAAAGTCCATTAGTAAAGCTGATTAAACTTGCCATGTGTGGGGCTGAATAAACCCAAATTCAGCCAACATCTTCCCAGTCCCTCTCAGCCCCGTGAGAGCAGACTGCAGTCTTTCATGAAGACTTTTCCATGCTGTTGGAAACTGAAGTTTAATCATTGTGTAGTGTGGGGCACAGGACCATCTCCTTGAGGTTTCTGAAGAGCCTTGGGTTCAAGGCTACAACCACTAAGGAAAGAACAGGTCCAAGTCATCTGCAGTAAGGACTGGAGTTTTTCTGAGGAGGGGATTTTCAGTAATTCCCTACAGGTCCTTATAAGAGGAGAAGTGGCAGAGCAACTGCAGGAAGACAAAGGAGGAATATAAGAACTAAATAACTGTGACCAAATATTGTGCTTTGTTTATGCAGTAAATGGCGATGAATCCCTGGAGTTTCTGAGGAGGACATCCCTCTCGCTTCTGGCTCCTGGAACCACCTCCTGATGTGCTCTCCCTTCCCTGCCTTTGCCGTCCCCAAGTGTTGTGGCAGTGGGAGTGGAAGTGCTGCTCCTTCTGGGTGCTTATGGGCTGGACACCTCTTGTCATGGATCTAGTGTTGTTTGGGCAGATGTTGCTTTTATCAGATTCAATAAAGATGTGCAGTTTCACAGAATGGTAGATGGGTTGATCCTGGAAGGCACTTCTGAAGGTCATCTGGTCTGAATCCCCTGCTCAAGTTGGCCACCCAGAGCTGTTTGCTGAAGACTGTCCAGATGGCTTTTGTGTATCTCCACAGGTGGAGACTCCACAATTTATATGGGCAATCTATGCCAGTGCTCAGTCATCCTCACAGTAAAAAACTGTTTCCTGTTGTTCAGAGGAACCTCCCGTGATTCAGTTTGTGTCCATGGCCTCTGGTCCTGGGCACCACTGAGAAGAACTGGGCTCTGTCCTCTTTGCACCTCCCCTACGTTGATAAAATCCCTCCCAAGCTTCTGTTCTCCAAGCTGAACAATCCCAGCTCCCTCAGCCTGCACTCATGGGAGAGATGCTCCTGTCCCTTCATCATCTGGGGGTCCCTTTGTTGGACTCTGGTGTGTCCATGTTTCCCTTGGGCTGGGGAGCCCAGAAGTGGACACAGGACCCTCGTTGTGGCTTCACCAGTGCTGAGCAGAGGGGAAGAATCACCTCCCTTGACCTGCTGGCAACACTTGGTCTAATGCAACCCTTCAGAATATAGTTTATTTATATATACATGTATATATAAAATATATCTTCAGGATAACTTTCTTAGCCACAAGGGCATGTTGCTGGCTTACATTCAACCTGGTGTCCACCAAGACCCCCAGGTCCTTTCCTGCAAAGCTATTTTTTAGCTGGTTGACCCCCAGCATGTGTTGGTGCATGGGGTTGTTCCTCCCCAGTTGCAGTACATTGCACTTCTCTATGTTGAACATCATGAGGTTCCTGTCAGTCCATTTCATCAGCTTGTTGAGGTCCTTCTGGTCGGCAACACAACTCCTTGGTGTATCAGCCACTCCTCCTAGTTTGGTGTCATCTTCAAGCTTGCTGAGGGTAACCTATAACCTAGTTTACTGATTTCCAGGGAAGAAACAGGATGTCTCCTATTTTTTTCCCATTTGGAGATCAGACGAATAATAGAATCACAGAATCATAGATTAGTTTGGGTTGGAAGGGATCATTAAAGCTCATTTAGTCCAACCTCCTTGCAAAGACATCTTCACCCAGATCGTGTTGCTCAGAGCCCGGTCCAGCCTGGCCTTTAATGTGTCTGGGACTGGGGCATCCATCACCTGTGGTAGATATGAAACCAGCGCCGCTGCTCTCTGTTTTCAAGCACTAACCTCAGCCCTCCCATGAATCAACATGCAAAGCTGTGCTGCAGGCGAATATGTATGTTTGTCTGTGCACAGGTCTGTGTGTGACCAGAATACTTGACAGCGAGCAGCAAGGCCAGGCTGTTCTACTACAGAAGTTCTGACTTCACAGCAATCAGGCAGCTTCAGGTTTAAACCAGGATGGCAGGTCAGCAAGGTGCAAAGCCAGGATCAAAGGTGGCAAATAGCTCAGGCAAGGGCCAGGGAAAAGAAATGGAGCTTAAAAACAGCTCTCAAGTGATGTTTGAGAGAGTTAGAATCCTAGAATTATTTGGTTGGAAAAGACCTTCAAGATCATTGAGTCCAACTGTTAACCTCACACTGGCACTGACCCATGTCCCTAGGAACCTCATCTACACATCTGTTCAACCCTCCAGGGATGGTGACTCCACCACTGCCCTGGGCAGCCTGTTCCAACTCCCGACAGCCCTTTCTGGGAAAAGTTCTGCTTATCACAGCACTTCCTCATGTACCACTGTGACTCAAGTCCACCTAGCAGCTCCATGTGAATCCTGGCTTTGAAAACAGAGACCTAAACCTCTGGAAGGGTGGGATGAGCACAGGACATTCCTATCTGTCATCAGAGAGATGAGCCCTGGACTCGGGGGTTCCATGGTTGGGGGCTTTCCCTAGGAGGGAAAGGATCTTTGTCAAGATGGGAAGTAACTGTATCTGTGCTCTACTTCTTGATAATATGTATGAGTCTACTTTTTGAGTAAGGCAGAAAATGAAATCTTCTTCTGTGCCTTCTGCTTTGTAACTCCACCACTGGGTAGACTTTTGTTGCCAAGTGATCTCCCTGAAGACAAACTTGCAAACACTATGTTAATGTGGAGCGCTTTTGAAAAACAAAGTGAGCATAGAGTCTTCTTCATAGCGAGCGAGAACTGGATTCAGTGAAATGTGGTGGAAGCAATGCCAACAAACAGGAACCTGGCATCTCTGCCAAGTGCTGCTGGAAAGCTGGTGGTGGACGAAGGTGGCCTCCTTTTAAGGAGGAGTCTTCTCCAGAACAACCAGAAACATTTATTATGAACACATATGTTCCTGGATCACAATCATGGAGGCATTTTGTAGGAAGGGTGAGGTCAGCCCATGGGCAGAGAGCAGTCAGTCTAGCTTCAGGTTGACCCCAGATGGGTGGAGGGGAGAAAACACCCTGCTCGCTCCCTGCAGGACTACCCATCTGATCCATGGGACCCCTTTGAGATGCCACCTTGAGAGGGAGCTGGACAGCCAACCTGGGAGATCTATTTCCCACTAAGTTCTACAAAGGTCTACAAAGGTTGCCCATGGGATGAACCCAAGTGTTGATGAGAGCAAGGGAGGTCCCTCCTGGCTGTGTGGTGGGATGTGTCATGGAGCAGCACAGCTGCCAGTAGGGTCTTTGACAAGGAGAGCAGCAGTGTGCTGGAGCAAGATGAGGAGGAGCCTGGGGCTTCCAGGATGGGTAGTGCCCACCCAAGGGACACATTGCCCAGCACACACCTCCATAAGTATCTGCTGCTGCTGGTGTCTGTGGTTGACAAGGACAAGGACCAGGACAGGGGTGACATTTGGCCCTTCATAAAGAGCAACATCCTCTATACTGAGGCCAGAATTTTTGTCGAGGTCAAGTCTCGGAAAACTTCAACAGGAAATTTCAGCTTTTGAATTTTAGAGAAACTTCAACGGTTGGTGGCCACATACCCACCAACTCCTGCCGTGTTGAGAAATAACGATGTTTCCTGTCCTTCACTTCCATGGTGTGCACTTCATTCCCAGACATAACCGTAAAAGGTTATATTGCCAAGCGGTGTCATTTGAGGCAATATTAAGTATTCAAACAAGTTTAGGTAGAATTGCAGGAGGTAAAAGAGGGGCTGAGGCAAGAAGAAATATTTCAATACGAAATATTTTGGGACCTGTGAAGTACATATGTCATATCTTCCACAATATATACCACATGCCAGACGTTTTTTGGGGGATTCAACTCCTCTGACTTAATTTGGGTGGCTACAGAGACAGTGGTGATTGGAGTCCGGTCCCAGTCAATAGCGTCAGGAGAACCAACAGACTGGTAGGGATGGCTTCAGTTGTTTGAATGTTGGCAGTAGTGACATTTCTAGTTCTGTGTGATATTCTGCCTGGTCTCCATGTGCTGTTTTGGAAGAGTCAGGACCTCTTGCAAGTTCTGTCTGTTACAGGACTGTAAAAATCAAAATCTGTAATTTTAAATGTTGTAAAGCAGACCATCTGTGGACCTTTTCTGTAGAGTTAATTAACACCATTGAATGTTGTTTAGTGCAGAAAATCCTACAAGGAACAGCAGGGTAGATGTTACATTTTCATAATGTGCTTGGGCTAAAAGTGAATAGAATGGAATGCAATGGAATGCAATGGAATGCAATGGAATGCAATGGAATGGATTGCAATGGAATGGAATAGAATAGAATAGAATAGAATAGAATAGAATAGAATAGAATAGAATAGAATAGAATAGAATAGAATAGAATAGAATTAGAATAGAATAATCGAAAAACCCTGCTAATCTGCTGGTTAAGGAATAATGAACTATGTTCTCTGTCAGCAAACTCCTTTGTACACTTGCATTTCTCAGCAAAATTTACAGCTTCGGTCATGACAACAACTAAAAGCACCACGATGTTTTCTAGGCACAGATCTTCATTGCTTTGTCTCTCTTCTGGTGTATTTTTTCCCTTCTTAATATGGAAAGCTGGACTTGCTTTCAACCGTAAGTCTCCTATGCATTCTCTTTGCTTTTCTCTTAGCAGTGCCAAATAGAGAGCAAGTCTGCAGCCTACATAAAAGGGAAGAAAAAGTGAAATAAAGACTCAGAGATATTTTTCAAAAATCTGGTCAATCAGCTTTGAACTGCTTTTTGGGGGTGGACGGAATCTAACCTAGCTGTTGTAAATGCACCGAGAAGAGGCATGAAGCATGAGATTTTGCCTGAATGCATGGCCAAATTGCATGTTGGATGTCTCCTCCAGATACCTGAGGAAGATACTTCTTGGATTCTTGAGGAATAATGTTTTGACACTGAGGATGGTGAGAGTCTGGCCCAGGTTGGCCAGAGAGGTGGTGGATGAGCCATCCCTGGAGACATCCCAGGCCAGGCTGGAGGGGGCTCTGAGCAACCTGAGCTGGTGAAGATGTCCCTGCTCGTGGCAGGGGTGGCACTGGGGGAGCTTTGTAGGTCCCTTCCAACCCACAGTATTCTATGATTCTATAAGTCGGATGGGACACCTGAGGATAAATCTGTTCCCTGATAAGAAGTGCGAAGAAACAGCTATAGGACATATAAAAGCTCCAATTTTGGGCAGGCAAACAAAATCCCTCCTGAGCAACATTTCAGAAATGTGTGTATCCCAAAGGAGAACTGAAGGGAGTGGTGAAGGGAGTGGGAGAGGAGCTAATGAGGAGAGACCAGCAGAAGCTGTTCTCCACCTATTATCTTTCATGCATCCTTTCACAGGCAGGAAAAAAGCAAAACTCACATCCCCTGCTGTGAAATTACAGGATAAATAACTTCTGGAGGGAAAAGAACTGGCATAAATTGTTGCACTATTAAAAAAAAGAGGAAGAAAATAGGCCTACATCTTTCCCACGATGCTCATGGGCATCTTCCAGAAGCCAGAACATTGCTGACATTTTAATAGGTGGTGAGGTGTTTGGGTATTTAGCTATTCTTATTTCTCTTTTCCAAATAAAGGTTTTCTGCATAGTAAGGAAAAAAATAAAGGATTTTTTCATCTGAACACATTCCCACAAGAGGAAACACACATTAAATTGTTGCCCTCCAGGGTTTGTTTGTCAAAACCCAGGTAGGATTATCACCCTCATCCCATGCAACGAACACCCATGTTTCAGTGATGTGAATGCTAAGCAACAACAATTTATTCAAGAGGAGCAAAAGCAAAGCAGAATGCATTCAGATTTACTCTACATCATAAAGCTTTTTGCATTAAAAATGAAAGGTTCATGAAGCTTTGCAGGAGGATCCAGTTGTTTTAGCAGGAAGGGTATTCAAAGGAAATTCATAGGTTTAGAAGAAATTTTCATCACTCTTCAATGGAAGGTTCATGAATTTTCTGTAAATTCCATGGCCTGTAGAAAGAAAAAAAGAAAAAAATTCAGATTATTTTTCCGCTTGTATTCCCTCCCTACTCACTCTCAGCCCAAGCATATTTTCCTCTTGGATATAAATACTTTCCAAATGTGTCACATGTAGCCATACTGGGACTGCCCTGTACACTCATACATGTAAGAAGAATTCCTATCGCTTCAGGAAAAGCAGGGAATTAAATTGATATGCCCTGGTATTGGGGTGAATGTATTCATTCCTGAGTGAAATAGAAGGCTAACTTTCAAATGATAATTTCTTTTTACAACACTTGTTGCACATTGTGAAGATCTGTGTTCATCCTGCAGTGTAACCGAATTCCCCTCTGTTCCCCATACAGCCCAACCCTGCAGAAATCAAACCGCAATATTTTGCTGTGGAATGAGATCTGTAAAGGGATCAAAGAGAGGTGGGACAGCACCAGGGTGACATCTCCAACTGTAAATTATCTTTCTTGGTGGTTGATCATGGTGCACATCTCAGGAGAAAGAACACTGTGGAGCTTGACCTACTTCAATGCTTGACTGTCCTCGTGGCAGAATAGTTTTTTTTCCTGATATCCAATCTGAACATTCAGTAGCACCTTGGGGTTAAGGACACAGGCAAAATAGATCTTTCTTCTCGTACTGCAGATAAGCCTTGGTGAATATCAAACTCACGATTTGCAGCAGGAGCGGAACCCAAAACAACTTCCAACTCTGATCAGATGGATGGGACATCTTCCATAGTGACAGGTCCCTCTTCTGCAGAGAAACATCTCCCGCTGAGGTGAAGACAAACCTGTAAAAAGAACAGAAAATTCCCTTCATTCTCATTCTGCAAGGCAGGACAACGAAGTTGCAGTGCCAGGAGGGTCTCCCATGCATTGACCTGCCTTAAGTACCAACTTGCCTTAAGGACTCTTGCCCAGATTTGGCCATGTTGAAAGGCCATGTAAGAGGTGAGGTTACAAAGCAAGTCTACACCTTGCAACGGTGGGATCCTTAGCTCACAATGCATCTAAATGGGTGGCCCAAAAATCCAGGTGGAGAATGATACCCACCTCCTGACTCCTTGTCCTTCACCTTATGGAAAAGGCTCAAGGTCCATAGGCTTTAATATTGTTTCTTATCCAAAAATGGTTGGCCAGGCTTCATTTTCATCTGCATATGCACTGCTGAGTGTGCTGTTATCCAAAGATCATGGCCACCACAGACATCATCTCAGATGTCTAACACCAGAGAGTTTATCACAATCTTTTTAGGAAGACACCAGAAGTGAAAAAAAAATCACTTTTTTTATAAGCAGTCAGAATTTCATAGAATCATAGAATACCCTGAGTTGGAAGGAACCCACAAGTATCATCGAGCCCAACTGTTGTCCCTGCATAGGACAACCCCAAAATTCACACCATGTGTCTGAGGGTGTTGTCCAAATACTTCTTGAATATTGTGAGGCTTAAATTCCTCCACCTTTGAAAGAGTTTCCGTAGGGGACCACAGGCACTGAGCTATTTGACTAACACCTGCTCTGTTTCTGGCAATTTTAACCAGTAGTGGTTAAAATGTGCTGGGAAATTTACTTCAGGTGTGCAAAATCCCCTTCTAGCATCTCTTTTCCATCTTACCTGGAGAAACCTGGAGGGCCAAGAAGAGGAGAGAAAAGAGCAGGTAAAGGATCTTCATGGCTTCGGATTTACTGTGTCACTGTAGGAAAAAGGACCAAGAAAGATCTATGACAGACAGTCCCTGGGATCTACAGTCTTCTGAACTGTACAAATATGCTGTTAATCAAAATCTCATTTATATTGCCTTTTTCTTCAAAAATAACCAGTCAGACCCATATGACATCATGACCACAGTGTGAGCATTTCTGGGAAAAGCAAATATATATAGGGCAACATGCTTCGAGCATATGTGATCATGAAGTTATTTTAATGGTTTGATTGCATGTATTTCTTTCACATTTCTCAAATAGTTCTTAGCCAAAATGCAACTGTGACTTTATTTTTAGTTAAATGTTTCATCTAATAATTTAACAATGCTAAGCAAAATGAGGTCACTGTACAGTCAAAGTTACAAACTTCAGAAAGAAAATGTTCATTTTGCAATGGCAAAATTTATTAAGAAATAACAGCTGAAATCAACTGGCTCAAAATCTTCAGTCTTAGTCTACAGGCAGCAGTTCTAGAATTAAAATGTACAACCAAATCGGCTCCCATTTGATGAATTAAATTTGAAAAGCGAACATGTAATGTCTTCATTGAAAGAGTTAATAATTGAACTAATATCTGCAAAATGGGATAAGACAGCCTAGAAAAAGGCTTGTGGTTAAAAAAGAGGTAGTTAATGTCATATATTGTGGCATTAGAGAATCTTCTATGTTGTGTTAAAATGTATTTCTGCAAATGAAATGGTAGAGAACGGCTCAAAACAGCTTTGAAATTACCATTATTAGTTTAGACAAATTTCTGTATATTTGAAAACATCAGGAGAAACAAGTAGGCAAAGTTAACAATTCTGAAAGTGAAACCAAGTTCTTAACATAGTGACATAGATAAATAATATATATTGTTTTTCATCAAAAAGACCACCAGTTTCTCTGAACACAGCCCTCTCTAAAGTAGCCTGGCCCAGCCAGATTTTTTCCTAGGAGTTAGCAAGCGAAGTATTTTTATCAAAGTATCCTAGGTATTAGCACATATCGAACTATTTATTCAACCTGTGCACATTTTTTAAAATTAACAATTAACCTTTTTTAGTAACCTAGAAGTTTAGGTTAATAATGCAAAAAAACAGAGAAGTTACCAGGTATCAGGTGAGTCCAGAAGCCACACAAGACCTATGCTTGGTCCCTTCTTTCCAGAGGGTTTTGGCTGTGGGGCTGAGAGTCTCTTTTATAATGTGACAACTCCTTTCTCTTCTCAGCAATTACACGCTGAGCCAATCAAAAAATTACCCTTTTTTTTTTTTTTTGGTGGCTTCTAATCCAACCAAAATCAAGCTATTTTTGCTTCCCAGTAGAAAAGTGGGGTTTCTCTCTGAAGTTATTGAAGCTTTTCTTCTGGAAAACGCCAGGTTTTTCACGCAATACCTCTTGTGACACTCCAGTTTGTGTAAGACATGTTAAGCCACTGTGGTCTGTGTCGAACATCTTGGGACATACATTGAACTGTTCCTTCTTAGGGGCAACATGATCCATTGCAATAGGGAGCACCTGCTTGCTCCTCTGCACTCCCAGTTAGTTTATTTTCTGTTCCATGAATGAAGAATTTAAGAGCATAGAAGGGATGTATGAAACTAAAACAAAGGTCCATTGACTTAGTGTTGCACGGCCAGTAAGGATGCCTAATTAAAGAGCATAAAATGTACAGAAATAGGGTGAATGTATCATCATTATGTCCCTGTACACACTTCCAGTTGGTGGAAAACACATCAGATTAGGGAAACTCAGTGACAGACGTTGTCTCTGGACCCTCAGGCTGCAGGACTGTTGACTGAGCATTTTTCCATAACTCCGGCCGATCTTCTTGTACTTCTGGCCTCAAGAGAACCTTCCAAAACCATTTTTGATCTTGGCAATCTTTCATCCTTTGGCCAGCAAAGCTTTGAGTTCCTAATTTATCTTCCTTTTTATCCTTTAGGGGAGAGTTAAATTTCAACCAAAGGTTCAGCCAAGCAAGCATCTCCACATAATACTAAACCTAAGATCGTTACATTTACAATCACACAGTAGCAAAATTCATTCTAATTACTTATGCAACTACATCAAAATTCAAGAACCAAAATATCAGAAGGATGAGAAGCAACAGATGCAAATTACAATAAGGGAAATTCCAGTTACACATAAGTAAAAAAAAGTCTCTCACAATGAGAGTTGTCAGGAACTGGAATGGAGGCCCAGAGAATTTATAGAATCTTGATCCCCATAGAGATATTCAAACTCAACTGAAAAAAAAGCTAAGAAACCTGGTCTGTCTTTGTTCATTCAACAGTAAAATCCAAGCCAAACCAAATCCATGAATCCTTGTAATGAAGATCTGAGGAGCATCAGCACAATCTCTAAGGTCTAGTGATTCCTTCCTATCTCCTGATCTTCTATTGCACCAAGTCACTTGCTGATATACCCAATAACTATCCAAAGACAGCAATACTGAATACTTTTTCAGGTCATATTTTACTTTCCACTTTACTTCAGCCAACAAACATTGTTTACGCAATATTTCAAAATTACACCTGAAGTACATCATAATAGGTTATGATACATTTGCTATTTTGAATGACTAATGTTTCTAATTGACCACTATGTCTGCAAATGACACCATGTCTTACAGATAATTTATTAGCAAAACTAAACTGAAATATTTTAATTTCTTACTAGCTCCTAAGCTTAGTTATTAATATTAGTGGTGTGATTTTTTTTCAGTACTTTGACATTCATTTTTTAAGCATACACAAGTGTACACATGTGCATACATACACAGACATATATGCATGTGAAAACATGCTTATAAATTATTTCCCTTGAAAGCATACCCTGATAATTGAGATATAGATTTTTATTTCCTACATATTTTTATAAGTGAACTTTATTTGCAGTAGGAAAAAATGTTAGTTGCATTTCTGGTGTGTTTAAGAATTTCTGGCCATAAAACAGAAAACAGAGGGAATAAAATTACAAAAGTTGCAGTTACTTCACACCTTGCCAAGAGTTTGCGGTTGGCTTGCCTACCAACTGCTAGTGTTACTCAACCTGATTCCTCAAGGAAACGAAGACACAACGTTAATTTTTACCATGTCCAAAGATCCTACGTGCAAGCAAGGACTTGGCTTTAACATGGGGCATTCTTGACACTGTTGATTATAAATTCTACATTGTCGCTCCCATCGTTTCCAATCAAAATATCTCTGCCTGGAGATGGGTAAGGGAGAAGCAGAGGATGGATGGAGCACTTTTGCTTGTCCAAAGCTCATAACAGTGAGGCAAACCTTATTGAAATTTTGGTTCGTGGCTCTCAGGGTGGAAAACCTTTCCATCCCTACCTGCAGCTCCTGTTCGCAGGAGCATGAGACAGCCAGTGAGTTTTGTATGTCAGGACGGACATATCAGTGTTTTACCCATCACAATTTCAGTGTTTTTCTCCAGTGTCTTTTTCTGGTAGATCTGATTTACGCTAGGGTCACAGTAACACCAGCTACACTTTGCTTCACCCAGGATACCTGGATATGAAAGTGCAAGGGATCCAGCCCAGCTAAGTTGGGCAGCACCTCACAATCGTTTGGCTCTTGACATCTTCTCTATCCAAAACACCATCTACTTTCTCACTATTTTCAATGCAGAGGGACAGGGAGTCTTCATAGGGAGTTTCCTCCTGTTTAAATAATGTGTTTCTTTAGTTTTCTTCTTTTCGCCGAAGTTCAGAAGATGATCCAGTTATGTTTATCTCCACAGCAAGTCTTCACTTTGAATTCTTCAAGTTAGAGTTCATCAATGATGCCACACTCCACCACCCATTTCAGGTCCAGATCACGGAACCTTCTTTGGAGGATGACAAATATTATGACAGGGCCAGAATTTTATTATATGTAATAATACAGTACTTAGAGTCCTGGCACTGGAACCAAAAACGCTGCTCTACCTGGTGCAGGTGGGATACACCATTGAGGGAAGTGTCTTCACAATGGAGAGCAGAGCGTCATGAGTTTCATATCAAGATGTTTGGGTAGTTGTGCCAAGATCACTTCCCAGAGAGGAAGATGATCTTATCTCCATCTTAGGTGTCATATCTAGCACAGCAGATGAAGCAATTAGGAGCAAAAGGGAGAATCTCAAACTCTACCCCTCTCCAAACCCACACATCAAGCCATTAGGAGTCAAAACCATCTCAGTTAGGTGATGTATTTGACTGGGCACTGTTCTGTGCATGTTCAACAACTGCTTCTGAGAAGATAATGACCAAATCACTGTGTTGCACCTTCATAACTTTTGGAAATGTGTTTCCTAATCTCTTTTTTTTTTTTTAATTTCTCCTTCTTTATATCTTTTCTTCTGGTATGTGTCACTGCCAAGGGTTTGATGTTATCCAAAATATACTTAGTTTTTCCTGGCGTGAAGTCCTCTGAGAAGTGAAGTTTCTCAGATGCCTCTAAGTTCTCTGAAGGAAGCATCTGGAGATATCTTGGCATTTTCTACACTGCTAGGCCATGATGGCAAGGAAAAAGAGACAGAAAACATGGATTGTGTCTCTGACACCTCAGTCAAAAATGCCGTAATACCTTCCAAAAGCAGCCTGGAAACTACCAGAATGTGTACTTGCTGGACCATGAAATCGTCACAGAGAGAAGTTAGGTTTCACCTCTGACAATGACACCATGGTCACTGCAGGAATGTTGCAGGAATATGGCTGTTGGGAAGCGGAGGATGAAATGAGCTCCTTTTTCCCTGGGGGTGTAGTGGGGTGCAAGTGGAGAAACATCTCGCTGTAAAAGCCACCAGCCCACCTGTGTGTTACTGCCCATGGTACAAACAGTTCTGTGAAATATCCCCTCCTTCCTTAAAAAAAAAACGCCACTCAAGGTTCAACCATATGGATGTCATCGTAACAGATTTTATTGAAGAGGGGGAAAGAAATAATTTCCACAGCATTGCCTGGTTTTGCAGATGCAGTATTTTGATTCTCCGCAAAGGAAGATTTTTAGAACCTTTTGTTGCAGCAGGAACTGGTGTTAACGGAAGCGAAGGGATTAGGGTAATTCAGAGGCCATTCGGTAGAAGCAGAAAGGATTTCCAAGCAGAATCCAGGGTGTCTTCAGCCCCGTCTCCACCCCCTGCATGGTGAAGAAGAGAGAGTCTCAGGTTACTCACCTATAGGTTTTCTTAGTGAATTCACTAAAAGAGAAACTGGTCTTGTTTTTAACAAAACCAGGACAGGTTCTCATTATTTCACGGCACCAGAGCAGAACCTGCCATGGAATGCAAAGACCCCCTGAGGACCCCCTACGCCAGCAGGTTTGGCATTGGAGAAATGGGACAGGAGGGTGTTTTAGAGGACCTGTGTCTCTAAGATGTTTCTCTGGAGAAAAGATAAAGAGGATGTCAGCATTGCCACAGTTATCCCTGCACTTCTACATACCTTTTGCAACAAGTCAATCCATTACTACATCTTCCAGCCCAGTAAAATGGCCGTCGACATATCCCTGGGATGCAGATTCCGTTTCGGGCTGCACAAGAATTAAATCGCCCAGGAATGTAACGTTGACCTACATGGTGGAAAGCGAACAGTCATTTACCATGAAAGTAGTCAGGAGTGGATGCCGTCTCTCTCCTCTAATTCCTCTCTCTACGTACTTCACCCCTTACCTGCAGCCGCTTGGAGCATCACAAAGAGGACAACCAGGAGCTGGTAAAGGATCCTCATGGCCACAGCTGGGATGTGAATTCCTTGCCTGTAATGAGACCACAACACCAAAATACACTGAATAGAACATCCCCTCCTGACTGGGAGACAAGGAACTGCTTAAAACCTGCCCTGAGCAACCAAACCCAAAGCCTTATAAAACAGGATGGACTTGAATGACGAACAGAGTGAAAATTGCATCCTTGGAGATATTAAACATTTCACCAAATATACATCTAAGCAAACTAACTATCCTCGCTTTGAGCATGAATTTAGACTAGAAATTCCAGGACTGCCTTTCAACCTAAATTATTCTGGGAGTCTATGGTGCTTTGGTGGGTTTTGTTTTTAATGTTGGTCTTACTGCACTGAAAAATTATCTTCCAGACCTGTACAACAGCAGAAAGACCACTGTGGTACTAACATAGACCTGTGACTTATTCACCCTCAACCTACTGTGGTTCACAAAGCGTTCAGAGAACAAGCCAACCATTGTCCATAGGAAAGTCTGAAAGAAACATTTGGATCTCTTGAGCATCAATTAAGGTGACAACTCAGAATGTTACAGGGATTCAGGCAAGATATGTAGTCCAAAATGTAGCCCTGAATGGCTGTGCTGGCCAGATGCCTGTTTCTGTAGGAAGTTGGACATTTCTTAACCAACAAGCCCTCTGTCTCTGATGCCCCAAGTTAAAGTTTCTGCTTCTGTCCACTCCCCTTGGAGGTCACCAAACATGGTTTTCTCCTGCAAGCCCTGCAAACAACCCATGGTTCATAGAATCATAGAATGTCCTGAGTTGGAAAGGACCCACAAGGATCATTGAATCCAACTCCTGTCCCTGCATAGGACAACCAAAAACTCACACTGTGTGAGGGCACTGAGGTTCTGCAGGACCAGACCGAACACAGTCACTGGAGGAATGAGAATGAAGGGGTAAATGAAAGCAGAATACTCATTAGACTTGAGATTAATGAAAGGAAAACAAATGTATAAAGATGAAGAAGTGAGTATGCCTGTCCAGAATCAGACAGAAGAGTTACCAATGGAAGAGGTGGAGGTTCAGCACTGCTGTCCGTCTGCCTTCTCCAGCTGGTGCCCCAGACCCAAACACGACTCTTTATATAAAGGTTTAGGGATGCTGGTGGTGCAGTCTCAGGCCAATGAAAAAAGCCTTTTCCAGCCAAATTTGTCCTGTACTTCAGCATCTTCCAATGAGAAAGGAGGGCCTGCTTTGAGTCTGCTTTCACCACAATGCCCCTGAGCTTTGTGCAACCCATCTTCGACCATCCAAGTTGGTGTAAGATACGTTAAGCCACAGGGTTATGTAAAACACCTGGGAACGTGCAATGACAGCTTCTTTTTGTCCTGCTGGATCCTTATTCTGCCTTTGATACACAGCTTAATTTTCTAATTTGCAGCTGTAACGTGGTTGTTTTTTCCCTTGGTAACATTTTGTCCTTTACATCTCACCTTCTGGTTGTTTCATCTCCATCTCCATGAAAGAATAAACATTGCTTCCTTTTTAGCTGACTAATTACATAGCTAGTAGTTTAGTGCATAATGAGATTCTGAGGTATGAAATGATAACATAAATGCAATCTTTCCAGGAAAATTTTATAATATATCATATTTTTACTTCTAATGCTTCTATGGATTGCTCTTGATTTGTTTTTGTTGTTGTTGTTTCAGTGTCCTTCCTGATATCAACTTTTACTCAATCTTTCTCAGGTTGCCCAGCATCTGGCAGGATAACCAGCACACTTGCCTATCTCATGTATGTTCCTCAAATTCTCTGTAAAATATAAGCAGTTCATTAAGAAGAAATATAATTTCTAGTCCTTCCAGTTCTGACCGACTGCCAGAAGTCACATATTTTCTCTCTATATATATGTGCACGTGTGCTTTTATATGCATATTATGCACAGATCAGTGTAACCTCATCTAGGTGTTCCTGCTCCAGTGGGGGGATTGGACTGGATGAGCTTTCGAGGTCCCTTCCAATTCCTAACATTCTGGGGTTCTGTGATATACAGGTATTTAAATGCTAAATGTTTACTCGTCAAGATTTTACAGTTTCTGAGCCATGAACACGTTTGCTGTTACTCAGACTAAGTCCTTTCTGTGACACAGAGGCAGCAATTCCTATTCCTGAAGCCCTTCTGCTCTAAGTCTGTGCTGTATGAAGAACTCCATCCTCTGTCAGTACATTTTATTGACATTTTATTTCTCATAATCCAGGTGACTTCAGCAAACACTCCCAGGTAGGGAGGATGGGTATCAGATGGATAGGAAGCGCTGCTGAGGCTTTGTCTCCTCTTCCATGGCAGTGACCAATTTGCTGGCCACGTGTTTTTAAATCCCTGTAAGTCCACCAACTCAGCCATAGTACAGAGGAGAAATTATCTGATTTTTATTTTCACAGGGAACACGTTAAAAAAAAAAAATCTCTGAATCTCCAACATGGATTTTATTTGTGAATAAAGTAATGTGAGGAGATTTTTGGCATGGAGAAAATGCAGATCTCCCTGTTGTCAGCATCTATTAGTGAGCAAACCTTTCCTCCAGGTCTGCTTTAGTCTGCCAGCTTTATGTGGTTTTCCAGTTATTATAAACCCCACACAGTCCCTTTCTGTGACAGCAAGAAATGTTCTTTCTTTCCACCTTTCCTTATCTCCCATTCTGACAAGGTGCCTCATCCCTCTTCCTTCGGGACCTTCCAACTCACCTGTGCTACCTCATCTCCTCTGGATCTGTCTCTGCTTATCCCACTTTCTGCTCCAGAAGATTTACACCTCCACAGTATCAACTAAGAGTTGTCCATGAGCTGAGAATCTGAAGTCAAGCTGCTCTCAGCTTGACCACCAGACACTTTGCTGTGCTGCGTCCCACCAGGCAGGAGGTCTGGAGCTGTGGTGCCCTCATCCGGAGGCTGCTGCCTTGCAGCTGGGCATGCAGTCCTCCTCGGTTTAAGAAGGACCAGGAATTACTGGAGGGAGTCCAATGGAGGGCTATGAAAATGCTGAGGGGTCTGGAGTATCTCTGTGATGAGAAGACTGAGAAGGCTGAGGCTGTTGAGCTGGAAAAGAGAAGCTCAGAGGGATGTGATCAATGGGGTCAATATCTCAGGGTGGGTGTCAGAGGATGGACCAGACTCTGTTCAGCGGTGCCCAACACCAGGGTGAGGGGCAACGGGCACAGACTGAAACACAGGAGGCTCCATCTGAACATGAGGAGAAACTTGTTTGCTGGGAGGTGCCAGAGCCTGGCCCAGGCTGCCCAGAGCGGGTGTGGAGTCTCCTTCTCTGAGACATTCAAACCCCCTGGACCCACCTGTGTGATCTGCTCTGGTGACCCTGTGTTAGCAGCTGGGTTGGACTGGATGATCTCCAGAGGTCCCTTCAACTCCAACCAGCCTGGGATTCTGTGATCTGGTGTTTTAAAGGTGAGAGGTGAGGAGGAGCTGTGGATGTACACTAGAGGTCTGACAGCACATGACACAGGTGACATCCCAGCTGTGAGGTGCCTCACGTTTGCATATATCCCCAATTTTTCTTCCCCCCAAAGCATTTTTAGGTGTGCAAAGACAGGATTAACAGAGAGGTTAATTTATTACAGCTCTTAAACCCAGCTTGCTCAGTTCCTCAGCATCCTGGGCCCCACTGTGCAGCTGGGCCGGAGCAGAGCTTAGCAGCAGGTCACAGCGAGCTGAAACCTGGGCTGCAGCAGAAGGCTACAGAGAGTGTAATGGAGAGACAGAACTAAAAGCTGTAGGAAAATAACACTGAATTATTTCCTTCTTTCTTCCTCATACCACGGTGTTTAGTTTTACAAAACATATATAGGTATTCTTGTTCAAATAACAAACTGCAGCCTCGAAGGGACGCTCCCTGCCAAGTTTTAGTGTGACGCAAAGGAGCGGAACTCCCCATCTCTATCTGGGATACTTTATTCATTCTAATTCCAGTTGTTTTTCCCTATTGACAGTTGCACAGCTGTGTCTACCCTTTTCCCTTTGGAAAAGCGTGTGGTTTGAAAAAAGCAACGCAGACTTGCTGGCACAGGGTAGAATGGTAATTTTCTGGATAGGGGTGGTGCTGGAGATGGGAGTTGAGCGGTGTCGGGTTTCATGGATATTAATTAATTGAAATGGTGATGTTAGGCTGGAATAGGAGAGCCCAGGGACTGTCTGATTATGGTTTCTTTATGTAAAGGAAAAGCTAGATTTGCCTTAAAAGAAGCTGGGACCATTCCTGATTTAGGCAACCCAGTACCACAGTGACCCAAAACTTGCATGAGTTGTTGCTGTTCTTGAACTGGGCCATGTGTGTAAAAAGTGCTTAATACCTCCTTGGACTAAAGGAATAGGTGAGACCTAAAATTTTTGTGAAGTTCTAGAGTCCTGAATTTGCCCTTTGCAACAACTGTGTGTATGATACGATGTGCCACTGTAAATAAAAACAAACATGCAACAGAATAGATGTTGCTAGCAGTGTTGCCAGCTTCCCCTGGTGACTGCTGCAATGCTTTATAGACCCTTCTGGACCAGGCCACTGGGAGGACCAGAAACCTTCCTGCCCAGGAGGGATGTCACACTTGAGTGAGAACGAGGATGAGAACAGGCTGTTTCACCAGGACTCTATGTGGATAATTTTAAGAAATCTCAGTGCTGGGAATATCTTCTTCAAGATCAGCTAATAGCTTTATGATGAAAGATTGGACATGAGCCGGCAACGTGTGCTTGCAGCCCAGAGGCCAATTGTATCTTGGGTTGCATCACAAGGAGCGCGGGCAGCAGGTGAAGGGAGGTGATTCTGCCCCTCTGCTCCGCTCTGGTGAGACCCCCCTGCAGTGCTGGTCCAGCTCTGGGTCCTCAGCACAGGGCACACATGGACCTGCTGGAGAGGGGCCAGAGGAGCCACAGAAATGATCCGAGGCTGGAACAGCTCTGCTGGGAGGACACGCTGAGAGAGTTGGGTGTTCAGCTGGAGAAGAGAAGCTCCGGGGAGACCTTAGTGCAGCCTTTCTGTAATTAAAAGGGGTCAAAAAGAAAGATGGGGATGGACTTCTGAGCAGGAACTGTTGTGATAGGACAAGGGGTGATGGTTTGAAACTAAAGGAGGGAGATTCAGGCCAGACATGAGGAAGAAATTGTTGACAATGAGGGTGGTGAGAGCCTGTCCCAGGTTGGGCAGAGAGGTGGTGGATGAACCATCCCTGGAGACATCCCAGGCCAGGCTGGACGGGGCTCTGAGCAACCTGAGCTGGTGAAGATGTCCCTGCTCATGGCAGGGGTGGCACTGGATGAGCTGTGAAGGTCCCTTCTGAGCCAAACCATTCTATGATTCTACCATTGTGTGCCCAGAATGGAAAGGCATCTCAGATGTCTACCTTCAGTTAATCTAAATCCATGTTTTGGTCCTAGCTGCATCATCTCTCCATGTATGGCTTTGCCATACAGTTGACGAAGCACAAAAAAATATTATTACTGCTGCTCTGTAGAGGTAAAGCTGAATTCCTGCTCTCTGGTTTGCTGAGCAGCACATTTATCTTTATATTTCAAGGGCTTTAAAGGCAACTGGCAAGTCCTCTGTTTGCTTGTGTGTTCTCTGAGCTCAGGGGTGTCCACAATTGGGAGGCTGCAGCACAGCCAGCATGCCCAGAGGGAGCAAGGGTCAGTTCACTCTGCACAAAACACCAGGCAGCAGCCGTGGCTTCCAGGCAGGTTTTGTCCCACTCATCTCTGGGCAGGTTTCCACAGGGCTGGCCAAGGCCACCCGATGGAAAGCAGGGCTGTTCACCAGCTGGATTTCATGTTTGTTGCCAATTGTGGACGTGCCGCAAGGACAAGCATTGAGCAATTGTACCAAAGGTTTGTCATCCCTTACGGTCATTTGCACAGAGGACACTGGAATAAGAGGATGGCAGAGGGGAGGTAAAGGATCTTTGTGGCTTCAAGCTGGCTGAGGACGTCCCATCATCAGAGGTAAGCTGCATCATTATGGAAGCAATATATAGACACAGGGTTTAACCCAGCCGCCTTCACAAAGACGATTAGGGGC
The DNA here is from genome assembly GCF_036013475.1 of Columba livia. Taxonomy (NCBI): domain Eukaryota; kingdom Metazoa; phylum Chordata; class Aves; order Columbiformes; family Columbidae; genus Columba; species Columba livia. Next base: position 4,222,800 of record NC_088604.1, on the reverse strand, counting down.
CTAGAACAACTTTCTTATGAAGTGTGACCAAGAGAGATGGGGATGTTCAGCTGGAGAAGCTGAGATGGGATCTTATCAATGTTTCTAAATATCTCAAGGTGGGTGTCAAGAGGATGGACCAGACTCTTCTCAGTGGTGCCCAATGACAGGATGAGGGGCAACAGGCACAGACTGAAACACAGGAGGTTCCATCTAAACATGAAGAGAAACTTCTTTACTCTGAGGTGCCAGAGCCTGGCCCAGGCTGCCCAGAGAGGTTGTGGAGTCTCCTTCTCTGAGACATTCAAACCCACCTGGACACCTTCCTGTGCAATCTAATCTAGGTGTACCTGTGCTAGCAGGTGGGTTGGAGTAGATGATCTCCAGAGGTCCCTTCAACCCCAGCCAGACTGCGATTCACACCAGCATGGAGAGCAATTTGTGATGCTCTGCACTGTTGGAGATCTCCAACTGGGGAGACCAAACCTTGCTGGAGCAGCCAGGGTGGACAAGGGGGACATAGGGGCATCTCAGGTGGCACATGGCAAAACAACTGAGACCTGGATATTCCACAGCCAGGAGGCTGTGGAATGCTGAATGATAAAATGCCATCTGGGATTTAGAAGAGTCCTTCCACATGTCCATATTAACAACACTATACATATATATATATATATATATATGATGTGGATTTGCTAGGAGGACTGTGGAGAAACATGAGAGTAAGAAATGCCATCATTATGGAATAAATGTAAATTTCAATAAACAATTACTTAAATTAATCGTGACTATTTCCGAGTAAATCACATATTAGAATATCTGGATTATTCTTTTTTATTGCTATCTTCTTCAGCTAAGATAAAATATAAAGCCGTTTAGAAAATTCAGCTTTTATTTCTCTCAGAATATTTATATATTATGAATGTATACATACATATACACAGGCATAAATATATATATATATACATGTACATAAATTGTTTGCATATATTCTCTGTACAAAATAACATGATTTTTAAGGCTCCACACAGTATCCCTTTTATGAGCTTTAGTAGCCAAAACAATATTTAGAGTCAATAATAGTGTACTGTAATTAAAATAACAGTTTAATTACCATATTTAAGAAATTTAAGGTAACTTTACCAACAGGTGTAACAACAGGTACAATTCATTAATTGATTATCATATTCCAGTCTTGATTTGTATTTGAGCTTTGATCTGTTTTGTACCCCATTGGGGAGTTAACACAGGCACGAAGTGGGAAACAGAAGGAAATACTCATTTTATCCTATTTTAAGATCCTTTTCAGGATGTGACTTGTCTGTCTTCTGTTTGTCTGAATTTACTGAGGTGAAACACACCCTAAAAGCTCAGTTCAGAGCTCTGTGTTCCTGGAAACACATTTATGGATTTAATGTTCATGGTGTTTATTTCTGTCTTTTTACATTTCATCATTTAATAAATCAATTTCATTATTTAAGTATATTTTTAAGGAAAGAAAAAAGCCCAATCATAGATACAAATGCTGCTGCCTACTGTAAAACACATACACACTCCATCAATTAAATTATACAGGAATGGGATTCAGTAAAATAACTATATCTGGACAATTAAAGTGCTTATTTGGATTTTTCTTATCATATCACTTGGACCCAAGTAAATAGGTTTGCTGGCTCTGTATGATTTTCAAAGGAAGCAAGTGTCTCCCACCTCCCTGGACACTCATTGTTGCCTGTGTCCAGCTACCAAGGCAAAGGAAATCCCACACTCCTCCTCCCTGGACCTGCCTCTGTTAATGTGATTTATTTTTCAGAGCAAGGACCAGCATCTTGTCCATTGCTGGTGGCCACAGCAGATTGCAAAACACTGAGGGCTTTGAGGCTGGACTGTCAGAAACCATAATTCACTAACATGTCAGTGCTGGGAATCAAAAGACATCAGGATAATTAAGAAGAAAATCCATAAAATCCTGCTGTCAGAATAATTTATGTCCTGTTGACTGAAGAAGGCTGTTGGAGAGAAATTTTAGTCTTAGCTCTTCATTGCCCTCTTCTGGGAGGCAGGTGACCTGGGTAGATGGATGCTGTTCAGATGGCTGTTTGGATTACAAGAATGCTGGGTTATTTTCTAGACTCTTAGTAGCATGACAAAACACAGCATCTTTTTCTGGGTTCCCCTGGGTGACTTCAGGATCGAAGCAATAATGGTGCTGCCACCAGTCATTCCGGTCTGAACTCTCTGGGAGCACGAAGGAGCAGTTTGCCCCAAACATTTTACAGAAGTTGTTTCTTTTGGCCACCTAGCAAATGGGTGCCTCCCTGAAACTTTAATTATTCAAACAATAGTTATTTCCTCTACAATGAGTAGAATACAGATGTGGTAAATGCAAGAAAATTAAAATATTCTTGGTGCACAGATAAGCATGCTCTTAGAATCATAGAATCATGTTGGTTGGAAGAGGCCCTTAAGACCAAGTCCAACCATTAACCCAAAACTGGCACTAACCCATGTCCCTAAGAACCTCATCTCCATTTGTTCAACCCCTCCAGGGATGGTGACTCCACCACTGCCCTGGACAGTCTGATCCAATGCCTGACAGCCCTTTCTGGGAATAGATTTTTCCCAATATGCAATCTGAACCTCCCCTGGACCAACTTGAGGATGTTTCCTCTTATCCTATTGCTTGTTACTTGGCAGAAGAGACTGATGCTCTCTTGCTCCAACCTCCTTTCAGATAGCTGTAAAGAGCAAGAAGGTCTCCCCTCAGCCTCCTTTTCTCAATCTAGACTGTGCAAAAACTGTGCAAAACTTGTGCAAAAACTGAGCTTCTCTAATGTAATGGTTTAGGTGCTGTGGTAGGTACCTCCAGGCTTCAGAGATGACCTGCCTGCAGTCAACACCAGGCACCATGGCCTTGAGACAGTTCTGTAGGATTAGGTCCCCTCTGGAGCCAAGCCACCAATTTTCAGTGTATGTCCCAGGATGCTTTTTTCACAGCCCACGACAGATCAATATGTTGTACACAAACCAGGGTGGTGTGAGGTGGTTTTCGGAAGAACCAGAGAAAGGAGTGGTCACCATTTGTCATCAGCTGCTGGGAAGGACATTTCAGCTGCTGGGAATGGCTGTGACAGCTCTGTTATCAATAGGAATACATATATACTCTGTGAGGTTCCCCATTGAGAGGAGCCAGGTAGGACAGACTGGACACTGTGACCCCTCTCCTGAAGTCCTCTAGGATGAGTTGAAGGTTTAGTTTCCACACCAGCTGCAGTAGATAAGGAGAAAAATACATGTCTTGTTGGTAATCTTTGCTTCTCTAGAAAGCAATTCATCACTCCGAGACACAGAATTTTGCAGCTTAGTTAAATCTTCATAAACAACTAAAATGTACAATGCTTGGTATTTCAGTAAGGCTGACTGCTACAGTCAATAATGGTGATTCTGAAGGATTATAGTATTATGTATCATTTTCAAAAGTTAATTAGAATCTGCAGGAAGAAATGATGGTGGAGGCTTTGAGGCTTTCAACTGGCACATATCATAGAGATGTTATGGAGAGAAGGGATAGATGGCTCCTTAGCTGCTTCTGTAAAGATGTTTTCGAGGACTTACTACTGCTTTGTAAGCTACAAAAGTGGCTAATATTCAAATAAAGTTTCTGAGTGTTTATTATCCAGAGAAACTAGAATAGCTGAAGTCATTATCCACACATATCTGAAGCAAAATATGTGATAATTAAATAAAATAGACATTTTAGTCACTAAGTTAATTGCTGCAAAATACAAAGCACGGCACCATATGGGCTGCCATGAAGAAAGTTAACTCCAACCCAGCCAAATCCATCATGGTTACTCAAATAAAAATGGGTAAAACTGTAAATGGAAGCATCGATGATTTTGTGCATGTAGCAGCATTATCCATAAGTTATAAAATGGATCTAAGAAAAGTTTGTTTATATTACAATACTTGGATAAATTTAGAGGAAATTAATTATATTTCTTGCTTTTTTTTTAAAAAAATTATAATCTCCAGGATGTATGGGATTCAAATATAGGAGTCTTCACTGGAGCTGGTGCAAGCCTTCTTTGCAGCTGACGGAAAGTCACAATATTAATCTAATTATTTTAAGTTTTATAGGTACAAACACGTTTTCTTGGTTTTATGCAATACACCTTTCAAATATATCTTTCCTGAACTAGATTTGTTCAGCAGATTTATTCTAGAGCATTATTGCATAAATGACAATTTTTATTAATAAAATACATCTTAAATGTCATAAACAGCTTTTGGATTAGGTGATGGCAACTGCAGGACAAATGCATGACCTCTTTCTGTTTTCTTTTTCTTAGTAGCTGTTGTGTTTGGTAACACTGAATTTGGACATGAAGATCCTTTTCCTTTTCTTTCCTGTTCTCCTCTTAGTGCTCCAAGGCACTTTAGGTAAGAGCTACATAAAATCAAAAGCAATACAGAGGAAAGACCATGAGCATGGAGAATGTAAAATAGAACCAAAAATAAGATGAGTTTTAGGCCCTTTTCCCCCAAGCCAACTGGTGCTACCAGAGTGCTGGTCACACCTTAGCAGTGAACAGACACCAAGTGGGTCCATTGGACGCACTGAACCCTCCCACTTTGGAAAATAAGATAATGTAAAGGTATGGATGGGGTCAGCCCAAAGACTGGGCTGTTGCTGTTGCTCTATAACCCCAACTGGTTCTTAGTCTTCTTTGGGAATGAAAATCTGTTTTGTTTGTTTGTTAATTTTTGTTTGTTCTTCACAGGTTTCATGCGTGCACCGAATAACAATGAGCAATGCAAACAGGCTGGAGGTACCTGTTTCGCTGACCACTGTCCTCTACCCAACACGAGACCCTTTGGACGTTGCCAGCAAGCGGTCCCTTGCTGTCGGACAGTGGTGAGTTATGGATTTGGTGAAGATGAAGTGTTTCTTGGGTCAATGGGCTTATTATTCACTTTTACACATCCAGAGTGCTCTTTAAATGTGAAATTTCTCTAGTGCAAGCTGGGAAATGAGCAGAGACTCCATATAGTCCAATGCAGGGTTTCCTGAGGATTTCCTCACTAGTTCCCCATGCACCATTAATGACATGAGTGCCTCATGAGAAAGATCACAGCCAAATGTCTTTGGCAGAGGTAAGTCATTAGCTAGAAATGAACTCTTTGCTCTGCTGTTCCCATTAGCTGTTTCAGACTGGTCTTGATGAGTAACACTGGCTTCAAAGGATGAGATGAAATAGTCTCAATTTGTGCTAGGGGAGGTTTAGTTTGGATATTAGGAACAATTTCTTCATGGAAAGGGTTGTCAGGCATTGGAACAGGCTGCCCAGGGCAGTGGTGGAGTCACCATCCCTGAAGGGGTTTAAAAGACGCGTAAATGAGATTATTAGGGACATGGGTTAGTGACAGTGTTGAGTTAATGGTTGGACTCAATGATCTTGAGGGTTTCTTCTAGCCAAAATGATTCTGTGATTCTATGTGCATTGAGCACCAAATCAAACATCTATACCTCTCCAGGAGGAGGTTGTCATTCAGTGCTTTCTGTGCTTCTTATGCAAATATTTTCCTGGTTACAAGTACAAAATCTGAAAGTTTCTTTCCTTTTTTGCAGTACGATTAGTGACTGTTGACATCTCAGCCTGGCTAAAACAGAGCTTCTGGCAGTTTAGGAGACACATTATCCCATTGGAAAATCTGGAATTTTGAGCTGGAAATATGCAGTTTTCACACACATGCACACACCAAAACATGAACAGAATCAGAAAGAAAACAAACTCCTCCACAAACAAAGTTAACAACTTGAAGAAATTCCAAAGCAATTCTTGAACCACCCAGAAAAATAGCAATATTTATCTTTTTTCTCAAGTGTTTTTCTGTTGAATCTATATTGTGGCCAACAACATCTATCCCAAAGAGCAGATCACCACGATGCAGAGACTTGTCTCCATGAAAAGATACAGAGCATGTTCTTCCTTTGGCTTTCAGAACAGATGTTCATTATTTTATTTTCTTTTTGGAGTTAGTAACAATGTGAATAATTCTAGAAGATGAACTCTCCAGGAGATAGTGAATTCTCAGCTGGGGTGTTCACATTTCATAGTCTATGTACCTCAATAAATTTTAATAAACTTGCTTTAGAATACTTGTGTTTGATCCTTATATCTGTGAGGAGTTTTCTTGGTGTTTGTTTTTACTGGAGGTTCTGTCTTGTCTCACCTGGGGTCAGCATGAGATGTGACTTGTAATAAAATTCTCCAAGAAGAGGAGAAGAAACCAAACCCACATATCATCAGGAATATGTCCTGGTCCTGTTATTATTAGGATGACCAGTAACAGTAATAAATATCTTCTCCAAATGGACTGTGATTAGCCTAGTAGCAATCTGCCACAAACTGGCTGTGTTCAGGGCCCATGGCTGTGTTAAAACCATCCATAGCAGCTTGTGTCATGGAGAACATGGACACTTTTAGTCATCCCTTGTTTCAAATCCTTTTGGACTTTGCATTAGCTCTCTGGGATGTTAGGGACGGGGAATGGAAAAGAAGGGGGGGATGTATCTAGACCTTGTAATAGCAGGTGCAGGGACTCCGCGTTGATGGACGTTCAACCAACTGCCTCAAGACATCATGATGTAGTGACAAATACTGATAGTTTGAGTAGTTTAGGATCCAGAGAAGTAAAATCCCATTGACGTCATGCTGGTCCAGACTAAATAAAGGCATCAGGAGCAGAATGATATAAGTGTGATGAGATGGGTTCAAGACTTAAGAAGTTGCCATTCTGCCACTCCAGGTTTCTTTACATTACCATTTCCAGCACTTCAGGTTGGGTTAGAAGATGAAACCCTGTAGAGGAGCAGAGGAGTGATCCCGTCTCCCAAACCCCAGCCTGGCATCCTAGACTAGGATGGCAGAGAGAATGGGTTCTAGGGCTTTTTGATTTATTAATAAATATATTGCCACACATATCACTGCAATGCAGACACTCTGCAGGGTGATTTAACAGGACTCAATGACACGTGCACTTAAATTAATTTAGTTAAATAAACTTCACTTACAGGTTGATTTTTACAGACAATAAAAACAGCAAAAAAACATATATAAGCAAATGTCAGTAATGTGGTTTCACAGTGACTTGCTTTTATTATAATTGAAGCTGTAAATCTCTTTATTGGGGTGCAAGAACTCCTCCTCTTGATCTTCTCGTGCTCCTAAGGGTCTTCACCCCCATGGGAAGGCTCCCCAGGTTTGCACCGAGGTTGGGATCCATCGATGTGAAAAATGGGAGATGTCTCAGATGCCCAGAGCTCTCGTCTGTGTGGTCAGTGAGGTGTCAGTTTTAGGAAGTCGGTGTCCTGCAAAGAAAAATCAGGTGCTTAGATAGTCTACTTATCTCCATCCAAACAGGTAAATTATACCTGGTCATCTCAGATTACCATAGACATAAGATGACAAATAGGCCATGGGAGGTTTAGATTGGATATCAGGGAAAATCTCTTTCCAGAAAGGGTTGTTGGGCATTGGAATAGGCTGCCCAGGGCAGTGGTGGAGTCACCATCCCTGGAGGGGTTTAAAAGACAAGTAATTGAGGTTCTCAGAGACATGAGTTAGTGCCATTTTGAGGTTAATTGTTGGACTTAACGATCTTGAGGATCTTTTCCAACCAGAATGATTCTGTGATTCTATGATTCTAGGAAAGACCACCAGAGATCTTTTTCATCTGGATCACTGACCTGTGTTTCTGGCTGTAAGACAACCCAGATACAACACAGGATGTGTATGCACACACCACAGCTATCCAGCTACAGCTGCTGATGACCCAGAGTACTTGACAGGGTAGAGTTCAAGAGTAAGACTATTTTAGCAATAAAGAGCTGCACTGGACAAAGTGGCTGATCCTCTCACTTTCCTCCATGCCTTTTTTCTATGAAAAAGGGTGACAAGGTTTCTCACTTCTTTTTTTGCCTCCTTCAACATGTTTCATAGAAACCCAATTAGATTAAGTATAATAATAATAATAATAATAATAATAATAATAATAATAATAATAATAATAATAATAATAATAATAATAATAATAAATTAATGAGGTCCCAAAAGGGTAGTTCTGTTATAGCTCCTTTGGTATGAAATGACACCAACCTCAGAGCTGAAGCACAGCATATTGCAGAATCACTCTGCATGGGATATCTCCTGCCTGTGTGGGTTGAGTGGGAGACATCAGAGGTGACTGTCTCAAGTCACTTGTGTCCACCCTGCTTAGTACAGGCAGAGTTTGAGCATGATCTGGTTCTGCCCTGGTACCAGACTCATGTTGGAAGAAGTTATCAGTGATAATTAGTGATTAGTGTTCAGGCTGGAGAAGAGAAGGCTTCGTTGAGACTGTATTGTAGCCTTCTGTACTTAAAAGAGGCCTGCAAGAAAGATGGGGACAGACTTTTGAGCAGGGTCTGTTGTGATAGGGCACGGGGTGATGGTTTTAAACTAAAGGAGGGAGATTCAGGCCAGACATGAGAAAGAAATTGTTTACAGTGAGGGTGATGAGAGCCTATCCCAGGTTGCCCAGAGAGGTGGTGGTTGAACCATCCCTGGAGACATCCCAGGCCAAGCTGGACAGGGCTCTGAGCAACCTGAGCTGGTGAAGATGTCCCTGCTCATGGCAGGGGTGGCACCGGGGGAGCTTTGGAGGTCCCTTCCAACCCAAACTATTGTATGATTCTATGATATATGGTATGTTATTAGCAATATTAGATGTGCAAAGTCCATGTTCCTCCTTGCTCATCATCAGCTTCTCCCTGCAGTTTTTCAGAGAAGGCAGACAGGTATTTTTGACACCACAAGGCCCAGCAATTAAAGGGTTTTTCTGGGGGGATATAAGAGGCTGGAGGAGGTGACCTGTTTCATCCCAAAAGGGGGAAAAGCCCAGTGAGCCTACTTGCTGCAGTGGCATGTTTCAGGACGAATTAATCTTACCATTTGCAACACCTCAGTTTCCCAGTGCGGCAGGTCCCAATGTCAACAGTGGGACCAGAGCATGCGACATACGAGCAGGAACCCCGGTTCTGCCGGCATGCGATGGTGTCGGCATCTGCTTGGCTGTAAGCTGAAAAAAGAACCCGAGGGAAAATTCATATTCATTTGTGAAGGGACAGGATTGGAGAGTTACAGCATCAGATTTAGCTTCTGTGGTGTGTGGTTTCCTGCCACGGTGTCTGTTTTGTGATTGGGTTAACCTGGTCACACCTTCTTAAGGTCTCTACATCCATAAGAAATGCAAACTAGGCAGAAAAACAGGTTGTAATGCTAGATAAATGTCTGCTTCCTTAGCATTCCTCCTGGAGACACGTGCTTGTCATTCCAGTTATGCACAGATACACTATGTTATATGAAAAAGCCATAGGAGACACAGAAAAATTGTATTTTAAAAATTAATCTCACATTAATCTCAGAAAAAAAAAAAAAAGTGGTGATATTAAAATTAAAATGTCTTGAGTTTCTTCAAACTTTCAGTTCAAGTTTCAGCAAATGTAAAGCGCATTTACGACTCATAACCATTATCTACTACTTCAAGTATTTTTCTTGCAGGAAGTATTGAGCATTGTGATAATGAGCAGCATGCTCACAGGAAACCTGTGCCCTTTGTTACCATGTAAAATATTGTGCAGTTAACACAGATGGCATAAAGCTTTACAAAATCCAACTTTTAATCACAGTTGAACCACTGGAACTGACATTTGCTTGACTAAAGTACATTATATACTGTAAAAGTATATTATACACTGTAAAATAAAGTCAGTGACTTGTTGCTCGTGCTGCGTATGGTTTAGTGAGATGCTATGCTGGCTCTACTGTGTTGGTATGTTCAGAACTGAAGAGCCAAATGTTCTGGTGGTGGCAAAGGCTGCAGCTCCATCATCATCAGGCAACTGCCTGGGCTTATTCCAGCTGAAAAAACAACCCTAAGTCTTAGAATTTCTTGTTCATTACCATCAAACATTACTTGTTCCCACTGGGATGTTCAGCCTTAGATCCAAATTGTGTTATTTTGGTATGGTTTAAATCTGTTTTTTACATCACCCAGAGCCTTGTATATCTATGCCCTTATCAGCTGCCCCAACTTCTTGCCAATCTTCTGTGCCAACCTCAATTCGCATCTACCGACGTGCTGGACTCTATCGATAATTTGAAAGGCATACAAATTGATCTATCACATTTCAACCAATTCGTCCTGGTGGTTCTCAAGTCTTTTATCTTAATCACATCTTATTATTATTTTGTGTTGCTGATTTCACTCAGCTGCTTTTAAAGAAATCATTAGACATTTGTTTTCCTTGTCTCCCCATTTAAAAAGCTCTAAAGTGTTATGGGTCTTTTCTGTGTACAGGTCTTTATGAAGAGATGTCAAATAACTTATTGTCCTTTCCCAGAATCTCTGCTGGAATTACACCAGCCCTGCAGCCACCCCAGGGGCCACAGTTTGCTTTGAAATCAAGAATTATTTCTGTGATGTATAAAATAAGACAATCCAAGAAAGCATCCCAGAAGCACGCAGTGCAGACTTTATCTAAAGCTCCTACCAGCACTTGCTTTTGGCTTAAGTGGTTCTACATTTCTGCATTAAGTAGAAAGACATTTGCTTGTCTAGGAGATTAAGTAATTTGGGTGTATTGCAAACCAAGTCAGGGATGGAGATAGTTGAAACTTCTCTGAAGTCCCCCAAATAGCCTGGAATTATACAGGAACTATATGCTGACGCCAAACTCTCTTAATGCAAATGGACAGTATAGAGTCCAGGCAAAGCCTCACCATCACAACTACTTTTTTTTCCAAAAATACAGGAAGTCTACTGATCTAGAAAACACAATAAGGAGGTGGGGGTGTGAATGTGAGAAGACAAAGTTTTCACGTTGCAGGATGGTGTCCTAATTATCAGCCTAAGAGTTGCATGAATATGCAGGAACATCTTTTTTCCACCACATCATCATGTGATGGGAATGCAAGATTTTAGAAAGAGACCATCAAGAAGACTGCCAAGGAACTCAACTCATTAGATTAGAGATTAGGACTATGACTAGGAAAGAGGACTTCTAATATGAAAGTCATGGAGTCAAATAGCACAAGGGTGATCTGAACCTCAGCACTGGGCTTTAATAGGCTGCTCTGGACATGCACCTTTTAGCCTTCATCTCACCTATTTTCAGTCTTACCTGGAGCAGCCTGGAAGAGGAAGAAGAGAACAGCAATGAGGAAGAAAAGTATCCTCATGACTGCCAGCTATCAGTGGTGTGAAGACACTCGAAGATGGACAGAAGCTGATGTTTGAGGCAGAAGATGCCCAGTCTCTGTATTTATAAAGGCTCTGGGACAGAGCAGTGCAGAGAACTAGGGGGGTGGAGGAGTGATTGCCTGAAAAACAGCGAGTTCATTGCCCTATTACTATAGAGACCAATGATGTAAAAAGATGTTGCAACCCAACACATTTGAAGATGCCCGGAGCTAAGCAATGACCAAATCGCACTGGCTGACCTGAGCAGCCAAATCCCTCCGTGCTTGCACACCCTGTGCCAGCTGGTGGGCTGCACCCGGGGAGGACACGGGATTGGAGGACAATGGAGGTGTGTTCCTGTGATCTGCAATACTGTCAGCTGTGCAGATCTGCTGATGCCCTGTGGCTCTTCGCCATGGCCTTGCGTCAGCCAGTCCTCTCACCATCCACCAGGCACGGTGAGCGTAGTGTGAGGTTAACATTTGCATTCGATGATCTTAAAGGTCTTTTCCAACCAAAATGATTCTGTGATTCTATGATTCTAAAGGCAAGGCAGCTGGTCTGCAAGGCTGCGTGAAACAAGGAGGCAACAAACCCTCCTCCTTGAATGCAGAAAGGGATCAGAGCTTTAGCCCTTGCTCTTCAGTCTTGGAGTTATAGGGCTACAACTGAAGAAGGCAGGGTAGGCGTGAAAGTGTGTATATTCCCCATCCTGCCTATGAAATCTGCAGACATGGTAGTAGCTCCAGTCTCCCAGATGTTCCTCTAGAATGACTCATAGCTCCATTACTCTCTGCATCTTATATTTGTGACTTTAGCTATGGAATTGTACCAAAACTTGCAGAAGAAGTCATTAGACAGAAAAGACTGGAAGGGACAGTGGTGTGTGTTGTGCTACACTGTCATAGGAGACTACATCCCAATTCTCTTTTGGCAATCAACTAAGCTCTGTCCTGAAAATGGTGAGGTTGTGTGGCTCCCTGCTGCTACAGTCACTGAATTCCCATACCCTACTCTCATGGTCTGAACCTTCTTCCAAAGTCTAGCTTTTGTGGAGAGTCTAAATCTCCTCATTCTTTGCCCAAAAGGATTTTGATTTAGTAACATTTTTCCTCTCTGCTAGTCACCTTCCTGACCTGGTTATGAAGAGACTCACATCTCTTTCTGATTTCGTAAATTCAACATACTAAGTCTAGTTGTGTGTGGTGTCTCCACATCTCTTATCACCTTGTAATCTTTTTCAGTATCCGAAAAAAAAGGAAAAAAATTAGATATTTATTTTTTCATGCCTGTGAAGGACCAGATATATATAAGATGGATCAGAGAAAGTGTCACCAGAGTTCCACTCCTGAGACATGTGAGAACTGCAAGAGTGTGTTGATTTGTTTTTTTTCCAGACAAACCGAATAAGCCAAGAATCGTTAATGAAATCAAGTCATGAGGGTGCTTAATTTTTTACCACTTCAGTGAGGGCAGCAGACTGAAGCAACGGAGAATAACGGCAGGAGGTGAGCATTGTCTGTGCACAGAGGGCAGAGAGGTCTCTGTCTGGCAAACCAACCACAACAAATTGGGTGCAGGGCATGAAATGGGTGCTTCAGTCTCTGAAAAAACACATTAGTTCATTCTGTCACAACTTGGATTTAGAAAGAAGCAAAAACTTTCTTTACAGTAAAGGCCGGGTGAGGAGGTTGAGGAGGGTCAAGAGGATGAAGGTGGAAAGGAGGTAAATTCTCCTCCGTGCTTCATGAGCATTTATCCCTGCTCAGCAGGTTGGGCGACTATGTAATACTGGTAGGACAGACAGAATGGGCACCATGACCCCTGAGATCCAAAGGAAGGAGGGGAAGCCTCAGATCCATCTGTCTCATGTGATGGGCACAACGCCCAGAAGATGTCTGGGGGTCTCAAGGACACATCTCCCTCCCTTTGTACCTCCCAGACTGCCAGGGGACGGTTGCTGTGATGAAGCTCTTGGGGAACATGATGAGAAAATGAAGCTTCAGAGCTCTGCCAGGGAGCTGTGAGAACTGGGGTGGGCAGCGGTGGGCTGTTGCCTTTACAGTTGGCATCTTCACCAACCCCATACATGCAGATGAGGGGTATAGAAGATGGAATAATGTGCACCTCATGCTCTGTACTGTGTTGCCTGCTGCTTTTGCTTCAGACAGGCAATAGGGAAGGAATTCTATATCATCTCTCCTCTGTTTTCCTTCCAAACATGGGAAAATAAGTTTTGAGGAGTCAGTCTTTGATGTTAAAACATTCTATGTCTGTATGTGTGCTGGGAATTTATTTTAAGCAGGACAAAAGGAACATTGATGAGCTCTCTGATTTCTGATCTGTGATCTAGGGCATAGACACAACCCCACAACCCAAGACACCTGCTCAAGGTTTCAGACAGGCACCTCATCCACGTGCACCCTCAGTATCACTTTTTAAAAACAGAGCATAGCCAGAAAAAGGGAAAGAAAGGGGCTGTCCATGATCATAAAACATGGCCAACCATACAAAAAACATCAAGGGTGAATCTTGTTTGCAAAAATAATAGGATTTAATGGAGAAGGAAAATGCACCTGTCTGCTCTTTGCACAATTCTCCTCTTGTCTGTCCCAGGCAGCACGAAGGGCAGGGTTGTTTGTTTTGAGGAGTGAAACTGCTGATCTTACCCTGCTAGGGCTGGCTCATGCTATCAGACATTGTTCAATGTTCTTTGGAAGCAAATAATATCAGGGAGATGGAAAGAAAGGGGGAACATCTCCATCCTCATCACCTCCTTCCTCTAGCTCCGGCTGGAGAGCAGCAGCATCAGTGCTTGTCCTGGGTCCAGGTTCCCTCCAAGGAAAGGTAAATACACCCAGGGCCATGACAGCCCCCTTGAAGACTGCTTGATACTGGGGAACGGGAGCCTGAGCAAGGTGCCCCATTCTGCACTGGTGTGGCCTCACCTGGAGCACTATGCGTAGTTTTGGGCCCCATGGTATAAAAAAAATATATAAAGCTACTGGAGAGTGTCCAGAAGAGACTATGAAGTTGGTGAAGGGTTTGGAGGGGAAGCCGTGTGAGGAGCGGCTGAAGTCACTTGGTTTGTTCAGTCTGGAGAAGAGGAGACTGAGGGGAGAGCTCGTGGTGGCTGCAGCTTCATCACAAGGGGAGCAGGAGGGGCAGGGCTGAGCTCTTCTCTTTGGTGACCAGTGACAGAACCCAAGGGAATGTCAGGAAGATGTGCCAGGGAGGGTCAGTTGGACATGAGGAAAAGGTTCTTCACCCAGAGAGCACTGGACACTGGAACAGGCTCCCCAGGGAGGTGTCACAGCCCCAAGCCTGACAGTGTTCCGGAAGAGACTGGACAACGTCCTCAGACACACGGTGTGACCTGTGGGGGTTGTCCTATGCAGGGACAGGAGTTGGACTCCATGATCCTTGTGGGTCCTTCCAACTCAGGACATTCTATGGTTCTATGAGTCTATGATTCCATAATTATTCTGTCTCCTTGAGCACTAGGAGAAGATGCTGGTAAAGAGTCATCAGCATGCAGAGAAAGCAGTAGGGCTGTTACTGATGGGAAGGTCTTGACATGTCTGTTGCAGTTAATATTTGACCTGGTAGCAAAGGAGTGAGTGTGGGATTTCGTATGGGATCTGTCCTTGTGAAGAAATGGTAATTTGTCACACAGAAAGAGTAAATTCATCACTTTGTCTCGTTCCTGAACTCCTGTTCGTTCAGGAGGTTGTTGGTTTGCTGTTTGCCTGTTCAATTTGGGAAATTACCATTCGTGGTCTGTTATCTGAGTTGCAGGGCATCAAGTGCAAAGGTCACTGGATTTGAAGGAGAGTCACTGATTTCAATTGCAACTGATGGGCAAATAATTTGCCAGAGCAGATGGGGAGGATTAATTCAGTGAAAATTTCCTATGGTCCAGTAGTAAACAAAAAGGTGGAAACATCAGTGGTGTTGAGCTCCTCTGTCCCAAAGTTAAGTACAATTAAAAAAATGATGGTGAGAGGCACAGATGTTTACAGACAGTGGGTGGAAGGTACATGATGTTCGTTCCCCTTGATGAAGCACTTGATAGAGGCTGCTCATGCATGAAACTGGGTTTCAGTGGGGGAACTTCAGAATTAGTGACTGAAAGGTCATGAGAACATCTCCAATCTGACTCCCTGCTGTGGAAGAGAGCTGTGAGAGGAAGAATCCACTCATCAGTAAATGTTTGGAAGGTCTTCATCCCAGTCACCATTTTGAAAACAATTCTGTTCTTCAGGTGCTCAATTAGGAGGTCTTCTGTGGTCCTGCATTAGCTTTGGAAGACGTACATCAATCAAGAGATCTCTTTTCTGCCATATGTTGAGCCACACTATCAAACAGTTTGGGATCACTCACCTTTCTGTCAGTTCTCCGAGGGAAAAAAACACAATTATGTCCTAGGAGGGAAGTTCTCAGTAACCACAAAATGAGGAACTTATTGGGAAGAACTCTCAGTGTTCAGTGCATGAGAGAGAAAAGCCAGCAAACTGGTGCAGGAGAAGCAGGTCTCTGTAGGGTGAGTGACACAGGAGAACTGTGTGACCCATCCTGCATGAGACCAACCCCAGGCTCCACTCAGGGGACTTGGGAAGTGCAGGAGTGAGAAAGAGACTCCATGGGTTCCATGGAAATTGGGCAGAAAGAGGAAAGTGAGCCTGACATTACCCATGTATGGCAATGAGAATGGTTGCTGAGGTGAAACAAAGACCCTGATGGATATGAGATGAAACATCTAGAGACAGAAGTGGAGACCAGCCTGTTTGGACTAACCCCTTTATGACTTAAGCACTAGAGATGTGTTTTGTTGGGACAGGAAGGAAATATGAGGCTCAGTCCGTCCTAAATTCATCCAGAAATTATTTTCAGGAGAAACTCAAGGGATGGAGAACAGACCATCTATATTTGTAGTAGTAAGTGAACAGGTCCAGGCTATGGGCAGTGAGATGTGCTTGCTAAATGGTTAGCATGTTGTTTAAATGTTATCAGGAAATTTGTTTGGGTCAGCCAGACATCTTGTGGACAAATCTTGGGCATGGTTCAGGGATTAGCATAGACCAGGAACAGTTTTTGATACATATCTAGAATGCAACTGTCCTATTTGTAGGGCAAGAGACCTGGTGAGTGGTTTTACATTTCAGCAGAAAACTGTTTCTGGACTTTTTAGATGCTGATACAAATGTAAGGTTACTCAAGCCAGGCAGATTACTCAAGGCAGCTTCAAGAATGGATTCCTGCTATATCCTCAGATCTTCTCTGTTGAAGAACCCTCAGAAGTAGGTGGAACATGTGGCCCTTTGGTGCCATTTAACACAGAATATGGTATTGTTGTAGGTATTGGTTCAGAAACAAGTCATCTAACTTCATTTGACAGATCCAAAGCTGCAGAAGTCAAGAGATTTGTTTTTTCCTTGCACAAATACAGTTTATAGAAACCTGGTGCAGGATATTTCCAAAATAACAGTGAAAATTTGAACATATTGTCCTCTTCAGACTAACTGGACAGAAGCATTGTCAAGCTTTCAACAAGGAAGTTAAAACAAGAAGAAGTAAATAAAATGCTGCACAACCTCTGCGGTAATTTGACTTTTTTGATTTCTCATTACCTTTCTGGGTTTGGTTTGGGTTCTTTTTAGACTCTTCAGATACAAAAAATAAAGAGGCTACAGTTGTGGGGAATGAGCATCTCTTTCTTTGGCTTGAAAGAGCTCCAAATTCAGAAACATGGGGATGAATTAAATTTCTTAAAAGTAGGCTACAATGCAATGGTAAAGTTCCAAGCATTTTTCTAATGATGATGAAATCAGCTGTGTGTTGCCTTAACTTCTTTTCAACATGGATGTAGGAAATCAACTCCAAAAAACGGTATTGTGGCCTCCATGACTAGCTGTGATGGGAGAAAAGAAGTTGATTGTGCATCTGTAACTGTTGGATGAAACAATGACAAACATCTTGATTTTGCATTTTTAGCACTATCGAGCTCATGGCTATATCTGTACTACTGAATAAAACACACCATTTAATTTCCTTTTATGACTGCTGCTGAACACAGGTTTGATGTTTTCAAAAACAGCCTATATATCGCCCCAGATCTTGTTTCTGGACGGAGATAGTTCAGCCCCCGTCACTGTGTTTATGAAGTCAGGAATATATGTATACATATGTAAGGTTTGCAATACTGGAGGTGTTTCTTGACTGCCATTTTGTCATCCACTTAATACCAAGAGTTGCTTGTACAGTTCTTCACACTAATTTTTCAGTTTGGACATCTTGATTATTTTAATATCATCATTAAACCTCATTGCTGTTCTACCCATCCTCTTTTCCAAATCGCTTGGGAATATGTGAGTCTGCATGGACTTATCTGTTTGCAAAGACTACATGACCTAACGAGAGTTAAAACCCCAGAGAAAATTCCTGTTAGTGACAGTAAGAGACAAAGAGACAACAGTTCTTGGTTTAGGAAGATATTTATTTTTGTGTGTGAGTAAAATAATAATATATATATTGCTTCACACCCTCCAAGAGCGGCATGAATCTGAACTGATTGAACATCTCTGTGAGGTAGGCTGGAAGAGGTGGCCAAGGTGCCAAAGCGGCTTGTGTATTAAAAGCAGAAAAGGGAGTGACTTCAGTGAAGGAAAAACTGGATCTCCAGAAGCGGTGTGCCAACAGGAGTGACCTCTGGAAGCTTCTTTCAATGCTCAGTTACAGGAGGGTTTAGATAAAGGAGGACTCCATCAAAATCACCTCTCCAAGGCAAAGGAAATGTTGCTTGTGCAAGAGCACTGACCCAGGAAAGCCTTCTCTTCTTACTTTACCAAAATCCTGTAAGGATACAAAGGATCTTGTTATTTTGCTGAAGTGTAATCTAAGCTCAGTCTCTAAAAGCCTCAATACCCATTAAATAACTTTCAGAATAAATGAACAGGTTGAGTTCAGACTGCAGGTTTAAAAACCTATATTTAGATGCCGACATATGTGCTGGGTATCTAGGCCTGCAGATATCCTGTCCATGGGACCTATGGTCACTGTCAAAGTAGTTGCATTTCCACTAGTAATAAAATTCTGATTCAGATCACCCAAAAATAAAGATCAGAGATTTGATCTAGTTACTTAATCACACAAGTCCATGGCCATTTGAAGAGCTCTGGGGTATGTGCTTGGACCCCAGACACCTTTTCCAAAAAGCGATGTTTTCCCATGGATCATGAGCTATCTCAGCCAGATTGTGTATATGATTTAAATACTCCAAGGCACCTCAGATGTCACTGAGCATCTCTGTGTAGCTTACTGTATGGAACACTTTGTGTCTACTTTCAAAGATTTCTTTTCAGTAGGTTGAACCCTCAGTTGGAAAAAAAAAATATATTTTACTTTAGAATGCATTGTTGGTTTCAACTTCTACTGCTGTATTGATCAAGTGAGGTATAAATCTAACAGCCCAACAGGAAGAGTTTTAATCCTGAGTATTAACATCCATGTGTGTCACCTGTGCGTACGTTCTTTTAAGAAAGAGTGTTTCTGCAGAAAAATTAACACCTGGAACCAAAACAAGGGGCCTTGTTCCTTTGCCAGCCCCAGTTCTTCAGATGATGCCCAACAGATGTTCTTACAGAAGTCTGATGTTGGAGATCTGCCACCTGCTCCTACCCATCTATTTGCCATCAATAGAAATTGCTTCTTAAAGAGAAAGTTTGTTCACAGAAAGAGGGATAGAGTCATTCTCTTATGAAACCATGTAATACCAGGCTGGTTCTGTACCATTTACTTTCCTGAGTTCCTAAGTGGACGCTTCCTTAGCATCTTCATCTGCTGGCAACAAACATGTCTTGTTATTGGTTTGATTTGTGTTTCCTGAAACCATTGACTGGCTCAGGATCCCCATGTGCTGGACAAATGCTATAAAACCTCTTCCCTAGAACAATCTCATTGCATTTACTTCAGTTTCTGGGAATATTTAAACCCTGGAAATTTTATAAATAACAGCATAAGGAATTCTGGAAAATTCAGGTATTACGTGTCTGAGTCTTTCCTTTATTTTGAACCAGGCTCTGTCCAGTCACATCAGTGTCTGAGGATCTGCCTGAACATCTCCTATTATGTCATCACACCTGTCATTTTCACCAAAAGACAGAGGAACCTCTTCTAATTTGCCACTCAATTCGGTGTATGTGATAGTCACTGCAGCTGGCAATGCTTGTCATGTGGCTACAAGTGGAACAAAATTATTAAGAATTAAATCCTTGAGAAATATGTTTAATTCTAAGCCAAATACATTCCCCAAAATCACATTCAAAACCTTAAGGAAATAAAAAATCTTTCTACCAGGGAAACTCCAAACATCATTAGAAAGTGGCCTCCGAAGTCAAAAGTGAAATGCACACCCAGTTGTCTCCAGTCACTAACAAATTAACTCCTCTTCACCTTTATAGAAGCTGCACAGTGGTGGGTGGGAGGAACAAGACATGAGAGGAGAACGAGAAACAGGGTTCTGTGAACATTATTTCTCCTTTAAAATTTAATTTTCTAGGTAATTTTAGAAATTAAAAGAACAGAGAGAGGGAGGTGACATTGTTTCCATTCATGGGTGAAAGTAGTGTGACATATTTTCCTTGCAATTTCTTGGGGGGAAAAAAAAATCTGTATCAGAATTTAAAATAAAGGGAAAAATAAGGAATTCTGGGAAATTTTGGCCCTCCTGAACTTCGTATCTCATGCATAACTTCCATCAGAATGAATTGTCTGCTTAAACATTCATCTACGATGTATACCTGTTCATCCCCCATCTGGACTTGCTCACAAATGGCTGTCCTACACATTCCACGGAGTTGTGTGTATTATTCAAATAGTATGTTGAATTGTATCTACAAACAGTAGATAAAACAGCAGAACAAAAATGACTTCTGATGCCCTTTGGTCCTGCAGCACTTACTTTGAACAGCAGACCAGCAACCCCCCGTGGCACGACCCCGATACAGTGAAGGTGGGTGGGCATGCTGCAGCACGGCAGAAATTCCCCTGGCTCCTGCACTCTGCGGTGTCAGGAAAAATAGGATCTGCAGAACCTGTGGGAAGGGGAAAAGGTCAAAATATTCATTTTCAGCCTAAACTTATAATGGATAAATATGCAATAAATCATGTGTTGCGTTTTAGGAAGACATCCCCCATAAGCACAGATGTTCTTGGTCCCACCAACTACGGAGCACCATCCCAACACCATCATATTTTGTCTGCTGGGTGGTGAGTGCTTTCTTCCTCCTATGCTCATACTTCTGCTTATAAGGCCCTTTCATTCTTTGTAGAATTTATTTTCTTCTCACCTGGAGCAGCCTGGAAGAGGAGGAAAACAGCGAAGAGCAGGTAGAGGATCCTCATGGCTACCAGTTGTTTGTGGACTGTCTTCTCCTGTAAAGCACCCGAAAGACCGATGGAGGATGAAATTTGCTTGTGGAAGAGGTTAGGAAAGGCACTTGGTATTTATAAGGTCTGTGTGATCATGTAAAGTTGACGGCTGAGTGGTTTGTCAATCAGTAACTGTGACCAACCTTCCAGAAACCAGAATGGCGATCCCCCTGATCACGGATTGCAATAAAATGTGTGGCGAACATGTTGCAACCCCCAAGGGTGAATTTCCACTGGCCACGCCGGTTACATAACATGACCATCAGCCAAGCCCCAACGAGCTGCACTTGTTCGCATGGATTTTGCAGACCGGTTCCCAACACAGACATGGGGATGGGTGAAGGAGGGGGCATGGGAGTCAGCCAAGGTTGGAGTCTAGTCCCAGTGTTGACCCTGGATCTGTCACTTGCTGACAAGTCACATAACATTTTGTCTTTTTCTCCCCATTTCTGTCACCGGGCAGATGATGTCAAAGGCAGAGAAAAGCATTGGGAAACATTTCAGATGAGGTAACTTTGCTTTGTCACTTTTTAAACAGGTTTCAGGACATCCTCATCCTCTGCACAGGGCTGACACAAAGTTAGACACCAAGCTGGGAGGAGTGGCTGACACTGGAAGCTGTGCTGCCATCCAGAGACCTGGACAGGCTGGAGAGTTGGGCAAGGAAATATTTAATTAAATATAAGAAGGGAAAGTGTAGAGTCTTGTATCTGGACAGGAACAACCCCAGGTTCCAGTGTAAGTTGGGGAATGACCTATTAGAGAGCAGTGTAGGGGAAAGGGACCTGCGGATCCTGGTGAACAGCAGGATGACCATGAGCCAGCACTGGGCCCTTGTGGCCAGGAAGGCCAATGGTACCTGGGGTGGATTGAAAGGGGGTGGTCAGTAGGTCAGAGAGGTTCTCCTGCCCCTCTACTCTGCCCTGGGGAGACCACACCTGGAATATTGTGTCCAGTTGTGGCCCCTCAGTTCCAGCAGGACAGGGAACTGCTGGAGAGAGTCCAACGCAGCCACCAAGATGATGAAGGGAGTGGAGCATCTCCTGTGTGAGGAAAGGCTGAGGGAGCTGGGGCTCTGGAGCTGGAGAAGAGGAGACTGAGGGGTGACCTCATTCATGGTGATCAATATGGAAAGGGGGAGTGTCAGGAGGATGCAGTCAGGCTTTTCTGGGTGACAACCAATGGTAGGACAAGGGCTAATGGGTACAAACTGGAACACAAAAGGTTCCACTTAAATATGAGAAGAAACTTCTTCCTGGTGAGGGTGCCAGAGCTTGGACCAGGCTGCTCAGGGAGTCTCCTTCTCTGCAGACATTCCAACCCGCCTGGACACCTTCCTGTGTAACCTCATCTGGGTGTTCCTGCTCCATGGGGGATTGCACTGGATGAGCTTTCCAGGTCCCTTCCAACCCCTGACATTCTGGGATTCTGTGATTCTGTCCCTCCTTTAATTCTCACTTACATCCAACCTTGAGTGCTTTGCTTTTTTTCCAGCTTTTGACATCTTCTTTTGTTTCCCCACTTATTGCCCCAAAAGGTTGGGAGAATGAGCTGATTCCATAAGAATCTAGTCAGACATAATGCCTCGAAGTGCAATATCTTCTTTTTCTTCACTTCAGAGCTGTAAATTTTCTGAGAAGCATTGGTTAGGAGATCATTGTGCTGAAGGATTTTCTTCACAAAATCCTGGGCTTGTAGATGTCAAATGACTGCAACAGCTGTGTACCCTTGAGAATCCTCCCTTTGCACATAATAAACAGGTTAATCTCTGTCAAAGCCCAAATGTTTCTTCAGTTCCTAGCTCTGGTATTCTGGTTGAGCGGTTTCCTTCCTTATTACCTCATTTATTATATTTAACTGAGAGTTAATGGTATTTTTGTTCTGAGAATTATTTGTAGGATTAAAATGTTACTGTTGTTTATGTTTAATCTGCAAAATAACAGGCAGGCTTAAGCAGCTGAGAAAGTACTAACAAGGTGAGTTACCTAAGTGTTCATGCAGCGAATAACAGCAAGATAAACACTGATTTCCCTCTTCCACTCATAAAATCTAAATACCAGAAAAAAATACCAAGCACTCCAGAATGTCCTTTTTTTTTGTGTCCTTGCTTAGATAAAGATTTTTTTTTTTTTTTTCTGCCAGCAACTCTCCCGCTTTCCCCATTTCTAACAGAGACTTGATTCATCTCTCTTCTGTTTTCTCTTTCAGCAAGGTGTCAGTGGGATGCCCTGACAGAGAGACCTGGAAAATGAACATGAAGAAACCAGGAAACAAAACCCTTTGTTTTTTTATGGAAGAAGATCCATGGAAATGTGATTTTCTCCCCATCTGCTTTTCATATAGATGGGACAACAGTGTCATGATGTTTTGCAAACAGAAGTGTGTTTTTTGAGTGGTCATTGTCACTCCAGTCTTCAAAAAGGGCAGGAAGGAGTACCTGGGTAACTATAGACCAGTCAGCCTCACCTCCATCCCTGGGAAACTGATGGAATGACTTATCTTTGGTGCCATGTACATACAGGGCAATTGTAGTGGGAACACCAGGGCTATTGTTGCTTCATCCATGGAGCTGCCATAGTGGAAATCCTCTAACAGATACACTTTGCTCTTGTGCAAAATATTCTGACACATGAGTTGTCAGTAGAGTGTTCTATGCCATTTCACGTGGGCTAAATGGGTGCATAAGGCTCAAAGCAAAGACTATCAGGCACATTTAACCCCTCTTCTTCCATCAGTCCTCACTGTGCTTGTGATAGCTCCTCTATTAAACTCCTTGCACCTTTTAAAAGAAGAAAAGTACAGCAAAGAGCAGTTAAAGGATCCTGATGTCCAAGAGACTTGCTAGCACCACTGGAAAGGCATAAAACTGAGGTGGGTAGGAGAGGAGGCTACAGAGCCTCCGTGCATGTCAGGTTCAGGGATGCTGCAATGCTGAGGTCTGGGAACCAAGTCAATTATTACCTACCCTTGGTTGCTTTGATCACAGTTGCATGTGGCCTCATGTTGCAATCCGTACAGTGAGTCAACATGGACTAGGTCTGCACAGGACAACGCTGAAAATCATCGTAATGTAATATCCTCTGTGCCCCTAAAACCTGTACAAAAGGAAGATTCCTCTGTAAAGATGGGCAGTGAGAAAGAATAATAATCAGTGTTTGAGAGGAAGGCTGGGACGGAGGATCTCCTGGGTGTAATGGAGAGAAGACCAGTATTTCTCCGGGCTTACACAATGGCTTTCCTGATCCGTCACATGGCGCTAATGTTGCTGCAGTGATGCTATTCCTGGAAGGTTCTGGGGCTTCTGCGTGGATGGTATAGGAAATAGCACAGAAGCATTCATTTTTAGGAATTACTTACTGTGCAGTTGGCTATGATCTAAGAAACCCGAAGTGTTTTCATTAGATGATGAGCAGCATCTACATCCTTCTGTCTGTGCAACACCAAAATATCTATTCCTGTGGCATGTTGGGTGGATTTCTGTTGATTCTAGTACTGTCATCATCAAAACTGAAATCACTGGAGCTCCTTTGTCTCTTGTTGGGTATGAAGCTGCTAATACTGCAGCCACAAGAATTGGAGTCATATATATATATTACAGGTCAGCGTGACATTGACCATCACCTGCATATGAATGCTTGTTTTCATGTGTAATAAAGAAGCCTGTTGTGTCTGCTACATCGAAAATCTCCTTATAACGTGTTGAGTTGTACCTAATACAGTTAGCAGAGTCTGAACAGTGATTCAGCTGACCTCTCTGTGTCTGTACAAATAGATTAAAAAGTGCCAGGACATGATCAGTGAAACTTGATCATCCATAAATATTTAATTATTAGAACAGCCCTGGCAGTTTTAGCCTCTGCTAGCACTGCCAAAAATTCCTGCGCTGTTTCAGTTATTCACCCTGGCTAGGAACTGTTCCAGTAGGCAGCCTGAGATGGTCACCTTGTTTTGGAGGCTGAGACAGTTGCACCATATGGGCATGGTCACATCATGCCACAAGATCTCAGGATCTAGAGAAAGGCACTGTTACTAGTAGAGAAACACAGCTTTCCAGTCTGTATTTGCAACTAATCATATTACAGATATTCATATTTGTCTGGTTTTGTACCAACTTCAAATAAGTCTTTAATAAGGTGTTCCAGAAATCGCCTGCCTTCCCTCTCCCCATAGCTCAGCTGTCTGGAACACCTCTTTGTCTTCCTGCTAGCAATATTTCATGTGCTATAAACATTTTTGGGATTAAGACAATTTACTCCTACAAAGATTGGTGTCCTGATTAAGGTTTGGAGTGCCACGGGGCTTCCTCCCTGTGCCTGCCACCGTGATGAGGTGTTTGTGAGAGACATCTAAATCCCACATTGGAAGTCAACCATTGCAGATATCTACTTAGACAGATGGCACACAGTGAGGGTTAAAGCTAAAAGAAAATGCGTCACTAATCTAACAAATAAAATATGTCCATGGACCTATAAAGATTACTTCAAATATAATCCTTTAAAGAACAAAGAAAACAAGACACCTGGAGAACTCCTTTATAATAAATAACCTAGTAACTTCAATTTACTTAGTTACTTCATTTCTAGCCCTCTGGAAAGCAGCTCACATCTTCTGAGGTCAATATCATAGGCAAAAAACAGTTGTAGGATCATAGAAAAACAGAATGGTTTGGGTTGAAGGGACCTTCAAAGCTCATCCAGTGCCACCCCTGCCATGAGCAGGGACATCTTCACCAGCTCGGGTTGCTCAGAGTCCCGTCCAGCCTGGCCTGGGATGTCTCCAGGGATGGTTCATCTGCCACCTCTCTGGCCAACCTGGGCCAGGCTCTCACCACCCTCAGTGCAAACAATTTCTTCCTCAGGTCTGGCCTGAATCTCCCTCCTTTATTTTATGTAAACCATAATGTAATCAAGTACATAATCAATTTTCAATGAACTAATCAGTGTATTTTGTGATGCACACAGGGGCTGGGGGTGTATGTGGTATTTACTTTCTACCACCTGCTGGGCTACATCTGCTGGGGATGGGAAGAGAAGGGGCAGCACTGGGCTGGGGACCACAGCTCTTTTCTTGTGCCTTCACCAACAATAAGTTTGCTTTCAAATTCCGAGTTTAAGACAATTTTCAGTTAATTTTCTTGCTTCAACTGTGCCCTCAGTGGGTGGAAAACACCTATATATATGGCTATGCCATCTATTAGAGGTCAGAGACAAGACCCTAAGTGCCTCCTTGATATCTGCTGTCTCTGTCTCCTGTGTATCTCTGTGAGGATAAGGGTAGATAAGCCTCTGGGAGCACCATGTAAATCTGCTCTCTGCCTCTCTCTTTATTCCATCCACCCATCCACGGATGGTGTTTCCCCACCACTTTGGCTCCCATGCTTGGACTGATACTGCAGCATCTGCAGAGGCCAGCCTGAAAGAATCCCTCAAAAGTAAAATGAAGCCATTGAGTTGTTCATTTTTGAATTCCCTTGTTCACAGACAACCCTATAGGGCATAAGCCAGTCTGATTTTCATCTGCTGAAGCTGACAAAATGCTCAAGGCTGTTTACAGAGACCTAAACCCACCACAGCTAAGAGGGTCACTTCCAGCCTTCTGCATAAATGCCTCCACACAGCCACCCACGGCTAATAGCTCCTGCTCCCTTGTGCATGACTTTGCTGGGAAACCATGCCTAGGGTGGAATTCCTCCTGGGTAATGAGCCAGACACTGCCAGGCAAATGACCTTTGGAAAGGCCAAGACTTGCTAGCGGCGTTACGGGCTGCGTTTCTCAATAGTCCTCTGTACAGTTTTCACGCCCACGTCTTTGCTGGGGCTGTAAAACACAGCTTCACCCACCCTTCACCTTCCTCTCCAGCCCTTCACAGGCGCACTGTGTATGGTATTGTGGGTGTTGGTACAAAGAGCACGTCTAAAGCTTTGGCAAAGAGCCTAACTCCTTATCAATGCAAAAATATGTCACCCCATGGATCACTGGTCTTTAGGCAGGACCTATGAGGCAGAGTCCTCTGGGCTGCCAAGTCAAACCAGAACCCACCTGAAGTTCTGTGTCCAGCTCTGGGGTCCTCAGCACGGGACACACATGGAGCTGCTGGAGAGGGGCCAGAGGAGCCCCAGAAATGATCCGAGGCTGGAACAGCTCTCCTGTGAGGACAGGCTGAGAGAGTTGGGCTGTTCAGCTGGAGAAGAGAAGCTCCGGGGAGACCTTAGTGCGGCCTTTCTGTACTTAAAAGGGGTCGATAAGAAAGATGGGGATGGACATTTTAGCAGGGCCTGTTGTGACAGGACAAGGTGTGATGGTTTTAAATTAAAAGAGCACAGATTCAGGCCAGACATGAGGAAGAAATCTTTTACAATGAGTTGCCCAGAGTGGTGGTAGATGTCCCATCCTGGCCCAGGAGTAGCAGCCTGGACCTGTTTGTGGGAGGACGCACCCCTGATGTGGCTACAGCTGGAGAAACTGCGTTCTTTTTTCCCCTCTACTCATTTCTTGCCTTTCTCATCATTCCATTGTCTCTTTGCATTATGCTTCCTGTTTATCTCTTTTAAAGTTCACATTTAAAGAGCCCTTAGAAGAGTTCAGCTATTTTTAATGAAATATAACCCATATAAGGTCATTCCCATAGCTCTGAGTATCTTTTTTTTTCTTTTCTTTTTTTTTTTTTTTTTTTCAGCCCTCCATCCCCTCTGTCCATCTCACCAAGAAATACGTGTGGGACCAGAAAGAGAGTAGGTACAGAGTTAAAGATCCTTATGACTAGTCCCGACAGCTCGTTTTCACTTCCTCACAGCCAGGTGTTTCAACAGAATCAACAAAAAGACACTGACGTAGTGAAGCAAGTCCAGTGAGTGACACCGAGGTAGTGGGGGGCTTGGGTACTTGAGATATGAGGAGAGGTGAAAACAGTTGATTTCATTCAGAGCAGGGAAGAATACACGAAAGGATCCTATCCCAACCTTCAACCACCCAACAGCACTGTATGGAGCAGATGGACCTAGACTTTTCTCAAAGTACCCGGTGGTAAGACGGAGGGCAAGAAAACACAAATATCAACAAGACAACATGTTGTCACGGAGTAATGAGCTCACAAAGGCCAGTGCTGCAATGGGTAATGTGCCCTGCTATGGATCAGCAGACTGCAGCTTGGGCTTTTTGTAGAAATCCTCTTTTGCAGTCAGATGCCCTTGCTTTTCTGGAGGGGGATCAGGAGGAGTGGTACCCATATGTGGAGCCATGGCTGAGATGTCCACTAATCCTGTCTGCTTTGCAGACATAGCATGAGGGAAGGCTGAAGATATCCAGATACTTCCCAACACTGGTCCAGCAAGGAAGGACCACTCTGCCATGGCTCATTTACTGCCCTTCATCAGGGCTGTGGAGTATGGAGTGGGAGGGCAAAAAGCATTGCCCATGAAATGTCCACCTCACAGTGCTACTCCAGGGAGGTGAGACATCCTGACCCCGGTGGGATTTGAACACACAACCTTCTGATCTGGAGTCAGACGCGCTACCATTGCGCCACGAGGTCAAGGCTGTGAGACGCTTTCTCCAAATATCATCCTGGACTTTATGGCCATGGCATCTTCATTGAAGGGACTTTCAGTTAATCTGATATGGGAGTGTGAGCATCTCTTTCAGTTGCCTTTCTAAGCCTGCAAGGAGGGCTCACAATGAGATACTACAGAGGAGGAAGGCCAGAAGATGCCATTTCCCAAAGCAACCCTGCAGGGTCCCTCCCAGGAGAAAAAGAGACCTGAACGTGGTGCCTCCGGATGGCCAGGAGGGATGGCAGCCCACCACCTCCTTGGACAGAGAGGCCCCATTCACCTGGCAGATGCACAGAATCCATCTCAAGCCCTGTGGCAGGATGGACTCTCACAACTTTTGCACAACCTGGCTGGGGTCAGCTTCCACCTAACAGGAGGATGGAGTGTGGTTTGAGTTCAGCTGCCTGCACATATCCTGGACACATGCTGTTCACTCTGTGCCTCTGCCCCGTCCATCCCTGGCCTTTCTCCCCCGCAGCCAGGTCATCTGTCTTCTCTACCTTCCATAGCACTTCCTGGGTCTCTTCAGTTTGGAGAAGAGGAAACGGAGGGGTCACCTCATTCATGTTTACAAATATATAAAGGGTGAGCGTCAGGAGGATGGAGCCAGGCTCTTCTCAGTGACAACCAATGGTAGGACAAGGGACAATGGGTTCAAACTGGAACACAGGAGTTTCCACTTAAATTTGAGAAGAAACTTCTTCCCAGTGAGGGTGCCAGAGCCTGGCCCAGGCTGCCCAGGGAGGTTGTGGAGTCTCCTTCTCTGCAGACATTCAAACCCACCTGGACACCTTCCTGTGTAACCTCATCTGGGTGTTCCTGATCCAGCGGGGGGAGTGGGCTGGATGAGCTGTCGAGGTCCCTTCCAACCCCTGACATTCTGGGATTCTGGGATTCTCTTGTGGTCCCTGGACACCCCTGGGATGCTCCCCATGGAGAAGACATCCCCACCACCCAGGCCAGGTTCCATACTGGGGAGTTTTATCCTCTCACCCTGACCTTGTGGCGCAAGGGCAGCGCGTCTGACTCCAGATCAGAAGGTTGTGTGTTCAAATCACACCAGGGTCAGCCTTGGGTTACCACTGCCCACCCACTGTATTGCCTCTGTTTTTCTGGGGGCCTGCTCTGGGCCAGGGTCAGGGTTCTGAAAGGCTTTGGTCAACTTTAATGGGGCACCTCAGGTGGGCAACATGATGCCCAGAGCATTGCTTTGAGCCTGGCGGTATGTGTTTTGTTGAGAGGTTATGGGTCATGAGCAGAGTGGAGGCCAACACATGGAGGTGTTGTGGTGGGTGTCTGCCACAGTTGCATAGAATCATTTTAGTTGAAAAAGACCTTTAAGATTACAGAGTGCAATCATCAGCAGTTCGCCTCATTGAGAAGCTGGAGGAAGTGAAGTTTCCTCAGGAAAGTGCAAGAAGCTCCATAACAGTGTCCTCAGTCACTCCTAGGGGACATGGAAGTATCCCTGCATGATATTTGCCTAAGGGGGTAACATAAGGTTGTAGAGTCAGACCAGGGGTCTTCTGGAGGGAATCAAGGGTAATTACCCAATGAAAGGTCACAGTAATAGGGAGAGGTTTCTGATGAACAATGTGAGAAGTTTATTCAATAATATTAGGGAGTATCTGGGGATCTCTAGTCTGGTCAGAGATCAGAAATCTTGCCTCAAAGCCCACATGAAGACTACAGAACAAATATCTCTGAAAGCCTTACCCAAATGAAGGAAGCATGTGATGATGGCTGGAAACGGTGACCATGGATTTGACAAAGGCAGACCACTCTTGGCCAATGTGATAGGTTTCTTTGAAGAGGTGACTTCCACAGTGGCCAAGAGGAGTTCAGGGAACATCACTGATCTTGGATTTGATTTGCTCTCTGTCGGCTTCTCCCAGATTTATCAATGTGGCAGGACACAGAGATGGATTGCCTCAGTTGAATCACAAGGCAAAGCAAAGTGGCTGGACCAGGGGTCTGAGGGGGTTGTGGTCGGTGGTGGGCAATCCAGCTGGTGTTCCTCACCATTTGATATTGCATTGGATGTTCCTTGATGCCTAAATGGGGGTGTTTGCGGAAGATGTTCTACGGAACGAGGACGTGGGCCGCCGGTCAGGGCCATTGGGCAGCTGAGGGCCAGTGGCGTAACGGATAACGCACCTGACTACGTATCAGGAGGTTGCAGGTTCGACTCCTGCCTGGCTCTACACTTTTCACCTGCCAGCCGTTCCTCCTGCTCCCTATGCTGAGCACCTTCCTTCTCCTGCCCATCAGACATCCTCCCAGACCTCCTGCAGGGCAAAAGTGCTGCCTTGTGCTCTTGCCCTGTGGGAAGGAAAGGGCTTCTCCAGACCTTACGCTGGAGCTGAGACCCACGCCACAGCCAGGGACAGCACAGCAAATTTCACAGCACAACTAAGATGCCTCCTGAGCTACAGCCCTGTAGGCTGCACAGACTCAGCACCCTCAGGCTCTCATGGCACATCATGACCTTTTACCACCCACCCTTTACTCACAGTTACTAATGGGGTTTAGGTACTTTTCATTCAGTGGTGCTCAGGATGCCAGAGAAGACATCTGCGCGGGTTTGATGAAGAAAACACACACTCAGAGACCTCAGGAGCGATCTCTCTGCTCAGCAGCTTAGGAATTCAGCAGGTGAGGCCAAAAAGGACTTGAGCAGTGGTGGCTTTTCAAGCAGCTGGCACACTCACAGCTTTGATGCAGCCTGCCCCAAAATGATGCTCCTGTAATGTTGATGCCAGGCAGATGGACAAAAAGTCTGAAAGGGTAAGGATCTCATGAAGGCACCTGTCCCTTGTCACCTCCACAGCATTCAGACAGCCTCAGGGTGAGCCAGGCAGGAGTTGAACCTGCAATGTCCTGATCCACAGTCAGGCGCATCGTCCATTGTGCCACTGTCCCCAGCCCCTGGTCCCACCTGGTGCCCCCCCTGTGCTCTCTGTACCACCTGGGTGTGCTGGTGTTCAAAAGGAAGGGGTGAGTCCTCACCTGGCTCCCTCCTGCCCCATGCACGGCAGCCTTGACCTACTGGCCTATGGGGGGAGGTCAGTACCGGTCCCACTGCTCCCATCTACCAGGAGAAGTGGTGCCTGTGCTGAGTCAGCCCCACAGCAAGAGCACATCGTAGAATCATAGACTCATTTTGTTTGGAAGAGACCCTCAAGATCACGCAGTCCATCCAGTAACCTAACTCTAGCACTAAATCACATCCCTAAGAAGATCATCTATGCATCTCTTAAATCCCTCCAAGGATGGGGACTCCACACTGCACTGGGCAGCTTGTTCCAACAACCGACAGCCCTTTCTGGGAATAAATTTTTCCCAATATCCAACCTAAACCTCTCCTGGTGCAACCTGAGGCCATTTGCTCTTGTTGTATCGCTTGCTACCTGGAAGAAGAGAACAACAACCTTCATGATACAACCTCCTTTCAGGTAGTGGTCTTCAGCCCCTCAGCTGCTCTGGTTGGTTGGAGGAGACATCTTGTTTGCCTCATGGGAAGTGTGGCTACAATTCCCAGCCCACCCAAGGCTTGGAGCAGCCCAGGGCTCTCTGGAGCTGTGGGGTCCAGCTGAGGGTTGAGCTCAACCCAAAGCCACCAATTTTGCCCTCCACTTCCTCCTGCCCGATGACAGATGGCAGGGCAGGTGAGTTGTGGGTCATGAGATCTTGCCTGATGGTCAACTGGCCTGGGCTAACCTGTACATGGCCAACTTTGACCTTCCTTCTGCAAGCCACCTGCAGGGTGAAGGTACCACAGAAGTAGAAGAGACAAGCCCATGAGCCTGTCAGTGTGGAACGGAGCAACAGAAGAAGATGGAAGCAGGAACATCCCATCAAATAACAGAGTGATTCAGGTTGGAAATTACATGTGGAGGTCTCTAGTCCAAATTTCTGCTCAACTTGGGACATTGAGGTCAAGGCCTCGTCTGCTCGAACTCTGACTGTCTCCAAGGATGGAGAGTTCGCAGCCCCCCAGGTCCCTCTCTCAGTGATTTACCGCCCTCACAGTGAATGCTTTTGCCAATCTGTGCAGTCAGAGAATCCCCTGATGTGAGGGAAGTTTTGCTGTGCAAGAAGCCCAGCAAGAAGGAAGAAACATCAGTCAAAGGCAGGCCAGCATGGAGGAAGAGGTCCCTTGTCAGCATGGCCGGGCTGTGGGCACAAAAACACCGAGCCAGGCAGGAGTCGAGCCTGCAATCTCCTGATCCGTAGTCAGGTGCGTTGTCCATTGCGCCACTGGCCCTGGTCCTCCTGGAGCTCTGAGGGCTTCCCATCACTGGATGGGCTTTGTGAGCAGAGCAGCAGATGGTGCAAGAGGATTTAGATCAGTATAGAAAACATTGCGTTTTACAAGATCCTTGGAAGAGCTCTTCCCCAGGCCAAATAAACACAGTTCTGATGGCTTCTCTTCATATGGCGAGTGCTCCAACACTACCCCGTTTTGGTGGCCTTCTACTGGTCTTATTCCAGTTACAGAATCACAGCATGCTTGGGGTTGGAAGGAACCTCTGGACACCACCCAGTCCAACCCACCTCCTAAGGCAGGGTCACCAGAGCAGATGACACAGGGTCACGTTCAGGCGGGTTTGAATGTCTCAGAGAAGGAGACTCCGCAGCCACTCTGGGCAGGCTGGGCCAGGCTCTGGCAACCTCAAAGCAAAGAAGTTTCCTCTCAGTTGATCAGTGTCCTTATAGTGTGGGCCCCAAAGCTGGGTACAGTATTCCCAGTCTGGAACATGAGTGAGGAGCGGGAATGGAGGGATGTCAGCAATGACTGGAGGACAGTGATGAGAGAAGGTGCCCAGCTCCAGCGTAAGGTCTGGAGAAACCCTTTCCTTCCCACAGGGCAAGAGCACAAGGCAGCACTTTTGCCCTGCAGGAGGTCTGGGAGGATGTGTGATGGGCAGGAGAAGGAAGGTGCTCAGCATAGGGAGCAGGAGGAACGGCTGGCAGGCGAAAAGTGTAGAGCCAGGCAGGAGTCGAACCTGCAACCTCCTGATACGTAGTCAGGTGCGTTATCCGTTACGCCACTGGCCCTCAGCTGCCCAATGGACCTGACCTGTGGCCCATGTCTCGTTCCGTAGCTCATCTCCTGCAAACACCCCCATTTAGACATCAAGGAACATCCAATGCAATATCAAATGGTGAGGAACGCCAGCTGGACCGCCCACCACTGACCACAACCCCCTGAGACCCCTGGTCCAGCCACGACGGGTCGCCTCAGCTGAATCACAAGGCAAAGCGAAGTGGCTGGACCGGGGGTCTGAGGGGGTTGTGGTCGGTGGTTGGCGGTCCAGCTGGTGTTCCTCACCATTTGATATTGCATTGGATGTTCCTTGATGCCTAAATGGGGGTGTTTGCGGAAGATGTTCTACGGAACGAGGACATGGGCCGCCGGTCAGGGCCATTGGGCAGCTGAGGGCCAGTGGCGTAACGGATAACGCACCTGACTACGCATCAGGAGGTTGCAGGTTCGACTCCTGCCTGGCTCTACACTTTTCGCCTGCCAGCCGTTCCTCCTGCTCCCTATGCTGAGCACCTTCCTTCTCCTGCCCATCACACATCCTCCCAGACCTCCTGCAGGGCAAAAGTGCTGCCTTGTGCTCTTGCCCTGTGGGAAGGAAAGGGCTTCTCCAGACCTTACGCTGGAGCTGAGACCCACGCCACAGCCAGGGACAGCACAGCAAATTTCACAGCACAACTAAGATGCCTCCTGAGCTACAGCCCTGTAGGCTGCACAGACTCAGCACCCTCAGGCTCTCATGGCACATCACGACCTTTTACCACCCACCCTTTACTCACAGTTACTAATGGGGTTTAGGTACTTTTCATTCAGTGGTGCTCAGGATGCCAGAGAAGACATCTGCGCGGGTTTGATGAAGAAAACACACACTCAGAGACCTCAGGAGCGATCTCTCTGCTCAGCAGCTTAGGAATTCAGCAGGTGAGGCCAAAAAGGACTTGAGCAGTGGTGGCTTTTCAAGCAGCTGGCACACTCACAGCTTTGATGCAGCCTGCCCCAAAATGATGCTCCTGTAATGTTGATGCCAGGCAGATGGACAAAAAGTCTGAAAGGGTAAGGATCTCATGAAGGCACCTGTCCCTTGTCACCTCCACAGCATTCAGACAGCCTCAGGGTGAGCCAGGCAGGAGTTGAACCTGCAATGTCCTGATCCACAGTCAGGCGCATCGTCCATTGTGCCACTGTCCCCAGCCCCTGGTCCCACCTGGTGCCCCCCCTGTGCTCTCTGTACCACCTGGGTGTGCTGGTGTTCAAAAGGAAGGGGTGAGTCCTCACCTGGCTCCCTCCTGCCCCATGCACGGCAGCCTTGACCTACTGGCCTATGGGGGGAGGTCAGTACCGGTCCCACTGCTCCCATCTACCAGGAGAAGTGGTGCCTGTGCTGAGTCAGCCCCACAGCAAGAGCACATCGTAGAATCATAGACTCATTTTGTTTGGAAGAGACCCTCAAGATCACGCAGTCCATCCAGTAACCTAACTCTAGCACTAAATCACATCCCTAAGAAGATCATCTATGCATCTCTTAAATCCCTCCAAGGATGGGGACTCCACACTGCACTGGGCAGCTTGTTCCAACAACCGACAGCCCTTTCTGGGAATAAATTTTTCCCAATATCCAACCTAAACCTCTCCTGGTGCAACCTGAGGCCATTTGCTCTTGTTGTATCGCTTGCTACCTGGAAGAAGAGAACAACAACCTTCATGATACAACCTCCTTTCAGGTAGTGGTCTTCAGCCCCTCAGCTGCTCTGGTTGGTTGGAGGAGACATCTTGTTTGCCTCATGGGAAGTGTGGCTACAATTCCCAGCCCACCCAAGGCTTGGAGCAGCCCAGGGCTCTCTGGAGCTGTGGGGTCCAGCTGAGGGTTGAGCTCAACCCAAAGCCACCAATTTTGCCCTCCACTTCCTCCTGCCCGATGACAGATGGCAGGGCAGGTGAGTTGTGGGTCATGAGATCTTGC
Organism: Columba livia; assembly: GCF_036013475.1. Lineage (NCBI taxonomy): Eukaryota > Metazoa > Chordata > Aves > Columbiformes > Columbidae > Columba > Columba livia. The sequence continues at coordinate 4,187,549 of NC_088604.1, read as the reverse complement.
CTGATGGTCAACTGGCCTGGGCTAACCTGTACATGGCCAACTTTGACCTTCCTTCTGCAAGCCACCTGCAGGGTGAAGGTACCACAGAAGTAGAAGAGACAAGCCCATGAGCCTGTCAGTGTGGAACGGAGCAACAGAAGAAGATGGAAGCAGGAACATCCCATCAAATAACAGAGTGATTCAGGTTGGAAATTACATGTGGAGGTCTCTAGTCCAAATTTCTGCTCAACTTGGGACATTGAGGTCAAGGCCTCGTCTGCTCGAACTCTGACTGTCTCCAAGGATGGAGAGTTCGCAGCCCCCCAGGTCCCTCTCTCAGTGATTTACCGCCCTCACAGTGAATGCTTTTGCCAATCTGTGCAGTCAGAGAATCCCCTGATGTGAGGGAAGTTTTGCTGTGCAAGAAGCCCAGCAAGAAGGAAGAAACATCAGTCAAAGGCAGGCCAGCATGGAGGAAGAGGTCCCTTGTCAGCATGGCCGGGCTGTGGGCACAAAAACACCGAGCCAGGCAGGAGTCGAGCCTGCAATCTCCTGATCCGTAGTCAGGTGCGTTGTCCATTGCGCCACTGGCCCTGGTCCTCCTGGAGCTCTGAGGGCTTCCCATCACTGGATGGGCTTTGTGAGCAGAGCAGCAGATGGTGCAAGAGGATTTAGATCAGTATAGAAAACATTGCGTTTTACAAGATCCTTGGAAGAGCTCTTCCCCAGGCCAAATAAACACAGTTCTGATGGCTTCTCTTCATATGGCGAGTGCTCCAACACTACCCCGTTTTGGTGGCCTTCTACTGGTCTTATTCCAGTTACAGAATCACAGCATGCTTGGGGTTGGAAGGAACCTCTGGACACCACCCAGTCCAACCCACCTCCTAAGGCAGGGTCACCAGAGCAGATGACACAGGGTCACGTTCAGGCGGGTTTGAATGTCTCAGAGAAGGAGACTCCGCAGCCACTCTGGGCAGGCTGGGCCAGGCTCTGGCAACCTCAAAGCAAAGAAGTTTCCTCTCAGTTGATCAGTGTCCTTATAGTGTGGGCCCCAAAGCTGGGTACAGTATTCCCAGTCTGGAACATGAGTGAGGAGCGGGAATGGAGGGATGTCAGCAATGACTGGAGGACAGTGATGAGAGAAGGTGCCCAGCTCCAGCGTAAGGTCTGGAGAAACCCTTTCCTTCCCACAGGGCAAGAGCACAAGGCAGCACTTTTGCCCTGCAGGAGGTCTGGGAGGATGTGTGATGGGCAGGAGAAGGAAGGTGCTCAGCATAGGGAGCAGGAGGAACGGCTGGCAGGCGAAAAGTGTAGAGCCAGGCAGGAGTCGAACCTGCAACCTCCTGATACGTAGTCAGGTGCGTTATCCGTTACACCACTGGCCCTCAGCTGCCCAATGGACCTGACCTGTGGCCCATGTCTCGTTCCGTAGCTCATCTCCTGCAAACACCCCCATTTAGACATCAAGGAACATCCAATGCAATATCAAATGGTGAGGAACGCCAGCTGGACCGCCCACCACTGACCACAACCCCCTGAGACCCCTGGTCCAGCCACGACGGGTCGCCTCAGCTGAATCACAAGGCAAAGCGAAGTGGCTGGACCGGGGGTCTGAGGGGGTTGTGGTCGGTGGTTGGCGGTCCAGCTGGTGTTCCTCACCATTTGATATTGCATTGGATGTTCCTTGATGCCTAAATGGGGGTGTTTGCGGAAGATGTTCTACGGAACGAGGACATGGGCCGCCGGTCAGGGCCATTGGGCAGCTGAGGGCCAGTGGCGTAACGGATAACGCACCTGACTACGCATCAGGAGGTTGCAGGTTCGACTCCTGCCTGGCTCTACACTTTTCGCCTGCCAGCCGTTCCTCCTGCTCCCTATGCTGAGCACCTTCCTTCTCCTGCCCATCACACATCCTCCCAGACCTCCTGCAGGGCAAAAGTGCTGCCTTGTGCTCTTGCCCTGTGGGAAGGAAAGGGCTTCTCCAGACCTTACGCTGGAGCTGAGACCCACGCCACAGCCAGGGACAGCACAGCAAATTTCACAGCACAACTAAGATGCCTCCTGAGCTACAGCCCTGTAGGCTGCACAGACTCAGCACCCTCAGGCTCTCATGGCACATCACGACCTTTTACCACCCACCCTTTACTCACAGTTACTAATGGGGTTTAGGTACTTTTCATTCAGTGGTGCTCAGGATGCCAGAGAAGACATCTGCGCGGGTTTGATGAAGAAAACACACACTCAGAGACCTCAGGAGCGATCTCTCTGCTCAGCAGCTTAGGAATTCAGCAGGTGAGGCCAAAAAGGACTTGAGCAGTGGTGGCTTTTCAAGCAGCTGGCACACTCACAGCTTTGATGCAGCCTGCCCCAAAATGATGCTCCTGTAATGTTGATGCCAGGCAGATGGACAAAAAGTCTGAAAGGGTAAGGATCTCATGAAGGCACCTGTCCCTTGTCACCTCCACAGCATTCAGACAGCCTCAGGGTGAGCCAGGCAGGAGTTGAACCTGCAATGTCCTGATCCACAGTCAGGCGCATCGTCCATTGTGCCACTGTCCCCAGCCCCTGGTCCCACCTGGTGCCCCCCCTGTGCTCTCTGTACCACCTGGGTGTGCTGGTGTTCAAAAGGAAGGGGTGAGTCCTCACCTGGCTCCCTCCTGCCCCATGCACGGCAGCCTTGACCTACTGGCCTATGGGGGGAGGTCAGTACCGGTCCCACTGCTCCCATCTACCAGGAGAAGTGGTGCCTGTGCTGAGTCAGCCCCACAGCAAGAGCACATCGTAGAATCATAGACTCATTTTGTTTGGAAGAGACCCTCAAGATCACGCAGTCCATCCAGTAACCTAACTCTAGCACTAAATCACATCCCTAAGAAGATCATCTATGCATCTCTTAAATCCCTCCAAGGATGGGGACTCCACACTGCACTGGGCAGCTTGTTCCAACAACCGACAGCCCTTTCTGGGAATAAATTTTTCCCAATATCCAACCTAAACCTCTCCTGGTGCAACCTGAGGCCATTTGCTCTTGTTGTATCGCTTGCTACCTGGAAGAAGAGAACAACAACCTTCATGATACAACCTCCTTTCAGGTAGTGGTCTTCAGCCCCTCAGCTGCTCTGGTTGGTTGGAGGAGACATCTTGTTTGCCTCATGGGAAGTGTGGCTACAATTCCCAGCCCACCCAAGGCTTGGAGCAGCCCAGGGCTCTCTGGAGCTGTGGGGTCCAGCTGAGGGTTGAGCTCAACCCAAAGCCACCAATTTTGCCCTCCACTTCCTCCTGCCCGATGACAGATGGCAGGGCAGGTGAGTTGTGGGTCATGAGATCTTGCCTGATGGTCAACTGGCCTGGGCTAACCTGTACATGGCCAACTTTGACCTTCCTTCTGCAAGCCACCTGCAGGGTGAAGGTACCACAGAAGTAGAAGAGACAAGCCCATGAGCCTGTCAGTGTGGAACGGAGCAACAGAAGAAGATGGAAGCAGGAACATCCCATCAAATAACAGAGTGATTCAGGTTGGAAATTACATGTGGAGGTCTCTAGTCCAAATTTCTGCTCAACTTGGGACATTGAGGTCAAGGCCTCGTCTGCTCGAACTCTGACTGTCTCCAAGGATGGAGAGTTCGCAGCCCCCCAGGTCCCTCTCTCAGTGATTTACCGCCCTCACAGTGAATGCTTTTGCCAATCTGTGCAGTCAGAGAATCCCCTGATGTGAGGGAAGTTTTGCTGTGCAAGAAGCCCAGCAAGAAGGAAGAAACATCAGTCAAAGGCAGGCCAGCATGGAGGAAGAGGTCCCTTGTCAGCATGGCCGGGCTGTGGGCACAAAAACACCGAGCCAGGCAGGAGTCGAGCCTGCAATCTCCTGATCCGTAGTCAGGTGCGTTGTCCATTGCGCCACTGGCCCTGGTCCTCCTGGAGCTCTGAGGGCTTCCCATCACTGGATGGGCTTTGTGAGCAGAGCAGCAGATGGTGCAAGAGGATTTAGATCAGTATAGAAAACATGACGTTTTACAAGATCCTTGGAAGAGCTCTTCCCCAGGCCAAATAAACACAGTTCTGATGGCTTCTCTTCATATGGCGAGTGCTCCAACACTACCCCGTTTTGGTGGCCTTCTACTGGTCTTATTCCAGTTACAGAATCACAGCATGCTTGGGGTTGGAAGGAACCTCTGGACACCACCCAGTCCAACCCACCTCCTAAGGCAGGGTCACCAGAGCAGATGACACAGGGTCACGTTCAGGCGGGTTTGAATGTCTCAGAGAAGGAGACTCCGCACCCACTCTGGGCAGGCTGGGCCAGGCTCTGGCAACCTCAAAGCAAAGAAGTTTCCTCTCAGTTGATCAGTGTCCTTATAGTGTGGGCCCCAAAGCTGGGTACAGTATTCCCAGTCTGGAACATGAGTGAGGAGCGGGAATGGAGGGATGTCAGCAATGACTGGAGGACAGTGATGAGAGAAGGTGCCCAGCTCCAGCGTAAGGTCTGGAGAAACCCTTTCCTTCCCACAGGGCAAGAGCACAAGGCAGCACTTTTGCCCTGCAGGAGGTCTGGGAGGATGTGTGATGGGCAGGAGAAGGAAGGTGCTCAGCATAGGGAGCAGGAGGAACGGCTGGCAGGCGAAAAGTGTAGAGCCAGGCAGGAGTCGAACCTGCAACCTCCTGATACGTAGTCAGGTGCGTTATCCGTTACGCCACTGGCCCTCAGCTGCCCAATGGACCTGACCTGTGGCCCATGTCTCGTTCCGTAGCTCATCTCCTGCAAACACCCCCATTTAGACATCAAGGAACATCCAATGCAATATCAAATGGTGAGGAACGCCAGCTGGACCGCCCACCACTGACCACAACCCCCTGAGACCCCTGGTCCAGCCACGACGGGTCGCCTCAGCTGAATCACAAGGCAAAGCGAAGTGGCTGGACCGGGGGTCTGAGGGGGTTGTGGTCGGTGGTTGGCGGTCCAGCTGGTGTTCCTCACCATTTGATATTGCATTGGATGTTCCTTGATGCCTAAATGGGGGTGTTTGCGGAAGATGTTCTACGGAACGAGACATGGGCCGCCGGTCAGGGCCATTGGGCAGCTGAGGGCCAGTGGCGTAACGGATAACGCACCTGACTACGTATCAGGAGGTTGCAGGTTCGACTCCTGCCTGGCTCTACACTTTTCGCCTGCCAGCCGTTCCTCCTGCTCCCTATGCTGAGCACCTTCCTTCTCCTGCCCATCACACATCCTCCCAGACCTCCTGCAGGGCAAAAGTGCTGCCTTGTGCTCTTGCCCTGTGGGAAGGAAAGGGCTTCTCCAGACCTTACGCTGGAGCTGAGACCCACGCCACAGCCAGGGACAGCACAGCAAATTTCACAGCACAACTAAGATGCCTCCTGAGCTACAGCCCTGTAGGCTGCACAGACTCAGCACCCTCAGGCTCTCATGGCACATCACGACCTTTTACCACCCACCCTTTACTCACAGTTACTAATGGGGTTTAGGTACTTTTCATTCAGTGGTGCTCAGGATGCCAGAGAAGACATCTGCGCGGGTTTGATGAAGAAAACACACACTCAGAGACCTCAGGAGCGATCTCTCTGCTCAGCAGCTTAGGAATTCAGCAGGTGAGGCCAAAAAGGACTTGAGCAGTGGTGGCTTTTCAAGCAGCTGGCACACTCACAGCTTTGATGCAGCCTGCCCCAAAATGATGCTCCTGTAATGTTGATGCCAGGCAGATGGACAAAAAGTCTGAAAGGGTAAGGATCTCATGAAGGCATCTGTCCCTTGTCACCTCCACAGCATTCAGACAGCCTCAGGGTGAGCCAGGCAGGAGTTGAACCTGCAATGTCCTGATCCACAGTCAGGCGCATCGTCCATTGTGCCACTGTCCCCAGCCCCTGGTCCCACCTGGTGCCCCCCCTGTGCTCTCTGTACCACCTGGGTGTGCTGGTGTTCAAAAGGAAGGGGTGAGTCCTCACCTGGCTCCCTCCTGCCCCATGCACGGCAGCCTTGACCTACTGGCCTATGGGGGGAGGTCAGTACCGGTCCCACTGCTCCCATCTACCAGGAGAAGTGGTGCCTGTGCTGAGTCAGCCCCACAGCAAGAGCACATCGTAGAATCATAGACTCATTTTGTTTGGAAGAGACCCTCAAGATCACGCAGTCCATCCAGTAACCTAACTCTAGCACTAAATCACATCCCTAAGAAGATCATCTATGCATCTCTTAAATCCCTCCAAGGATGGGGACTCCACACTGCACTGGGCAGCTTGTTCCAACAACCGACAGCCCTTTCTGGGAATAAATTTTTCCCAATATCCAACCTAAACCTCTCCTGGTGCAACCTGAGGCCATTTGCTCTTGTTGTATCGCTTGCTACCTGGAAGAAGAGAACAACAACCTTCATGATACAACCTCCTTTCAGGTAGTGGTCTTCAGCCCCTCAGCTGCTCTGGTTGGTTGGAGGAGACATCTTGTTTGCCTCATGGGAAGTGTGGCTACAATTCCCAGCCCACCCAAGGCTTGGAGCAGCCCAGGGCTCTCTGGAGCTGTGGGGTCCAGCTGAGGGTTGAGCTCAACCCAAAGCCACCAATTTTGCCCTCCACTTCCTCCTGCCCGATGACAGATGGCAGGGCAGGTGAGTTGTGGGTCATGAGATCTTGCCTGATGGTCAACTGGCCTGGGCTAACCTGTACATGGCCAACTTTGACCTTCCTTCTGCAAGCCACCTGCAGGGTGAAGGTACCACAGAAGTAGAAGAGACAAGCCCATGAGCCTGTCAGTGTGGAACGGAGCAACAGAAGAAGATGGAAGCAGGAACATCCCATCAAATAACAGAGTGATTCAGGTTGGAAATTACATGTGGAGGTCTCTAGTCCAAATTTCTGCTCAACTTGGGACATTGAGGTCAAGGCCTCGTCTGCTCGAACTCTGACTGTCTCCAAGGATGGAGAGTTCGCAGCCCCCCAGGTCCCTCTCTCAGTGATTTACCGCCCTCACAGTGAATGCTTTTGCCAATCTGTGCAGTCAGAGAATCCCCTGATGTGAGGGAAGTTTTGCTGTGCAAGAAGCCCAGCAAGAAGGAAGAAACATCAGTCAAAGGCAGGCCAGCATGGAGGAAGAGGTCCCTTGTCAGCATGGCCGGGCTGTGGGCACAAAAACACCGAGCCAGGCAGGAGTCGAGCCTGCAATCTCCTGATCCGTAGTCAGGTGCGTTGTCCATTGCGCCACTGGCCCTGGTCCTCCTGGAGCTCTGAGGGCTTCCCATCACTGGATGGGCTTTGTGAGCAGAGCAGCAGATGGTGCAAGAGGATTTAGATCAGTATAGAAAACATTGCGTTTTACAAGATCCTTGGAAGAGCTCTTCCCCAGGCCAAATAAACACAGTTCTGATGGCTTCTCTTCATATGGCGAGTGCTCCAACACTACCCCGTTTTGGTGGCCTTCTACTGGTCTTATTCCAGTTACAGAATCACAGCATGCTTGGGGTTGGAAGGAACCTCTGGACACCACCCAGTCCAACCCACCTCCTAAGGCAGGGTCACCAGAGCAGATGACACAGGGTCACGTTCAGGCGGGTTTGAATGTCTCAGAGAAGGAGACTCCGCACCCACTCTGGGCAGGCTGGGCCAGGCTCTGGCAACCTCAAAGCAAAGAAGTTTCCTCTCAGTTGATCAGTGTCCTTATAGTGTGGGCCCCAAAGCTGGGTACAGTATTCCCAGTCTGGAACATGAGTGAGGAGCGGGAATGGAGGGATGTCAGCAATGACTGGAGGACAGTGATGAGAGAAGGTGCCCAGCTCCAGCGTAAGGTCTGGAGAAACCCTTTCCTTCCCACAGGGCAAGAGCACAAGGCAGCACTTTTGCCCTGCAGGAGGTCTGGGAGGATGTGTGATGGGCAGGAGAAGGAAGGTGCTCAGCATAGGGAGCAGGAGGAACGGCTGGCAGGCGAAAAGTGTAGAGCCAGGCAGGAGTCGAACCTGCAACCTCCTGATACGTAGTCAGGTGCGTTATCCGTTACGCCACTGGCCCTCAGCTGCCCAATGGACCTGACCTGTGGCCCATGTCTCGTTCCGTAGCTCATCTCCTGCAAACACCCCCATTTAGACATCAAGGAACATCCAATGCAATATCAAATGGTGAGGAACGCCAGCTGGACCGCCCACCACTGACCACAACCCCCTGAGACCCCTGGTCCAGCCACGACGGGTCGCCTCAGCTGAATCACAAGGCAAAGCGAAGTGGCTGGACCGGGGGTCTGAGGGGGTTGTGGTCGGTGGTTGGCGGTCCAGCTGGTGTTCCTCACCATTTGATATTGCATTGGATGTTCCTTGATGCCTAAATGGGGGTGTTTGCGGAAGATGTTCTACGGAACGAGACATGGGCCGCCGGTCAGGGCCATTGGGCAGCTGAGGGCCAGTGGCGTAACGGATAACGCACCTGACTACGTATCAGGAGGTTGCAGGTTCGACTCCTGCCTGGCTCTACACTTTTCGCCTGCCAGCCGTTCCTCCTGCTCCCTATGCTGAGCACCTTCCTTCTCCTGCCCATCACACATCCTCCCAGACCTCCTGCAGGGCAAAAGTGCTGCCTTGTGCTCTTGCCCTGTGGGAAGGAAAGGGCTTCTCCAGACCTTACGCTGGAGCTGAGACCCACGCCACAGCCAGGGACAGCACAGCAAATTTCACAGCACAACTAAGATGCCTCCTGAGCTACAGCCCTGTAGGCTGCACAGACTCAGCACCCTCAGGCTCTCATGGCACATCACGACCTTTTACCACCCACCCTTTACTCACAGTTACTAATGGGGTTTAGGTACTTTTCATTCAGTGGTGCTCAGGATGCCAGAGAAGACATCTGCGCGGGTTTGATGAAGAAAACACACACTCAGAGACCTCAGGAGCGATCTCTCTGCTCAGCAGCTTAGGAATTCAGCAGGTGAGGCCAAAAAGGACTTGAGCAGTGGTGGCTTTTCAAGCAGCTGGCACACTCACAGCTTTGATGCAGCCTGCCCCAAAATGATGCTCCTGTAATGTTGATGCCAGGCAGATGGACAAAAAGTCTGAAAGGGTAAGGATCTCATGAAGGCATCTGTCCCTTGTCACCTCCACAGCATTCAGACAGCCTCAGGGTGAGCCAGGCAGGAGTTGAACCTGCAATGTCCTGATCCACAGTCAGGCGCATCGTCCATTGTGCCACTGTCCCCAGCCCCTGGTCCCACCTGGTGCCCCCCCTGTGCTCTCTGTACCACCTGGGTGTGCTGGTGTTCAAAAGGAAGGGGTGAGTCCTCACCTGGCTCCCTCCTGCCCCATGCACGGCAGCCTTGACCTACTGGCCTATGGGGGGAGGTCAGTACCGGTCCCACTGCTCCCATCTACCAGGAGAAGTGGTGCCTGTGCTGAGTCAGCCCCACAGCAAGAGCACATCGTAGAATCATAGACTCATTTTGTTTGGAAGAGACCCTCAAGATCACGCAGTCCATCCAGTAACCTAACTCTAGCACTAAATCACATCCCTAAGAAGATCATCTATGCATCTCTTAAATCCCTCCAAGGATGGGGACTCCACACTGCACTGGGCAGCTTGTTCCAACAACCGACAGCCCTTTCTGGGAATAAATTTTTCCCAATATCCAACCTAAACCTCTCCTGGTGCAACCTGAGGCCATTTGCTCTTGTTGTATCGCTTGCTACCTGGAAGAAGAGAACAACAACCTTCATGATACAACCTCCTTTCAGGTAGTGGTCTTCAGCCCCTCAGCTGCTCTGGTTGGTTGGAGGAGACATCTTGTTTGCCTCATGGGAAGTGTGGCTACAATTCCCAGCCCACCCAAGGCTTGGAGCAGCCCAGGGCTCTCTGGAGCTGTGGGGTCCAGCTGAGGGTTGAGCTCAACCCAAAGCCACCAATTTTGCCCTCCACTTCCTCCTGCCCGATGACAGATGGCAGGGCAGGTGAGTTGTGGGTCATGAGATCTTGCCTGATGGTCAACTGGCCTGGGCTAACCTGTACATGGCCAACTTTGACCTTCCTTCTGCAAGCCACCTGCAGGGTGAAGGTACCACAGAAGTAGAAGAGACAAGCCCATGAGCCTGTCAGTGTGGAACGGAGCAACAGAAGAAGATGGAAGCAGGAACATCCCATCAAATAACAGAGTGATTCAGGTTGGAAATTACATGTGGAGGTCTCTAGTCCAAATTTCTGCTCAACTTGGGACATTGAGGTCAAGGCCTCGTCTGCTCGAACTCTGACTGTCTCCAAGGATGGAGAGTTCGCAGCCCCCCAGGTCCCTCTCTCAGTGATTTACCGCCCTCACAGTGAATGCTTTTGCCAATCTGTGCAGTCAGAGAATCCCCTGATGTGAGGGAAGTTTTGCTGTGCAAGAAGCCCAGCAAGAAGGAAGAAACATCAGTCAAAGGCAGGCCAGCATGGAGGAAGAGGTCCCTTGTCAGCATGGCCGGGCTGTGGGCACAAAAACACCGAGCCAGGCAGGAGTCGAGCCTGCAATCTCCTGATCCGTAGTCAGGTGCGTTGTCCATTGCGCCACTGGCCCTGGTCCTCCTGGAGCTCTGAGGGCTTCCCATCACTGGATGGGCTTTGTGAGCAGAGCAGCAGATGGTGCAAGAGGATTTAGATCAGTATAGAAAACATTGCGTTTTACAAGATCCTTGGAAGAGCTCTTCCCCAGGCCAAATAAACACAGTTCTGATGGCTTCTCTTCATATGGCGAGTGCTCCAACACTACCCCGTTTTGGTGGCCTTCTACTGGTCTTATTCCAGTTACAGAATCACAGCATGCTTGGGGTTGGAAGGAACCTCTGGACACCACCCAGTCCAACCCACCTCCTAAGGCAGGGTCACCAGAGCAGATGACACAGGGTCACGTTCAGGCAGGTTTGAATGTCTCAGAGAAGGAGACTCCGCAGCCACTCTGGGCAGGCTGGGCCAGGCTCTGGCAACCTCAAAGCAAAGAAGTTTCCTCTCAGTTGATCAGTGTCCTTATAGTGTGGGCCCCAAAGCTGGGTACAGTATTCCCAGTCTGGAACATGAGTGAGGAGCGGGAATGGAGGGATGTCAGCAATGACTGGAGGACAGTGATGAGAGAAGGTGCCCAGCTCCAGCGTAAGGTCTGGAGAAACCCTTTCCTTCCCACAGGGCAAGAGCACAAGGCAGCACTTTTGCCCTGCAGGAGGTCTGGGAGGATGTGTGATGGGCAGGAGAAGGAAGGTGCTCAGCATAGGGAGCAGGAGGAACGGCTGGCAGGCGAAAAGTGTAGAGCCAGGCAGGAGTCGAACCTGCAACCTCCTGATACGTAGTCAGGTGCGTTATCCGTTACGCCACTGGCCCTCAGCTGCCCAATGGACCTGACCGGTGGCCCATGTCTCGTTCCGTAGCTCATCTCCTGCAAACACCCCCATTTAGACATCAAGGAACATCCAATGCAATATCAAATGGTGAGGAACGCCAGCTGGACCGCCCACCACTGACCACAACCCCCTGAGACCCCTGGTCCAGCCACGACGGGTCGCCTCAGCTGAATCACAAGGCAAAGCGAAGTGGCTGGACCGGGGGTCTGAGGGGGTTGTGGTCGGTGGTTGGCGGTCCAGCTGGTGTTCCTCACCATTTGATATTGCATTGGATGTTCCTTGATGCCTAAATGGGGGTGTTTGCGGAAGATGTTCTACGGAACGAGACATGGGCCGCCGGTCAGGGCCATTGGGCAGCTGAGGGCCAGTGGCGTAACGGATAACGCACCTGACTACGTATCAGGAGGTTGCAGGTTCGACTCCTGCCTGGCTCTACACTTTTCGCCTGCCAGCCGTTCCTCCTGCTCCCTATGCTGAGCACCTTCCTTCTCCTGCCCATCACACATCCTCCCAGACCTCCTGCAGGGCAAAAGTGCTGCCTTGTGCTCTTGCCCTGTGGGAAGGAAAGGGCTTCTCCAGACCTTACGCTGGAGCTGAGACCCACGCCACAGCCAGGGACAGCACAGCAAATTTCACAGCACAACTAAGATGCCTCCTGAGCTACAGCCCTGTAGGCTGCACAGACTCAGCACCCTCAGGCTCTCATGGCACATCACGACCTTTTACCACCCACCCTTTACTCACAGTTACTAATGGGGTTTAGGTACTTTTCATTCAGTGGTGCTCAGGATGCCAGAGAAGACATCTGCGCGGGTTTGATGAAGAAAACACACACTCAGAGACCTCAGGAGCGATCTCTCTGCTCAGCAGCTTAGGAATTCAGCAGGTGAGGCCAAAAAGGACTTGAGCAGTGGTGGCTTTTCAAGCAGCTGGCACACTCACAGCTTTGATGCAGCCTGCCCCAAAATGATGCTCCTGTAATGTTGATGCCAGGCAGATGGACAAAAAGTCTGAAAGGGTAAGGATCTCATGAAGGCACCTGTCCCCTGTCACCTCCACAGCATTCAGACAGCCTCAGGGTGAGCCAGGCAGGAGTTGAACCTGCAATGTCCTGATCCACAGTCAGGCGCATCGTCCATTGTGCCACTGTCCCCAGCCCCTGGTCCCACCTGGTGCCCCCCCTGTGCTCTCTGTACCACCTGGGTGTGCTGGTGTTCAAAAGGAAGGGGTGAGTCCTCACCTGGCTCCCTCCTGCCCCATGCACGGCAGCCTTGACCTACTGGCCTATGGGGGGAGGTCAGTACCGGTCCCACTGCTCCCATCTACCAGGAGAAGTGGTGCCTGTGCTGAGTCAGCCCCACAGCAAGAGCACATCGTAGAATCATAGACTCATTTTGTTTGGAAGAGACCCTCAAGATCACGCAGTCCATCCAGTAACCTAACTCTAGCACTAAATCACATCCCTAAGAAGATCATCTATGCATCTCTTAAATCCCTCCAAGGATGGGGACTCCACACTGCACTGGGCAGCTTGTTCCAACAACCGACAGCCCTTTCTGGGAATAAATTTTTCCCAATATCCAACCTAAACCTCTCCTGGTGCAACCTGAGGCCATTTGCTCTTGTTGTATCGCTTGCTACCTGGAAGAAGAGAACAACAACCTTCATGATACAACCTCCTTTCAGGTAGTGGTCTTCAGCCCCTCAGCTGCTCTGGTTGGTTGGAGGAGACATCTTGTTTGCCTCATGGGAAGTGTGGCTACAATTCCCAGCCCACCCAAGGCTTGGAGCAGCCCAGGGCTCTCTGGAGCTGTGGGGTCCAGCTGAGGGTTGAGCTCAACCCAAAGCCACCAATTTTGCCCTCCACTTCCTCCTGCCCGATGACAGATGGCAGGGCAGGTGAGTTGTGGGTCATGAGATCTTGCCTGATGGTCAACTGGCCTGGGCTAACCTGTACATGGCCAACTTTGACCTTCCTTCTGCAAGCCACCTGCAGGGTGAAGGTACCACAGAAGTAGAAGAGACAAGCCCATGAGCCTGTCAGTGTGGAACGGAGCAACAGAAGAAGATGGAAGCAGGAACATCCCATCAAATAACAGAGTGATTCAGGTTGGAAATTACATGTGGAGGTCTCTAGTCCAAATTTCTGCTCAACTTGGGACATTGAGGTCAAGGCCTCGTCTGCTCGAACTCTGACTGTCTCCAAGGATGGAGAGTTCGCAGCCCCCCAGGTCCCTCTCTCAGTGATTTACCGCCCTCACAGTGAATGCTTTTGCCAATCTGTGCAGTCAGAGAATCCCCTGATGTGAGGGAAGTTTTGCTGTGCAAGAAGCCCAGCAAGAAGGAAGAAACATCAGTCAAAGGCAGGCCAGCATGGAGGAAGAGGTCCCTTGTCAGCATGGCCGGGCTGTGGGCACAAAAACACCGAGCCAGGCAGGAGTCGAGCCTGCAATCTCCTGATCCGTAGTCAGGTGCGTTGTCCATTGCGCCACTGGCCCTGGTCCTCCTGGAGCTCTGAGGGCTTCCCATCACTGGATGGGCTTTGTGAGCAGAGCAGCAGATGGTGCAAGAGGATTTAGATCAGTATAGAAAACATTGCGTTTTACAAGATCCTTGGAAGAGCTCTTCCCCAGGCCAAATAAACACAGTTCTGATGGCTTCTCTTCATATGGCGAGTGCTCCAACACTACCCCGTTTTGGTGGCCTTCTACTGGTCTTATTCCAGTTACAGAATCACAGCATGCTTGGGGTTGGAAGGAACCTCTGGACACCACCCAGTCCAACCCACCTCCTAAGGCAGGGTCACCAGAGCAGATGACACAGGGTCACGTTCAGGCAGGTTTGAATGTCTCAGAGAAGGAGACTCCGCAGCCACTCTGGGCAGGCTGGGCCAGGCTCTGGCAACCTCAAAGCAAAGAAGTTTCCTCTCAGTTGATCAGTGTCCTTATAGTGTGGGCCCCAAAGCTGGGTACAGTATTCCCAGTCTGGAACATGAGTGAGGAGCGGGAATGGAGGGATGTCAGCAATGACTGGAGGACAGTGATGAGAGAAGGTGCCCAGCTCCAGCGTAAGGTCTGGAGAAACCCTTTCCTTCCCACAGGGCAAGAGCACAAGGCAGCACTTTTGCCCTGCAGGAGGTCTGGGAGGATGTGTGATGGGCAGGAGAAGGAAGGTGCTCAGCATAGGGAGCAGGAGGAACGGCTGGCAGGCGAAAAGTGTAGAGCCAGGCAGGAGTCGAACCTGCAACCTCCTGATACGTAGTCAGGTGCGTTATCCGTTACGCCACTGGCCCTCAGCTGCCCAATGGACCTGACCGGTGGCCCATGTCTCGTTCCGTAGCTCATCTCCTGCAAACACCCCCATTTAGACATCAAGGAACATCCAATGCAATATCAAATGGTGAGGAACGCCAGCTGGACCGCCCACCACTGACCACAACCCCCTGAGACCCCTGGTCCAGCCACGACGGGTCGCCTCAGCTGAATCACAAGGCAAAGCGAAGTGGCTGGACCGGGGGTCTGAGGGGGTTGTGGTCGGTGGTTGGCGGTCCAGCTGGTGTTCCTCACCATTTGATATTGCATTGGATGTTCCTTGATGCCTAAATGGGGGTGTTTGCGGAAGATGTTCTACGGAACGAGACATGGGCCGCCGGTCAGGGCCATTGGGCAGCTGAGGGCCAGTGGCGTAACGGATAACGCACCTGACTACGTATCAGGAGGTTGCAGGTTCGACTCCTGCCTGGCTCTACACTTTTCGCCTGCCAGCCGTTCCTCCTGCTCCCTATGCTGAGCACCTTCCTTCTCCTGCCCATCACACATCCTCCCAGACCTCCTGCAGGGCAAAAGTGCTGCCTTGTGCTCTTGCCCTGTGGGAAGGAAAGGGCTTCTCCAGACCTTACGCTGGAGCTGAGACCCACGCCACAGCCAGGGACAGCACAGCAAATTTCACAGCACAACTAAGATGCCTCCTGAGCTACAGCCCTGTAGGCTGCACAGACTCAGCACCCTCAGGCTCTCATGGCACATCACGACCTTTTACCACCCACCCTTTACTCACAGTTACTAATGGGGTTTAGGTACTTTTCATTCAGTGGTGCTCAGGATGCCAGAGAAGACATCTGCGCGGGTTTGATGAAGAAAACACACACTCAGAGACCTCAGGAGCGATCTCTCTGCTCAGCAGCTTAGGAATTCAGCAGGTGAGGCCAAAAAGGACTTGAGCAGTGGTGGCTTTTCAAGCAGCTGGCACACTCACAGCTTTGATGCAGCCTGCCCCAAAATGATGCTCCTGTAATGTTGATGCCAGGCAGATGGACAAAAAGTCTGAAAGGGTAAGGATCTCATGAAGGCACCTGTCCCCTGTCACCTCCACAGCATTCAGACAGCCTCAGGGTGAGCCAGGCAGGAGTTGAACCTGCAATGTCCTGATCCACAGTCAGGCGCATTGTCCATTGTGCCACTGTCCCCAGCCCCTGGTCCCACCTGGTGCCCCCCCTGTGCTCTCTGTACCACCTGGGTGTGCTGGTGTTCAAAAGGAAGGGGTGAGTCCTCACCTGGCTCCCTTCTGCCCCATGCATGGCAGCCTTGACCTACTGGCCTATGGGGGGAGGTCAGTACCGGTCCCACTGCTCCCATCTACCAGGAGAAGTGGTGCCTGAGCTGAGTCACCCCCACAGCAAGAGCACATCGTAGAATCATAGACTCATTTTGTTTGGAAGAGACCCTCAAGATCATGCAGTCCAACCAGTAACCTAACTCTAGCACTAAATCACATCCCTAAGAAGATCATCTATGCATCTCTTAAATCCCTCCAAGGATGGGGACTCCACACTGCACTGGGCAGCTTGTTCCAACAACCGACAGCCCTTTCTGGGAATAAATTTTTCCCAATATCCAACCTAAACCTCTCCTGGTGCAACCTGAGGCCATTTGCTCTTGTTGTATCGCTTGCTACCTGGAAGAAGAGAACAACAACCTTCATGATACAACCTCCTTTCAGGTAGTGGTCTTCAGCCCCTCAGCTGTTCTGGTTGGTTGGAGGAGACATCTTGTTTGCCTCATGGGAAGTGTGGCTACAATTCCCAGCCCACCCAAGGCTTGGAGCAGCCCAGGGCTCTCTGGAGCTGTGGGGTCCAGCTGAGGGTTGAGCTCAACCCAAAGCCACCAATTTTGCCCTCCACTTCCTCCTGCCCGATGACAGATGGCAGGGCAGGTGAGTTGTGGGTCATGAGATCTTGCCTGATGGTCAACTGGTCTGGGCTAACCTGTACATGGCCAACTTTGACCTTCCTTCTGCAAGCCACCTGCAGGGTGAAGGTACCACAGAGGTAGAAGAGACAAGCCCATGAGCCTGTCAGTGTGGAACGGAGCAACAGAAGAAGATGGAAGCAGGAACATCCCATCAAATAACAGAGTGATTCAGGTTGGAAATTACATGTGGAGGTCTCTAGTCCAAATTTCTGCTCAACTTGGGACATTGAGGTCAAGGCCTCGTCTGCTCGAACTCTGACTGTCTCCAAGGATGGAGAGTTCGCAGCCCCCCAGGTCCCTCTCTCAGTGATTTACCGCCCTCACAGTGAATGCTTTTGCCAATCTGTGCAGTCAGAGAATCCCCTGATGTGAGGGAAGTTTTGCTGTGCAAGAAGCCCAGCAAGAAGGAAGAAACATCAGTCAAAGGCAGGCCAGCATGGAGGAAGAGGTCCCTTGTCAGCATGGCCGGGCTGTGGGCACAAAAACACCGAGCCAGGCAGGAGTCGAGCCTGCAATCTCCTGATCCGTAGTCAGGTGCGTTGTCCATTGCGCCACTGGCCCTGGTCCTCCTGGAGCTCTGAGGGCTTCCCATCACTGGATGGGCTTTGTGAGCAGAGCAGCAGATGGTGCAAGAGGATTTAGATCAGTATAGAAAACATTGCGTTTTACAAGATCCTTGGAAGAGCTCTTCCCCAGGCCAAATAAACACAGTTCTGATGGCTTCTCTTCATATGGCGAGTGCTCCAACACTACCCCGTTTTGGTGGCCTTCTACTGGTCTTATTCCAGTTACAGAATCACAGCATGCTTGGGGTTGGAAGGAACCTCTGGACACCACCCAGTCCAACCCACCTCCTAAGGCAGGGTCACCAGAGCAGATGACACAGGGTCACGTTCAGGCGGGTTTGAATGTCTCAGAGAAGGAGACTCCGCACCCACTCTGGGCAGGCTGGGCCAGGCTCTGGCAACCTCAAAGCAAAGAAGTTTCCTCTCAGTTGATCAGTGTCCTTATAGTGTGGGCCCCAAAGCTGGGTACAGTATTCCCAGTCTGGAACATGAGTGAGGAGCGGGAATGGAGGGATGTCAGCAATGACTGGAGGACAGTGATGAGAGAAGGTGCCCAGCTCCAGCGTAAGGTCTGGAGAAACCCTTTCCTTCCCACAGGGCAAGAGCGCGAGCCAGCACTTTTGCCCTGCAGGAGGTCTGGGAGGATGTGTGATGGGCAGGAGAAGGAAGGTGCTCAGCATAGGGAGCAGGAGGAACGGCTGGCAGGCGAAAAGTGTAGAGCCAGGCAGGAGTCGAACCTGCAACCTCCTGATACGTAGTCAGGTGCGTTATCCGTTACGCCACTGGCCCTCAGCTGCCCAATGGACCTGACCGGTGGCCCATGTCTCGTTCCGTAGCTCATCTCCTGCAAACACCCCCATTTAGACATCAAGGAACATCCAATGCAATATCAAATGGTGAGGAACGCCAGCTGGACCGCCCACCACTGACCACAACCCCCTGAGACCCCTGGTCCAGCCACGACGGGTCGCCTCAGCTGAATCACAAGGCAAAGCGAAGTGGCTGGACCGGGGGTCTGAGGGGGTTGTGGTCGGTGGTTGGCGGTCCAGCTGGTGTTCCTCACCATTTGATATTGCATTGGATGTTCCTTGATGCCTAAATGGGGGTGTTTGCGGAAGATGTTCTACGGAACGAGACATGGGCCGCCGGTCAGGGCCATTGGGCAGCTGAGGGCCAGTGGCGTAACGGATAACGCACCTGACTACGTATCAGGAGGTTGCAGGTTCGACTCCTGCCTGGCTCTACACTTTTCGCCTGCCAGCCGTTCCTCCTGCTCCCTATGCTGAGCACCTTCCTTCTCCTGCCCATCACACATCCTCCCAGACCTCCTGCAGGGCAAAAGTGCTGCCTTGTGCTCTTGCCCTGTGGGAAGGAAAGGGCTTCTCCAGACCTTACGCTGGAGCTGAGACCCACGCCACAGCCAGGGACAGCACAGCAAATTTCACAGCACAACTAAGATGCCTCCTGAGCTACAGCCCTGTAGGCTGCACAGACTCAGCACCCTCAGGCTCTCATGGCACATCACGACCTTTTACCACCCACCCTTTACTCACAGTTACTAATGGGGTTTAGGTACTTTTCATTCAGTGGTGCTCAGGATGCCAGAGAAGACATCTGCGCGGGTTTGATGAAGAAAACACACACTCAGAGACCTCAGGAGCGATCTCTCTGCTCAGCAGCTTAGGAATTCAGCAGGTGAGGCCAAAAAGGACTTGAGCAGTGGTGGCTTTTCAAGCAGCTGGCACACTCACAGCTTTGATGCAGCCTGCCCCAAAATGATGCTCCTGTAATGTTGATGCCAGGCAGATGGACAAAAAGTCTGAAAGGGTAAGGATCTCATGAAGGCACCTGTCCCCTGTCACCTCCACAGCATTCAGACAGCCTCAGGGTGAGCCAGGCAGGAGTTGAACCTGCAATGTCCTGATCCACAGTCAGGCGCATTGTCCATTGTGCCACTGTCCCCAGCCCCTGGTCCCACCTGGTGCCCCCCCTGTGCTCTCTGTACCACCTGGGTGTGCTGGTGTTCAAAAGGAAGGGGTGAGTCCTCACCTGGCTCCCTTCTGCCCCATGCATGGCAGCCTTGACCTACTGGCCTATGGGGGGAGGTCAGTACCGGTCCCACTGCTCCCATCTACCAGGAGAAGTGGTGCCTGAGCTGAGTCACCCCCACAGCAAGAGCACATCGTAGAATCATAGACTCATTTTGTTTGGAAGAGACCCCCTCAAGATCATGCAGTCCAACCAGTAACCTAACTCTAGCACTAAATCACATCCCTAAGAAGATCATCTATGCATCTCTTAAATCCCTCCAAGGATGGGGACTCCACACTGCACTGGGCAGCTTGTTCCAACAACCGACAGCCCTTTCTGGGAATAAATTTTTCCCAATATCCAACCTAAACCTCTCCTGGTGCAACCTGAGGCCATTTGCTCTTGTTGTATCGCTTGCTACCTGGAAGAAGAGAACAACAACCTTCATGATACAACCTCCTTTCAGGTAGTGGTCTTCAGCCCCTCAGCTGCTCTGGTTGGTTGGAGGAGACATCTTGTTTGCCTCATGGGAAGTGTGGCTACAATTCCCAGCCCACCCAAGGCTTGGAGCAGCCCAGGGCTCTCTGGAGCTGTGGGGTCCAGCTGAGGGTTGAGCTCAACCCAAAGCCACCAATTTTGCCCTCCACTTCCTCCTGCCCGATGACAGATGGCAGGGCAGGTGAGTTGTGGGTCATGAGATCTTGCCTGATGGTCAACTGGTCTGGGCTAACCTGTACATGGCCAACTTTGACCTTCCTTCTGCAAGCCACCTGCAGGGTGAAGGTACCACAGAGGTAGAAGAGACAAGCCCATGAGCCTGTCAGTGTGGAACGGAGCAACAGAAGAAGATGGAAGCAGGAACATCCCATCAAATAACAGAGTGATTCAGGTTGGAAATTACATGTGGAGGTCTCTAGTCCAAATTTCTGCTCAACTTGGGACATTGAGGTCAAGGCCTCGTCTGCTCGAACTCTGACTGTCTCCAAGGATGGAGAGTTCGCAGCCCCCCAGGTCCCTCTCTCAGTGATTTACCGCCCTCACAGTGAATGCTTTTGCCAATCTATGCAGTCAGAGAATCCCCTGATGTGAGGGAAGTTTTGCTGTGCAAGAAGCCCAGCAAGAAGGAAGAAACATCAGTCAAAGGCAGGCCAGCATGGAGGAAGAGGTCCCTTGTCAGCATGGCCGGGCTGTGGGCACAAAAACACCGAGCCAGGCAGGAGTCGAGCCTGCAATCTCCTGATCCGTAGTCAGGTGCGTTGTCCATTGCGCCACTGGCCCTGGTCCTCCTGGAGCTCTGAGGGCTTCCCATCACTGGGTAGGCTTTGTGAGCAGAGCAGCAGATGGTGCAAGAGGATTTAGATCAGTATAGAAAACATGACGTTTTACAAGATCCTTGGAAGAGCTCTTCCCCAGGCCAAATAAACACAGTTCTGATGGCTTCTCTTCATATGGCGAGTGCTCCAACACTACCCCGTTTTGGTGGCCTTCTACTGGTCTTATTCCAGTTACAGAATCACAGCATGCTTGGGGTTGGAAGGAACCTCTGGACACCACCCAGTCCAACCCACCTCCTAAGGCAGGGTCACCAGAGCAGATGACACAGGGTCACGTTCAGGCAGGTTTGAATGTCTCAGAGAAGGAGACTCCGCAGCCACTCTGGGCAGGCTGGGCCAGGCTCTGGCAACCTCAAAGCAAAGAAGTTTCCTCTCAGTTGATCAGTGTCCTTATAGTGTGGGCCCCAAAGCTGGGTACAGTATTCCCAGTCTGGAACATGAGTGAGGAGCGGGAATGGAGGGATGTCAGCAATGACTGGAGGACAGTGATGAGAGAAGGTGCCCAGCTCCAGCGTAAGGTCTGGAGAAACCCTTTCCTTCCCACAGGGCAAGAGCGCGAGCCAGCACTTTTGCCCTGCAGGAGGTCTGGGAGGATGTGTGATGGGCAGGAGAAGGAAGGTGCTCAGCATAGGGAGCAGGAGGAACGGCTGGCAGGCGAAAAGTGTAGAGCCAGGCAGGAGTCGAACCTGCAACCTCCTGATACGTAGTCAGGTGCGTTATCCGTTACGCCACTGGCCCTCAGCTGCCCAAGGGACCTGACTGGCGGCCCATGTCTCGTTCCGTAGCTCATCTCCTGCACACACCCCCATTTAGACATCAAGGAACATCCAATGCAATATCAAATGGTGAGGAACACCAGCTGGACTGCCCACCACTGACCACAACCCCCTCAGACCCCTGGTCCAGCCACGACGGGTCGCCTCAGCTGAATCACAAGGCAAAGCGAAGTGGCTGGACCGGGGCTCTGAGGGGGTTGTGGTCGGTGGTTGGCGGTCCAGCTGGTGTTCCTCACCATTTGATATTGCATTGGATGTTCCTTGATGCCTAAATGGGGGTGTTTGCGGAAGATGTTCTACGGAACGAGGACATGGGCCGCCGGTCAGGGCCATTGGGCAGCTGAGGGCCAGTGGCGTAACGGATAACGCACCTGACTACGTATCAGGAGGTTGCAGGTTCGACTCCTGCCTGGCTCTACACTTTTCGCCTGCCAGCCGTTCCTCCTGCTCCCTATGCTGAGCACCTTCCTTCTCCTGCCCATCACACATCCTCCCAGACCTCCTGCAGGGCAAAAGTGCTGCCTTGTGCTCTTGCCCTGTGGGAAGGAAAGGGCTTCTCCAGACCTTACGCTGGAGCTGAGACCCACGCCACAGCCAGGGACAGCACAGCAAATTTCACAGCACAACTAAGATGCCTCCTGAGCTACAGCCCTGTAGGCTGCACAGACTCAGCACCCTCAGGCTCTCATGGCACATCACGACCTTTTACCACCCACCCTTTACTCACAGTTACTAATGGGGTTTAGGTACTTTTCATTCAGTGGTGCTCAGGATGCCAGAGAAGACATCTGCGCGGGTTTGATGAAGAAAACACACACTCAGAGACCTCAGGAGCGATCTCTCTGCTCAGCAGCTTAGGAATTCAGCAGGTGAGGCCAAAAAGGACTTGAGCAGTGGTGGCTTTTCAAGCAGCTGGCACACTCACAGCTTTGATGCAGCCTGCCCCAAAATGATGCTCCTGTAATGTTGATGCCAGGCAGATGGACAAAAAGTCTGAAAGGGTAAGGATCTCATGAAGGCACCTGTCCCCTGTCACCTCCACAGCATTCAGACAGCCTCAGGGTGAGCCAGGCAGGAGTTGAACCTGCAATGTCCTGATCCACAGTCAGGCGCATTGTCCATTGTGCCACTGTCCCCAGCCCCTGGTCCCACCTGGTGCCCCCCCTGTGCTCTCTGTACCACCTGGGTGTGCTGGTGTTCAAAAGGAAGGGGTGAGTCCTCACCTGGCTCCCTTCTGCCCCATGCATGGCAGCCTTGACCTACTGGCCTATGGGGGGAGGTCAGTACCGGTCCCACTGCTCCCATCTACCAGGAGAAGTGGTGCCTGAGCTGAGTCACCCCCACAGCAAGAGCACATCGTAGAATCATAGACTCATTTTGTTTGGAAGAGACCCCCTCAAGATCATGCAGTCCAACCAGTAACCTAACTCTAGCACTAAATCACATCCCTAAGAAGATCATCTATGCATCTCTTAAATCCCTCCAAGGATGGGGACTCCACACTGCACTGGGCAGCTTGTTCCAACAACCGACAGCCCTTTCTGGGAATAAATTTTTCCCAATATCCAACCTAAACCTCTCCTGGTGCAACCTGAGGCCATTTGCTCTTGTTGTATCGCTTGCTACCTGGAAGAAGAGAACAACAACCTTCATGATACAACCTCCTTTCAGGTAGTGGTCTTCAGCCCCTCAGCTGCTCTGGTTGGTTGGAGGAGACATCTTGTTTGCCTCATGGGAAGTGTGGCTACAATTCCCAGCCCACCCAAGGCTTGGAGCAGCCCAGGGCTCTCTGGAGCTGTGGGGTCCAGCTGAGGGTTGAGCTCAACCCAAAGCCACCAATTTTGCCCTCCACTTCCTCCTGCCCGATGACAGATGGCAGGGCAGGTGAGTTGTGGGTCATGAGATCTTGCCTGATGGTCAACTGGTCTGGGCTAACCTGTACATGGCCAACTTTGACCTTCCTTCTGCAAGCCACCTGCAGGGTGAAGGTACCACAGAGGTAGAAGAGACAAGCCCATGAGCCTGTCAGTGTGGAACGGAGCAACAGAAGAAGATGGAAGCAGGAACATCCCATCAAATAACAGAGTGATTCAGGTTGGAAATTACATGTGGAGGTCTCTAGTCCAAATTTCTGCTCAACTTGGGACATTGAGGTCAAGGCCTCGTCTGCTCGAACTCTGACTGTCTCCAAGGATGGAGAGTTCGCAGCCCCCCAGGTCCCTCTCTCAGTGATTTACCGCCCTCACAGTGAATGCTTTTGCCAATCTATGCAGTCAGAGAATCCCCTGATGTGAGGGAAGTTTTGCTGTGCAAGAAGCCCAGCAAGAAGGAAGAAACATCAGTCAAAGGCAGGCCAGCATGGAGGAAGAGGTCCCTTGTCAGCATGGCCGGGCTGTGGGCACAAAAACACCGAGCCAGGCAGGAGTCGAGCCTGCAATCTCCTGATCCGTAGTCAGGTGCGTTGTCCATTGCGCCACTGGCCCTGGTCCTCCTGGAGCTCTGAGGGCTTCCCATCACTGGGTAGGCTTTGTGAGCAGAGCAGCAGATGGTGCAAGAGGATTTAGATCAGTATAGAAAACATGACGTTTTACAAGATCCTTGGAAGAGCTCTTCCCCAGGCCAAATAAACACAGTTCTGATGGCTTCTCTTCATATGGCGAGTGCTCCAACACTACCCCGTTTTGGTGGCCTTCTACTGGTCTTATTCCAGTTACAGAATCACAGCATGCTTGGGGTTGGAAGGAACCTCTGGACACCACCCAGTCCAACCCACCTCCTAAGGCAGGGTCACCAGAGCAGATGACACAGGGTCACGTTCAGGCAGGTTTGAATGTCTCAGAGAAGGAGACTCCGCAGCCACTCTGGGCAGGCTGGGCCAGGCTCTGGCAACCTCAAAGCAAAGAAGTTTCCTCTCAGTTGATCAGTGTCCTTATAGTGTGGGCCCCAAAGCTGGGTACAGTATTCCCAGTCTGGAACATGAGTGAGGAGCGGGAATGGAGGGATGTCAGCAATGACTGGAGGACAGTGATGAGAGAAGGTGCCCAGCTCCAGCGTAAGGTCTGGAGAAACCCTTTCCTTCCCACAGGGCAAGAGCGCGAGCCAGCACTTTTGCCCTGCAGGAGGTCTGGGAGGATGTGTGATGGGCAGGAGAAGGAAGGTGCTCAGCATAGGGAGCAGGAGGAACGGCTGGCAGGCGAAAAGTGTAGAGCCAGGCAGGAGTCGAACCTGCAACCTCCTGATACGTAGTCAGGTGCGTTATCCGTTACGCCACTGGCCCTCAGCTGCCCAAGGGACCTGACTGGCGGCCCATGTCTCGTTCCGTAGCTCATCTCCTGCACACACCCCCATTTAGACATCAAGGAACATCCAATGCAATATCAAATGGTGAGGAACACCAGCTGGACTGCCCACCACTGACCACAACCCCCTCAGACCCCTGGTCCAGCCACGACGGGTCGCCTCAGCTGAATCACAAGGCAAAGCGAAGTGGCTGGACCGGGGCTCTGAGGGGGTTGTGGTCGGTGGTTGGCGGTCCAGCTGGTGTTCCTCACCATTTGATATTGCATTGGATGTTCCTTGATGCCTAAATGGGGGTGTTTGCGGAAGATGTTCTACGGAACGAGGACATGGGCCGCCGGTCAGGGCCATTGGGCAGCTGAGGGCCAGTGGCGTAACGGATAACGCACCTGACTACGTATCAGGAGGTTGCAGGTTCGACTCCTGCCTGGCTCTACACTTTTCGCCTGCCAGCCGTTCCTCCTGCTCCCTATGCTGAGCACCTTCCTTCTCCTGCCCATCACACATCCTCCCAGACCTCCTGCAGGGCAAAAGTGCTGCCTTGTGCTCTTGCCCTGTGGGAAGGAAAGGGCTTCTCCAGACCTTACGCTGGAGCTGAGACCCACGCCACAGCCAGGGACAGCACAGCAAATTTCACAGCACAACTAAGATGCCTCCTGAGCTACAGCCCTGTAGGCTGCACAGACTCAGCACCCTCAGGCTCTCATGGCACATCACGACCTTTTACCACCCACCCTTTACTCACAGTTACTAATGGGGTTTAGGTACTTTTCATTCAGTGGTGCTCAGGATGCCAGAGAAGACATCTGCGCGGGTTTGATGAAGAAAACACACACTCAGAGACCTCAGGAGCGATCTCTCTGCTCAGCAGCTTAGGAATTCAGCAGGTGAGGCCAAAAAGGACTTGAGCAGTGGTGGCTTTTCAAGCAGCTGGCACACTCACAGCTTTGATGCAGCCTGCCCCAAAATGATGCTCCTGTAATGTTGATGCCAGGCAGATGGACAAAAAGTCTGAAAGGGTAAGGATCTCATGAAGGCACCTGTCCCCTGTCACCTCCACAGCATTCAGACAGCCTCAGGGTGAGCCAGGCAGGAGTTGAACCTGCAATGTCCTGATCCACAGTCAGGCGCATTGTCCATTGTGCCACTGTCCCCAGCCCCTGGTCCCACCTGGTGCCCCCCCTGTGCTCTCTGTACCACCTGGGTGTGCTGGTGTTCAAAAGGAAGGGGTGAGTCCTCACCTGGCTCCCTTCTGCCCCATGCATGGCAGCCTTGACCTACTGGCCTATGGGGGGAGGTCAGTACCGGTCCCACTGCTCCCATCTACCAGGAGAAGTGGTGCCTGAGCTGAGTCACCCCCACAGCAAGAGCACATCGTAGAATCATAGACTCATTTTGTTTGGAAGAGACCCTCAAGATCATGCAGTCCAACCAGTAACCTAACTCTAGCACTAAATCACATCCCTAAGAAGATCATCTATGCATCTCTTAAATCCCTCCAAGGATGGGGACTCCACACTGCACTGGGCAGCTTGTTCCAACAACCGACAGCCCTTTCTGGGAATAAATTTTTCCCAATATCCAACCTAAACCTCTCCTGGTGCAACCTGAGGCCATTTGCTCTTGTTGTATCGCTTGCTACCTGGAAGAAGAGAACAACAACCTTCATGATACAACCTCCTTTCAGGTAGTGGTCTTCAGCCCCTCAGCTGCTCTGGTTGGTTGGAGGAGACATCTTGTTTGCCTCATGGGAAGTGTGGCTACAATTCCCAGCCCACCCAAGGCTTGGAGCAGCCCAGGGCTCTCTGGAGCTGTGGGGTCCAGCTGAGGGTTGAGCTCAACCCAAAGCCACCAATTTTGCCCTCCACTTCCTCCTGCCCGATGACAGATGGCAGGGCAGGTGAGTTGTGGGTCATGAGATCTTGCCTGATGGTCAACTGGTCTGGGCTAACCTGTACATGGCCAACTTTGACCTTCCTTCTGCAAGCCACCTGCAGGGTGAAGGTACCACAGAGGTAGAAGAGACAAGCCCATGAGCCTGTCAGTGTGGAACGGAGCAACAGAAGAAGATGGAAGCAGGAACATCCCATCAAATAACAGAGTGATTCAGGTTGGAAATTACATGTGGAGGTCTCTAGTCCAAATTTCTGCTCAACTTGGGACATTGAGGTCAAGGCCTCGTCTGCTCGAACTCTGACTGTCTCCAAGGATGGAGAGTTCGCAGCCCCCCAGGTCCCTCTCTCAGTGATTTACCGCCCTCACAGTGAATGCTTTTGCCAATCTATGCAGTCAGAGAATCCCCTGATGTGAGGGAAGTTTTGCTGTGCAAGAAGCCCAGCAAGAAGGAAGAAACATCAGTCAAAGGCAGGCCAGCATGGAGGAAGAGGTCCCTTGTCAGCATGGCCGGGCTGTGGGCACAAAAACACCGAGCCAGGCAGGAGTCGAGCCTGCAATCTCCTGATCCGTAGTCAGGTGCGTTGTCCATTGCGCCACTGGCCCTGGTCCTCCTGGAGCTCTGAGGGCTTCCCATCACTGGGTAGGCTTTGTGAGCAGAGCAGCAGATGGTGCAAGAGGATTTAGATCAGTATAGAAAACATGACGTTTTACAAGATCCTTGGAAGAGCTCTTCCCCAGGCCAAATAAACACAGTTCTGATGGCTTCTCTTCATATGGCGAGTGCTCCAACACTACCCCGTTTTGGTGGCCTTCTACTGGTCTTATTCCAGTTACAGAATCACAGCATGCTTGGGGTTGGAAGGAACCTCTGGACACCACCCAGTCCAACCCACCTCCTAAGGCAGGGTCACCAGAGCAGATGACACAGGGTCACGTTCAGGCAGGTTTGAATGTCTCAGAGAAGGAGACTCCGCAGCCACTCTGGGCAGGCTGGGCCAGGCTCTGGCAACCTCAAAGCAAAGAAGTTTCCTCTCAGTTGATCAGTGTCCTTATAGTGTGGGCCCCAAAGCTGGGTACAGTATTCCCAGTCTGGAACATGAGTGAGGAGCGGGAATGGAGGGATGTCAGCAATGACTGGAGGACAGTGATGAGAGAAGGTGCCCAGCTCCAGCGTAAGGTCTGGAGAAACCCTTTCCTTCCCACAGGGCAAGAGCGCGAGCCAGCACTTTTGCCCTGCAGGAGGTCTGGGAGGATGTGTGATGGGCAGGAGAAGGAAGGTGCTCAGCATAGGGAGCAGGAGGAACGGCTGGCAGGCGAAAAGTGTAGAGCCAGGCAGGAGTCGAACCTGCAACCTCCTGATACGTAGTCAGGTGCGTTATCCGTTACGCCACTGGCCCTCAGCTGCCCAAGGGACCTGACTGGCGGCCCATGTCTCGTTCCGTAGCTCATCTCCTGCACACACCCCCATTTAGACATCAAGGAACATCCAATGCAATATCAAATGGTGAGGAACACCAGCTGGACTGCCCACCACTGACCACAACCCCCTCAGACCCCTGGTCCAGCCACGACGGGTCGCCTCAGCTGAATCACAAGGCAAAGCGAAGTGGCTGGACCGGGGGTCTGAGGGGGTTGTGGTCGGTGGTTGGCGGTCCAGCTGGTGTTCCTCACCATTTGATATTGCATTGGATGTTCCTTGATGCCTAAATGGGGGTGTTTGCGGAAGATGTTCTACGGAACGAGGACATGGGCCGCCGGTCAGGGCCATTGGGCAGCTGAGGGCCAGTGGCGTAACGGATAACGCACCTGACTACGTATCAGGAGGTTGCAGGTTCGACTCCTGCCTGGCTCTACACTTTTCGCCTGCCAGCCGTTCCTCCTGCTCCCTATGCTGAGCACCTTCCTTCTCCTGACCATCACACATCCTCCCAGACCTCCTGCAGGGCAAAAGTGCTGCCTTGTGCTCTTGCCCTGTGGGAAGGAAAGGGCTTCTCCAGACCTTACGCTGGAGCTGAGACCCACGCCACAGCCAGGGACAGCACAGCAAATTTCACAGCACAACTAAGATGCCTCCTGAGCTACAGCCCTGTAGGCTGCACAGACTCAGCACCCTCAGGCTCTCATGGCACATCACGACCTTTTACCACCCACCCTTTACTCACAGTTACTAATGGGGTTTAGGTACTTTTCATTCAGTGGTGCTCAGGATGCCAGAGAAGACATCTGCGCGGGTTTGATGAAGAAAACACACACTCAGAGACCTCAGGAGTGATCTCTCTGCTCAGCAGCTTAGGAATTCAGCAGGTGAGGCCAAAAAGGACTTGAGCAGTGGTGGCTTTTCAAGCAGCTGGCACACTCACAGCTTTGATGCAGCCTGCCCCAAAATGATGCTCCTGTAATGTTGATGCCAGGCAGATGGACAAAAAGTCTGAAAGGGTAAGGATCTCATGAAGGCACCTGTCCCCTGTCACCTCCACAGCATTCAGACA
The DNA here is from genome assembly GCF_036013475.1 of Columba livia. NCBI lineage: Eukaryota > Metazoa > Chordata > Aves > Columbiformes > Columbidae > Columba > Columba livia. Next base: position 4,158,587 of record NC_088604.1, on the reverse strand, counting down.
GCCTCAGGGTGAGCCAGGCAGGAGTTGAACCTGCAATGTCCTGATCCACAGTCAGGCGCATTGTCCATTGTGCCACTGTCCCCAGCCCCTGGTCCCACCTGGTGCCCCCCCTGTGCTCTCTGTACCACCTGGGTGTGCTGGTGTTCAAAAGGAAGGGGTGAGTCCTCACCTGGCTCCCTTCTGCCCCATGCATGGCAGCCTTGACCTACTGGCCTATGGGGGGAGGTCAGTACCGGTCCCACTGCTCCCATCTACCAGGAGAAGTGGTGCCTGAGCTGAGTCACCCCCACAGCAAGAGCACATCGTAGAATCATAGACTCATTTTGTTTGGAAGAGACCCTCAAGATCATGCAGTCCAACCAGTAACCTAACTCTAGCACTAAATCACATCCCTAAGAAGATCATCTATGCATCTCTTAAATCCCTCCAAGGATGGGGACTCCACACTGCACTGGGCAGCTTGTTCCAACAACCGACAGCCCTTTCTGGGAATAAATTTTTCCCAATATCCAACCTAAACCTCTCCTGGTGCAACCTGAGGCCATTTGCTCTTGTTGTATCGCTTGCTACCTGGAAGAAGAGAACAACAACCTTCATGATACAACCTCCTTTCAGGTAGTGGTCTTCAGCCCCTCAGCTGCTCTGGTTGGTTGGAGGAGACATCTTGTTTGCCTCATGGGAAGTGTGGCTACAATTCCCAGCCCACCCAAGGCTTGGAGCAGCCCAGGGCTCTCTGGAGCTGTGGGGTCCAGCTGAGGGTTGAGCTCAACCCAAAGCCACCAATTTTGCCCTCCACTTCCTCCTGCCCGATGACAGATGGCAGGGCAGGTGAGTTGTGGGTCATGAGATCTTGCCTGATGGTCAACTGGTCTGGGCTAACCTGTACATGGCCAACTTTGACCTTCCTTCTGCAAGCCACCTGCAGGGTGAAGGTACCACAGAGGTAGAAGAGACAAGCCCATGAGCCTGTCAGTGTGGAACGGAGCAACAGAAGAAGATGGAAGCAGGAACATCCCATCAAATAACAGAGTGATTCAGGTTGGAAATTACATGTGGAGGTCTCTAGTCCAAATTTCTGCTCAACTTGGGACATTGAGGTCAAGGCCTCGTCTGCTCGAACTCTGACTGTCTCCAAGGATGGAGAGTTCGCAGCCCCCCAGGTCCCTCTCTCAGTGATTTACCGCCCTCACAGTGAATGCTTTTGCCAATCTATGCAGTCAGAGAATCCCCTGATGTGAGGGAAGTTTTGCTGTGCAAGAAGCCCAGCAAGAAGGAAGAAACATCAGTCAAAGGCAGGCCAGCATGGAGGAAGAGGTCCCTTGTCAGCATGGCCGGGCTGTGGGCACAAAAACACCGAGCCAGGCAGGAGTCGAGCCTGCAATCTCCTGATCCGTAGTCAGGTGCGTTGTCCATTGCGCCACTGGCCCTGGTCCTCCTGGAGCTCTGAGGGCTTCCCATCACTGGGTAGGCTTTGTGAGCAGAGCAGCAGATGGTGCAAGAGGATTTAGATCAGTATAGAAAACATGACGTTTTACAAGATCCTTGGAAGAGCTCTTCCCCAGGCCAAATAAACACAGTTCTGATGGCTTCTCTTCATATGGCGAGTGCTCCAACACTACCCCGTTTTGGTGGCCTTCTACTGGTCTTATTCCAGTTACAGAATCACAGCATGCTTGGGGTTGGAAGGAACCTCTGGACACCACCCAGTCCAACCCACCTCCTAAGGCAGGGTCACCAGAGCAGATGACACAGGGTCACGTTCAGGCAGGTTTGAATGTCTCAGAGAAGGAGACTCCGCAGCCACTCTGGGCAGGCTGGGCCAGGCTCTGGCAACCTCAAAGCAAAGAAGTTTCCTCTCAGTTGATCAGTGTCCTTATAGTGTGGGCCCCAAAGCTGGGTACAGTATTCCCAGTCTGGAACATGAGTGAGGAGCGGGAATGGAGGGATGTCAGCAATGACTGGAGGACAGTGATGAGAGAAGGTGCCCAGCTCCAGCGTAAGGTCTGGAGAAACCCTTTCCTTCCCACAGGGCAAGAGCGCGAGCCAGCACTTTTGCCCTGCAGGAGGTCTGGGAGGATGTGTGATGGGCAGGAGAAGGAAGGTGCTCAGCATAGGGAGCAGGAGGAACGGCTGGCAGGCGAAAAGTGTAGAGCCAGGCAGGAGTCGAACCTGCAACCTCCTGATACGTAGTCAGGTGCGTTATCCGTTACGCCACTGGCCCTCAGCTGCCCAAGGGACCTGACTGGCGGCCCATGTCTCGTTCCGTAGCTCATCTCCTGCACACACCCCCATTTAGACATCAAGGAACATCCAATGCAATATCAAATGGTGAGGAACACCAGCTGGACTGCCCACCACTGACCACAACCCCCTCAGACCCCTGGTCCAGCCACGACGGGTCGCCTCAGCTGAATCACAAGGCAAAGCGAAGTGGCTGGACCGGGGGTCTGAGGGGGTTGTGGTCGGTGGTTGGCGGTCCAGCTGGTGTTCCTCACCATTTGATATTGCATTGGATGTTCCTTGATGCCTAAATGGGGGTGTTTGCGGAAGATGTTCTACGGAACGAGGACATGGGCCGCCGGTCAGGGCCATTGGGCAGCTGAGGGCCAGTGGCGTAACGGATAACGCACCTGACTACGTATCAGGAGGTTGCAGGTTCGACTCCTGCCTGGCTCTACACTTTTCGCCTGCCAGCCGTTCCTCCTGCTCCCTATGCTGAGCACCTTCCTTCTCCTGCCCATCACACATCCTCCCAGACCTCCTGCAGGGCAAAAGTGCTGCCTTGTGCTCTTGCCCTGTGGGAAGGAAAGGGCTTCTCCAGACCTTACGCTGGAGCTGAGACCCACGCCACAGCCAGGGACAGCACAGCAAATTTCACAGCACAACTAAGATGCCTCCTGAGCTACAGCCCTGTAGGCTGCACAGACTCAGCACCCTCAGGCTCTCATGGCACATCACGACCTTTTACCACCCACCCTTTACTCACAGTTACTAATGGGGTTTAGGTACTTTTCATTCAGTGGTGCTCAGGATGCCAGAGAAGACATCTGCGCGGGTTTGATGAAGAAAACACACACTCAGAGACCTCAGGAGCGATCTCTCTGCTCAGCAGCTTAGGAATTCAGCAGGTGAGGCCAAAAAGGACTTGAGCAGTGGTGGCTTTTCAAGCAGCTGGCACACTCACAGCTTTGATGCAGCCTGCCCCAAAATGATGCTCCTGTAATGTTGATGCCAGGCAGATGGACAAAAAGTCTGAAAGGGTAAGGATCTCATGAAGGCACCTGTCCCCTGTCACCTCCACAGCATTCAGACAGCCTCAGGGTGAGCCAGGCAGGAGTTGAACCTGCAATGTCCTGATCCACAGTCAGGCGCATTGTCCATTGTGCCACTGTCCCCAGCCCCTGGTCCCACCTGGTGCCCCCCCTGTGCTCTCTGTACCACCTGGGTGTGCTGGTGTTCAAAAGGAAGGGGTGAGTCCTCACCTGGCTCCCTCCTGCCCCATGCATGGCAGCCTTGACCTACTGGCCTATGGGGGGAGGTCAGTACCGGTCCCACTGCTCCCATCTACCAGGAGAAGTGGTGCCTGAGCTGAGTCACCCCCACAGCAAGAGCACATCGTAGAATCATAGACTCATTTTGTTTGGAAGAGACCCTCAAGATCATGCAGTCCAACCAGTAACCTAACTCTAGCACTAAATCACATCCCTAAGAAGATCATCTATGCATCTCTTAAATCCCTCCAAGGATGGGGACTCCACACTGCACTGGGCAGCTTGTTCCAACAACCGACAGCCCTTTCTGGGAATAAATTTTTCCCAATATCCAACCTAAACCTCTCCTGGTGCAACCTGAGGCCATTTGCTCTTGTTGTATCGCTTGCTACCTGGAAGAAGAGAACAACAACCTTCATGATACAACCTCCTTTCAGGTAGTGGTCTTCAGCCCCTCAGCTGCTCTGGTTGGTTGGAGGAGACATCTTGTTTGCCTCATGGGAAGTGTGGCTACAATTCCCAGCCCACCCAAGGCTTGGAGCAGCCCAGGGCTCTCTGGAGCTGTGGGGTCCAGCTGAGGGTTGAGCTCAACCCAAAGCCACCAATTTTGCCCTCCACTTCCTCCTGCCCGATGACAGATGGCAGGGCAGGTGAGTTGTGGGTCATGAGATCTTGCCTGATGGTCAACTGGTCTGGGCTAACCTGTACATGGCCAACTTTGACCTTCCTTCTGCAAGCCACCTGCAGGGTGAAGGTACCACAGAGGTAGAAGAGACAAGCCCATGAGCCTGTCAGTGTGGAACGGAGCAACAGAAGAAGATGGAAGCAGGAACATCCCATCAAATAACAGAGTGATTCAGGTTGGAAATTACATGTGGAGGTCTCTAGTCCAAATTTCTGCTCAACTTGGGACATTGAGGTCAAGGCCTCGTCTGCTCGAACTCTGACTGTCTCCAAGGATGGAGAGTTCGCAGCCCCCCAGGTCCCTCTCTCAGTGATTTACCGCCCTCACAGTGAATGCTTTTGCCAATCTATGCAGTCAGAGAATCCCCTGATGTGAGGGAAGTTTTGCTGTGCAAGAAGCCCAGCAAGAAGGAAGAAACATCAGTCAAAGGCAGGCCAGCATGGAGGAAGAGGTCCCTTGTCAGCATGGCCGGGCTGTGGGCACAAAAACACCGAGCCAGGCAGGAGTCGAGCCTGCAATCTCCTGATCCGTAGTCAGGTGCGTTGTCCATTGCGCCACTGGCCCTGGTCCTCCTGGAGCTCTGAGGGCTTCCCATCACTGGGTAGGCTTTGTGAGCAGAGCAGCAGATGGTGCAAGAGGATTTAGATCAGTATAGAAAACATGACGTTTTACAAGATCCTTGGAAGAGCTCTTCCCCAGGCCAAATAAACACAGTTCTGATGGCTTCTCTTCATATGGCGAGTGCTCCAACACTACCCCGTTTTGGTGGCCTTCTACTGGTCTTATTCCAGTTACAGAATCACAGCATGCTTGGGGTTGGAAGGAACCTCTGGACACCACCCAGTCCAACCCACCTCCTAAGGCAGGGTCACCAGAGCAGATGACACAGGGTCACGTTCAGGCAGGTTTGAATGTCTCAGAGAAGGAGACTCCGCAGCCACTCTGGGCAGGCTGGGCCAGGCTCTGGCAACCTCAAAGCAAAGAAGTTTCCTCTCAGTTGATCAGTGTCCTTATAGTGTGGGCCCCAAAGCTGGGTACAGTATTCCCAGTCTGGAACATGAGTGAGGAGCGGGAATGGAGGGATGTCAGCAATGACTGGAGGACAGTGATGAGAGAAGGTGCCCAGCTCCAGCGTAAGGTCTGGAGAAACCCTTTCCTTCCCACAGGGCAAGAGCGCGAGCCAGCACTTTTGCCCTGCAGGAGGTCTGGGAGGATGTGTGATGGGCAGGAGAAGGAAGGTGCTCAGCATAGGGAGCAGGAGGAACGGCTGGCAGGCGAAAAGTGTAGAGCCAGGCAGGAGTCGAACCTGCAACCTCCTGATACGTAGTCAGGTGCGTTATCCGTTACGCCACTGGCCCTCAGCTGCCCAAGGGACCTGACTGGCGGCCCATGTCTCGTTCCGTAGCTCATCTCCTGCACACACCCCCATTTAGACATCAAGGAACATCCAATGCAATATCAAATGGTGAGGAACACCAGCTGGACTGCCCACCACTGACCACAACCCCCTCAGACCCCTGGTCCAGCCACGACGGGTCGCCTCAGCTGAATCACAAGGCAAAGCGAAGTGGCTGGACCGGGGGTCTGAGGGGGTTGTGGTCGGTGGTTGGCGGTCCAGCTGGTGTTCCTCACCATTTGATATTGCATTGGATGTTCCTTGATGCCTAAATGGGGGTGTTTGCGGAAGATGTTCTACGGAACGAGGACATGGGCCGCCGGTCAGGGCCATTGGGCAGCTGAGGGCCAGTGGCGTAACGGATAACGCACCTGACTACGTATCAGGAGGTTGCAGGTTCGACTCCTGCCTGGCTCTACACTTTTCGCCTGCCAGCCGTTCCTCCTGCTCCCTATGCTGAGCACCTTCCTTCTCCTGCCCATCACACATCCTCCCAGACCTCCTGCAGGGCAAAAGTGCTGCCTTGTGCTCTTGCCCTGTGGGAAGGAAAGGGCTTCTCCAGACCTTACGCTGGAGCTGAGACCCACGCCACAGCCAGGGACAGCACAGCAAATTTCACAGCACAACTAAGATGCCTCCTGAGCTACAGCCCTGTAGGCTGCACAGACTCAGCACCCTCAGGCTCTCATGGCACATCACGACCTTTTACCACCCACCCTTTACTCACAGTTACTAATGGGGTTTAGGTACTTTTCATTCAGTGGTGCTCAGGATGCCAGAGAAGACATCTGCGCGGGTTTGATGAAGAAAACACACACTCAGAGACCTCAGGAGCGATCTCTCTGCTCAGCAGCTTAGGAATTCAGCAGGTGAGGCCAAAAAGGACTTGAGCAGTGGTGGCTTTTCAAGCAGCTGGCACACTCACAGCTTTGATGCAGCCTGCCCCAAAATGATGCTCCTGTAATGTTGATGCCAGGCAGATGGACAAAAAGTCTGAAAGGGTAAGGATCTCATGAAGGCACCTGTCCCCTGTCACCTCCACAGCATTCAGACAGCCTCAGGGTGAGCCAGGCAGGAGTTGAACCTGCAATGTCCTGATCCACAGTCAGGCGCATTGTCCATTGTGCCACTGTCCCCAGCCCCTGGTCCCACCTGGTGCCCCCCCTGTGCTCTCTGTACCACCTGGGTGTGCTGGTGTTCAAAAGGAAGGGGTGAGTCCTCACCTGGCTCCCTTCTGCCCCATGCATGGCAGCCTTGACCTACTGGCCTATGGGGGGAGGTCAGTACCGGTCCCACTGCTCCCATCTACCAGGAGAAGTGGTGCCTGAGCTGAGTCACCCCCACAGCAAGAGCACATCGTAGAATCATAGACTCATTTTGTTTGGAAGAGACCCCCTCAAGATCATGCAGTCCAACCAGTAACCTAACTCTAGCACTAAATCACATCCCTAAGAAGATCATCTATGCATCTCTTAAATCCCTCCAAGGATGGGGACTCCACACTGCACTGGGCAGCTTGTTCCAACAACCGACAGCCCTTTCTGGGAATAAATTTTTCCCAATATCCAACCTAAACCTCTCCTGGTGCAACCTGAGGCCATTTGCTCTTGTTGTATCGCTTGCTACCTGGAAGAAGAGAACAACAACCTTCATGATACAACCTCCTTTCAGGTAGTGGTCTTCAGCCCCTCAGCTGCTCTGGTTGGTTGGAGGAGACATCTTGTTTGCCTCATGGGAAGTGTGGCTACAATTCCCAGCCCACCCAAGGCTTGGAGCAGCCCAGGGCTCTCTGGAGCTGTGGGGTCCAGCTGAGGGTTGAGCTCAACCCAAAGCCACCAATTTTGCCCTCCACTTCCTCCTGCCCGATGACAGATGGCAGGGCAGGTGAGTTGTGGGTCATGAGATCTTGCCTGATGGTCAACTGGTCTGGGCTAACCTGTACATGGCCAACTTTGACCTTCCTTCTGCAAGCCACCTGCAGGGTGAAGGTACCACAGAGGTAGAAGAGACAAGCCCATGAGCCTGTCAGTGTGGAACGGAGCAACAGAAGAAGATGGAAGCAGGAACATCCCATCAAATAACAGAGTGATTCAGGTTGGAAATTACATGTGGAGGTCTCTAGTCCAAATTTCTGCTCAACTTGGGACATTGAGGTCAAGGCCTCGTCTGCTCGAACTCTGACTGTCTCCAAGGATGGAGAGTTCGCAGCCCCCCAGGTCCCTCTCTCAGTGATTTACCGCCCTCACAGTGAATGCTTTTGCCAATCTATGCAGTCAGAGAATCCCCTGATGTGAGGGAAGTTTTGCTGTGCAAGAAGCCCAGCAAGAAGGAAGAAACATCAGTCAAAGGCAGGCCAGCATGGAGGAAGAGGTCCCTTGTCAGCATGGCCGGGCTGTGGGCACAAAAACACCGAGCCAGGCAGGAGTCGAGCCTGCAATCTCCTGATCCGTAGTCAGGTGCGTTGTCCATTGCGCCACTGGCCCTGGTCCTCCTGGAGCTCTGAGGGCTTCCCATCACTGGGTAGGCTTTGTGAGCAGAGCAGCAGATGGTGCAAGAGGATTTAGATCAGTATAGAAAACATGACGTTTTACAAGATCCTTGGAAGAGCTCTTCCCCAGGCCAAATAAACACAGTTCTGATGGCTTCTCTTCATATGGCGAGTGCTCCAACACTACCCCGTTTTGGTGGCCTTCTACTGGTCTTATTCCAGTTACAGAATCACAGCATGCTTGGGGTTGGAAGGAACCTCTGGACACCACCCAGTCCAACCCACCTCCTAAGGCAGGGTCACCAGAGCAGATGACACAGGGTCACGTTCAGGCAGGTTTGAATGTCTCAGAGAAGGAGACTCCGCAGCCACTCTGGGCAGGCTGGGCCAGGCTCTGGCAACCTCAAAGCAAAGAAGTTTCCTCTCAGTTGATCAGTGTCCTTATAGTGTGGGCCCCAAAGCTGGGTACAGTATTCCCAGTCTGGAACATGAGTGAGGAGCGGGAATGGAGGGATGTCAGCAATGACTGGAGGACAGTGATGAGAGAAGGTGCCCAGCTCCAGCGTAAGGTCTGGAGAAACCCTTTCCTTCCCACAGGGCAAGAGCGCGAGCCAGCACTTTTGCCCTGCAGGAGGTCTGGGAGGATGTGTGATGGGCAGGAGAAGGAAGGTGCTCAGCATAGGGAGCAGGAGGAACGGCTGGCAGGCGAAAAGTGTAGAGCCAGGCAGGAGTCGAACCTGCAACCTCCTGATACGTAGTCAGGTGCGTTATCCGTTACGCCACTGGCCCTCAGCTGCCCAAGGGACCTGACTGGCGGCCCATGTCTCGTTCCGTAGCTCATCTCCTGCACACACCCCCATTTAGACATCAAGGAACATCCAATGCAATATCAAATGGTGAGGAACACCAGCTGGACTGCCCACCACTGACCACAACCCCCTCAGACCCCTGGTCCAGCCACGACGGGTCGCCTCAGCTGAATCACAAGGCAAAGCGAAGTGGCTGGACCGGGGGTCTGAGGGGGTTGTGGTCGGTGGTTGGCGGTCCAGCTGGTGTTCCTCACCATTTGATATTGCATTGGATGTTCCTTGATGCCTAAATGGGGGTGTTTGCGGAAGATGTTCTACGGAACGAGGACATGGGCCGCCGGTCAGGGCCATTGGGCAGCTGAGGGCCAGTGGCGTAACGGATAACGCACCTGACTACGTATCAGGAGGTTGCAGGTTCGACTCCTGCCTGGCTCTACACTTTTCGCCTGCCAGCCGTTCCTCCTGCTCCCTATGCTGAGCACCTTCCTTCTCCTGCCCATCACACATCCTCCCAGACCTCCTGCAGGGCAAAAGTGCTGCCTTGTGCTCTTGCCCTGTGGGAAGGAAAGGGCTTCTCCAGACCTTACGCTGGAGCTGAGACCCACGCCACAGCCAGGGACAGCACAGCAAATTTCACAGCACAACTAAGATGCCTCCTGAGCTACAGCCCTGTAGGCTGCACAGACTCAGCACCCTCAGGCTCTCATGGCACATCACGACCTTTTACCACCCACCCTTTACTCACAGTTACTAATGGGGTTTAGGTACTTTTCATTCAGTGGTGCTCAGGATGCCAGAGAAGACATCTGCGCGGGTTTGATGAAGAAAACACACACTCAGAGACCTCAGGAGCGATCTCTCTGCTCAGCAGCTTAGGAATTCAGCAGGTGAGGCCAAAAAGGACTTGAGCAGTGGTGGCTTTTCAAGCAGCTGGCACACTCACAGCTTTGATGCAGCCTGCCCCAAAATGATGCTCCTGTAATGTTGATGCCAGGCAGATGGACAAAAAGTCTGAAAGGGTAAGGATCTCATGAAGGCACCTGTCCCCTGTCACCTCCACAGCATTCAGACAGCCTCAGGGTGAGCCAGGCAGGAGTTGAACCTGCAATGTCCTGATCCACAGTCAGGCGCATTGTCCATTGTGCCACTGTCCCCAGCCCCTGGTCCCACCTGGTGCCCCCCCTGTGCTCTCTGTACCACCTGGGTGTGCTGGTGTTCAAAAGGAAGGGGTGAGTCCTCACCTGGCTCCCTCCTGCCCCATGCATGGCAGCCTTGACCTACTGGCCTATGGGGGGAGGTCAGTACCGGTCCCACTGCTCCCATCTACCAGGAGAAGTGGTGCCTGAGCTGAGTCACCCCCACAGCAAGAGCACATCGTAGAATCATAGACTCATTTTGTTTGGAAGAGACCCTCAAGATCATGCAGTCCAACCAGTAACCTAACTCTAGCACTAAATCACATCCCTAAGAAGATCATCTATGCATCTCTTAAATCCCTCCAAGGATGGGGACTCCACACTGCACTGGGCAGCTTGTTCCAACAACCGACAGCCCTTTCTGGGAATAAATTTTTCCCAATATCCAACCTAAACCTCTCCTGGTGCAACCTGAGGCCATTTGCTCTTGTTGTATCGCTTGCTACCTGGAAGAAGAGAACAACAACCTTCATGATACAACCTCCTTTCAGGTAGTGGTCTTCAGCCCCTCAGCTGTTCTGGTTGGTTGGAGGAGACATCTTGTTTGCCTCATGGGAAGTGTGGCTACAATTCCCAGCCCACCCAAGGCTTGGAGCAGCCCAGGGCTCTCTGGAGCTGTGGGGTCCAGCTGAGGGTTGAGCTCAACCCAAAGCCACCAATTTTGCCCTCCACTTCCTCCTGCCCGATGACAGATGGCAGGGCAGGTGAGTTGTGGGTCATGAGATCTTGCCTGATGGTCAACTGGTCTGGGCTAACCTGTACATGGCCAACTTTGACCTTCCTTCTGCAAGCCACCTGCAGGGTGAAGGTACCACAGAGGTAGAAGAGACAAGCCCATGAGCCTGTCAGTGTGGAACGGAGCAACAGAAGAAGATGGAAGCAGGAACATCCCATCAAATAACAGAGTGATTCAGGTTGGAAATTACATGTGGAGGTCTCTAGTCCAAATTTCTGCTCAACTTGGGACATTGAGGTCAAGGCCTCGTCTGCTCGAACTCTGACTGTCTCCAAGGATGGAGAGTTCGCAGCCCCCCAGGTCCCTCTCTCAGTGATTTACCGCCCTCACAGTGAATGCTTTTGCCAATCTATGCAGTCAGAGAATCCCCTGATGTGAGGGAAGTTTTGCTGTGCAAGAAGCCCAGCAAGAAGGAAGAAACATCAGTCAAAGGCAGGCCAGCATGGAGGAAGAGGTCCCTTGTCAGCATGGCCGGGCTGTGGGCACAAAAACACCGAGCCAGGCAGGAGTCGAGCCTGCAATCTCCTGATCCGTAGTCAGGTGCGTTGTCCATTGCGCCACTGGCCCTGGTCCTCCTGGAGCTCTGAGGGCTTCCCATCACTGGGTAGGCTTTGTGAGCAGAGCAGCAGATGGTGCAAGAGGATTTAGATCAGTATAGAAAACATGACGTTTTACAAGATCCTTGGAAGAGCTCTTCCCCAGGCCAAATAAACACAGTTCTGATGGCTTCTCTTCATATGGCGAGTGCTCCAACACTACCCCGTTTTGGTGGCCTTCTACTGGTCTTATTCCAGTTACAGAATCACAGCATGCTTGGGGTTGGAAGGAACCTCTGGACACCACCCAGTCCAACCCACCTCCTAAGGCAGGGTCACCAGAGCAGATGACACAGGGTCACGTTCAGGCAGGTTTGAATGTCTCAGAGAAGGAGACTCCGCAGCCACTCTGGGCAGGCTGGGCCAGGCTCTGGCAACCTCAAAGCAAAGAAGTTTCCTCTCAGTTGATCAGTGTCCTTATAGTGTGGGCCCCAAAGCTGGGTACAGTATTCCCAGTCTGGAACATGAGTGAGGAGCGGGAATGGAGGGATGTCAGCAATGACTGGAGGACAGTGATGAGAGAAGGTGCCCAGCTCCAGCGTAAGGTCTGGAGAAACCCTTTCCTTCCCACAGGGCAAGAGCGCGAGCCAGCACTTTTGCCTTGCAGGAGGTCTGGGAGGATGTGTGATGGGCAGGAGAAGGAAGGTGCTCAGCATAGGGAGCAGGAGGAACGGCTGGCAGGCGAAAAGTGTAGAGCCAGGCAGGAGTCGAACCTGCAACCTCCTGATACGTAGTCAGGTGCGTTATCCGTTACGCCACTGGCCCTCAGCTGCCCAATGGACCTGACCGGCGGCCCATGTCTCGTTCCGTAGCTCATCTCCCGCAAACACCCCCATTTAGACATCAAGGAACATCCAATGCAATATCAAATGGTGAGGAACGCCAGCTGGACCGCCCACCACTGACCACAACCCCCTCAGACCCCTGGTCCAGCCACGACGGGTCGCCTCAGCTGAATCACAAGGCAAAGCGAAGTGGCTGGACCGGGGCTCTGAGGGGGTTGTGGTCGGTGGTTGGCGGTCCAGCTGGTGTTCCTCACCATTTGATATTGCATTGGATGTTCCTTGATGCCTAAATGGGGGTGTTTGCGGAAGATGTTCTACGGAACGAGACATGGGCCGCCGGTCAGGGCCATTGGGCAGCTGAGGGCCAGTGGCGTAACGGATAACGCACCTGACTACGTATCAGGAGGTTGCAGGTTCGACTCCTGCCTGGCTCTACACTTTTCGCCTGCCAGCCGTTCCTCCTGCTCCCTATGCTGAGCACCTTCCTTCTCCTGCCCATCACACATCCTCCCAGACCTCCTGCAGGGCAAAAGTGCTGCCTTGTGCTCTTGCCCTGTGGGAAGGAAAGGGCTTCTCCAGACCTTACGCTGGAGCTGAGACCCACGCCACAGCCAGGGACAGCACAGCAAATTTCACAGCACAACTAAGATGCCTCCTGAGCTACAGCCCTGTAGGCTGCACAGACTCAGCACCCTCAGGCTCTCATGGCACATCACGACCTTTTACCACCCACCCTTTACTCACAGTTACTAATGGGGTTTAGGTACTTTTCATTCAGTGGTGCTCAGGATGCCAGAGAAGACATCTGCGCGGGTTTGATGAAGAAAACACACACTCAGAGACCTCAGGAGCGATCTCTCTGCTCAGCAGCTTAGGAATTCAGCAGGTGAGGCCAAAAAGGACTTGAGCAGTGGTGGCTTTTCAAGCAGCTGGCACACTCACAGCTTTGATGCAGCCTGCCCCAAAATGATGCTCCTGTAATGTTGATGCCAGGCAGATGGACAAAAAGTCTGAAAGGGTAAGGATCTCATGAAGGCACCTGTCCCCTGTCACCTCCACAGCATTCAGACAGCCTCAGGGTGAGCCAGGCAGGAGTTGAACCTGCAATGTCCTGATCCACAGTCAGGCTCATTGTCCATTGTGCCACTGTCCCCAGCCCCTGGTCCCACCTGGTGCCCCCCCTGTGCTCTCTGTACCACCTGGGTGTGCTGGTGTTCAAAAGGAAGGGGTGAGTCCTCACCTGGCTCCCTCCTGCCCCATGCATGGCAGCCTTGACCTACTGGCCTATGGGGGGAGGTCAGTACCGGTCCCACTGCTCCCATCTACCAGGAGAAGTGGTGCCTGAGCTGAGTCACCCCCACAGCAAGAGCACATCGTAGAATCATAGACTCATTTTGTTTGGAAGAGACCCTCAAGATCATGCAGTCCAACCAGTAACCTAACTCTAGCACTAAATCACATCCCTAAGAAGATCATCTATGCATCTCTTAAATCCCTCCAAGGATGGGGACTCCACACTGCACTGGGCAGCTTGTTCCAACAACCGACAGCCCTTTCTGGGAATAAATTTTTCCCAATATCCAACCTAAACCTCTCCTGGTGCAACCTGAGGCCATTTGCTCTTGTTGTATCGCTTGCTACCTGGAAGAAGAGAACAACAACCTTCATGATACAACCTCCTTTCAGGTAGTGGTCTTCAGCCCCTCAGCTGCTCTGGTTGGTTGGAGGAGACATCTTGTTTGCCTCATGGGAAGTGTGGCTACAATTCCCAGCCCACCCAAGGCTTGGAGCAGCCCAGGGCTCTCTGGAGCTGTGGGGTCCAGCTGAGGGTTGAGCTCAACCCAAAGCCACCAATTTTGCCCTCCACTTCCTCCTGCCCGATGACAGATGGCAGGGCAGGTGAGTTGTGGGTCATGAGATCTTGCCTGATGGTCAACTGGTCTGGGCTAACCTGTACATGGCCAACTTTGACCTTCCTTCTGCAAGCCACCTGCAGGGTGAAGGTACCACAGAGGTAGAAGAGACAAGCCCATGAGCCTGTCAGTGTGGAACGGAGCAACAGAAGAAGATGGAAGCAGGAACATCCCATCAAATAACAGAGTGATTCAGGTTGGAAATTACATGTGGAGGTCTCTAGTCCAAATTTCTGCTCAACTTGGGACATTGAGGTCAAGGCCTCGTCTGCTCGAACTCTGACTGTCTCCAAGGATGGAGAGTTCGCAGCCCCCCAGGTCCCTCTCTCAGTGATTTACCGCCCTCACAGTGAATGCTTTTGCCAATCTATGCAGTCAGAGAATCCCCTGATGTGAGGGAAGTTTTGCTGTGCAAGAAGCCCAGCAAGAAGGAAGAAACATCAGTCAAAGGCAGGCCACCATGGAGGAAGAGGTCCCTTGTCAGCATGGCCGGGCTGTGGGCACAAAAACACCGAGCCAGGCAGGAGTCGAGCCTGCAATCTCCTGATCCGTAGTCAGGTGCGTTGTCCATTGCGCCACTGGCCCTGGTCCTCCTGGAGCTCTGAGGGCTTCCCATCACCGGATGGGCTTTGTGAGCAGAGCAGCAGATGGTGCAAGAGGATTTAGATCAGTATAGAAAACATGACGTTTTACAAGATCCTTGGAAGAGCTCTTCCCCAGGCCAAATAAACACAGTTCTGATGGCTTCTCTTCATATGGCGAGTGCTCCAACACTACCCCGTTTTGGTGGCCTTCTACTGGTCTTATTCCAGTTACAGAATCACAGCATGCTTGGGGTTGGAAGGAACCTCTGGACACCACCCAGTCCAACCCACCTCCTAAGGCAGGGTCACCAGAGCAGATGACACAGGGTCACGTTCAGGCAGGTTTGAATGTCTCAGAGAAGGAGACTCCGCAGCCACTCTGGGCAGGCTGGGCCAGGCTCTGGCAACCTCAAAGCAAAGAAGTTTCCTCTCAGTTGATCAGTGTCCTTATAGTGTGGGCCCCAAAGCTGGGTACAGTATTCCCAGTCTGGAACATGAGTGAGGAGCGGGAATGGAGGGATGTCAGCAATGACTGGAGGACAGTGATGAGAGAAGGTGCCCAGCTCCAGCGTAAGGTCTGGAGAAGCCCTTTCCTTCCCACAGGGCAAGAGCACGAGCCAGCACTTTTGCCCTGCAGGAGGTCTGGGAGGATGTGTGATGGGCAGGAGAAGGAAGGTGCTCAGCATAGGGAGCAGGAGGGACGGCTGGCAGGCGAAAAGTGTAGAGCCAGGCAGGAGTCGAACCTGCAACCTCCTGATACGTAGTCAGGTGCGTTATCCGTTACGCCACTGGCCCTCAGCTGCCCAAGGGACCTGACTGGCGGCCCATGTCTCGTTCCGTAGCTCATCTCCTGCACACACCCCCATTTAGACATCAAGGAACATCCAATGCAATATCAAATGGTGAGGAACACCAGCTGGACTGCCCACCACTGACCACAACCCCCTCAGACCCCTGGTCCAGCCACGACGGGTCGCCTCAGCTGAATCACAAGGCAAAGCGAAGTGGCTGGACCGGGGCTCTGGGGGGGTTGTGGTCGGTGGTTGGCGGTCCAGCTGGTGTTCCTCACCATTTGATATTGCATTGGATGTTCCTTGATGCCTAAATGGGGGTGTTTGCGGAAGATGTTCTACGGAACGAGGACATGGGCCGCCGGTCAGGGCCATTGGGCAGCTGAGGGCCAGTGGTGTAACGGATAACGCACCTGACTACGTATCAGGAGGTTGCAGGTTCGACTCCTGCCTGGCTCTACACTTTTCGCCTGCCAGCCGTTCCTCCTGCTCCCTATGCTGAGCACCTTCCTTCTCCTGCCCATCACACATCCTCCCAGACCTCCTGCAGGGCAAAAGTGCTGTCTTGTGCTCTTGCCCTGTGGGAAGGAAAGGGCTTCTCCAGACCTTACGCTGGAGCTGAGACCCACGCCACAGCCAGGGACAGCACAGCAAATTTCACAGCACAACTAAGATGCCTCCTGAGCTACAGCCCTGTAGGCTGCACAGACTCAGCACCCTCAGGCTCTCATGGCACATCACGACCTTTTACCACCCACCCTTTACTCACAGTTACTAATGGGGTTTAGGTACTTTTCATTCAGTGGTGCTCAGGATGCCAGAGAAGACATCTGCGCGGGTTTGATGAAGAAAACACACACTCAGAGACCTCAGGAGCGATCTCTCTGCTCAGCAGCTTAGGAATTCAGCAGGTGAGGCCAAAAAGGACTTGAGCAGTGGTGGCTTTTCAAGCAGCTGGCACACTCACAGCTTTGATGCAGCCTGCCCCAAAATGATGCTCCTGTAATGTTGATGCCAGGCAGATGGACAAAAAGTCTGAAAGGGTAAGGATCTCATGAAGGCATCTGTCCCTTGTCACCTCCACAGCATTCAGACAGCCTCAGGGTGAGCCAGGCAGGAGTTGAACCTGCAATGTCCTGATCCACAGTCAGGCGCATCGTCCATTGTGCCACTGTCCCCAGCCCCTGGTCCCACCTGGTGCCCCCCCGTGCTCTCTGTACCACCTGGGTGCGCTGGTGTTCAAAAGGAAGGGGTGAGTACTCACCTGGCTCCCTCCTGCCCCATGCACGGCAGCCTTGACCTACTGGCCTATGGGGGGAGGTCAGTACCGGTCCCACTGCTCCCATCTACAAGGAGAAGTGGTGCCTGTGCTGAGTCAGCCCCACAGCAAGAGCACATCGTAGAATCATAGACTCATTTTGTTTGGAAGAGACCCCCTCAAGATCATGCAGTCCAACCAGTAACCTAACTCTAGCACTAAATCACATCCCTAAGAAGATCATCTATGCATCTCTTAAATCCCTCCAAGGATGGGGACTCCACACTGCACTGGGCAGCTTGTTCCAACAACCGACAGCCCTTTCTGGGAATAAATTTTTCCCAATATCCAACCTAAACCTCTCCTGGTGCAACCTGAGGCCATTTGCTCTTGTTGTATCGCTTGCTACCTGGAAGAAGAGAACAACAACCTTCATGATACAACCTCCTTTCAGGTAGTGGTCTTCAGCCCCTCAGCTGCTCTGGTTGGTTGGAGGAGACATCTTGTTTGCCTCATGGGAAGTGTGGCTACAATTCCCAGCCCACCCAAGGCTTGGAGCAGCCCAGGGCTCTCTGGAGCTGTGGGGTCCAGCTGAGGGTTGAGCTCGACCCAAAGCCACCAATTTTGCCCTCCACTTCCTCCTGCCCGATGACAGATGGCAGGGCAGGTGAGTTGTGGGTCATGAGATCTTGCCTGATGGTCAACTGGTCTGGGCTAACCTGTACATGGCCAACTTTGACCTTCCTTCTGCAAGCCACCTGCAGGGTGAAGGTACCACAGAGGTAGAAGAGACAAGCCCATGAGCCTGTCAGTGTGGAACGGAGCAACAGAAGAAGATGGAAGCAGGAACATCCCATCAAATAACAGAGTGATTCAGGTTGGAAATTACATGTGGAGGTCTCTAGTCCAAATTTCTGCTCAACTTGGGACATTGAGGTCAAGGCCTCGTCTGCTCGAACTCTGACTATCTCCAAGGATGGAGAGTTCGCAGCCCCCCAGGTCCCTCTCTCAGTGATTTACCGCCCTCACAGTGAATGCTTTTGCCAATCTATGCAGTCAGAGAATCCCCTGATGTGAGGGAAGTTTTGCTGTGCAAGAAGCCCAGCAAGAAGGAAGAAACATCAGTCAAAGGCAGGCCACCATGGAGGAAGAGGTCCCTTGTCAGCATGGCCGGGCTGTGGGCACAAAAACACCGAGCCAGGCAGGAGTCGAGCCTGCAATCTCCTGATCCGTAGTCAGGTGCGTTGTCCATTGCGCCACTGGCCCTGGTCCTCCTGGAGCTCTGAGGGCTTCCCATCACTGGATGGGCTTTGTGAGCAGAGCAGCAGATGGTGCAAGAGGATTTAGATCAGTATAGAAAACATGACGTTTTACAAGATCCTTGGAAGAGCTCTTCCCCAGGCCAAATAAACACAGTTCTGATGGCTTCTCTTCATATGGCGAGTGCTCCAACACTACCCCGTTTTGGTGGCCTTCTACTGGTCTTATTCCAGTTACAGAATCACAGCATGCTTGGGGTTGGAAGGAACCTCTGGACACCACCCAGTCCAACCCACCTCCTAAGGCAGGGTCACCAGAGCAGATGACACAGGGTCACGTTCAGGCAGGTTTGAATGTCTCAGAGAAGGAGACTCCGCAGCCACTCTGGGCAGGCTGGGCCAGGCTCTGGCAACCTCAAAGCAAAGAAGTTTCCTCTCAGTTGATCAGTGTCCTTATAGTGTGGGCCCCAAAGCTGGGTACAGTATTCCCAGTCTGGAACATGAGTGAGGAGCGGGAATGGAGGGATGTCAGCAATGACTGGAGGACAGTGATGAGAGAAGGTGCCCAGCTCCAGCGTAAGGTCTGGAGAAACCCTTTCCTTCCCACAGGGCAAGAGCACGAGCCAGCACTTTTGCCCTGCAGGAGGTCTGGGAGGATGTGTGATGGGCAGGAGAAGGAAGGTGCTCAGCATAGGGAGCAGGAGGAACGGCTGGCAGGCGAAAAGTGTAGAGCCAGGCAGGAGTCGAACCTGCAACCTCCTGATACGTAGTCAGGTGCGTTATCCGTTACGCCACTGGCCCTCAGCTGCCCAAGGGACCTGACCGGCGGCCCATGTCTCGTTCCGTAGCTCATCTCCTGCAAACACCCCCATTTAGACATCAAGGAACATCCAATGCAATATCAAATGGTGAGGAACACCAGCTGGACTGCCCACCACTGACCACAACCCCCTCAGACCCCTGGTCCAGCCACGACGGGTCGCCTCAGCTGAATCACAAGGCAAAGCGAAGTGGCTGGACCGGGGCTCTGAGGGGGTTGTGGTCGGTGGTTGGCGGTCCAGCTGGTGTTCCTCACCATTTGATATTGCATTGGATGTTCCTTGATGCCTAAATGGGGGTGTTTGCGGAAGATGTTCTACGGAACGAGGACATGGGCCGCCGGTCAGGGCCATTGGGCAGCTGAGGGCCAGTGGCGTAACGGATAACGCACCTGACTACGTATCAGGAGGTTGCAGGTTCGACTCCTGCCTGGCTCTACACTTTTCGCCTGCCAGCCGTTCCTCCTGCTCCCTATGCTGAGCACCTTCCTTCTCCTGCCCATCACACATCCTCCCAGACCTCCTGCAGGGCAAAAGTGCTGCCTTGTGCTCTTGCCCTGTGGGAAGGAAAGGGCTTCTCCAGACCTTACGCTGGAGCTGAGACCCACGCCACAGCCAGGGACAGCACAGCAAATTTCACAGCACAACTAAGATGCCTCCTGAGCTACAGCCCTGTAGGCTGCACAGACTCAGCACCCTCAGGCTCTCATGGCACATCACGACCTTTTACCACCCACCCTTTACTCACAGTTACTAATGGGGTTTAGGTACTTTTCATTCAGTGGTGCTCAGGATGCCAGAGAAGACATCTGCGCGGGTTTGATGAAGAAAACACACACTCAGAGACCTCAGGAGCGATCTCTCTGCTCAGCAGCTTAGGAATTCAGCAGGTGAGGCCAAAAAGGACTTGAGCAGTGGTGGCTTTTCAAGCAGCTGGCACACTCACAGCTTTGATGCAGCCTGCCCCAAAATGATGCTCCTGTAATGTTGATGCCAGGCAGATGGACAAAAAGTCTGAAAGGGTAAGGATCTCATGAAGGCACCTGTCCCCTGTCACCTCCACAGCATTCAGACAGCCTCAGGGTGAGCCAGGCAGGAGTTGAACCTGCAATGTCCTGATCCACAGTCAGGCGCATTGTCCATTGTGCCACTGTCCCCAGCCCCTGGTCCCACCTGGTGCCCCCCCTGTGCTCTCTGTACCACCTGGGTGTGCTGGTGTTCAAAAGGAAGGGGTGAGTCCTCACCTGGCTCCCTCCTGCCCCATGCACGGCAGCCTTGACCTACTGGCCTATGGGGGGAGGTCAGTACCGGTCCCACTGCTCCCATCTACCAGGAGAAGTGGTGCCTGAGCTGAGTCACCCCCACAGCAAGAGCACATCGTAGAATCATAGACTCATTTTGTTTGGAAGAGACCCTCAAGATCATGCAGTCCAACCAGTAACCTAACTCTAGCACTAAATCACATCCCTAAGAAGATCATCTATGCATCTCTTAAATCCCTCCAAGGATGGGGACTCCACACTGCACTGGGCAGCTTGTTCCAACAACCGACAGCCCTTTCTGGGAATAAATTTTTCCCAATATCCAACCTAAACCTCTCCTGGTGCAACCTGAGGCCATTTGCTCTTGTTGTATCGCTTGCTACCTGGAAGAAGAGAACAACAACCTTCATGATACAACCTCCTTTCAGGTAGTGGTCTTCAGCCCCTCAGCTGCTCTGTTTGGTTGGAGGAGACATCTTGTTTGCCTCATGGGAAGTGTGGCTACAATTCCCAGCCCACCCAAGGCTTGGAGCAGCCCAGGGCTCTCTGGAGCTGTGGGGTCCAGCTGAGGGTTGAGCTCAACCCAAAGCCACCAATTTTGCCCTCCACTTCCTCCTGCCCGATGACAGATGGCAGGGCAGGTGAGTTGTGGGTCATGAGATCTTGCCTGATGGTCAACTGGTCTGGGCTAACCTGTACATGGCCAACTTTGACCTTCCTTCTGCAAGCCACCTGCAGGGTGAAGGTACCACAGAGGTAGAAGAGACAAGCCCATGAGCCTGTCAGTGTGGAACGGAGCAACAGAAGAAGATGGAAGCAGGAACATCCCATCAAATAACAGAGTGATTCAGGTTGGAAATTACATGTGGAGGTCTCTAGTCCAAATTTCTGCTCAACTTGGGACATTGAGGTCAAGGCCTCGTCTGCTCGAACTCTGACTGTCTCCAAGGATGGAGAGTTCGCAGCCCCCCAGGTCCCTCTCTCAGTGATTTACCGCCCTCACAGTGAATGCTTTTGCCAATCTATGCAGTCAGAGAATCCCCTGATGTGAGGGAAGTTTTGCTGTGCAAGAAGCCCAGCAAGAAGGAAGAAACATCAGTCAAAGGCAGGCCACCATGGAGGAAGAGGTCCCTTGTCAGCATGGCCGGGCTGTGGGCACAAAAACACCGAGCCAGGCAGGAGTCGAGCCTGCAATCTCCTGATCCGTAGTCAGGTGCGTTGTCCATTGCGCCACTGGCCCTGGTCCTCCTGGAGCTCTGAGGGCTTCCCATCACCGGATGGGCTTTGTGAGCAGAGCAGCAGATGGTGCAAGAGGATTTAGATCAGTATAGAAAACATGACGTTTTACAAGATCCTTGGAAGAGCTCTTCCCCAGGCCAAATAAACACAGTTCTGATGGCTTCTCTTCATATGGCGAGTGCTCCAACACTACCCCGTTTTGGTGGCCTTCTACTGGTCTTATTCCAGTTACAGAATCACAGCATGCTTGGGGTTGGAAGGAACCTCTGGACACCACCCAGTCCAACCCACCTCCTAAGGCAGGGTCACCAGAGCAGATGACACAGGGTCACGTTCAGGCAGGTTTGAATGTCTCAGAGAAGGAGACTCCGCAGCCACTCTGGGCAGGCTGGGCCAGGCTCTGGCAACCTCAAAGCAAAGAAGTTTCCTCTCAGTTGATCAGTGTCCTTATAGTGTGGGCCCCAAAGCTGGGTACAGTATTCCCAGTCTGGAACATGAGTGAGGAGCGGGAATGGAGGGATGTCAGCAATGACTGGAGGACAGTGATGAGAGAAGGTGCCCAGCTCCAGCGTAAGGTCTGGAGAAGCCCTTTCCTTCCCACAGGGCAAGAGCACGAGCCAGCACTTTTGCCCTGCAGGAGGTCTGGGAGGATGTGTGATGGGCAGGAGAAGGAAGGTGCTCAGCATAGGGAGCAGGAGGGACGGCTGGCAGGCGAAAAGTGTAGAGCCAGGCAGGAGTCGAACCTGCAACCTCCTGATACGTAGTCAGGTGCGTTATCCGTTACGCCACTGGCCCTCAGCTGCCCAAGGGACCTGACTGGCGGCCCATGTCTCGTTCCGTAGCTCATCTCCTGCACACACCCCCATTTAGACATCAAGGAACATCCAATGCAATATCAAATGGTGAGGAACGCCAGCTGGACCGCCCACCACTGACCACAACCCCCTCAGACCCCTGGTCCAGCCACGACGGGTCGCCTCAGCTGAATCACAAGGCAAAGCGAAGTGGCTGGACCGGGGCTCTGAGGGGGTTGTGGTCGGTGGTTGGCGGTCCAGCTGGTGTTCCTCACCATTTGATATTGCATTGGATGTTCCTTGATGCCTAAATGGGGGTGTTTGCGGAAGATGTTCTACGGAACGAGGACATGGGCCGCCGGTCAGGGCCATTGGGCAGCTGAGGGCCAGTGGCGTAACGGATAACGCACCTGACTACGTATCAGGAGGTTGCAGGTTCGACTCCTGCCTGGCTCTACACTTTTCGCCTGCCAGCCGTTCCTCCTGCTCCCTATGCTGAGCACCTTCCTTCTCCTGCCCATCACACATCCTCCCAGACCTCCTGCAGGGCAAAAGTGCTGCCTTGTGCTCTTGCCCTGTGGGAAGGAAAGGGCTTCTCCAGACCTTACGCTGGAGCTGAGACCCACGCCACAGCCAGGGACAGCACAGCAAATTTCACAGCACAACTAAGATGCCTCCTGAGCTACAGCCCTGTAGGCTGCACAGACTCAGCACCCTCAGGCTCTCATGGCACATCACGACCTTTTACCACCCACCCTTTACTCACAGTTACTAATGGGGTTTAGGTACTTTTCATTCAGTGGTGCTCAGGATGCCAGAGAAGACATCTGCGCGGGTTTGATGAAGAAAACACACACTCAGAGACCTCAGGAGCGATCTCTCTGCTCAGCAGCTTAGGAATTCAGCAGGTGAGGCCAAAAAGGACTTGAGCAGTGGTGGCTTTTCAAGCAGCTGGCACACTCACAGCTTTGATGCAGCCTGCCCCAAAATGATGCTCCTGTAATGTTGATGCCAGGCAGATGGACAAAAAGTCTGAAAGGGTAAGGATCTCATGAAGGCACCTGTCCCCTGTCACCTCCACAGCATTCAGACAGCCTCAGGGTGAGCCAGGCAGGAGTTGAACCTGCAATGTCCTGATCCACAGTCAGGCGCATTGTCCATTGTGCCACTGTCCCCAGCCCCTGGTCCCACCTGGTGCCCCCCCTGTGCTCTCTGTACCACCTGGGTGTGCTGGTGTTCAAAAGGAAGGGGTGAGTCCTCACCTGGCTCCCTTCTGCCCCATGCATGGCAGCCTTGACCTACTGGCCTATGGGGGGAGGTCAGTACCGGTCCCACTGCTCCCATCTACCAGGAGAAGTGGTGCCTGAGCTGAGTCACCCCCACAGCAAGAGCACATCGTAGAATCATAGACTCATTTTGTTTGGAAGAGACCCTCAAGATCATGCAGTCCAACCAGTAACCTAACTCTAGCACTAAATCACATCCCTAAGAAGATCATCTATGCATCTCTTAAATCCCTCCAAGGATGGGGACTCCACACTGCACTGGGCAGCTTGTTCCAACAACCGACAGCCCTTTCTGGGAATAAATTTTTCCCAATATCCAACCTAAACCTCTCCTGGTGCAACCTGAGGCCATTTGCTCTTGTTGTATCGCTTGCTACCTGGAAGAAGAGAACAACAACCTTCATGATACAACCTCCTTTCAGGTAGTGGTCTTCAGCCCCTCAGCTGCTCTGGTTGGTTGGAGGAGACATCTTGTTTGCCTCATGGGAAGTGTGGCTACAATTCCCAGCCCACCCAAGGCTTGGAGCAGCCCAGGGCTCTCTGGAGCTGTGGGGTCCAGCTGAGGGTTGAGCTCAACCCAAAGCCACCAATTTTGCCCTCCACTTCCTCCTGCCCGATGACAGATGGCAGGGCAGGTGAGTTGTGGGTCATGAGATCTTGCCTGATGGTCAACTGGTCTGGGCTAACCTGTACATGGCCAACTTTGACCTTCCTTCTGCAAGCCACCTGCAGGGTGAAGGTACCACAGAGGTAGAAGAGACAAGCCCATGAGCCTGTCAGTGTGGAACGGAGCAACAGAAGAAGATGGAAGCAGGAACATCCCATCAAATAACAGAGTGATTCAGGTTGGAAATTACATGTGGAGGTCTCTAGTCCAAATTTCTGCTCAACTTGGGACATTGAGGTCAAGGCCTCGTCTGCTCGAACTCTGACTGTCTCCAAGGATGGAGAGTTCGCAGCCCCCCAGGTCCCTCTCTCAGTGATTTACCGCCCTCACAGTGAATGCTTTTGCCAATCTATGCAGTCAGAGAATCCCCTGATGTGAGGGAAGTTTTGCTGTGCAAGAAGCCCAGCAAGAAGGAAGAAACATCAGTCAAAGGCAGGCCAGCATGGAGGAAGAGGTCCCTTGTCAGCATGGCCGGGCTGTGGGCACAAAAACACCGAGCCAGGCAGGAGTCGAGCCTGCAATCTCCTGATCCGTAGTCAGGTGCGTTGTCCATTGCGCCACTGGCCCTGGTCCTCCTGGAGCTCTGAGGGCTTCCCATCACTGGGTAGGCTTTGTGAGCAGAGCAGCAGATGGTGCAAGAGGATTTAGATCAGTATAGAAAACATGACGTTTTACAAGATCCTTGGAAGAGCTCTTCCCCAGGCCAAATAAACACAGTTCTGATGGCTTCTCTTCATATGGCGAGTGCTCCAACACTACCCCGTTTTGGTGGCCTTCTACTGGTCTTATTCCAGTTACAGAATCACAGCATGCTTGGGGTTGGAAGGAACCTCTGGACACCACCCAGTCCAACCCACCTCCTAAGGCAGGGTCACCAGAGCAGATGACACAGGGTCACGTTCAGGCAGGTTTGAATGTCTCAGAGAAGGAGACTCCGCAGCCACTCTGGGCAGGCTGGGCCAGGCTCTGGCAACCTCAAAGCAAAGAAGTTTCCTCTCAGTTGATCAGTGTCCTTATAGTGTGGGCCCCAAAGCTGGGTACAGTATTCCCAGTCTGGAACATGAGTGAGGAGCGGGAATGGAGGGATGTCAGCAATGACTGGAGGACAGTGATGAGAGAAGGTGCCCAGCTCCAGCGTAAGGTCTGGAGAAACCCTTTCCTTCCCACAGGGCAAGAGCGCGAGCCAGCACTTTTGCCCTGCAGGAGGTCTGGGAGGATGTGTGATGGGCAGGAGAAGGAAGGTGCTCAGCATAGGGAGCAGGAGGAACGGCTGGCAGGCGAAAAGTGTAGAGCCAGGCAGGAGTCGAACCTGCAACCTCCTGATACGTAGTCAGGTGCGTTATCCGTTACGCCACTGGCCCTCAGCTGCCCAAGGGACCTGACTGGCGGCCCATGTCTCGTTCCGTAGCTCATCTCCTGCACACACCCCCATTTAGACATCAAGGAACATCCAATGCAATATCAAATGGTGAGGAACACCAGCTGGACTGCCCACCACTGACCACAACCCCCTCAGACCCCTGGTCCAGCCACGACGGGTCGCCTCAGCTGAATCACAAGGCAAAGCGAAGTGGCTGGACCGGGGGTCTGAGGGGGTTGTGGTCGGTGGTTGGCGGTCCAGCTGGTGTTCCTCACCATTTGATATTGCATTGGATGTTCCTTGATGCCTAAATGGGGGTGTTTGCGGAAGATGTTCTACGGAACGAGGACATGGGCCGCCGGTCAGGGCCATTGGGCAGCTGAGGGCCAGTGGCGTAACGGATAACGCACCTGACTACGTATCAGGAGGTTGCAGGTTCGACTCCTGCCTGGCTCTACACTTTTCGCCTGCCAGCCGTTCCTCCTGCTCCCTATGCTGAGCACCTTCCTTCTCCTGCCCATCACACATCCTCCCAGACCTCCTGCAGGGCAAAAGTGCTGCCTTGTGCTCTTGCCCTGTGGGAAGGAAAGGGCTTCTCCAGACCTTACGCTGGAGCTGAGACCCACGCCACAGCCAGGGACAGCACAGCAAATTTCACAGCACAACTAAGATGCCTCCTGAGCTACAGCCCTGTAGGCTGCACAGACTCAGCACCCTCAGGCTCTCATGGCACATCACGACCTTTTACCACCCACCCTTTACTCACAGTTACTAATGGGGTTTAGGTACTTTTCATTCAGTGGTGCTCAGGATGCCAGAGAAGACATCTGCGCGGGTTTGATGAAGAAAACACACACTCAGAGACCTCAGGAGCGATCTCTCTGCTCAGCAGCTTAGGAATTCAGCAGGTGAGGCCAAAAAGGACTTGAGCAGTGGTGGCTTTTCAAGCAGCTGGCACACTCACAGCTTTGATGCAGCCTGCCCCAAAATGATGCTCCTGTAATGTTGATGCCAGGCAGATGGACAAAAAGTCTGAAAGGGTAAGGATCTCATGAAGGCACCTGTCCCCTGTCACCTCCACAGCATTCAGACAGCCTCAGGGTGAGCCAGGCAGGAGTTGAACCTGCAATGTCCTGATCCACAGTCAGGCGCATTGTCCATTGTGCCACTGTCCCCAGCCCCTGGTCCCACCTGGTGCCCCCCCTGTGCTCTCTGTACCACCTGGGTGTGCTGGTGTTCAAAAGGAAGGGGTGAGTCCTCACCTGGCTCCCTTCTGCCCCATGCATGGCAGCCTTGACCTACTGGCCTATGGGGGGAGGTCAGTACCGGTCCCACTGCTCCCATCTACCAGGAGAAGTGGTGCCTGAGCTGAGTCACCCCCACAGCAAGAGCACATCGTAGAATCATAGACTCATTTTGTTTGGAAGAGACCCTCAAGATCATGCAGTCCAACCAGTAACCTAACTCTAGCACTAAATCACATCCCTAAGAAGATCATCTATGCATCTCTTAAATCCCTCCAAGGATGGGGACTCCACACTGCACTGGGCAGCTTGTTCCAACAACCGACAGCCCTTTCTGGGAATAAATTTTTCCCAATATCCAACCTAAACCTCTCCTGGTGCAACCTGAGGCCATTTGCTCTTGTTGTATCGCTTGCTACCTGGAAGAAGAGAACAACAACCTTCATGATACAACCTCCTTTCAGGTAGTGGTCTTCAGCCCCTCAGCTGCTCTGGTTGGTTGGAGGAGACATCTTGTTTGCCTCATGGGAAGTGTGGCTACAATTCCCAGCCCACCCAAGGCTTGGAGCAGCCCAGGGCTCTCTGGAGCTGTGGGGTCCAGCTGAGGGTTGAGCTCAACCCAAAGCCACCAATTTTGCCCTCCACTTCCTCCTGCCCGATGACAGATGGCAGGGCAGGTGAGTTGTGGGTCATGAGATCTTGCCTGATGGTCAACTGGTCTGGGCTAACCTGTACATGGCCAACTTTGACCTTCCTTCTGCAAGCCACCTGCAGGGTGAAGGTACCACAGAGGTAGAAGAGACAAGCCCATGAGCCTGTCAGTGTGGAACGGAGCAACAGAAGAAGATGGAAGCAGGAACATCCCATCAAATAACAGAGTGATTCAGGTTGGAAATTACATGTGGAGGTCTCTAGTCCAAATTTCTGCTCAACTTGGGACATTGAGGTCAAGGCCTCGTCTGCTCGAACTCTGACTGTCTCCAAGGATGGAGAGTTCGCAGCCCCCCAGGTCCCTCTCTCAGTGATTTACCGCCCTCACAGTGAATGCTTTTGCCAATCTATGCAGTCAGAGAATCCCCTGATGTGAGGGAAGTTTTGCTGTGCAAGAAGCCCAGCAAGAAGGAAGAAACATCAGTCAAAGGCAGGCCAGCATGGAGGAAGAGGTCCCTTGTCAGCATGGCCGGGCTGTGGGCACAAAAACACCGAGCCAGGCAGGAGTCGAGCCTGCAATCTCCTGATCCGTAGTCAGGTGCGTTGTCCATTGCGCCACTGGCCCTGGTCCTCCTGGAGCTCTGAGGGCTTCCCATCACTGGGTAGGCTTTGTGAGCAGAGCAGCAGATGGTGCAAGAGGATTTAGATCAGTATAGAAAACATGACGTTTTACAAGATCCTTGGAAGAGCTCTTCCCCAGGCCAAATAAACACAGTTCTGATGGCTTCTCTTCATATGGCGAGTGCTCCAACACTACCCCGTTTTGGTGGCCTTCTACTGGTCTTATTCCAGTTACAGAATCACAGCATGCTTGGGGTTGGAAGGAACCTCTGGACACCACCCAGTCCAACCCACCTCCTAAGGCAGGGTCACCAGAGCAGATGACACAGGGTCACGTTCAGGCAGGTTTGAATGTCTCAGAGAAGGAGACTCCGCAGCCACTCTGGGCAGGCTGGGCCAGGCTCTGGCAACCTCAAAGCAAAGAAGTTTCCTCTCAGTTGATCAGTGTCCTTATAGTGTGGGCCCCAAAGCTGGGTACAGTATTCCCAGTCTGGAACATGAGTGAGGAGCGGGAATGGAGGGATGTCAGCAATGACTGGAGGACAGTGATGAGAGAAGGTGCCCAGCTCCAGCGTAAGGTCTGGAGAAACCCTTTCCTTCCCACAGGGCAAGAGCGCGAGCCAGCACTTTTGCCCTGCAGGAGGTCTGGGAGGATGTGTGATGGGCAGGAGAAGGAAGGTGCTCAGCATAGGGAGCAGGAGGAACGGCTGGCAGGCGAAAAGTGTAGAGCCAGGCAGGAGTCGAACCTGCAACCTCCTGATACGTAGTCAGGTGCGTTATCCGTTACGCCACTGGCCCTCAGCTGCCCAAGGGACCTGACTGGCGGCCCATGTCTCGTTCCGTAGCTCATCTCCTGCACACACCCCCATTTAGACATCAAGGAACATCCAATGCAATATCAAATGGTGAGGAACACCAGCTGGACTGCCCACCACTGACCACAACCCCCTCAGACCCCTGGTCCAGCCACGACGGGTCGCCTCAGCTGAATCACAAGGCAAAGCGAAGTGGCTGGACCGGGGGTCTGAGGGGGTTGTGGTCGGTGGTTGGCGGTCCAGCTGGTGTTCCTCACCATTTGATATTGCATTGGATGTTCCTTGATGCCTAAATGGGGGTGTTTGCGGAAGATGTTCTACGGAACGAGGACATGGGCCGCCGGTCAGGGCCATTGGGCAGCTGAGGGCCAGTGGCGTAACGGATAACGCACCTGACTACGTATCAGGAGGTTGCAGGTTCGACTCCTGCCTGGCTCTACACTTTTCGCCTGCCAGCCGTTCCTCCTGCTCCCTATGCTGAGCACCTTCCTTCTCCTGCCCATCACACATCCTCCCAGACCTCCTGCAGGGCAAAAGTGCTGCCTTGTGCTCTTGCCCTGTGGGAAGGAAAGGGCTTCTCCAGACCTTACGCTGGAGCTGAGACCCACGCCACAGCCAGGGACAGCACAGCAAATTTCACAGCACAACTAAGATGCCTCCTGAGCTACAGCCCTGTAGGCTGCACAGACTCAGCACCCTCAGGCTCTCATGGCACATCACGACCTTTTACCACCCACCCTTTACTCACAGTTACTAATGGGGTTTAGGTACTTTTCATTCAGTGGTGCTCAGGATGCCAGAGAAGACATCTGCGCGGGTTTGATGAAGAAAACACACACTCAGAGACCTCAGGAGCGATCTCTCTGCTCAGCAGCTTAGGAATTCAGCAGGTGAGGCCAAAAAGGACTTGAGCAGTGGTGGCTTTTCAAGCAGCTGGCACACTCACAGCTTTGATGCAGCCTGCCCCAAAATGATGCTCCTGTAATGTTGATGCCAGGCAGATGGACAAAAAGTCTGAAAGGGTAAGGATCTCATGAAGGCACCTGTCCCCTGTCACCTCCACAGCATTCAGACAGCCTCAGGGTGAGCCAGGCAGGAGTTGAACCTGCAATGTCCTGATCCACAGTCAGGCGCATTGTCCATTGTGCCACTGTCCCCAGCCCCTGGTCCCACCTGGTGCCCCCCCTGTGCTCTCTGTACCACCTGGGTGTGCTGGTGTTCAAAAGGAAGGGGTGAGTCCTCACCTGGCTCCCTCCTGCCCCATGCATGGCAGCCTTGACCTACTGGCCTATGGGGGGAGGTCAGTACCGGTCCCACTGCTCCCATCTACCAGGAGAAGTGGTGCCTGAGCTGAGTCACCCCCACAGCAAGAGCACATCGTAGAATCATAGACTCATTTTGTTTGGAAGAGACCCTCAAGATCATGCAGTCCAACCAGTAACCTAACTCTAGCACTAAATCACATCCCTAAGAAGATCATCTATGCATCTCTTAAATCCCTCCAAGGATGGGGACTCCACACTGCACTGGGCAGCTTGTTCCAACAACCGACAGCCCTTTCTGGGAATAAATTTTTCCCAATATCCAACCTAAACCTCTCCTGGTGCAACCTGAGGCCATTTGCTCTTGTTGTATCGCTTGCTACCTGGAAGAAGAGAACAACAACCTTCATGATACAACCTCCTTTCAGGTAGTGGTCTTCAGCCCCTCAGCTGTTCTGGTTGGTTGGAGGAGACATCTTGTTTGCCTCATGGGAAGTGTGGCTACAATTCCCAGCCCACCCAAGGCTTGGAGCAGCCCAGGGCTCTCTGGAGCTGTGGGGTCCAGCTGAGGGTTGAGCTCAACCCAAAGCCACCAATTTTGCCCTCCACTTCCTCCTGCCCGATGACAGATGGCAGGGCAGGTGAGTTGTGGGTCATGAGATCTTGCCTGATGGTCAACTGGTCTGGGCTAACCTGTACATGGCCAACTTTGACCTTCCTTCTGCAAGCCACCTGCAGGGTGAAGGTACCACAGAGGTAGAAGAGACAAGCCCATGAGCCTGTCAGTGTGGAACGGAGCAACAGAAGAAGATGGAAGCAGGAACATCCCATCAAATAACAGAGTGATTCAGGTTGGAAATTACATGTGGAGGTCTCTAGTCCAAATTTCTGCTCAACTTGGGACATTGAGGTCAAGGCCTCGTCTGCTCGAACTCTGACTGTCTCCAAGGATGGAGAGTTCGCAGCCCCCCAGGTCCCTCTCTCAGTGATTTACCGCCCTCACAGTGAATGCTTTTGCCAATCTATGCAGTCAGAGAATCCCCTGATGTGAGGGAAGTTTTGCTGTGCAAGAAGCCCAGCAAGAAGGAAGAAACATCAGTCAAAGGCAGGCCAGCATGGAGGAAGAGGTCCCTTGTCAGCATGGCCGGGCTGTGGGCACAAAAACACCGAGCCAGGCAGGAGTCGAGCCTGCAATCTCCTGATCCGTAGTCAGGTGCGTTGTCCATTGCGCCACTGGCCCTGGTCCTCCTGGAGCTCTGAGGGCTTCCCATCACTGGGTAGGCTTTGTGAGCAGAGCAGCAGATGGTGCAAGAGGATTTAGATCAGTATAGAAAACATGACGTTTTACAAGATCCTTGGAAGAGCTCTTCCCCAGGCCAAATAAACACAGTTCTGATGGCTTCTCTTCATATGGCGAGTGCTCCAACACTACCCCGTTTTGGTGGCCTTCTACTGGTCTTATTCCAGTTACAGAATCACAGCATGCTTGGGGTTGGAAGGAACCTCTGGACACCACCCAGTCCAACCCACCTCCTAAGGCAGGGTCACCAGAGCAGATGACACAGGGTCACGTTCAGGCAGGTTTGAATGTCTCAGAGAAGGAGACTCCGCAGCCACTCTGGGCAGGCTGGGCCAGGCTCTGGCAACCTCAAAGCAAAGAAGTTTCCTCTCAGTTGATCAGTGTCCTTATAGTGTGGGCCCCAAAGCTGGGTACAGTATTCCCAGTCTGGAACATGAGTGAGGAGCGGGAATGGAGGGATGTCAGCAATGACTGGAGGACAGTGATGAGAGAAGGTGCCCAGCTCCAGCGTAAGGTCTGGAGAAACCCTTTCCTTCCCACAGGGCAAGAGCGCGAGCCAGCACTTTTGCCTTGCAGGAGGTCTGGGAGGATGTGTGATGGGCAGGAGAAGGAAGGTGCTCAGCATAGGGAGCAGGAGGAACGGCTGGCAGGCGAAAAGTGTAGAGCCAGGCAGGAGTCGAACCTGCAACCTCCTGATACGTAGTCAGGTGCGTTATCCGTTACGCCACTGGCCCTCAGCTGCCCAATGGACCTGACCGGCGGCCCATGTCTCGTTCCGTAGCTCATCTCCCGCAAACACCCCCATTTAGACATCAAGGAACATCCAATGCAATATCAAATGGTGAGGAACGCCAGCTGGACCGCCCACCACTGACCACAACCCCCTCAGACCCCTGGTCCAGCCACGACGGGTCGCCTCAGCTGAATCACAAGGCAAAGCGAAGTGGCTGGACCGGGGCTCTGAGGGGGTTGTGGTCGGTGGTTGGCGGTCCAGCTGGTGTTCCTCACCATTTGATATTGCATTGGATGTTCCTTGATGCCTAAATGGGGGTGTTTGCGGAAGATGTTCTACGGAACGAGACATGGGCCGCCGGTCAGGGCCATTGGGCAGCTGAGGGCCAGTGGCGTAACGGATAACGCACCTGACTACGTATCAGGAGGTTGCAGGTTCGACTCCTGCCTGGCTCTACACTTTTCGCCTGCCAGCCGTTCCTCCTGCTCCCTATGCTGAGCACCTTCCTTCTCCTGCCCATCACACATCCTCCCAGACCTCCTGCAGGGCAAAAGTGCTGCCTTGTGCTCTTGCCCTGTGGGAAGGAAAGGGCTTCTCCAGACCTTACGCTGGAGCTGAGACCCACGCCACAGCCAGGGACAGCACAGCAAATTTCACAGCACAACTAAGATGCCTCCTGAGCTACAGCCCTGTAGGCTGCACAGACTCAGCACCCTCAGGCTCTCATGGCACATCACGACCTTTTACCACCCACCCTTTACTCACAGTTACTAATGGGGTTTAGGTACTTTTCATTCAGTGGTGCTCAGGATGCCAGAGAAGACATCTGCGCGGGTTTGATGAAGAAAACACACACTCAGAGACCTCAGGAGCGATCTCTCTGCTCAGCAGCTTAGGAATTCAGCAGGTGAGGCCAAAAAGGACTTGAGCAGTGGTGGCTTTTCAAGCAGCTGGCACACTCACAGCTTTGATGCAGCCTGCCCCAAAATGATGCTCCTGTAATGTTGATGCCAGGCAGATGGACAAAAAGTCTGAAAGGGTAAGGATCTCATGAAGGCACCTGTCCCCTGTCACCTCCACAGCATTCAGACAGCCTCAGGGTGAGCCAGGCAGGAGTTGAACCTGCAATGTCCTGATCCACAGTCAGGCGCATTGTCCATTGTGCCACTGTCCCCAGCCCCTGGTCCCACCTGGTGCCCCCCCTGTGCTCTCTGTACCACCTGGGTGTGCTGGTGTTCAAAAGGAAGGGGTGAGTCCTCACCTGGCTCCCTCCTGCCCCATGCATGGCAGCCTTGACCTACTGGCCTATGGGGGGAGGTCAGTACCGGTCCCACTGCTCCCATCTACCAGGAGAAGTGGTGCCTGAGCTGAGTCACCCCCACAGCAAGAGCACATCGTAGAATCATAGACTCATTTTGTTTGGAAGAGACCCTCAAGATCATGCAGTCCAACCAGTAACCTAACTCTAGCACTAAATCACATCCCTAAGAAGATCATCTATGCATCTCTTAAATCCCTCCAAGGATGGGGACTCCACACTGCACTGGGCAGCTTGTTCCAACAACCGACAGCCCTTTCTGGGAATAAATTTTTCCCAATATCCAACCTAAACCTCTCCTGGTGCAACCTGAGGCCATTTGCTCTTGTTGTATCGCTTGCTACCTGGAAGAAGAGAACAACAACCTTCATGATACAACCTCCTTTCAGGTAGTGGTCTTCAGCCCCTCAGCTGCTCTGGTTGGTTGGAGGAGACATCTTGTTTGCCTCATGGGAAGTGTGGCTACAATTCCCAGCCCACCCAAGGCTTGGAGCAGCCCAGGGCTCTCTGGAGCTGTGGGGTCCAGCTGAGGGTTGAGCTCAACCCAAAGCCACCAATTTTGCCCTCCACTTCCTCCTGCCCGATGACAGATGGCAGGGCAGGTGAGTTGTGGGTCATGAGATCTTGCCTGATGGTCAACTGGTCTGGGCTAACCTGTACATGGCCAACTTTGACCTTCCTTCTGCAAGCCACCTGCAGGGTGAAGGTACCACAGAGGTAGAAGAGACAAGCCCATGAGCCTGTCAGTGTGGAACGGAGCAACAGAAGAAGATGGAAGCAGGAACATCCCATCAAATAACAGAGTGATTCAGGTTGGAAATTACATGTGGAGGTCTCTAGTCCAAATTTCTGCTCAACTTGGGACATTGAGGTCAAGGCCTCGTCTGCTCGAACTCTGACTGTCTCCAAGGATGGAGAGTTCGCAGCCCCCCAGGTCCCTCTCTCAGTGATTTACCGCCCTCACAGTGAATGCTTTTGCCAATCTATGCAGTCAGAGAATCCCCTGATGTGAGGGAAGTTTTGCTGTGCAAGAAGCCCAGCAAGAAGGAAGAAACATCAGTCAAAGGCAGGCCACCATGGAGGAAGAGGTCCCTTGTCAGCATGGCCGGGCTGTGGGCACAAAAACACCGAGCCAGGCAGGAGTCGAGCCTGCAATCTCCTGATCCGTAGTCAGGTGCGTTGTCCATTGCGCCACTGGCCCTGGTCCTCCTGGAGCTCTGAGGGCTTCCCATCACCGGATGGGCTTTGTGAGCAGAGCAGCAGATGGTGCAAGAGGATTTAGATCAGTATAGAAAACATGACGTTTTACAAGATCCTTGGAAGAGCTCTTCCCCAGGCCAAATAAACACAGTTCTGATGGCTTCTCTTCATATGGCGAGTGCTCCAACACTACCCCGTTTTGGTGGCCTTCTACTGGTCTTATTCCAGTTACAGAATCACAGCATGCTTGGGGTTGGAAGGAACCTCTGGACACCACCCAGTCCAACCCACCTCCTAAGGCAGGGTCACCAGAGCAGATGACACAGGGTCACGTTCAGGCAGGTTTGAATGTCTCAGAGAAGGAGACTCCGCAGCCACTCTGGGCAGGCTGGGCCAGGCTCTGGCAACCTCAAAGCAAAGAAGTTTCCTCTCAGTTGATCAGTGTCCTTATAGTGTGGGCCCCAAAGCTGGGTACAGTATTCCCAGTCTGGAACATGAGTGAGGAGCGGGAATGGAGGGATGTCAGCAATGACTGGAGGACAGTGATGAGAGAAGGTGCCCAGCTCCAGCGTAAGGTCTGGAGAAGCCCTTTCCTTCCCACAGGGCAAGAGCACGAGCCAGCACTTTTGCCCTGCAGGAGGTCTGGGAGGATGTGTGATGGGCAGGAGAAGGAAGGTGCTCAGCATAGGGAGCAGGAGGGACGGCTGGCAGGCGAAAAGTGTAGAGCCAGGCAGGAGTCGAACCTGCAACCTCCTGATACGTAGTCAGGTGCGTTATCCGTTACGCCACTGGCCCTCAGCTGCCCAAGGGACCTGACTGGCGGCCCATGTCTCGTTCCGTAGCTCATCTCCTGCACACACCCCCATTTAGACATCAAGGAACATCCAATGCAATATCAAATGGTGAGGAACACCAGCTGGACTGCCCACCACTGACCACAACCCCCTCAGACCCCTGGTCCAGCCACGACGGGTCGCCTCAGCTGAATCACAAGGCAAAGCGAAGTGGCTGGACCGGGGCTCTGGGGGGGTTGTGGTCGGTGGTTGGCGGTCCAGCTGGTGTTCCTCACCATTTGATATTGCATTGGATGTTCCTTGATGCCTAAATGGGGGTGTTTGCGGAAGATGTTCTACGGAACGAGGACATGGGCCGCCGGTCAGGGCCATTGGGCAGCTGAGGGCCAGTGGTGTAACGGATAACGCACCTGACTACGTATCAGGAGGTTGCAGGTTCGACTCCTGCCTGGCTCTACACTTTTCGCCTGCCAGCCGTTCCTCCTGCTCCCTATGCTGAGCACCTTCCTTCTCCTGCCCATCACACATCCTCCCAGACCTCCTGCAGGGCAAAAGTGCTGTCTTGTGCTCTTGCCCTGTGGGAAGGAAAGGGCTTCTCCAGACCTTACGCTGGAGCTGAGACCCACGCCACAGCCAGGGACAGCACAGCAAATTTCACAGCACAACTAAGATGCCTCCTGAGCTACAGCCCTGTAGGCTGCACAGACTCAGCACCCTCAGGCTCTCATGGCACATCACGACCTTTTACCACCCACCCTTTACTCACAGTTACTAATGGGGTTTAGGTACTTTTCATTCAGTGGTGCTCAGGATGCCAGAGAAGACATCTGCGCGGGTTTGATGAAGAAAACACACACTCAGAGACCTCAGGAGCGATCTCTCTGCTCAGCAGCTTAGGAATTCAGCAGGTGAGGCCAAAAAGGACTTGAGCAGTGGTGGCTTTTCAAGCAGCTGGCACACTCACAGCTTTGATGCAGCCTGCCCCAAAATGATGCTCCTGTAATGTTGATGCCAGGCAGATGGACAAAAAGTCTGAAAGGGTAAGGATCTCATGAAGGCATCTGTCCCTTGTCACCTCCACAGCATTCAGACAGCCTCAGGGTGAGCCAGGCAGGAGTTGAACCTGCAATGTCCTGATCCACAGTCAGGCGCATCGTCCATTGTGCCACTGTCCCCAGCCCCTGGTCCCACCTGGTGCCCCCCCGTGCTCTCTGTACCACCTGGGTGCGCTGGTGTTCAAAAGGAAGGGGTGAGTACTCACCTGGCTCCCTCCTGCCCCATGCACGGCAGCCTTGACCTACTGGCCTATGGGGGGAGGTCAGTACCGGTCCCACTGCTCCCATCTACAAGGAGAAGTGGTGCCTGTGCTGAGTCAGCCCCACAGCAAGAGCACATCGTAGAATCATAGACTCATTTTGTTTGGAAGAGACCCCCTCAAGATCATGCAGTCCAACCAGTAACCTAACTCTAGCACTAAATCACATCCCTAAGAAGATCATCTATGCATCTCTTAAATCCCTCCAAGGATGGGGACTCCACACTGCACTGGGCAGCTTGTTCCAACAACCGACAGCCCTTTCTGGGAATAAATTTTTCCCAATATCCAACCTAAACCTCTCCTGGTGCAACCTGAGGCCATTTGCTCTTGTTGTATCGCTTGCTACCTGGAAGAAGAGAACAACAACCTTCATGATACAACCTCCTTTCAGGTAGTGGTCTTCAGCCCCTCAGCTGCTCTGGTTGGTTGGAGGAGACATCTTGTTTGCCTCATGGGAAGTGTGGCTACAATTCCCAGCCCACCCAAGGCTTGGAGCAGCCCAGGGCTCTCTGGAGCTGTGGGGTCCAGCTGAGGGTTGAGCTCGACCCAAAGCCACCAATTTTGCCCTCCACTTCCTCCTGCCCGATGACAGATGGCAGGGCAGGTGAGTTGTGGGTCATGAGATCTTGCCTGATGGTCAACTGGTCTGGGCTAACCTGTACATGGCCAACTTTGACCTTCCTTCTGCAAGCCACCTGCAGGGTGAAGGTACCACAGAGGTAGAAGAGACAAGCCCATGAGCCTGTCAGTGTGGAACGGAGCAACAGAAGAAGATGGAAGCAGGAACATCCCATCAAATAACAGAGTGATTCAGGTTGGAAATTACATGTGGAGGTCTCTAGTCCAAATTTCTGCTCAACTTGGGACATTGAGGTCAAGGCCTCGTCTGCTCGAACTCTGACTATCTCCAAGGATGGAGAGTTCGCAGCCCCCCAGGTCCCTCTCTCAGTGATTTACCGCCCTCACAGTGAATGCTTTTGCCAATCTATGCAGTCAGAGAATCCCCTGATGTGAGGGAAGTTTTGCTGTGCAAGAAGCCCAGCAAGAAGGAAGAAACATCAGTCAAAGGCAGGCCACCATGGAGGAAGAGGTCCCTTGTCAGCATGGCCGGGCTGTGGGCACAAAAACACCGAGCCAGGCAGGAGTCGAGCCTGCAATCTCCTGATCCGTAGTCAGGTGCGTTGTCCATTGCGCCACTGGCCCTGGTCCTCCTGGAGCTCTGAGGGCTTCCCATCACTGGATGGGCTTTGTGAGCAGAGCAGCAGATGGTGCAAGAGGATTTAGATCAGTATAGAAAACATGACGTTTTACAAGATCCTTGGAAGAGCTCTTCCCCAGGCCAAATAAACACAGTTCTGATGGCTTCTCTTCATATGGCGAGTGCTCCAACACTACCCCGTTTTGGTGGCCTTCTACTGGTCTTATTCCAGTTACAGAATCACAGCATGCTTGGGGTTGGAAGGAACCTCTGGACACCACCCAGTCCAACCCACCTCCTAAGGCAGGGTCACCAGAGCAGATGACACAGGGTCACGTTCAGGCAGGTTTGAATGTCTCAGAGAAGGAGACTCCGCAGCCACTCTGGGCAGGCTGGGCCAGGCTCTGGCAACCTCAAAGCAAAGAAGTTTCCTCTCAGTTGATCAGTGTCCTTATAGTGTGGGCCCCAAAGCTGGGTACAGTATTCCCAGTCTGGAACATGAGTGAGGAGCGGGAATGGAGGGATGTCAGCAATGACTGGAGGACAGTGATGAGAGAAGGTGCCCAGCTCCAGCGTAAGGTCTGGAGAAACCCTTTCCTTCCCACAGGGCAAGAGCACGAGCCAGCACTTTTGCCCTGCAGGAGGTCTGGGAGGATGTGTGATGGGCAGGAGAAGGAAGGTGCTCAGCATAGGGAGCAGGAGGAACGGCTGGCAGGCGAAAAGTGTAGAGCCAGGCAGGAGTCGAACCTGCAACCTCCTGATACGTAGTCAGGTGCGTTATCCGTTACGCCACTGGCCCTCAGCTGCCCAAGGGACCTGACCGGCGGCCCATGTCTCGTTCCGTAGCTCATCTCCTGCAAACACCCCCATTTAGACATCAAGGAACATCCAATGCAATATCAAATGGTGAGGAACACCAGCTGGACTGCCCACCACTGACCACAACCCCCTCAGACCCCTGGTCCAGCCACGACGGGTCGCCTCAGCTGAATCACAAGGCAAAGCGAAGTGGCTGGACCGGGGCTCTGAGGGGGTTGTGGTCGGTGGTTGGCGGTCCAGCTGGTGTTCCTCACCATTTGATATTGCATTGGATGTTCCTTGATGCCTAAATGGGGGTGTTTGCGGAAGATGTTCTACGGAACGAGGACATGGGCCGCCGGTCAGGGCCATTGGGCAGCTGAGGGCCAGTGGCGTAACGGATAACGCACCTGACTACGTATCAGGAGCTTGCAGGTTCGACTCCTGCCTGGCTCTACACTTTTCGCCTGCCAGCCGTTCCTCCTGCTCCCTATGCTGAGCACCTTCCTTCTCCTGCCCATCACACATCCTCCCAGACCTCCTGCAGGGCAAAAGTGCTGCCTTGTGCTCTTGCCCTGTGGGAAGGAAAGGGCTTCTCCAGACCTTACGCTGGAGCTGAGACCCACGCCACAGCCAGGGACAGCACAGCAAATTTCACAGCACAACTAAGATGCCTCCTGAGCTACAGCCCTGTAGGCTGCACAGACTCAGCACCCTCAGGCTCTCATGGCACATCACGACCTTTTACCACCCACCCTTTACTCACAGTTACTAATGGGGTTTAGGTACTTTTCATTCAGTGGTGCTCAGGATGCCAGAGAAGACATCTGCGCGGGTTTGATGAAGAAAACACACACTCAGAGACCTCAGGAGCGATCTCTCTGCTCAGCAGCTTAGGAATTCAGCAGGTGAGGCCAAAAAGGACTTGAGCAGTGGTGGCTTTTCAAGCAGCTGGCACACTCACAGCTTTGATGCAGCCTGCCCCAAAATGATGCTCCTGTAATGTTGATGCCAGGCAGATGGACAAAAAGTCTGAAAGGGTAAGGATCTCATGAAGGCACCTGTCCCCTGTCACCTCCACAGCATTCAGACAGCCTCAGGGTGAGCCAGGCAGGAGTTGAACCTGCAATGTCCTGATCCACAGTCAGGCGCATTGTCCATTGTGCCACTGTCCCCAGCCCCTGGTCCCACCTGGTGCCCCCCCTGTGCTCTCTGTACCACCTGGGTGTGCTGGTGTTCAAAAGGAAGGGGTGAGTCCTCACCTGGCTCCCTCCTGCCCCATGCACGGCAGCCTTGACCTACTGGCCTATGGGGGGAGGTCAGTACCGGTCCCACTGCTCCCATCTACCAGGAGAAGTGGTGCCTGAGCTGAGTCACCCCCACAGCAAGAGCACATCGTAGAATCATAGACTCATTTTGTTTGGAAGAGACCCTCAAGATCATGCAGTCCAACCAGTAACCTAACTCTAGCACTAAATCACATCCCTAAGAAGATCATCTATGCATCTCTTAAATCCCTCCAAGGATGGGGACTCCACACTGCACTGGGCAGCTTGTTCCAACAACCGACAGCCCTTTCTGGGAATAAATTTTTCCCAATATCCAACCTAAACCTCTCCTGGTGCAACCTGAGGCCATTTGCTCTTGTTGTATCGCTTGCTACCTGGAAGAAGAGAACAACAACCTTCATGATACAACCTCCTTTCAGGTAGTGGTCTTCAGCCCCTCAGCTGCTCTGTTTGGTTGGAGGAGACATCTTGTTTGCCTCATGGGAAGTGTGGCTACAATTCCCAGCCCACCCAAGGCTTGGAGCAGCCCAGGGCTCTCTGGAGCTGTGGGGTCCAGCTGAGGGTTGAGCTCAACCCAAAGCCACCAATTTTGCCCTCCACTTCCTCCTGCCCGATGACAGATGGCAGGGCAGGTGAGTTGTGGGTCATGAGATCTTGCCTGATGGTCAACTGGTCTGGGCTAACCTGTACATGGCCAACTTTGACCTTCCTTCTGCAAGCCACCTGCAGGGTGAAGGTACCACAGAGGTAGAAGAGACAAGCCCATGAGCCTGTCAGTGTGGAACGGAGCAACAGAAGAAGATGGAAGCAGGAACATCCCATCAAATAACAGAGTGATTCAGGTTGGAAATTACATGTGGAGGTCTCTAGTCCAAATTTCTGCTCAACTTGGGACATTGAGGTCAAGGCCTCGTCTGCTCGAACTCTGACTGTCTCCAAGGATGGAGAGTTCGCAGCCCCCCAGGTCCCTCTCTCAGTGATTTACCGCCCTCACAGTGAATGCTTTTGCCAATCTATGCAGTCAGAGAATCCCCTGATGTGAGGGAAGTTTTGCTGTGCAAGAAGCCCAGCAAGAAGGAAGAAACATCAGTCAAAGGCAGGCCAGCATGGAGGAAGAGGTCCCTTGTCAGCATGGCCGGGCTGTGGGCACAAAAACACCGAGCCAGGCAGGAGTCGAGCCTGCAATCTCCTGATCCGTAGTCAGGTGCGTTGTCCATTGCGCCACTGGCCCTGGTCCTCCTGGAGCTCTGAGGGCTTCCCATCACCGGATGGGCTTTGTGAGCAGAGCAGCAGATGGTGCAAGAGGATTTAGATCAGTATAGAAAACATGACGTTTTACAAGATCCTTGGAAGAGCTCTTCCCCAGGCCAAATAAACACAGTTCTGATGGCTTCTCTTCATATGGCGAGTGCTCCAACACTACCCCGTTTTGGTGGCCTTCTACTGGTCTTATTCCAGTTACAGAATCACAGCATGCTTGGGGTTGGAAGGAACCTCTGGACACCACCCAGTCCAACCCACCTCCTAAGGCAGGGTCACCAGAGCAGATGACACAGGGTCACGTTCAGGCAGGTTTGAATGTCTCAGAGAAGGAGACTCCGCAGCCACTCTGGGCAGGCTGGGCCAGGCTCTGGCAACCTCAAAGCAAAGAAGTTTCCTCTCAGTTGATCAGTGTCCTTATAGTGTGGGCCCCAAAGCTGGGTACAGTATTCCCAGTCTGGAACATGAGTGAGGAGCGGGAATGGAGGGATGTCAGCAATGACTGGAGGACAGTGATGAGAGAAGGTGCCCAGCTCCAGCGTAAGGTCTGGAGAAGCCCTTTCCTTCCCACAGGGCAAGAGCACGAGCCAGCACTTTTGCCCTGCAGGAGGTCTGGGAGGATGTGTGATGGGCAGGAGAAGGAAGGTGCTCAGCATAGGGAGCAGGAGGGACGGCTGGCAGGCGAAAAGTGTAGAGCCAGGCAGGAGTCGAACCTGCAACCTCCTGATACGTAGTCAGGTGCGTTATCCGTTACGCCACTGGCCCTCAGCTGCCCAAGGGACCTGACTGGCGGCCCATGTCTCGTTCCGTAGCTCATCTCCTGCACACACCCCCATTTAGACATCAAGGAACATCCAATGCAATATCAAATGGTGAGGAACGCCAGCTGGACCGCCCACCACTGACCACAACCCCCTCAGACCCCTGGTCCAGCCACGACGGGTCGCCTCAGCTGAATCACAAGGCAAAGCGAAGTGGCTGGACCGGG
Source organism: Columba livia (assembly GCF_036013475.1). NCBI lineage: Eukaryota > Metazoa > Chordata > Aves > Columbiformes > Columbidae > Columba > Columba livia. The sequence goes on along the minus strand of NC_088604.1, from coordinate 4,116,385 downwards.
GCTCTGAGGGGGTTGTGGTCGGTGGTTGGCGGTCCAGCTGGTGTTCCTCACCATTTGATATTGCATTGGATGTTCCTTGATGCCTAAATGGGGGTGTTTGCGGAAGATGTTCTACGGAACGAGGACATGGGCCGCCGGTCAGGGCCATTGGGCAGCTGAGGGCCAGTGGCGTAACGGATAACGCACCTGACTACGTATCAGGAGGTTGCAGGTTCGACTCCTGCCTGGCTCTACACTTTTCGCCTGCCAGCCGTTCCTCCTGCTCCCTATGCTGAGCACCTTCCTTCTCCTGCCCATCACACATCCTCCCAGACCTCCTGCAGGGCAAAAGTGCTGCCTTGTGCTCTTGCCCTGTGGGAAGGAAAGGGCTTCTCCAGACCTTACGCTGGAGCTGAGACCCACGCCACAGCCAGGGACAGCACAGCAAATTTCACAGCACAACTAAGATGCCTCCTGAGCTACAGCCCTGTAGGCTGCACAGACTCAGCACCCTCAGGCTCTCATGGCACATCACGACCTTTTACCACCCACCCTTTACTCACAGTTACTAATGGGGTTTAGGTACTTTTCATTCAGTGGTGCTCAGGATGCCAGAGAAGACATCTGCGCGGGTTTGATGAAGAAAACACACACTCAGAGACCTCAGGAGCGATCTCTCTGCTCAGCAGCTTAGGAATTCAGCAGGTGAGGCCAAAAAGGACTTGAGCAGTGGTGGCTTTTCAAGCAGCTGGCACACTCACAGCTTTGATGCAGCCTGCCCCAAAATGATGCTCCTGTAATGTTGATGCCAGGCAGATGGACAAAAAGTCTGAAAGGGTAAGGATCTCATGAAGGCATCTGTCCCTTGTCACCTCCACAGCATTCAGACAGCCTCAGGGTGAGCCAGGCAGGAGTTGAACCTGCAATGTCCTGATCCACAGTCAGGCGCATCGTCCATTGTGCCACTGTCCCCAGCCCCTGGTCCCACCTGGTGCCCCCCCGTGCTCTCTGTACCACCTGGGTGCGCTGGTGTTCAAAAGGAAGGGGTGAGTACTCACCTGGCTCCCTCCTGCCCCATGCACGGCAGCCTTGACCTACTGGCCTATGGGGGGAGGTCAGTACCGGTCCCACTGCTCCCATCTACAAGGAGAAGTGGTGCCTGTGCTGAGTCAGCCCCACAGCAAGAGCACATCGTAGAATCATAGACTCATTTTGTTTGGAAGAGACCCTCAAGATCACGCAGTCCATCCAGTAACCTAACTCTAGCACTAAATCACATCCCTAAGAAGATCATCTATGCATCTCTTAAATCCCTCCAAGGATGGGGACTCCACACTGCACTGGGCAGCTTGTTCCAACAACCGACAGCCCTTTCTGGGAATAAATTTTTCCCAATATCCAACCTAAACCTCTCCTGGTGCAACCTGAGGCCATTTGCTCTTGTTGTATCGCTTGCTACCTGGAAGAAGAGAACAACAACCTTCATGATACAACCTCCTTTCAGGTAGTGGTCTTCAGCCCCTCAGCTGCTCTGGTTGGTTGGAGGAGACATCTTGTTTGCCTCATGGGAAGTGTGGCTACAATTCCCAGCCCACCCAAGGCTTGGAGCAGCCCAGGGCTCTCTGGAGCTGTGGGGTCCAGCTGAGGGTTGAGCTCGACCCAAAGCCACCAATTTTGCCCTCCACTTCCTCCTGCCCGATGACAGATGGCAGGGCAGGTGAGTTGTGGGTCATGAGATCTTGCCTGATGGTCAACTGGTCTGGGCTAACCTGTACATGGCCAACTTTGACCTTCCTTCTGCAAGCCACCTGCAGGGTGAAGGTACCACAGAGGTAGAAGAGACAAGCCCATGAGCCTGTCAGTGTGGAACGGAGCAACAGAAGAAGATGGAAGCAGGAACATCCCATCAAATAACAGAGTGATTCAGGTTGGAAATTACATGTGGAGGTCTCTAGTCCAAATTTCTGCTCAACTTGGGACATTGAGGTCAAGGCCTCGTCTGCTCGAACTCTGACTGTCTCCAAGGATGGAGAGTTCGCAGCCCCCCAGGTCCCTCTCTCAGTGATTTACCGCCCTCACAGTGAATGCTTTTGCCAATCTATGCAGTCAGAGAATCCCCTGATGTGAGGGAAGTTTTGCTGTGCAAGAAGCCCAGCAAGAAGGAAGAAACATCAGTCAAAGGCAGGCCACCATGGAGGAAGAGGTCCCTTGTCAGCATGGCCGGGCTGTGGGCACAAAAACACCGAGCCAGGCAGGAGTCGAGCCTGCAATCTCCTGATCCGTAGTCAGGTGCGTTGTCCATTGCGCCACTGGCCCTGGTCCTCCTGGAGCTCTGAGGGCTTCCCATCACCGGATGGGCTTTGTGAGCAGAGCAGCAGATGGTGCAAGAGGATTTAGATCAGTATAGAAAACATGACGTTTTACAAGATCCTTGGAAGAGCTCTTCCCCAGGCCAAATAAACACAGTTCTGATGGCTTCTCTTCATATGGCGAGTGCTCCAACACTACCCCGTTTTGGTGGCCTTCTACTGGTCTTATTCCAGTTACAGAATCACAGCATGCTTGGGGTTGGAAGGAACCTCTGGACACCACCCAGTCCAACCCACCTCCTAAGGCAGGGTCACCAGAGCAGATGACACAGGGTCACGTTCAGGCAGGTTTGAATGTCTCAGAGAAGGAGACTCCGCAGCCACTCTGGGCAGGCTGGGCCAGGCTCTGGCAACCTCAAAGCAAAGAAGTTTCCTCTCAGTTGATCAGTGTCCTTATAGTGTGGGCCCCAAAGCTGGGTACAGTATTCCCAGTCTGGAACATGAGTGAGGAGCGGGAATGGAGGGATGTCAGCAATGACTGGAGGACAGTGATGAGAGAAGGTGCCCAGCTCCAGCGTAAGGTCTGGAGAAGCCCTTTCCTTCCCACAGGGCAAGAGCACGAGCCAGCACTTTTGCCCTGCAGGAGGTCTGGGAGGATGTGTGATGGGCAGGAGAAGGAAGGTGCTCAGCATAGGGAGCAGGAGGGACGGCTGGCAGGCGAAAAGTGTAGAGCCAGGCAGGAGTCGAACCTGCAACCTCCTGATACGTAGTCAGGTGCGTTATCCGTTACGCCACTGGCCCTCAGCTGCCCAAGGGACCTGACTGGCGGCCCATGTCTCGTTCCGTAGCTCATCTCCTGCACACACCCCCATTTAGACATCAAGGAACATCCAATGCAATATCAAATGGTGAGGAACGCCAGCTGGACCGCCCACCACTGACCACAACCCCCTCAGACCCCTGGTCCAGCCACGACGGGTCGCCTCAGCTGAATCACAAGGCAAAGCGAAGTGGCTGGACCGGGGCTCTGAGGGGGTTGTGGTCGGTGGTTGGCGGTCCAGCTGGTGTTCCTCACCATTTGATATTGCATTGGATGTTCCTTGATGCCTAAATGGGGGTGTTTGCGGAAGATGTTCTACGGAACGAGGACATGGGCCGCCGGTCAGGGCCATTGGGCAGCTGAGGGCCAGTGGCGTAACGGATAACGCACCTGACTACGTATCAGGAGGTTGCAGGTTCGACTCCTGCCTGGCTCTACACTTTTCGCCTGCCAGCCGTTCCTCCTGCTCCCTATGCTGAGCACCTTCCTTCTCCTGCCCATCACACATCCTCCCAGACCTCCTGCAGGGCAAAAGTGCTGCCTTGTGCTCTTGCCCTGTGGGAAGGAAAGGGCTTCTCCAGACCTTACGCTGGAGCTGAGACCCACGCCACAGCCAGGGACAGCACAGCAAATTTCACAGCACAACTAAGATGCCTCCTGAGCTACAGCCCTGTAGGCTGCACAGACTCAGCACCCTCAGGCTCTCATGGCACATCACGACCTTTTACCACCCACCCTTTACTCACAGTTACTAATGGGGTTTAGGTACTTTTCATTCAGTGGTGCTCAGGATGCCAGAGAAGACATCTGCGCGGGTTTGATGAAGAAAACACACACTCAGAGACCTCAGGAGCGATCTCTCTGCTCAGCAGCTTAGGAATTCAGCAGGTGAGGCCAAAAAGGACTTGAGCAGTGGTGGCTTTTCAAGCAGCTGGCACACTCACAGCTTTGATGCAGCCTGCCCCAAAATGATGCTCCTGTAATGTTGATGCCAGGCAGATGGACAAAAAGTCTGAAAGGGTAAGGATCTCATGAAGGCATCTGTCCCTTGTCACCTCCACAGCATTCAGACAGCCTCAGGGTGAGCCAGGCAGGAGTTGAACCTGCAATGTCCTGATCCACAGTCAGGCGCATCGTCCATTGTGCCACTGTCCCCAGCCCCTGGTCCCACCTGGTGCCCCCCCGTGCTCTCTGTACCACCTGGGTGCGCTGGTGTTCAAAAGGAAGGGGTGAGTACTCACCTGGCTCCCTCCTGCCCCATGCACGGCAGCCTTGACCTACTGGCCTATGGGGGGAGGTCAGTACCGGTCCCACTGCTCCCATCTACAAGGAGAAGTGGTGCCTGTGCTGAGTCAGCCCCACAGCAAGAGCACATCGTAGAATCATAGACTCATTTTGTTTGGAAGAGACCCTCAAGATCACGCAGTCCATCCAGTAACCTAACTCTAGCACTAAATCACATCCCTAAGAAGATCATCTATGCATCTCTTAAATCCCTCCAAGGATGGGGACTCCACACTGCACTGGGCAGCTTGTTCCAACAACCGACAGCCCTTTCTGGGAATAAATTTTTCCCAATATCCAACCTAAACCTCTCCTGGTGCAACCTGAGGCCATTTGCTCTTGTTGTATCGCTTGCTACCTGGAAGAAGAGAACAACAACCTTCATGATACAACCTCCTTTCAGGTAGTGGTCTTCAGCCCCTCAGCTGCTCTGGTTGGTTGGAGGAGACATCTTGTTTGCCTCATGGGAAGTGTGGCTACAATTCCCAGCCCACCCAAGGCTTGGAGCAGCCCAGGGCTCTCTGGAGCTGTGGGGTCCAGCTGAGGGTTGAGCTCGACCCAAAGCCACCAATTTTGCCCTCCACTTCCTCCTGCCCGATGACAGATGGCAGGGCAGGTGAGTTGTGGGTCATGAGATCTTGCCTGATGGTCAACTGGTCTGGGCTAACCTGTACATGGCCAACTTTGACCTTCCTTCTGCAAGCCACCTGCAGGGTGAAGGTACCACAGAGGTAGAAGAGACAAGCCCATGAGCCTGTCAGTGTGGAACGGAGCAACAGAAGAAGATGGAAGCAGGAACATCCCATCAAATAACAGAGTGATTCAGGTTGGAAATTACATGTGGAGGTCTCTAGTCCAAATTTCTGCTCAACTTGGGACATTGAGGTCAAGGCCTCGTCTGCTCGAACTCTGACTGTCTCCAAGGATGGAGAGTTCGCAGCCCCCCAGGTCCCTCTCTCAGTGATTTACCGCCCTCACAGTGAATGCTTTTGCCAATCTATGCAGTCAGAGAATCCCCTGATGTGAGGGAAGTTTTGCTGTGCAAGAAGCCCAGCAAGAAGGAAGAAACATCAGTCAAAGGCAGGCCACCATGGAGGAAGAGGTCCCTTGTCAGCATGGCCGGGCTGTGGGCACAAAAACACCGAGCCAGGCAGGAGTCGAGCCTGCAATCTCCTGATCCGTAGTCAGGTGCGTTGTCCATTGCGCCACTGGCCCTGGTCCTCCTGGAGCTCTGAGGGCTTCCCATCACCGGATGGGCTTTGTGAGCAGAGCAGCAGATGGTGCAAGAGGATTTAGATCAGTATAGAAAACATGACGTTTTACAAGATCCTTGGAAGAGCTCTTCCCCAGGCCAAATAAACACAGTTCTGATGGCTTCTCTTCATATGGCGAGTGCTCCAACACTACCCCGTTTTGGTGGCCTTCTACTGGTCTTATTCCAGTTACAGAATCACAGCATGCTTGGGGTTGGAAGGAACCTCTGGACACCACCCAGTCCAACCCACCTCCTAAGGCAGGGTCACCAGAGCAGATGACACAGGGTCACGTTCAGGCAGGTTTGAATGTCTCAGAGAAGGAGACTCCGCAGCCACTCTGGGCAGGCTGGGCCAGGCTCTGGCAACCTCAAAGCAAAGAAGTTTCCTCTCAGTTGATCAGTGTCCTTATAGTGTGGGCCCCAAAGCTGGGTACAGTATTCCCAGTCTGGAACATGAGTGAGGAGCGGGAATGGAGGGATGTCAGCAATGACTGGAGGACAGTGATGAGAGAAGGTGCCCAGCTCCAGCGTAAGGTCTGGAGAAGCCCTTTCCTTCCCACAGGGCAAGAGCACGAGCCAGCACTTTTGCCCTGCAGGAGGTCTGGGAGGATGTGTGATGGGCAGGAGAAGGAAGGTGCTCAGCATAGGGAGCAGGAGGGACGGCTGGCAGGCGAAAAGTGTAGAGCCAGGCAGGAGTCGAACCTGCAACCTCCTGATACGTAGTCAGGTGCGTTATCCGTTACGCCACTGGCCCTCAGCTGCCCAAGGGACCTGACTGGCGGCCCATGTCTCGTTCCGTAGCTCATCTCCTGCACACACCCCCATTTAGACATCAAGGAACATCCAATGCAATATCAAATGGTGAGGAACACCAGCTGGACTGCCCACCACTGACCACAACCCCCTCAGACCCCTGGTCCAGCCACGACGGGTCGCCTCAGCTGAATCACAAGGCAAAGCGAAGTGGCTGGACCGGGGGTCTGAGGGGGTTGTGGTCAGTGGTTGGCGGTCCAGCTGGTGTTCCTCACCATTTGATATTGCATTGGATGTTCCTTGATGCCTAAATGGGGGTGTTTGCGGAAGATGTTCTACGGAACGAGGACATGGGCCGCCGGTCAGGGCCATTGGGCAGCTGAGGGCCAGTGGCGTAACGGATAACGCACCTGACTACGTATCAGGAGCTTGCAGGTTCGACTCCTGCCTGGCTCTACACTTTTCGCCTGCCAGCCGTTCCTCCTGCTCCCTATGCTGAGCACCTTCCTTCTCCTGCCCATCACACATCCTCCCAGACCTCCTGCAGGGCAAAAGTGCTGCCTTGTGCTCTTGCCCTGTGGGAAGGAAAGGGCTTCTCCAGACCTTACGCTGGAGCTGAGACCCACGCCACAGCCAGGGACAGCACAGCAAATTTCACAGCACAACTAAGATGCCTCCTGAGCTACAGCCCTGTAGGCTGCACAGACTCAGCACCCTCAGGCTCTCATGGCACATCACGACCTTTTACCACCCACCCTTTACTCACAGTTACTAATGGGGTTTAGGTACTTTTCATTCAGTGGTGCTCAGGATGCCAGAGAAGACATCTGCGCGGGTTTGATGAAGAAAACACACACTCAGAGACCTCAGGAGCGATCTCTCTGCTCAGCAGCTTAGGAATTCAGCAGGTGAGGCCAAAAAGGACTTGAGCAGTGGTGGCTTTTCAAGCAGCTGGCACACTCACAGCTTTGATGCAGCCTGCCCCAAAATGATGCTCCTGTAATGTTGATGCCAGGCAGATGGACAAAAAGTCTGAAAGGGTAAGGATCTCATGAAGGCACCTGTCCCCTGTCACCTCCACAGCATTCAGACAGCCTCAGGGTGAGCCAGGCAGGAGTTGAACCTGCAATGTCCTGATCCACAGTCAGGCGCATTGTCCATTGTGCCACTGTCCCCAGCCCCTGGTCCCACCTGGTGCCCCCCCTGTGCTCTCTGTACCACCTGGGTGTGCTGGTGTTCAAAAGGAAGGGGTGAGTCCTCACCTGGCTCCCTTCTGCCCCATGCACGGCAGCCTTGACCTACTGGCCTATGGGGGGAGGTCAGTACCGGTCCCACTGCTCCCATCTACCAGGAGAAGTGGTGCCTGAGCTGAGTCACCCCCACAGCAAGAGCACATCGTAGAATCATAGACTCATTTTGTTTGGAAGAGACCCTCAAGATCACGCAGTCCAACCAGTAACCTAACTCTAGCACTAAATCACATCCCTAAGAAGATCATCTATGCATCTCTTAAATCCCTCCAAGGATGGGGACTCCACACTGCACTGGGCAGCTTGTTCCAACAACCGACAGCCCTTTCTGGGAATAAATTTTTCCCAATATCCAACCTAAACCTCTCCTGGTGCAACCTGAGGCCATTTGCTCTTGTTGTATCGCTTGCTACCTGGAAGAAGAGAACAACAACCTTCATGATACAACCTCCTTTCAGGTAGTGGTCTTCAGCCCCTCAGCTGCTCTGGTTGGTTGGAGGAGACATCTTGTTTGCCTCATGGGAAGTGTGGCTACAATTCCCAGCCCACCCAAGGCTTGGAGCAGCCCAGGGCTCTCTGGAGCTGTGGGGTCCAGCTGAGGGTTGAGCTCAACCCAAAGCCACCAATTTTGCCCTCCACTTCCTCCTGCCCGATGACAGATGGCAGGGCAGGTGAGTTGTGGGTCATGAGATCTTGCCTGATGGTCAACTGATCTGGGCTAACCTGTACATGGCCAACTTTGACCTTCCTTCTGCAAGCCACCTGCAGGGTGAAGGTACCACAGAGGTAGAAGAGACAAGCCCATGAGCCTGTCAGTGTGGAACGGAGCAACAGAAGAAGATGGAAGCAGGAACATCCCATCAAATAACAGAGTGATTCAGGTTGGAAATTACATGTGGAGGTCTCTAGTCCAAATTTCTGCTCAACTTGGGACATTGAGGTCAAGGCCTCGTCTGCTCGAACTCTGACTGTCTCCAAGGATGGAGAGTTCGCAGCCCCCCAGGTCCCTCTCTCAGTGATTTACCGCCCTCACAGTGAATGCTTTTGCCAATCTATGCAGTCAGAGAATCCCCTGATGTGAGGGAAGTTTTGCTGTGCAAGAAGCCCAGCAAGAAGGAAGAAACATCAGTCAAAGGCAGGCCACCATGGAGGAAGAGGTCCCTTGTCAGCATGGCCGGGCTGTGGGCACAAAAACACCGAGCCAGGCAGGAGTCGAGCCTGCAATCTCCTGATCCGTAGTCAGGTGCGTTGTCCATTGCGCCACTGGCCCTGGTCCTCCTGGAGCTCTGAGGGCTTCCCATCACCGGATGGGCTTTGTGAGCAGAGCAGCAGATGGTGCAAGAGGATTTAGATCAGTATAGAAAACATGACGTTTTACAAGATCCTTGGAAGAGCTCTTCCCCAGGCCAAATAAACACAGTTCTGATGGCTTCTCTTCATATGGCGAGTGCTCCAACACTACCCCGTTTTGGTGGCCTTCTACTGGTCTTATTCCAGTTACAGAATCACAGCATGCTTGGGGTTGGAAGGAACCTCTGGACACCACCCAGTCCAACCCACCTCCTAAGGCAGGGTCACCAGAGCAGATGACACAGGGTCACGTTCAGGCAGGTTTGAATGTCTCAGAGAAGGAGACTCCGCAGCCACTCTGGGCAGGCTGGGCCAGGCTCTGGCAACCTCAAAGCAAAGAAGTTTCCTCTCAGTTGATCAGTGTCCTTATAGTGTGGGCCCCAAAGCTGGGTACAGTATTCCCAGTCTGGAACATGAGTGAGGAGCGGGAATGGAGGGATGTCAGCAATGACTGGAGGACAGTGATGAGAGAAGGTGCCCAGCTCCAGCGTAAGGTCTGGAGAAGCCCTTTCCTTCCCACAGGGCAAGAGCACGAGCCAGCACTTTTGCCCTGCAGGAGGTCTGGGAGGATGTGTGATGGGCAGGAGAAGGAAGGTGCTCAGCATAGGGAGCAGGAGGAACGGCTGGCAGGCGAAAAGTGTAGAGCCAGGCAGGAGTCGAACCTGCAACCTCCTGATACGTAGTCAGGTGCGTTATCCGTTACGCCACTGGCCCTCAGCTGCCCAAGGGACCTGACCGGCGGCCCATGTCTCGTTCCGTAGCTCATCTCCTGCAAACACCCCCATTTAGACATCAAGGAACATCCAATGCAATATCAAATGGTGAGGAACACCAGCTGGACTGCCCACCACTGACCACAACCCCCTCAGACCCCTGGTCCAGCCACGACGGGTCGCCTCAGCTGAATCACAAGGCAAAGCGAAGTGGCTGGACCGGGGCTCTGAGGGGGTTGTGGTCAGTGGTGGGCAGTCCAGCTGGTGTTCCTCACCATTTGATATTGCATTGGATGTTCCTTGATGCCTAAATGGGGGTGTTTGCGGAAGATGTTCTACGGAACGAGGACATGGGCCGCCGGTCAGGTCCCTTGGGCAGCTGAGGGCCAGTGGCGTAACGGATAACGCACCTGACTACGTATCAGGAGGTTGCAGGTTCGACTCCTGCCTGGCTCTACACTTTTCGCCTGCCAGCCGTTCCTCCTGCTCCCTATGCTGAGCACCTTCCTTCTCCTGCCCATCACACATCCTCCCAGACCTCCTGCAGGGCAAAAGTGCTGCCTTGTGCTCTTGCCCTGTGGGAAGGAAAGGGCTTCTCCAGACCTTACGCTGGAGCTGAGACCCACGCCACAGCCAGGGACAGCACAGCAAATTTCACAGCACAACTAAGATGCCTCCTGAGCTACAGCCCTGTAGGCTGCACAGACTCAGCACCCTCAGGCTCTCATGGCACATCACGGCCTTTTACCGCCCACCCTTTACTCACAGTTACTAATGGGGTTTAGGTACTTTTCATTCAGTGGTGCTCAGGATGCCAGAGAAGACATCTGCGCGGGTTTGATGAAGAAAACACACACTCAGAGACCTCAGGAGCCATCTCTCTGCTCAGCAGCTTAGGAATTCAGCAGGTGAGGCCAAAAAGGACTTGAGCAGTGGTGGCTTTTCAAGCAGCTGGCACACTCACAGCTTTGATGCAGCCTGCCCCAAAATGATGCTCCTGTAATGTTGATGCCAGGCAGATGGACAAAAAGTCTGAAAGGGTAAGGATCTCATGAAGGCATCTGTCCCTTGTCACCTCCACAGCATTCAGACAGCCTCAGGGTGAGCCAGGCAGGAGTTGAACCTGCAATGTCCTGATCCACAGTCAGGCGCATCGTCCATTGTGCCACTGTCCCCAGCCCCTGGTCCCACCTGGTGCCCCCCCTGTGCTCTCTGTACCACCTGGGTGTGCTGGTGTTCAAAAGGAAGGGGTGAGTCCTCACCTGGCTCCCTCCTGCCCCATGCACGGCAGCCTTGACCTACTGGCCTATGGGGGGAGGTCAGTACCGGTCCCACTGCTCCCATCTACCAGGAGAAGTGGTGCCTGTGCTGAGTCAGCCCCACAGCAAGAGCACATCGTAGAATCATAGACTCATTTTGTTTGGAAGAGACCCTCAAGATCATGCAGTCCAACCAGTAACCTAACTCTAGCACTAAATCACATCCCTAAGAACATCATCTATGCATCTCTTAAATCCCTCCAAGGATGGGGACTCCACACTGCACTGGGCAGCTTGTTCCAACAACCGACAGCCCTTTCTGGGAATAAATTTTTCCCAATATCCAACCTAAACCTCTCCTGGTGCAACCTGAGGCCATTTGCTCTTGTTGTATCGCTTGCTACCTGGAAGAAGAGAACAACAACCTTCATGATACAACCTCCTTTCAGGTAGTGGTCTTCAGCCCCTCAGCTGCTCTGGTTGGTTGGAGGAGACATCTTGTTTGCCTCATGGGAAGTGTGGCTACAATTCCCAGCCCACCCAAGGCTTGGAGCAGCCCAGGGCTCTCTGGAGCTGTGGGGTCCAGCTGAGGGTTGAGCTCAACCCAAAGCCACCAATTTTGCCCTCCACTTCCTCCTGCCCGATGACAGATGGCAGGGCAGGTGAGTTGTGGGTCATGAGATCTTGCCTGATGGTCAACTGGCCTGGGCTAACCTGTACATGGCCAACTTTGACCTTCCTTCTGCAAGCCACCTGCAGGGTGAAGGTACCACAGAGGTAGAAGAGACAAGCCCATGAGCCTGTCAGTGTGGAACGGAGCAACAGAAGAAGATGGAAGCAGGAACATCCCATCAAATAACAGAGTGATTCAGGTTGGAAATTACATGTGGAGGTCTCTAGTCCAAATTTCTGCTCAACTTGGGACATTGAGGTCAAGGCCTCGTCTGCTCGAACTCTGACTGTCTCCAAGGATGGAGAGTTCGCAGCCCCCCAGGTCCCTCTCTCAGTGATTTACCGCCCTCACAGTGAATGCTTTTGCCAATCTATGCAGTCAGAGAATCCCCTGATGTGAGGGAAGTTTTGCTGTGCAAGAAGCCCAGCAAGAAGGAAGAAACATCAGTCAAAGGCAGGCCAGCATGGAGGAAGAGGTCCCTTGTCAGCATGGCCGGGCTGTGGGCACAAAAACACCGAGCCAGGCAGGAGTCGAGCCTGCAATCTCCTGATCCGTAGTCAGGTGCGTTGTCCATTGCGCCACTGGCCCTGGTCCTCCTGGAGCTCTGAGGGCTTCCCATCACCGGATGGGCTTTGTGAGCAGAGCAGCAGATGGTGCAAGAGGATTTAGATCAGTATAGAAAACATGACGTTTTACAAGATCCTTGGAAGAGCTCTTCCCCAGGCCAAATAAACACAGTTCTGATGGCTTCTCTTCATATGGCGAGTGCTCCAACACTACCCCGTTTTGGTGGCCTTCTACTGGTCTTATTCCAGTTACAGAATCACAGCATGCTTGGGGTTGGAAGGAACCTCTGGACACCACCCAGTCCAACCCACCTCCTAAGGCAGGGTCACCAGAGCAGATGACACAGGGTCACGTTCAGGCAGGTTTGAATGGCTCAGAGAAGGAGACTCCGCAGCCACTCTGGGCAGGCTGGGCCAGGCTCTGGCAACCTCAAAGCAAAGAAGTTTCCTCTCAGTTGATCAGTGTCCTTATAGTGTGGGCCCCAAAGCTGGGTACAGTATTCCCAGTCTGGAACATGAGTGAGGAGCGGGAATGGAGGGATGTCAGCAATGACTGGAGGACAGTGATGAGAGAAGGTGCCCAGCTCCAGCGTAAGGTCTGGAGAAACCCTTTCCTTCCCACAGGGCAAGAGCACAAGGCAGCACTTTTGCCCTGCAGGAGGTCTGGGAGGATGTGTGATGGGCAGGAGAAGGAAGGTGCTCAGCATAGGGAGCAGGAGGGACGGCTGGCAGGCGAAAAGTGTAGAGCCAGGCAGGAGTCGAACCTGCAACCTCCTGATACGTAGTCAGGTGCGTTATCCGTTACGCCACTGGCCCTCAGCTGCCCAATGTCCCTGACCGGCGGCCCATGTCTCGTTCCGTAGCTCATCTCCCGCAAACACCCCCATTTAGGCATCAAGGAACATCCAATGCAATATCAAATGGTGAGGAACACCAGCTGGACAGCCAACCACTGACCACAACCCCCTCAGACCCCTGGTCCAACCTCTTCGCTGTGGCTTGTGATTCAACTGAGGCTATCCATTTCTGTGTCCTGCCACAGTAATAAGTCTGGGAGAATCCGACAGAGATCAAACCAAAGCCAAGATCAGTGATGTTCCTTGAACTCCTCTTGGCCGCTGTTGAAGTCATCTCTTCATAGAGACCTATCACATTGGCCAAGAGTGGTCTGCCCTTGTCAAATCCATGGTCACCGTTTCCAGCCATCATCACATGCTTCCTTCGTTTGGGTAAGGCTTTCTGGAGTATTTCTTCCATAGTCTTAATGTGGGCTCTGAAGTGAGGCTGACTAGAGCTCCCTAAATCTTCCTTTTTACTCTTCTTGAGAACAATCCTCATGTTGTTCATCAGAAAGCTGTCCCTATTTCCATACTCCTACACTGAATAGCTGTCCTTGATCCCTTCCAGAAATCCCCAGGAATGACTGTACCACCCCATGTTACCATCCCAGGCAAGTATTGCAGTGGCTAAGAAGTCCCAGTCCTCCAGGTGCGACTGAGTGACTGTACTCATGGAAGTTCTTGTACTTTCCTGAGGAAGCCTTCCATTGCTTCAGTTTTGTGATGAGATCACGTGCTTCAGATGCCCATCCCAATGTGCCCTTGCAATGGTGTCTACTTTGATCATGATCCAAAACCTCCACCCAGCACAGCACTGGGCTAAAAGAAAAGTTCTTGGCATCATGTTTCCCCCATAGCCCATTCCTGTGGTGCCTCCCTTGAGTTGGCCAAAGCCCTGCCCCTGTCCCAGTCCAGCCCTCCAGAAAAGGAGAGGCAATACAGCGGGTGGGCATGGCAGCCCAAGACTGACCCCGGTGTGATTTGAACACACAACCTTCTGATCTGGAGTCAGATGCGCTGCCCTTGCGCCACGAGGTCAGGGTGAGAGGCGAGTGCTCCCTGACATAGAACCCCAGCCTGGGTGGTGGGGATGTTTTGTCCATGGGGAGCATCCCTGGGGTGTCCCGGGACTACAGAATCACAGAACCACATAATGTCTCCAGAATGTCACAGAATGTCATCCAGTGCAATCCCCCCATGGAGCAGGAACACTCAGATGAGGTTACACAGGAAGGTGTCCAGGCGGGTTGGAATGTCTGCAGAGAAGGAGACTCCACAACCTCCCTGGGCAGCCTGGGCCAGGCTCTACCACCCTCACCGGGAACAAGTTTCTTCTCAAATTTAAATGGAACCTCCTGTGTTCCAGTTTGAACCCATTGCCCCTTGTCTTACCACTGGTTGTCACCAGGCAGAGCCTGGCTCCATCCTCCTGACACTCCCCCTTTCCATATTGATCCCCATGAACGAGTCACCCCTCAGTCTTCTCCAAGCTCAAGTGCCCCAGCTCCCTCAGCCTTTCCTTATACAGGAGATTCTCCACACCATTATCTTTGTTGCCCTGTGCTGGACTCTCTCCAGCAGTTCCCTGTCCTTCTGGAACTGAGGGCCCCTGACCCCTCAGCTGCAGATGTGGACGAGAAGAGCAGATGAGGCCTGGCTGCACTGAGGACTCCGGGCTGGAGGATGAACGTGCAGGGTGCGATAGGGTGATCTTCAGGGTCAATGTGGGTAGAACCTGGGCTGCAGGGGAGGACAATAGCCCAGGGTAGAACACAGGGAAGGGCCCAGGTCCCCTTTTACAGCACAGCCCAAGGTGGGCTCTGAGTATGTTCCCAGAAACTGTGGTGAACAGTGTTAAGAGCAGACTCCCCATAGGCTTAGGCCAGTCACAGATGGACACCACAGTTCTTTTTGTAAGTAGTCAAACCCTATTTTGGCTAAGAATGGCAGCTGGACCTTCTGCAAGGAAGGCAAGATGTCCCACCAGTGCAAGCAAGGTCTCCCAACAGTGCAGGCAAGGTTCACTGTCAATGGTGACTGCCCAGTCCTTTTCCCAAGGGTGGTTAGTCTGAGTATGTTATGAACAAAGGTGTCAGAGAGGAGATGAAGCTTTCCTTCTTCCTCTCCAACTCCATGCCCACCTCAGCATGTTGGAAGAAGTCTTCTGGGAACTAGGATGGCTGGTCAGGAACATGGTGGTGGCACCATATGTACAGGAGGTTGGGGACAGTTTGCTTGAACTGCACAGCCAGTGAGATACTTGCCCACTGTATAGGTATACTGTATGTAAATACATGAGATACACAATACTTGTTTGGAGGGAAAGACCATGGCTGAACGACATTACATTTTTTTTTGTGGGTGATTTTCTGGGAGCAAGTCACAACATTCTCACCTGAGCTAGCACTAGAGTACACTTCTACATGGAAAAGTTATTATCTTGCAAAAGCAGAAATCTCAGCAGAAGCTTTTATGAAATTCTGTGTTCTCTGGCTTTTAAAAATGAGTTTTATTTTTAAAATAAATAACTGGCATCATACGGTTACTGCTTTCTGACTGTATGAGGTAACACTGATTAATGAGGCATGAGGGTCTCCTGGGGTGAGATGTTACTTTAGCTACCTGAATGTTTAATGAAGTTATATAAAGTCATATGGTACATGAAATTCTATGAAGTTATAAAAAACTTACCTTTACATTTATATGCTTATCTTGAATGTGGGTACTCACTCCAGTCCCTAAAATGTAGTGTCTGCAACCAAAAGCTATTCCTGCTCTCCAAACACAATAATCCTCATGCATTTAATCTGTGGGTTGTCAGTGCTGAAGATGGAGTAAAGAGGCAAACGCCGACCTGTCCATCTGAGCAAATCCTGCCCAAAAGAACTTTTCTGTCCCTCCCAGCATTATCCCCCACGAGAGGGAGCCCTGAACCAGCCCATGGGCAGGATGCAGAGCTTTCCCCATGTGTATTTGTTCTGTGATCCGTATAAAGCGTCTCTTGCCTGGAATAACCTGAGAGAGGAGGAGAATAAACCAAAGCAAATGAAATACAGAGGCATGAAGGTAGAATGAGGTGGAGATTCTTTGCTAGGTGATGAGAGTTCCAGGACTTTTGGGAGCAAGAGGACTGGAAATAGGGATTTTGCTTCAAGGTATATAGTGTAACCCTTGGCCAAAATTGCTGGCTCTTTGCATCACAATCACAGGGTCACCTCTGAGTCAGGAATGCTGATCCCACCTGCTCCAAGCAACAGGAACTCTGGAGAGAAACCATTTACCAAAGCCAATTTCACTCCAAATCTAAAGGTTCCTTTTGTTGATTTTTTTTCTGACATAATTTTTTAATCATAATTTGAAGGGAAACCAGTTCATATAAATGCTTATCCTGACAGTGAGAAAGTTGTGCAATATCTGGAAATGATGGGGAAGGATTTTGAATGTAGGATTATTGGACAAGCACTCTTCCTCTACCAGGTCATTAACACACTCGAGGTGTTGCATTTGTCCTCCACTTCCATTAAAAAAAGAACAACAAACAAACATTTCCAGTCCATCATGAGGTCCATTTTTTGTAAATTTAAAATTAGCTTTGCAGAATTGGAAAACTGGGTTCATGCTCCATTCTAAGTAGAATTTTGGGTCCTATCTAAGAGCTGAGATATTCTTCTTGGCTTCAGCGGGAACCTGAGCTCACCAAAGTTTTCTTGTCAAGGTCTTTGATTCATTTATTGCCCTGGAGTGCCTGAAAATGGACATAAGCAGCTTTTCTGCTGCTTGGCTGCCCAGGACACTCAAAGGCAGCTGCAAATTTTAAATGAAAAACTAACAAAGAAACCAGGAAGGAAGAGAACAATGCACATTGACTAAGGGGAAGGTTTATGTTGTTGATATCAAGACCACTGGGTCAGAACAACATCAATAAATAATCAGGTGCAGAAACAGGCTCAAATAAGTGGTTTCTTCTGCTCTGAAGGAGGACCTGTGCTGTCAGCTACCATTTCAGTATGACTATAGCATAATTCAAATACTGTACAGATGAATCCTTATGAAAACTGTATCACAAATCTCACTTTTCCTCTGTTTTTTGTACCTCTGCAAAACAGAGGGTGCTGCTCATGACATCTGCAAACTCTTCCAATCTGCATCTCTTATCACCCTGCTGTATGTCTTGTGATCCAAACACTGGTTCCCACAAACCAAATAATTTCATTTTTCTTTGTGAAAGGTGTCAAACTATCCTTTGGAAAGCCATAAAAGTGACAAAGCATTTCTTCAGGACTTCCCAGAGCAAAGAGGAGACAAATACTTGTGTCTAGTTTATGGGTATCCCTAAAGCATTTGATACTGTTTAAGAGAAGAGCATAAGCACTCAGGGGTTGAGTGGTGGCTTCAGTCAATAGGTACAGGAACTCACAGTGCTGGTCACTTCTAAGATGGCAAGATCTTACTTTTTAAGTAGAAAAATAGTGGTTTTAATAATACACTATGTTTCATGGAAATACAGTTCTAGCAGCCCGAGCACAATCCAAGACAGTTATCTCCAGACTCTGAAACACCTTGTTCTTGGGGTAGAGCACCAGCATTTGAGGAACTGAGGCATGGGAGAACAGTGGGACATGCTGACTGGGGAGACCTCTTGGCAATTTCCTCATGCTTTTATTTTAAAACTTTTATTTAGATGCATTATGAAAGAAAACAACCTCTCTCTGGAAGTGCAGGTTGATGCATTCTGACTAACACATGTGTTTTCCATAAGATAACAATGCATTCAAATGGAAACCATGTGAGAAGACCCTTAATTGATCTGCACAGCTTTCCTTAATAACCTGTTAGAATACTTTATATCTGAGGTATAAGTTCTTCTTGGTTCTTTAATATTCAAATGCTTGCTCTGTGTGACGTAAGAGTGGAGATGGGAAATGGCCTGTGGTCTGTGCTGGCTTGATTTGAATGGGTTAATTAACCATCTGGATGTTTTCCAAGGTGTTAGAAAGCAAAATAAGCAAGGGTGGCATCCTGGAGATGTAGTTGCTTTGCCACTCATGAGATCTGTACTTTCAGCTTCAGCCTGGAGATCAGGGTCTGGGACAGATTTGACTCACAAGGTATGAGGAATGTGGCATGGTAGATGGGGAGAGAGGTGGGTAGAGCAGGTACAGGGCACAGGATTTGGCTTGTGTTTCTGGTAGTGTTGGGGATGAGTTAGGAGGATAGTAGGTTTGGGTTTGGAAGGTCAGAAGTGTAGAAAAAAAGAGAAGAGCTGAAGGAAAGCAAAGCCAAGACCCCAGGAGAAGAGTTGGGTGGTGAAAACCCTTTTTCCTTGCTCCCATACATCCAAGGTTGTGCATGCAGTTGCCATCAGTATCCCCATATGTCTCTATAAGATGACGCTCTGTGACATCCCTGCCAGCCCATCACATACATGACCCTTTTGTACCTGTGTATTGCCCTCAGTCTGCTGCTAAGAGGGGAAGATGGTTCTCATAGTCCCTGATCTGGCAGGGTCCTTAGTGGCAATTAACAGGAATCCTAAAGCAATGGCATGGCAAGGTGGACCTCCCCTCCACCAGTGCAGGTAGATGGATTTTTACAGGGCTGATCCACTGCATACACTTCTCCTGCAAAAGAGAGGCTTTTCCTTCCCCCTCTTCCACCACCTTCTCATCTGATACTGCAAAGCTGCCCTGTCCTGTGACAGACACCTTTATTCCCTTGGAAACAAGAGAAGACATTTTCCACACATACACAGTATTGGCATGGAAAAGCACTTCTAGAGATGTTTCTACCCTACCCTTGATTCAGGACTCCTTTTTCCCATTTCACTGCCTACACCACATCCTATAGCTGGGATTTTCAAAGATTCATCAAGAGTCCCTTGCTGTCATGGAATAGAAGTGAAACTTGAGCTAACAAGTTATGGCAGCTTTATGAGGCTATGGATTTTACAGAGCTATTCTGAGATTTTTCATTTGCCTGCTTATACAAACACAGAGACGCCTCATCTCACTGTGTGTATGAAGCCTCTTTAACTCTGTGCCTTCCTCGAGCCATGGGGATTGCTTTTTTTCATCTTATTTTCCAGCACTTTTGAAGTAAACCTGGGATGGTATTAGAGAACCAATCCTGTCATTACAAGGAAGGTGGCCAAAAGTACCTGGACTACTTAGGAGCCTGGTAGGAGCAGGTCTTCAATTGTGCAGAATATAACAGCACCTCTGGCTCCATGGGAAATGAAGTTCAAATAGTATTATGAAATGATTAAGACTGAGCACCAGGAATCTTTGAAGATCACCGTAAGCAGGCAATGCATCAAGTTAGGAGCACTATTGTGCCTTGTAAGCTTTCTTGCTGAAGACCAACCCATAGCTATGGCGCACTGTGGCATTAAACATTACTTTAGAGTTATCCCATTTCCCCAGGTTGTTACTGGTTTGGGTGCAGATCCTACCAGGAAATGTTTTCCAGGTTTCAGGAGAACTCCCACTGAATGCTGAGCAGAGGAGAAAGTGTTTCTGGACTACATGGTCCCTCCATCCTTAGAGAACCCACCTGCAAAGTGAAAGAGCTGGAGCAGGATTATGGCTTCCAGAGATCAACAGCTTGACATAAGCACCTGTGTGCATTGCGATTCCCCAGTGTACCTGAGATATCATCTCATGGGGGTAGATGGGACACAAACCCTGTGGGACAACTGAGACCTTCTAGATGGGCAGCTGGAGTTACCCTGGCCAATCTTGAGCAGCCCTGTGCTCCCATATGCAGATAACTCAGTGGATCCCACAGGCTGTACAGCCCATGGGGTCTAGAGACCTACTCAGGAGCTGACATGTGTACATCACAGTAAAAGCTGAGCTGAGTTGACTCTGCTGACTGCTCTGCCTCAGTCTTCCCAGCAGACTTCATATTCAGGCTTCATGAGGGGAGACCTCATCATGGCCTACAGCTTCCTGACAAGGGCAGGAGTAGGGGCAGGTGCTGATCTTTTCTCTCTGGCAACAAGTGACAGAACCTGAGGGAACGGCAGGAAGATGTACCAAGGGAGGTTTAGGTTGGACGTGAGGAAAAGGTTCTTCACCCAGAGGGTGCTGGACACTGGAACAGGCTCCCCAGGGAGATGTCACGGCCCCAAGCCTGACAGTGTTCAAGAAGAGACTCGATAACATTCTCAGACACACAGTGTGAACTGTGGGGTGTCCTGTGCAGGGACAGGAGTTGGACTTGATGATCCTTGTGGGTCCTTCCAACTCAGGACATTCTATGGTTCTATGATCTGTGTAAACATAGGCACTTGATGCTGTTAGTGAACCTTCAGCTATCTGGGGTACTCGATACACTTGCACAGAGTGAAGAGATAGAGTATTGGTCAAGTCTTATGCCCAAGGGTGCCCAAACCATCACTAGATGACTGCCACATGGCCACAGAAGCTCAGAAACCTAGCTTAACTGGAGATATACCTACGACTACATGGCTGAAGCCCACCCCTGTTTTCTGAGCTGTTCCCTGCAGTTCTTTGATGCAGAAGGAACAGTAGGAGACATCACGAGAGACTTGCTCCAGAAGAGCCTTTTGGCTAAGGTAGTGTCAAAAACTATCAGGAGGGAATTTTGGACCTAGGTCTGCCATGTTCCTGGGGACTACCTCAGGCCATTAGCCAGCCCAGGGCTGACCCAGGATCCTTTCTTAGTTAAGAAATAGTAAAACCATAGAATCATTTTTGTTGGAAGAGACCCTCAAGATCATCAACCGCTAGCCTAACGCTGTCACTAAGCCATGTCACTAAGAAACTCATCTACAATAGTTTGATGCTTGCATGAAGTTTGCAACAATTTGGCCCTGAAGTTGTGAGTTCTTCAAACTGTTTGCAGGTACTAGTTATGTTTATTAAACAATTCTGGAAATAAAACAGCATGGGTGATATTTCAGTTGGAGGTGCTGTTTGTCAGCTGTTTTCTACATGCAGAAGAGAAGCTGGGGTTTGGTTCTTTCTGCTGTTAAAATCAGGCATAAAACTAAGGCAGCACCACTTTATGGGAGGTTTTCTAAAGACAAAACTCTTATTTCTGTGTCTTACGCAACATAGAAAGTTTCATTTCAGTATGAATGCAAATTTTTATGTGAAAAGAAATAATGATTATTTTTTTTTTCAATGGCAATCCCACAGCAGTAATTTGGAGAAGTCCCAGTTCACTCCAGTCCAAATCAAACCCCTCTCTGTTTTCCAGCCTCATGCATCACTCAGAAGCTCAGCTGTGCGTGCGACACAGGCTGTAGATTGCTCGCAGGCAACCTAACCACAAACCTATTGATCTGATAACGTTTTGTGCCTATCCCTTCTCATCAGAGTACAAAATGTTTTCTACGTGCAGGCAGCAGGACTTGGGACGTCTTGGTCACTTTCTGGTGTGGTCTGAGAGGAGCTGCAGACATTACTGCCATGTAAATGAGTAACTGATTGGAAGCTGCTTCTAAAAAAAATACATTTACTGTAATAAATACACAGGAATATCCTATGTTCCCAAAGAATAAAGAAAAAGGAGGCGTGTTGTTAGCTTCAAAAATATTTCTGCTCTTTAGCATTCATAATTCTTCAACAAAATTATATTTCTTCTCTTTTAGATGTTGAGTATATGCTTTCCTTGTTTTCCTTCTGGAGTTAACTTCTCACTCTGACAGATGCAATAACTTGGTTTAAAGGGAAAAATTCCAATTTTATCCACTACAGATGTAACAAATTAAGATGTTGTTCTGACAAAGTGCCAGATTTCTGTATTTCACACAAAGGAGGATTCATATTTCATTAAGATTCTATTTTATTTTGTTAACTAACAATTTATTGAGTGTCTGTTGTAACTCACGTTCGTCATAATGACCGATGAAAAATATATAGGTATCATGCATGTAATATTCTCTGTTTGATGAAAGACAATGATGTGTATGATTTAATAATTTTGATTAATGCATAAGATGAATAGTTTGGAAATAGTATCTTATACATTTCACCTTACCAGAAGCTTCAAAGTAATTTCTCAGGTAAGTCCCTTGGAAGAGCAAAAAGCTAAATCAGTTGGGTATCTAAATCCATACATGTTCAGGTATCTGAAACTAGATACCAAACATGAAAATTAGGAGTAGTCGTGCTCTTTACAATTAAATTTGAATTTTGTCACACCAAGGCAGCTGTCGATGCAGCTTGAATTCACTGCAACAATTCATATGGAAGAAAGATTTTTCAAGGCTGTTTCATATAATACTGCTGGGTAAGATGATGTTATTGCTCTTTTGTCTGACAGCTCTGTAGCTATGAGACGTGAGACCTAGCTCCAGTTCTGTTTTATCCTGGGGTACTAAAATCTACTAATGATCCTTTTCAGACTACCAAGAACTAGAGAAAAATGTTCATTTTACTTTCTTGACCTTGTTGTATGTGGTATAAAAACATCATATATCTGCTGGAATAGTAACAGGACCCCAGGTCTCCTGGCTTACATGGTGGGGTTTGGGACAGGATTCCTCTCTATCAGAGGTGCTTTATTTTGTATTAAACTTTTTGATCATTGCATCGCAAAGCAGGGCCTTACAAATTATTCTATAACCTTTTCGGGTTTGTTTTGTTTTGCTTTGTTGTGGGGTTTTTTTGTTTGTTTTGTTTTGTTTTGTTTGTTTGTTTGTTTGTTTTCCTATAAAATGACCCCAACCAGAAGGTGAAGATTAAGAAAAACATTTAGGAGTTGACCCAGTTGCCCACACATAGAGACTACAGCCATCTGAGAGGTCCCATGACATTAGAAATGTCAATGTCTGCCTGGAGCTGGCAGGTATCATGTAGGAGCTATGGGGGATCTGCACCCTCATGAAGCAGCAGCTGGAGGCAAGGTAGGATCCCTAAGGCATCTTTAATGACAATAGATGCCCCCAGTTCTGGACTTGGCTGGAGAAGTACAAGTATCTATGTGCACATTTCCGCATACACGTTGGCTCCTAAGGTCCCACTGTAGCTAAATAGGTGATTTGAGTCCTAGAACCACTAACTAAACACCTCATTCCTATGCAACCACATTGTAGATGCTTACATTTTAGTACCTGAGTCCAGTTCTGACCACCACCCTTGACCTTCAGTCAGTTGACCACACAAGTGTCTAGTGCCATTTTAAATAAGTTAGGTCATACACATGTTCATCCATTTTCCCCTCTGATCACATACAGATTGTCTCAGAGGTCCTGTGTGTTACTGGGTAGTCCCATGAGATTCTTAGGATACCCTAGGGCAGCCCACAGGAATTAGACCTATATATATGGGCAACTGAATTGATTCCATCATATCAGCCAATTAATATTTACAGAAAGAATATTTATTTTTTAGTTGGTTCAATTTTTTTTCTTCAGTTATGGAAATGATGCAAAAAATCATTTATTTCCGTTGATGAATGGAGGCTGCAAACACTGCAGCAGCACCTTGGACCTCCTGTTACACTCATCATCATCGACAGTCTTCTGGCATTTCCAGGTGCCTTCTCTCCCACCAAAACAATGGCTAATATTCTCTGGGTGGTCCATTATCAACCACCTTGAGCTTTGAAGTAATTATACTCTCCAGGTGGGTTGGTATTGAGCAGCAGCCTTCCCAGTGGCCGGGCAGGGAGGTATAGTTATATCTCCGCTTGCTTTTGTGATCCTCTGCCATTGTTCAGGTTCAGCCGCGTGCAGCGGTCAAGCTGAACTCTTTACCAAGGTGCTTTGGATAGACAGATCTGTTCCTACAACCCTATAAATGCAAGAGTGCTCACTCCTCTACTCAAAAGATTCTGGTGTTTTGGCCCCGTGTCCACATTGCAACTGAGACCTTCCACCATGAAGCTCTTTTCCTACCTCATGGCTCTCCTCCTCCTCCAGGCTGTTCCAGGTAAGGGGTAAGATCCATGTTGGCATCTGCACATGTAGGAGGTACAACTATACTTCTCCATGCTCTTCAGCTCTTTTCATTAGAGCTGTTCCCTATTTCTCAGTCTAGACATCAAAGTGAAAAATGGACCTGTGGTGACCAGATGTCAAACCAGAACCTGCCCACAGAAACCACTACCAGACGTTGGCTCCTTATGACTCTCTGAAGTCTCTTTATGTCACTTTGTGTCACTGTTGGAAGATGGTACCATGGAAATCGTCTACCTCTTCTTATCTCAGGGTCATAAATTGTCTCCTTTTTGTACAGTAAGAGAGAAGCAGAGGCGTTCCCTTGCATTACTCAAGTTGAACTACACCAGTGAAGTTTACATTAGCTCTCTGAATATGCTGTTTTTTCTTCCTCATCCCTTCTGCTGCACTGACGCATTCAGTGATCATGCTTTTAGCCTGGTTTTTCTTCATGCTTATTGAAATTCCCTGTCTTTGAGTAAGGCTTTCAGAGAAGGAAGGAGCTGGGCAAACCTCTTGTCCCTGTTAATAGGGCCAGATCACAGCTTTTGATTGTTTTGAAGTCATAGGGACATCTCAGAGCATACGGACATGATGCTGTTCCTTGCATGACTAGACTGGAGCAGTCCCAGAACTAGAAGCATCCAAGGTCTGAGCTGTCCCTACCCGCAACAACATGCATGCCCAGGATATGTTCAGAAAATTGTTGTCAACAGCTACTTTTTTCTCTAGTTGTACAAAGACCTCACTTGGAGTCCTGTGAGGTCGCATATGGATTCTCAAAACTTTTGGAAAGTTTGCCTTGGGTTTTGGGGGCATTTCTATCAGACCTTTAATTGGGATTCATGGGGTTTCAGCAGGAGGAAGACTATGAGAAATGGACTGATCCTGCAGCATAGCTGGGAATCCCATTCTTCCTGTAGGTCTCGGCTTGCCCAAAGACACCTTACGTTGTCTCAGATACCACGGCTTCTGCTTCCGATCCAAATCCTGCCCAAAGCCATTTGCTGCATTTGGAACCTGCTCTTGGCGTCAGAAAACCTGCTGCATAGGTATGTGTGAAAACCCTGCCCAGGCAGGCAATGTTTGGAGAGGAGGTTACTAAAGCCAGCAAAACACACTCTTGATGTGTCTCCAAATGGCCTAAGTCACCTTCTCCTATCTACAAAGACAGATCTGACTGTTCTTCCTTTAATGGCAGCACGGAGACGTTATTGTGGCCTTTTAGTACTTAAAAAGGGTTGATAAGAAAGATGGAGACAGACTTTCTGGCAGGGCCTGTTGTGATAGGACAAGGCATGATGGTTTTAAACTAAAGGAGGGGAAATTCAGGCCGGACACGAGGAAGAAATTTTTTACCCTGAGCATGGTAAGGGCCTGTCTCAGGTTGGCCAGAGAGGTGGTAGATGCCCCATCCCTGGAGACGTCCCAGGCCAGGCTGGACGGGGCTCTGAGCAACCTGAGCTGGTGAAGATGTCCCTGCTCATGGCAGGATGGACTGGATGAGCTTTGAAGGTCCCTTCCTACCCAAACTGCTCTATGATTCTGTAGAGCACAGGAACAGCATCACTATTTTGGGCTGGCCAAATACCATGTAGCCCAATGTCTTGCCTCCAAAAGAACAGATACCTAGGGAAAGAAAACAAGAATCGTGGCCCACATAGAGTCCTTCTTCCTTGGTATATCTCCCTATAATCACCTTTTGGGGAGCTGCTGACTGCACCCATGCTGTTGTGTTTAATGGGGGCCAGCTGACCCCTTCCCTGTAAATTTGACTAATCCTTCCTGGACTTAATTAATTTTTGGAGAACCTCAATAGTTGACATGTATGATTGGGTCAATACATGACTTATAGCTAGCTGTGCTAATCTGATCCAGCATCACGTATCTGTCTGTGGCCAGAAGTGGACATTTCTATACAGTTACTGTGTGTGAGTAAAATTACTTAGTGAATGCCACAACCAAATAATTCCACTTCCTTATAAATTCTGCTGGCTTTCATGAATTTGCGGCTCAGGAGTTTAAGATTTAAGCATCTTTGTGTTTAAAAGTCCTTACTGGATTTTTCCTTTTTACATTAAGAATTACTTCTGTTTGTTTTAAAATCTCTTCCCTCATAGTTTTATCCAGTATCCCCTATTTCTGTACTGCAGATGAAAAGTAGTCATTCTGCATTCACCTTCTTCATACCTTTACAATATCCCTCCTTCAATTGTTTCTTTTCCAGGTTTGTGGGTCACAAATTTCTCTTTTTTACAGAATCCCCATAGTCCTTCTTTGTGTCTTTACTTTTGGAGACAGAATAACCAGAACTTCATGACACTTCCACGCATGAGTCAGTTCAGATGGTGATGTAAAGTTTTCTGTTTTGACTTAAAATCATTTTCGTTCCAGACACGACATCAAACTTCCATACTTGTCAAGATGAGGGAGGTCATTGTGTGCCTCCAGAAATCAAATGTCTGCAAGAACAAGTGGGACTTTGCCCTCACGGAGAATGGAAGTGCTGCACAGAATTGTAATAAAGACCTCACAGAACTGAAGAAAACCACAGAAGTGCATGGACAGGCAAACAAACAAGTTCTCTTCCTAGTGTTGTAGGGAAGACATCTGTTTTTCTCAACATGAGAAGCGTATAATTAACTAGAGAAGATATGTTTCTTTATATAATCAAGGTAATAAATACTGAATAAACGTGTAAAACACTTGTATATGTATGGAAAAAGGCAGAATGTCTCTCTAGTACACCTACACACTGAAATCCACAGAAACTTCACTGTAAGATACTTGGAAACCACATCCCCTTGTAATCCAAACTTCACCTCCCTCCCTTTTGTCTTTCATTATTCCTTCCTTCATTTCCTTCCCAACAGAAGGAAAGACAATGTCTTTTCCTTCCATTAAAGTGACGGAAATAAGGACTGTTCATTTGTCGTGGTCAGGTCATATCTATACTACTCAAATCCCATTTTCCAGAGCAGGATGCCAGTCAAGTCTTCCTCCTCTTCTCCCTATTTCTACCAACAAGTTGCACATCTATGTGAAATCTTTCTGAGCAGCTGGACAAAACTATCGAAAACAATTTGTTTAAAAGCATTCAGGGCTGAAGTCTTCCTTTGTCTTATGTGTGGAGTCTCACCATTGAGTCTTAGTTTCTTCTTCTTTCTTCTCTTCACTTTTTTTTCCATTATTTTAAGGTGATTTGTGTTGGGTGATGGCAGTTCATAGTTGTTCACTAAATGATGCAAAATCTCAGCTTCCTTGAATCATGAAGGAGGATGGCACTCAACTTCAGTAGAGGGGGAAGTCATGCTGTAACTAGCAAGTTAATGGCTTGCAGTGAAGATTTCACTGAGGTGCCACCAGATATAAATCAGCAAAGTATAAAGAACCTGATATTAGCCCCAAATCAAGGCTTGTGTGCAGATAAAGCACACAGGAGAGAATACATAGAATCATATAATCGTCTTCACCCAGCTCAGGTTGCTCAGAGCCCCATCCAGCCTGGCCCGGGATGTCTCTAGGGATGCTCCATCCACCAGCTCTCTGCCCAACCTGGGACAGGCTCTCACCACCCTCAGTGTAAAGCATTCCTTCCCCATGTACAGCCTGAATCTCCATCCCTTAGTTTAAAACCATCACCTCTTGTACTGTGGCAAGAGGCACTGCTGAAAAGTCTGTCCCCATCTTCCTTATCAGCCTTTTTTAAGTACTAAAAGGCCACAATAAGGCCTCCACGGAGCCTTCTGTGCTCCAGGCTGAACACCCCCAACTCTCTCAGCCTTTCCTCATAAGAGAGATCTCAAAAAATATGTGATCTGCACAATTTGCAAAGAAATCCACAGAGAGACTCACCAAAGTCACCATAACCATGGATGAAAACCCTGTCATGAAAACAATTCACCCACCCACAAAGGCACACGGGAAACCAAAAACATGTAGTGACTTGGGGGTGTGACAGAGCCCCATGGCCCAGCAGCTACGTGGCTTGGTGCAGGACAAGGTCCCAGCAGCTGCAGCTGTCCAGCTGAGCATTTATCATTTCTCAGAAGATGCTGGGTCAATGCCAGATTAAAAGGGCTGTGCTCAGAGTTGCAGATGGTGTGCATCCAGTGACTGCTATGTCATGAGGTGTTTTTAAAGCCAGCACCATGTTCCTCCAGCCTTCCTAAGACACATAGGCATCACTGGTTGTTCTCCATGGACCGGGGTTATCTGAAGGCAGGAGGAAGGGCTCATTGATGTGTATACCTCAACTCTGCAAAAGAGGTGGAAAGGATCTTGCTTATCCACATAAGTAAAGACTTACTGCCCCCAAAACTCTGTCACTGAGTATCTTGCCTTTGCTGTCCCTGTTTTCATAAATAAATGTTTCTCCCTGATCCAGCTACAAAATTTAGCTTCAGTAACCCATGGAATTAACACAAAGGTGCATCTGTGCTAATATGTTGGTCCACCCTTTGCTTTGCATGGAGATATTGGGCACTGGATTGTCTGTACCGTACACAGGACCATTTATACTTCATTTCCACTCTGTAGTGAACCAAATGTGCGCCTGCGTGTGGAAAGTCACACACAGAATCACACGTTACGGGCAGAAGCCACGGTGGCCACACTTTAGGCAGGGGGATGGACTGTAGAAGTCACCTCAAACCAGATTTTTAACTGATGATAACAAACTGCAGGTATGTGTGTGCTATCAGCGGGACAAATGCCTTTTGGGAAGTGCTGTCTCAAAAAGCCAACAATTATCTCACAGAGGCAAAAAGAAAAGAGGTGAGGGGTTCATTTTTGGCAAGACTGCAATGTATCCTGCCCCTTCCATGTTGTCCCATCATAGAGTGTTAGAATCATTGAGTGGTTTGGGCTGGGAAAGACCTATAAGGTCCTTGAGTCCAATGTTAACCTCACACTGACAAGTCCACCACTAAACCATGTCCCTAAGAACTCCATCTATGTGTCTGTTCAACCCTCCAGGGATGGTGACTCCAGCACTGCCCTGGGCAGCCTGTTCCTATGTCCAACAACACTTTCTGGGAAAAATTTTTTCCTAATATCCAATCTAAACCTCCCCTGGCGCAACTTGAGTCTGTTGCCTCTTGTCCTATTACGTGTTATTTGGGAGAAGAGACCAACACCCCCCCTGGCTCCAAGCTCCTTTCAGGCAGTTCAGAGATCAGAAGGTCTCCCCTCAGCTCCTGTTCTCCAGCTGAACCCCCAGGTCCCTCAGCCGCTCCCATCACATTTGTGCTCCAGCCCCTCACCAGCTCCGTTCCCTTCTCTCAACTCACTCTAGCACCTCAAGGCCTTTCTCGTCATGAGGGGTGCAAAACATTCAGTCACAAAATATGTCCACATGCGCACCCTCTTTTGCCACCCTAGATCTTAGAAGACTCTCCAAAGACACACTGTCACGGCCCAGGGGCAAGAAAGTTTCTCTTCCAACTCGGGAGTTGTTTAGCATCCTTACTGAGTGGTCCAGCATCTGGGACAGCATGAGAAGGGTCCTGGCCTACCACACGCCTTCCAGTCTCAGAGGCAGCAAGGAGCAGCAAGAAGTTCTACAAGTCTTTCAAGAGAGGGTACATCTCACCCTCACACAGCAATGAGTGGGACCAGCCAAGCTTTGTCATCAGTTATAAGGCATGAAGAAAATGAAGAGAACGTTGCTTGAGGAAAAATCAAGTCCACACCCCTTTGTTGGAGTGGAAATGCACTGAAAAAAGCAATACATCAAAGAATGGCCAGGGGAGAAGAGGTAGAAAAATTCAGTCCTTTGCAAAACCTGAGCAGGCTCACCTGGAAATTGTTATCAGAGTCCGCTGACTTTGCTGTTCCTGTGAGATCAGTATCTGCCTGGCACAAAACGGTCTGTAGCTGCAGTTCTTTTGCCAGACTTACCTTGCAGGTTTGCCCACCACCCAGAGAGGCAAGTCCAAACACCATGATGTGCAAACAGTTGGTCTCAAACCAGCTCCTTGCTTTAGACCAGGGGTGTTGAACTTATTTTCACCAGGGGCCACATCAGCCTCACGGTTGCCTTCCAAGGGCTGAATGATATTTTAGAACTGTATAAATATAGACGTTTTTACATTTACACAGCCTTAAAATTACATTTGTCCCTTTGAAGGCAACTGCAAGGCTGATGTGGCCACCAGTGAAAATGAGTTTGACATCCTTGCTCTAGACCAAGGGGAACAATCTCACTCCTAAGGGATTAGTTCTTGCTCCAAGAGGGTGGTTGGATCTATTTCTCGTCCAGCAGGTGACCGTGGAGTAATCAGAACATTAAGTGGACAAGGAAAATGAAAGGTTTGCCAGCACTACCTTAGATCAGGACTGCTTGCCTTCAAACAAGATGCTTTATTCCATCTCAGCCTAGAGACAGACAAAATCTGTCTTTTACCCTTCTTGACTTTAGGGCCAGACTCAGTTGCCCACAGGTGGACATTGGTGTCGCTTGGGATGATCGAGGGTATCAGGCTGGGCTTCCAGAGCTTCTTGTCTGCCACTGTCACTCAAACAGAAATCCTGCATACTTACATATCTCAAGGTACATAAATCAAGTTTTTCATGCCTGCTGATCCAGGACAACAGACTTTGACTCTATCATCTGAACTATGTTTTTTGAGACACAATGGAATTTTTAACCTCTATCTTTCAACCATCCACTTTAGGATGAGTTCACACACAATGTTATATTAACACAGCTGAAGGGCCAGCAAACAGCAAGACCAGGCAAAGAGCAGCAACCCGGCAAGGGTGGCTGGAATATCACAAGCTGATTTTACAGCAAGAGCTGCACGTCTATCACATAATTACCACCAAGTGGTGCATTACTGAGCTACCTCCTCCACCAGTGCTCTGTGCTCATCACACTCAGGAATGAAGCCTCCCAGATTCCTCAGGAGCCAAAGCCAGCGTAGCCATTTTGGCAGGAAAAAAATCACACCCAGGTTTCAGCTGGAGAAAATATTCATGTGAGCTCAGATGAGAAATGAGTCACTCCTTGCCTGTGTGGTTCTCCTCCTTGCAGCTCCTCAGGTTTCTTTCCTTGCAGGTTGGCACCCTCCCACCCAT
The DNA here is from genome assembly GCF_036013475.1 of Columba livia. Taxonomy (NCBI): domain Eukaryota; kingdom Metazoa; phylum Chordata; class Aves; order Columbiformes; family Columbidae; genus Columba; species Columba livia. Next base: position 4,085,343 of record NC_088604.1, on the reverse strand, counting down.
CAGCATCCTCTGGACTTTGCTGGCTGCAGGTGAAGAGCAGAGGATCCCCTTGAACCTCTTTTTCCATTGCAGCTGGCACTCTACCAGCACAAAATGCCAATTTCTTGGGAGAGGAACGGAGGAAACCAATAACTGGTGAATGTGAAGGAAGTCAACATTGTTTAGAGACACAGCACGGGGTCGGAACGACACGGAGGGTTTCTTAGCAACAAATGTTACTCCCAAGACTGGAATATAATTAACTCCTGCCTACTCTCCCCGGATGCCATCCAGCATGCCAGGCTTCTGCAAAATCTAATCTCAGCCCTGCGGCTTTCCAGCAGAACCAAAGCAATGGGGATCCTTTGGTTCATTTTCATCTTCATCTCCTTGATTTGTCACGGTAAGATCAGGAAGGCCAAGAGGGGTAAACAGAGGTATGGGAGAAAAGGAATAATCTTTCCTCACTGCGTAATCAATCAAAATAATATAGGTAGTGAGGGGGAAAGATGTCCTCAGGTTTCTGAACGAGATACTGGGTCAGACACTTTGGAAAGAATGCATGATTTAATCCCTTGGGATAACAGAAATATAATCAGGGAAGATGCTGTGGAAATGAGGCACCTCACTGCCTTTCTAGCAGCAGATGGGTTGGAGAAGCCCTAGAGGAGATGTCCTGCGCTCTGAGAAAACGTTTCTGCCTTTTCTCAGGCTGCAGCTGCCTCCTTGGTAGGGTGAGGACAACCACTGTGACCTGCTGATGTCTTTGCCTATGTCCTGAAAAAACAACCGTGTGATAAAATGTTCCTTGAGTGAGGCTGGTTCTGGACCTTGGGTTTTATAACACAGGTGTCTGAAGTTCTCCCGTGGGACAGGGATCCCGGGTGTGTTTTTTGCAGCCGTGCATGCTCAGGCTCTGTGCACACTTGCAGTGCTGGGTTGGGTCACTGTTACCAGAAGAAACACCACGCATTTTACACACCAATATTCTTCTTCTTTATACAGGAGATGCTCATGGACCAGACAGCTGTAACCACTCAGGGGGCTTGTGCCGAGTTGGAAACTGCGTTTCTGGCGAATATCTGACTGGTTACTGCTTTGAACCCATCATCCTCTGTTGTAGATGGTTATTACCCACTGCCACAAAGAGCTGAAGATTCTGAAGGAGCAAAATGCAGCTGCAGGCTCCACTAACAAGGAACAAGCTGCTGTTGGCAAGGAAAAGTTGTGCCTTTCTGTGACTTTTGGGAGAATGCAGCTATGGATTCACTCATGAACTTCTGAACACGTTGCTTTTTGCTTTCTCTGTGACTTTCCAGGAAACACTGTGACAAGGATAAACTGTGGCCATCCGGACTATATTTTACCCCTTCTGGCATCTGGTTGTTGCAACAACATCTGGTATCACCTGTCACACACAGGTGAGAAATTGCTATTGTACTTACCTGAAAGCAATAAACCTGAAGTTTAACAGATCAGCCAGTGCCTGTCTGTGACTCCTGCTGACACCCAGCAAAGCTGCCAGTGGTGGGGTGCACGTTCTCCCACTCACCAGGAGTGAATAGAGCAGCCCACACCTTCCTAGCAGAGCAGGTAGCTCTGTCCCTTCCCCTTGCCAGGGAAAGCAGCCTTTTTTCCCATAACTTTTGATGCAAAAGCTACGCAGTTTGACATAAAAGTCTGTGTTTCTTGGCAAGCTCCGTGCTATTCTTCATTTCCAGTTTCTTACAGGCATTGGGAATGGCTGGCCAGAGAAATAAGGCACAGAAAAGGAGCAGGGAATCCCTGCAAGAATACAGACCCATTGGCCATGGGGTTCATAGCAGGAATGTGCTGTACATAGAATCACAGAATGGTTTGGGTTGAAGGGGTGTCCAAAACTCACCCAGTGCCACTCCTGCCATGAGCAGGGACATCTTCACCAGCTCAGGTTGCTCAGAGCCCTGTCCAGCCTGGCCTGGGGTGTCTCCAGGGATGGTTCATCCACCACCTCTCTGGCCAACCTGGGGCAGGCTCTCACGACCTTCATTGTAAACAATTTCTTCCTCATGTCTGGCCTGAATGTCCCCTCCTTTAGTTTAAAACCATCACCCCTTGTCCTATTGCAACACACCCTGATAAAAAGTCTGTCCCCATCTTTCTTATCAGCCCCTTTTAAGTATGGAAAGGTTTCAATAAGGTCTCCCTGAAGCCTTCTCTTCTCCATCAGCCACCAACTAGACCAGGAAATGCAAAAGCAGGGCTGTCCCAGGTTCATCCCTCTTCCACAATGCAGCAAGACCATGGAAGAGCCCAGGCCAGGTTTGTTTTAAACACAGGGAGGAAGGAATATGAAAGGTGTGTGCCATTGCCCCGACAGGCTGCTCTCCTCATCCACGGGCTGCATTTCTGGTGCTCCTCCTTGTTTTCTGTAATCACCCAGTAATAATTGCAAATCAAGTAGCATGTTTGCACCTCACAGCTCTCCGCCTGTGAGCAGCATTAGCCTAAATCCATTAACTGTCCATGTCCACCCTCAGTCCTTCGGTGTTTTTTTCAGTATGAAATTTTGACACTGCCCCTGCCTTTGTCAGTTAGTTCTTATTCTCCCTTTCCAGGTAAAATATTTCTCTCTGGGTCAATCATTTCTGTGAAAGCAAGAAAACAATGATGTAATGAGAGAGCTATGCTGAGTAGCCGAGGCGTTGGTCAGAGCCAGGGAAAAGTCCTCCCTGGGAGATGAAATTCTTGCTGTGATGAATCAAACAGGAAAATTCCCATTGACCTCGCCAGGGTCAGGACCCGCTGCCAGAGATACAACAATTAGCTCACTCCAGTAATTCCATGCTCCTATGGGCAGTGCAGCTCTTCTCCTGGGGTCATCATAGCAGTCTGGGACACCAACACATGCAGTGAGATGCCAGTCCATCCTTGGAGATCCCCTGCGGATGGATGAACCATCAAGAAAGTTCAATTACCCAGAGCTGGCTGTTGGCTTGGGAACCGCCACTGAAAACAGAGATGGGGCTGAATCTGGAGCCAAATTCCTCCCCAGCTCCATCCTGTCTCTCCAAGACACACTGATATATGAGTACATCACGGGCAGGCTTGTAAATCAAGGCACCTTTCCAAATCAAACAGTTTATTTCTCACATTCATCCACAAAGTTTGTGATTCACGCCTCTTATCTAGGGGATGCTCAGCCACCATATTTATAGCTTGGTTTCCTAAGAAAGTGAAACATATGGGCTCATCCAGCTCAACTTGTAAATCTCCCTGTCAGCTCCTGGGTCTATACACTTTGGAGCTGTTGTCCAGTCAAATTTCAATCAGGAGAGGTGGAAATGCTCAGCCAGTTTATAGGCAACTTTGTCCCTCTGGTAGTAATGCAAATGCAAGCTGCTGTTAAATCAGAAGGTGCTACTCTCCCCTGGCTGTGTGTTCCCATGATCACTGATCTGGTTGGAAATAACTCTGAAAAAAATCCCCAAAACACAAACTAACAAAAACAACAACAAAAAACAACAAAAATCCATCATCCTTTCTGCCTGATGAATAAGATGGACTGACTTTCCTTCAATTTACCTGGTCTGACATGCAGGGAGGAGGGAGAAAGCAACAAGGACATGGTAGAGGGTGGAGAATGGCGACCTCCAGTCTATCAACCCTACACAACTGTTTTTTGATGTGGTTTCTTGACCCATTAACTCACCTGGGGCACAGCACCCAGCCAGCAGCACAGCTCATGAGGAGCTGTTTAAACAGCACTATCACAGAAACATAGAACCACAGAACAGTTTGGGTGGGAAGGGACCTTCAAAGCTCATCCAGCCCAACCCCTGCCATGAGCAGGGACATCTTTACCAGCTCAGGTTGCTCAGAGCCCCGTCCAGCCTGGCCTTGGTGGTATGCTTTGGTGTAAGTGCATGATAGGGAATGCTGCTCAGATTAATCACCCCCAGGCTGGTGCATCCCGTAACCCCAGGGAGAAGGAAGCACCAAACTCCTCTTCCTCAGTGACCGTGTTCATCCATTCAGCCCAGAGCCGTTCACCTGCGTGTTTTCATTCGCCATGAGACCACACTCCTACAAGCTCTCAAACATCGCTTTCCAACCCTTTATATCCAAAAGTAAAAAAAATACCCCTTGTTTGAGGCACTCAGTAAAAGTCATCCCCAGTGTGACCTCCCTGAGGCTCTCCACCTATGACCAACAGTCCTGCCCAACTAGGACCTTTTCCAAGTGTGTAGACTGGCATGTGGTCAGTGGAGTTCAACTGAATCCAACCTTTTACCTGAAGGATTGTGTGTACAAGTAGAGAGGACAGTCAGACAAACTAAGAGGGAAGTCAGAATAGCAGAAGAAATGAGAAGGTGAAGTCTACCATCTCTTAAGAGGATCACAGAATGACAGAATCCCAGAATGTCAGGGATTGGAAGGGACCTGGAAAGCTCATCCAGTGCAATCCCCCCGCCGGAGCAGGAACACCCAGATGAGGTTACACAGGAAGGTGTCCAGGTGGGTTTGAATGTCTGCAGAGAAGGAGACTCCACAACCTCCCTGGGCAGCCTGGGCCAGGCTCTGCCACCCTCACCATGAAGAAGTTTCTTCTCAAATTTAAGTGGAACTTCCCATGTTCCAGTTTCAACCCATTACCACTTGTCTTACCATTGGTTGTCACTGAGAAGAGCCTGGCTCCATCCTCCTGACACTCACCCTTTATATATTTGTAAACATTAATGAGGTCACCCCTCAGTCTCCTCTTCTCCAGCTCCAGAGCCCCAGCTCCCTCAGCCTTTCCTCACACGGGAGATGCTCCACTCCCTTCAGCATCTTCGTGGCTGTGCTGGACTCTCTCCAGCAGTTCCCTGTCCTGCTGGAACTGAGGGGCCACAACTGGACACAATATTCCAGGTGTTGTCTCCCCAGGGCAGAGTAGAGGGGCAGGAGAACCTCTCTGACCTACTGACCACCCCCTTCTAACCCACCCCAGGTACCATTGGCCTTCCTGGCCACAAGGGCCCAGTGCTGGCTCATGGTCATCCTGCTGTCCCTGGGACCCCCAGGTCCCTTTCACAGAATCACAGCATCAAAAGACTGGTGAAAATTTAAATCAAATTAGTTGTCCACTCTGAAAAGACATTGAGATTTTGCTTGCACAGGAAAAAGCCAAATGAGAAGGAGAATTTTTATGGTAAAGGCTTGGTTGAGCAATTAAGTCCAGCTACCTGTAACAGACAGACCTCTGATGGCTACAAAAATATGGGTTCTCCAGTACTACCCCAGCAGATCTGTAACGTCTCCTAAGGGAGACACAGAAACTCTCCAGATGTCTTGGGAGGTGAGAACCCCATGGCAGGAGGTTGGAACAAGATGATCTTTAAGGTCCTTTCCAACCAAGCAATTGCATGATTCCATGATATTTTGTGTCTTTGGAGGTACACTTTGTGTCTTTGCAGCCCTAGAGAAAGCCAGAGTAGAGCCCTACCCTCATGCCTCTGTCGACCAGCACAAGCCTCATGAATAACAGGAGACGTTAGTTCATCAAAGCCTGACATAAACATCCCCCTCATTATAATTTATTTACTGTTCCCAGGCAACAGGCCAGTGTTTGTTTGTCAGAGAGAGACAGATGGAGACTAAATCCTCTGCTTCTGCCCTAAAAACACCATTGTAAAGGGAGCTGTGTAATCAGGAGCAGAACGGTGGTCAGAAGGACTCCTGCTTGGGAAAGCTGAGATCTCGTAGCCTTGGCCAAGCCCCTTAGATCCAGGTTGCCCCTTATGTCCCCATCGATCCCACGCAAATAAATTCAACCAATTGCACGCCAGGCTCTCCCTTTGCCCCTGTGCAAGAGAAAGGGGTTGTATTCATCCCCCTCACATGGCTGCTCCTCCATCTCCTGTGGAGTCAAAGATGCTACCACCCTGCCACAGCCCAGCTCCAGGGGTGTGCTCGGAAGCTAAAATGGGTCTGGATTCAGAGATCTATGGGAGCAAATCAAATTGCATGATGCTCAGATGCTAGCAGATACCCACCCATGGTACCAGCAAACTAGCACTTTCCCAAACTATTCCTCAGCACACTTCAGAGGTGGGTACATGTCATGGACCATTTGTAGCAAACACATGGATGTGGCCATGAAGCTGGCAGGGAGAGTTTAGATGACCAGACGCAATGTGTGCTGTGTCTGTTTGCCATGAGGAAAAGACCAGCATTTTGAAAAGGAAAAATAGGGAGAAATTAGGGATTTACAGATTCAGACAATATAAAATGAGATATTTTTCTACTCAGAGAGGAAATAACCTGCTGCAGTCTGTGAGACCAGGAGCATAGCAAGTGTCACAGGTGGAGTAGAGCATGGTGCAGGACAAGCCCAGCACGTAATGAGATGTGGTTCTCACACCAGGTACTTAGATGCATTTGAGATGGATCAGGAAAAACTGCTAAACCTGCTGAGGGTGAACAAGGTCTGATTGTTCACACTCTAGTCATGCACAAGAACTATGGGGAAACTGGTGGGAGCCACACTTAAAAGAAACAAACAAAAATGTTCCTTTATATAACCAGTTGCAGATTTATGGAAGTCCTTGTTGAAGGATGTTGCCGTGTAAAACTTCTCTCCCCAGACCACAAAATAGCCTGAAAGTGGGAGCAAACTTGAGATAAATACCACAGACATCTCTGCTTGTTCAAGTTCAGGCCTCCCCATCTGGCCGCTGTTATATGCAGGAGGCGAATGATCCTATGGGCTGGGCATTCATGGTTGTATTGAAGTCTGTAATGAAAATCTAACCACGGCTATGAAGGATTCCTAGACCAGAGCTCAGCCCATAGATGAGCCAATGGTAACTTCTTCCCAGACAGAACTTCAGGGCTCTATCTGCACTTGCATGGTTTTGATGTTGGCAAAATTCACCAGTGGGACTGGGAGGCAGAGGTGGCATCACAAACTGGCAAGAGTTTAATTGCCATAGGATTTGCTCCTGTTGGCATAAATTTATCCCAGGCTGCAGTTTAAAAATTGGGCTGTAGATCCTGGACTGAAGGCAAATGGAGTCAGTGGAGACATCTCTCCCTTTTGGGGCCATGGGGTGGATGTGGGTTGACTTGACTCCTCCGTAGCCTCAAAACCTCTGAGGGATTGGGGCCTAATTTCTGTGCGACATGTTGCTGAGCACAGATCAGCCTTTGTGCATGGTGGGCTCTGAAAATAAACATCTGATGGCAGGCTGGGGAGCAGGGAAGGGCGGGAGGCTGATGGACCAGCCCCAGTAGGCTCACCAGAGGCTGATGCCAAAACTGTGTAGGGACCACATTGGACAGAGCAAGCCCAGCTGTTGTCCAAGCAATCACCCAGGGGACAAAGTCTTCCTGCCCCTAATTTCTTGGGGAAATCTGGTTTATGTTCATATTGTCTGGTTTTGGATCTGTTTCCCAAGGCACGTTCTGCAACTCAACCCATGCACCGCAGCTGCAGAGCAGAGATTTGTGGTGGTGTGGAGGACACATCCTGGCCACCTTTGTGCCCGCCCCTGTGGAGCCTGCAGCTCCAAGCACATCCTCTGAGATGATGCTGTTACTACCAAGGGAGAGCAGCTGAGCTGGAGATAAAACATGGCATTTTGCCATCTACCATTGGGAACTTCATGGCCAGGTGGTACTTTGGCTCTGGAGTGCATCAAGCCACCTGTACACACATGTTCAGACACATCGGTCACATACTCACAGAAGGACACTCATATGAGCATCTACATGCTCCTCCCTGCTTGGGTCCTAGTTCAAGAGCTGCAATCTTGTTTCTGCTAAATAAACTCTGTCCCAGGCCCGTTGCCTCATCTCTCACTTTGAAGATGCTGATCCTCAGAGGTACGTAGTGGGTTACGGTCTTCCACCCACTGCACAAAGCAGTGCCAGCAAAGCACCAACACTTGTAGAGAGGCTCTACAAGAATAACAGAATAATTTTGGTTGGAAGAGACCCTCAAGATCATGGAGTTCAACCATTAACCCAACACTGTCACTAAACCATGTCCTTAACAACCTCATTTATGCATCTTTCAAACACCTTCATCGATGGTGACTCCACTCTAGCCTGGGCAGCCTGTTCCAATGTCTGACAACCCTTTCTGGAAAGAAATTTTTCCTAATATCCAATCTAAACCTCCCCTGGTGCAACTTGAGGCCATTTGCTCTTGTCATTTGTTCCTGGGGAACAGAGCCCGACCCCCCCTGGCTCCAAGCTCCTTTCAGGCAGTTCAGAGATCAGCTCCTGTTCTCCAGCTGAACCCCCCAGGTCCCTCAGCCACTCTCATCACACTTGTGCTCCAGAGCCCTCACCAGGTTTGTTGCCCTCCTTGCAACCACCCCTCCCACAGATAGGGTTACAGATCCATTCTCTTTCCCCAGGTTGTGTGTGGCAAATTTGCACGACACCCTATTCAAATGCTCAGTGTCCTGTGATCCAAAGTCCAACTGGTGAAGGGCCCTGTACCTGCACTGTTTGATGAGGGTGATCCTTGCTCTCTTCAAGCAGCCTGAAGGCCATGGGTTTAACATTTTCCAGCACTGGCTGGTGCCCAGCCTGCAATAAAAAGCCATCAACGTGATTTATTAAGAGAAAATAGAAGACGTGGTGATGTGAAAAGAAATTTTCATAACATTTCTATTTCCTCTTCTTCTATTTGTTATTGGCTGGGAGAGATTTCTGCTCGTTATTTGCTTTGTGTTGTTTTCCGTAGTTGAAACTCAGGTGCCACCTCTGCTGTTTTCCTGGAACGGACCTGGAGAACTAGTACACACCAGACAGCCTGCCAGCATTCTTGGGAAAGCTGTAATACACATTTTTTCCTAACACTCCTGGTCCTGATAATTACAGGGACCTGTCCCAGCTTTCCCATTTAATAAATGCATAAATGAATAAGATGCTAAATAGCCATTTTTCTGGACAGTTGTATACAAAACCTTGGCAAACCATCACTTTGCAGCCTAGAAGTTGGGAAATACAAACAGAAGTTTGATTTTTAAGGATCCCATGCTTTTCAAGCCAACTTTGTGTGTTGGGGAGTGTTGAGGAGGAGACTCTGGATTTTTTCACGCTTGACTGTGTCGGTGCTAAACACAGAGACGGGGAGGTGGAAATAAAATTAAAAAAAAATAAAAAAAGTTGAGCCTCCAAAAACTTGGACAGGATTTTAACATCACATGCTTAAGCATACAAACACAAAAAGAGCCAGACTGGGTGAGCCCCAACATCCTCTATCCAGCAGCAACCAGACTCCCCAGTGCTCAGTGCAATTTGTTGACAAAACCCTGCTTTTTTATTTCTTTCTAATTATTATTTTTTTTTTTTTTTTTTTCTTGGCTGCAACATGGTGTATCCAAGAGTGAGCACATCCCAATGCAACTGTTTGCTGTCGTGTTGAAATTCTTCTGAGATTGACAAAGTTCCCCGCACTCCAGGAGCATTACACAACCGCCTAGCACTATAAATCCAGCATTTCTCCCTTCTCCATGTCTTTACGGCCCTTCACTCCTCCTCGTGGTGGAACTTCCACCCACGTTCAGCCATGAGGATCCTCCAGCTGCTCTTTGAAGTCATTGTCATTCTCCTGCTCCAGGATGTTCCCGGTAAGGACAACATACTAATAGGGGTTTCTGCAGGACTGTGGAGGGATAAAAGTTGAGCTCCTACCCCAAGATAGACAAGGACAAGACAGGGCCCTCAAGTCAAACCAAGGCAAGCCAAGGCTGACTTGACTCTTGCTTCCAAGGAACAAATGTCTTCTGAAAAGGTCTCTGAAGTTCCTGCATGCAGGTATCTCAGGTTCATAGGTTGTATGCCCCTTCCTCTCCATCCCCTTAAAACCCACCCAGAAATGCTGAGCTTGAGACAGTAGCCTGAGTTTTGCTCCTGGCCAGGATATAAGCCTCAACCTTCACAAAATAAGGAGAAACCCATGAAATCTTTCAGGGGAAAAGGTGGGAGGAAAGACTGTTAGGTATTTTTTTTTGTCTGTCTGTTTTCTTCTGGGATTCTGTTTTAATAGAAAAATCTTCCTTGGCTGGATTTTTTCATTGGTTGCTTTTATAGATAGATAGATAGATAGATAGATAGATAGATAGATAGACAGATAGATAGCCAGACAGACAGATAGATAGATATTAGGAATTCAGGTTTCATTCAGCTGTAATGTTACTATGGTGTTACTAGGCCTATGGTGGTATAACTTCCACAGAAAACAAACCTGATAACCAAGAAGAGTAGATTTACTTGCTTAGCCTGTTTATGCTCTCATTTAGCTAATTTAAGTCCTAGGGATAGAGGGAGGAGAGAGAAGAGTTTGCCCTCTCCACTGATGGTGGATACCCATCAGTGCATCCCTCCAGAAACCCCAAACTTGGAGTTCCTGCTGTGTGTAAAGAGAAGCAGGACATACCCTTTTAATCAAAACAGGATGATTTAGAATGAACAATCAAAAAAATATACCCACGAAGCCAACAATTAAAAAAAAATACCCCAAAACAGCCGAACAAACCACTAGATAAAACATTTGTTCCAAAAAGATGCTTCTCTGACTTTTGCTGTTGCCCAACTCATCTAACCTAACTTAGCCAAACCAAAACTGGCTGCCTCATCTAGGCTTTTTAAGAGGGTCCCAATGCTTGCTGGAGGGAGATGCTCCTCCCAAGAGCATCTGACCTTCACCACAAAGCCAGCTGGATTTCCCTGTTGCCAACAGCAAGTGTTTCATTGCTCAGCCAGTGGCACCAGCAGGGCTCCAGGTGGGTTCCCAAGTCCCCTGAGAAGATCTGTCACCCCCTTTTCCCCAGAAGCAAGAGGCCTTTCGGACAGCCAGCAGTGCAGAAGCAACCACGGCCACTGCCGGAGACTTTGCTTCCACATGGAGCGATGGGAAGGGAGCTGCAGCAACGGCCGCCTGCGCTGCTGTCGATGAGACTGGCCATGCTGGGATGGACCCCAGCACCCCGAGGGGACCAGCCCAGCGATCCTGCAACCACAGCTGTACGTAGGATCTGTTCTCCGAAACCTCCGGACCTACACCTGCAGCTCAGTTTGCCCATTGCCAATAAAACTGTTGGGTTTGTGTGTCCTTCTGGGTTCAGAGTGCAGCAGTGTTTCCCTCTGAGATGGAACATCCTGCCTCACGCTTTGGGTTTGACGGTGTTTGAGATGCACTGGGGTACCTGAAACATCTGCAGAGGGCTGGAAGTTGTGGCACAGAACTGAAGGGACACCTGTGCCCTTCCAGAGTGGCAGCAAAACAGGGCTCTGCTGGGCTTCTCCAAGCAATTATGAAGCTTCTCTTCTAGCCCATACCTCTATTTCTGTCACTGTTACAGCCTTTATCAACCTCTATCTCTTGCCTCATCTGTCTACAGAAGAGACCACAGCAGGGTCTATCCTCTTCAAGGAGATAGATCCAAGTCAGAGGTATGATCTGTCCTCCAGAAGTGCCTCTTTCTCCTCCATGACAACAACAAGGTGAACAGGGGCAGATTGCTCAGGTTATTCACACCCAAGACAAGGTAAAGGTGGGTGAAATAGAGAAATCTCACGCCCATGGGCAGAATGATTAACAAGGTGGTTGCACAGAGAGTGTGGTGGTTCTGTATCTGCTCCACTCTGTGTGGAGTTATTCTCACATGCAACCTTGCTTGCCTAGTGTGAGGTTTAAATAAAAAGATCAAGTGCTCATAAGGCTGATGATGGAAGCAAAAGGAGTTGATGCTTGCATGGAAACTGCATGGTGGAAAGACCTTTTGGACCATGCTGTTCCCTGAGACACGCCAGGGTTGTGTTTGAAAAGGGGACAGCTCGTAAAGACCAAAGACCTGGAGATGATTTCCCTCATGCTTTATCCATGCAGAGTGTTTTGACAGCTAAAGAGAATAAATCCTCATGTTTCAGACCATATCCCAACATCACGTGAGGGGCATCACTGTCTCACTTCCTCCACATATTGATCTTTTGAGTGGAAATGGACCAGGACCAAGCTCATTTGCAGACGCTCCTCACCAGGAATTAAATGGATCCGTATCGGGACCAGTACTATTTCATATCTTCATCAATGACATAGACAGTGGGATTGAGTGCTCCCTCAGCAAGTTTGCAGATGACATCAAGCTGAGTGGTGCAGTTGACATATCTGAGGGATGGGATGCCATCCAGAGGGATCTGAACAAGCATGAGAAGTGGGGTCATGTGAACCTCATGAGGTTCAACAAGGCCAAGTGCAAGATCCTGCACCTGGGTCGAGGCAGCCCCTGATATCAGTACAAGCTGGGGATGAAGGGATGGAGAGCAGCCCCCAGGAGAAGAACTTGGGGTGCTGGGGGATGAAAGATGGGACATGAGTCGGCAATGTGCACTTGCAGCCCAGAGGCCAATTGTATCTTGGGCTGCATCACAAGGAGCGTGGGAAGCAGGTGAAGGGAGTTGATTCTGCCCCTCTGCTTCGCTCTGGTGAGACCCCCCTGCAGTGCTGGTCCAGGTCTGGGTCCTCAGCACAGGACACACATGGAGCTGTTGGAGAGGGGCCAGAGGAGCCCCAGAAATGATCCGAGGCTGGAACAGCTCTGCTGGGAGGACAGGCTGAGAGAGTTGGGGTGTTCAGCTGGAGAAGAGAAGCTCCAGGGACACCCTAGTGCAGCCTTTCTGTGCTTAAAGGGGACCCATAAGACAGATGGGGACAGACTTTTGAGCGGGGCCTGTTGTGATAGGACAAGGGTGATGGGTTTAAACTAAAGGAGGGGGTATTCAGGCCAAACATGAGGAAGAAACTGTTTACACTGGGGGTGATGAGAGCCTCTTCCAGGTTGCCCAGAGAGGTGGTGGATGAGCCATCCCTGGAGACATCCCAGGCCAGGCTGGACGGGGCTCTGAGCAACCTGAGCTGGTGAAGATGTCCCGGCTCATGGCAGGGGTGGCACTAGATGAGCTTTGAAGGTCCCTTCAACCCAAACTATTCTGTGATTCTATGATTCTTTGAAGTAAAGCAGCAAAGAACTGGGCTTCCATGGGGTCCCAGGCTGGGGAGACCTCTGTCCTTTCCCTCTCATGCAAACACAGCAGCAGTGCCTTCATGCAGTCCCCTCTCCTGGATGCTTCTCCTCTCTGCTGAGTGACAGTCCAGTCCTCGGGGACCTCAGAAAGCTCAGCCAGAGGTTAGCAGCCACTCTGGCTCGCTCAAGCCATCAGTCCCATCCAGCAGATAAGGCTTTCCTTGATAACAAGACCTGCCAGAAACGAGCCTCCAGTTTTTCCACCTTTTTGAAGTCTGGACGGTGAAGGTTTGCAGAACTTTGTCTTTTTGCCAAAGTAACCAACTCGCAGCTCCAGTCTTCATCTTCCCTCCTTTTTTCCGACCTCCTCCCCCTTTTCTTCCCCCTTCCTCCTCGCTCCTCCACGCACGCGCCTCTCCGTGGGGCTGATAGGGATGCTGGGGGAGGAATGGAGGGATGAAGGGGTGATGTCATCTGTTTTTGGCCGCTACTGGAGAAGCCGAGGGTTAGACATGTCTGCCTTTACCCAGCCTGGCGCCGGGAACAACTGGGAGCCTTCCTTTCGCAGTCGCCTCTGCGCCTTATCAAGGGCAGGATGACATCTCGGGGTTGCAAAGGAAAAGGAGGTTGGAGAGCCCCTGAATGTGAGCCTTGTGAGCAGCATTCACGCCTGGGTGTGCACATGGATGTGTGTCTGTGTGTGTCTGTGTGTCTGCGTAGAGGGAAATCGCTGCCGGCAGGATGGAGCCGGCTATCAGCCCTCAAAAGCATCTCTGTGCTACAGCCCAGCGATGCTGTCACACAGCTTTCCTCCTGCTAAAGCCTGCGAGACTTTAACCGCTCACATCCTGGTGAGGAAACCTGGAAAATCATGGGGTGAATTTTGGGGTTGTCGTAGGCAGGGATAGGAGTTGGATTCAATGATCCTTGCGAGTCCCTTCCAACTCAGGACGTTCTGCAATTCTATGAAAATCCCGTGTGACTGTCTACAAAGGGGTAAAAAAACCCCCTGGTCATCAAAGGATGGGGCCAGGGCAGAGGGAGAGAGGTGTATCCATCTGCCCTTTACCCAAAGCTTGGGGCTGGGAATGATCTCAAGTAGAGCTGGCTACAAATTTATCAGGGAAATGGTTTTGAGATGGAGCACCAGGTACTACTCACAGAATCATAGAATCATAGAACCATAGAATAGTTTGGGTTGGAAGGGGCCTCTGACATTCATCCAGTGCCACCCCTGCCATGAGCAGGGACATCTTCACCAGCTCAGGTTGCTCAGAGCCCCGTCCAGCCTGGCCTGGGATGTCTCCAGGGGTGGTTCATCCACCATCTCTCTGGCCAACCTGGGCCACTGTCTCACTACCCCCATTCCAAAAGATCTAAATGTTCTTTGGTAGTTTTCCCCTGAGTTTGAATGATAAACTTTCATTCTCTATAAAACAGCAATAACACCTAACACTACCCCCTCTTTCCTTGACTCCCCCAGAAACACAATTTGATCAGAAAAGAATGAAATATTTTTGGCTAAACCCAGACACAGCCCTGCAACACAGCCCTTGGGAGGCAAAAGCCTTGTGGAACATAGGAGCTGCAGCCCAAGGAGAGAGACAGTTCCCTGCAATAGTGGTCTTGTAATGTTTTTATTTTATTTTATTTATGAATGGTACAAAGAATATTTTCTTCTCCCAACCAAATGGATTGTCTTGCTCACACCCCACTTTGGAAATCAGTGCTCTTGAGGAAAACTGAGACTTTGGGGAGAGGAACTATAGGCCCTAAGGCATGGGACAGAAGAGTAAACACTGGGTGGTTCCCTTTACAGCTGGAGAATTTACAACATTTTTGCTTGGAAATAAAAAATCTATAAAATCTATAAAATTCATTCTCACTTGTTGTAACTACAGTGAGAAACTAGATACTTAAGAAACTAGGAATGCTATAAAACCAGGGTCACCTTCAGGGACTCTTTCGTACCTCAGCACTGTTTCAGAAGAGCCCTTCTCATCTCAGGCAGAACCAAGCCCTTGCATCGGGTAAACGACATGAAGATCTGCGGAGTGAAGGTCTCCATCTCCTTGTCCTCCACAGCTGCCTTGAGAACCAGGCCCTGTGCAGCCAGAAATTATGTCTTACACGGGTTTTCTTATCTTTACGGATGGTGAAGGGAGCCCAGGGTAACCCGCCACTGTGGAGACACTTCTGTTGGTCAAATGAACCTCTGCCAGCAAAACCCTGGCGCATTTTTTACATGAAAAAATCAATGTCCTGTTTAGATAACCCCTACCATAGGGCTAAGAGAAGACGCAGCCACTAGGACTGGCTCATGCTGACCTCAGCTGTACACGTCAGAGCGAAAACCTTAATGTCTCAGAGGCTGTGTAATAAAGTACATTTTTTTGCTAGGCATAAATAAATGACTTCACCCTCCTGGCGAGGTGCTCCTGGCTCTTTCGGCAGCTGCACGTGGAAGAACAGCAGCTCTGGAACAACACAGCCCTACTGTCCCCAGAGTGGGAGTGTTGGATGGTGGGGATGCTCCAAAACAAACACCACGGTGAGCAGCTGTTGGGCTGATCCCCAGCACAACAGCAAAGTCACTTGCAGCCAAAATCTTGTGGCTCTTGTTTCGGAGACGCCCCAGGAATGAGACACGATGCTGAATTTGGGGAAAGGACAAGAAAAAGGCTTTGCACCCCAGATAAGGGAGGGTGAAGGAGGCCTTTCTCCTTTCCATCATCCTCTCCAGAGCCACCACTTGCAGGACCCTTTTCCAAACCCCGTGAGCAATCAGCTCTTCCTCCAGGATTAGGTCCTGACTCCTGGGACAGACACGAAAGCTGTCAGAAGGCTTTATTGTCCAGATCTTCATGCCGCTATCAGCGACTCCCACACACTGGAAGTGAGATATGTGTGACAACATTTTTTCCATCAGCGAGCTTATCGTTGCTGAGAAGAGGAGAAGGGGCTGGGGAGGGTGATGGGGAGGACAGGGGAAGGAGGGGAGGTGAATGGGTATGAATGCCCACCCACTCCATCCTTCCCCCACTCCACACTCCCCAAATCTATGAAAAAAAGGACAGGAAAAATGAGGTTTTGGAGGAATGTGTTGGCAAAGTAGTTTTGTCAGACCTAGAGCCTCCTGGCCCTGTAGGGACAGTCCTAAATTCCTTGGGAAAGATCCTAAAAAACTCTTTCTGAAAACATATCTCTTCATTCATATGTGTACAGACAAATGGAGAGGCCTACAAGGATGTTGGCTGGGCTAGCAAGACCCCAAGGGGTATGACCCCTCCTCAGTGTCAGACTGATCCTTCCCAGGACTGAGGGAAGGTCCAGCCAGCAGGAAAGATCTGAATCCAACAAAAAGCTGAGATGTATCAGATAGGGACAAAGCAATTGGGACACCATCACTGTGGCTGCAGTTGTGAACTATGCATTGCATCTCGCTGGGTTTTTGCAGTGGTCACTTTAATCAAGTCCTGGGAAGGCAAGGTCTTGGCCCACAACCCTGTTGTGCAGAGCAGAACCCAAAACATGGCTTTCTCAGTCTTTATCTGGAGAAGACAGGGGGAGTGGAAGTAACGCATGGTTCTTCAACCCTGGAAGTCCATCCCTAGCCTGGATGACGTAATGCCATGGTCATGGGGCACCACAAAACATCAAGGTTTGCACAGCTACAGGAGCCGTGGGGACTAAACCAAACCTGCAGCTGGATGGTGGGAAGGCTTTAGGGACCTGCAAGACTTTGTGAGTCTTCTGATAGATGTCTGGAGTT